>NW_026870997.1:616170-1232340 GCF_033118175.1 Dama dama | reverse complement strand
GCGGGAGAGTGCCGGTTGTGCTCAGACGCCCCACAGGCCAGGGGCAGGACCCAGCAGTGTCCCTGCCCCTGGCAGCCTTGCCCAGAGCTTCCTGGCCTCCGGGGGTACTGCCCCACCAATGGGCAGGCTGCGGGGACTGGGTCCAGACATGCCCGGGCGCCTCCCCAGGCTCATCCCCGCTGGTGCCTTTCCCCTGGGCCTAGGCCTCGGTTGAGGCCTCCTTGGAGAGGATGTTGCTGGCAGGGGCTGTCTCCACACTGCAAGGTGCTGGAGCTCAGAGGGCCTCGTCAGAGGGAAGGGACCAGCAAGGGGCTGGATGCCCAAGACCTCTTTGGCCCAGCAGCCTCAGGGCAGCAGGGAGAGGAAGAGGCCCAACTTGCCCCTAGGTCGGCTCTGCCCCTTCCCACACAGGCGGCCAGCCCAGCAGCTGCCTGACAGACTCTGGCTCCCCCGAGCTCTCTGCCGGTGCAGGGGGCAGATCAGACGTGTGCATGTCGTTCTGCCTTGTCCTGGGAGTGTGGACACCCTGCCTTGCCCCCAGGCTCAGGGGCAAGGGCCCGGAGAGAGCACCACCCTGAAGCGCTTTTCTCCCGGGCTTGGGAGCATTGTGCACGCCTGCTGGGAACAGTGGGCGGGAGCGCTTGCAAACCGGCCTTGGAGGCAGCCGGGGAGGTCTTCCAGTGGGAGAGGGCCGGTTGTGCTCAGAGGCCCCACAGGCCAGGGGCAGGACGCAGCAGGGCCCCTGCCCCTGGCCAGCCTTGCCCAGACCTTCCTGGCCTCCGGGGGTACTGCCCCACTAAGGGGCAGGCTGCGGGGCCTGGGTCCAGAGATGCCCGGGCGCCTCCCCAGGCTCATCCCCGCTGGTGCCTTTCCCCTGGGCCTAGGCCTCGGTTGAGGCCTCCTTGGAGAGGAGGTTGCTGGCAGGGGCTGTCTCCACACTGCAAGGTGCTGGAGCTCAGAGGGCCTCGTCAGCGGGAAGGGACCAGCAAGGTGCTGGATGCCCAAGACCTCTTTGGCCCAGCAGCCTCAGGGCAGCAGGGAGAGCAAGAGGCCCAACTTGCCCCTAGGTCGGCTCTGCCCCTTCCCACACAGGCAGCCAACCCAGCAGCTGCCTGACAGACTCTGGCTCCCCCGAGCTCTCTGCCGGTGCAGGGGTCAGGAACAGACGTGTGCATGTGGTTCTGCCTTGGTCTGGGAGTGTGGACCCACTGCCTGGACCCCAGGCTCAGGGGCAAGGGCCCGGAGAGAGCAACACCCCGAAGCGCTTTTCTCCTGGCCTTGGGAGCGTTGTGCGTGCCTGGCGGGAACAGCGGGCGGGAGTGTTGGCAAACCCGCCTTTGGAGGCAGCCGGGGAGGTCTTCCAGTGGGAGAGGGCCGGTTGTGCTCAGAGGCCCCACAGGCCAGGGGCAGGACCCAGCAGGGACCCTGCCCCTGGCCAGCCTTGCCCAGACCTTCCTGGCCTCCGGGGGTACTGCCCCACCAAGGGGCAGGCTGCAGGGACTGGGTCCTGATATGCCCGTGCGCCTCCACTGGCTCATCCCCGCTGGTGCCTTTCCCCTGGGCCTAGGCCTCGGTTGAGGCCTCCTTGGAGAGGAGGTTGCTGGCAGGGGCTGTCTCCACACTGCAAGGTGCTGGAGCTCAGAGGGCCTCGTCAGAGGGAAGGGACCAGCAAGGGGCTGGATGCCCAAGACCTCTTTGGCCCAGCAGCCTCAGGGCAGCAGGGAGAGCAAGAGGCCCAACTTGCCCCTAGGTCGGCTCTGCCCCTTCCCACACAGGCGGCCAGCCCAGCAGCTGCCTGACAGACTCTGGCTCCCCCGAGCTCTCTGCCGGTGCAGGGGTCAGGAACAGACGTGTGCATGTGGTTCTGCCTTGGTCTGGGAGTGTGGACCAACTGCCTGGCCCCCAGGCTCAGGGGCAAGGGCCCGAGGAGAGCACCACCCCGAAGCGCTTTTCTCACGGGCTTGGGAGCATTGTGCGTGCCTGGCGGGAACAGCGGGCGGGAGTGTTGGCAAACTGGCCTTTGGAGGCAGCCGGGGAGTTCTTCCAGTGGGAGAGGGCCGGTTGTGCTCAGAGGCCCCACAGGCCAGGGGCAGGACCCAGCAGGGCCCCTGCCCCTGGCCAGCCTTGCCCAGACCTTCCTGGCCTCCGGGGGTACTGCCCCACCAAGGGGCAGGCTGCGGGGACTGGGTCCAGACATGCCCGGGCGCCTCCCCAGGCTCATCCCCGCTGGTGCCTTTCCCCTGGGCCTAGGCCTCGGTTGAGGCCTCCTTGGAGAGGAGGTTGCTGGCAGGGGCTGTCTCCACACTGCAAGGTGCTGGAGCTCAGAGGGCCTCGTCAGAGGGAAGGGACCAGCAAGGGGCTGGATGCCCAAGACCTCTTTGGCCCAGCAGCCTCAGGGCAGCAGGGAGAGCAAGAGGCCCAACTTGCCCCTAGGTCGGCTCTGCCACTTCCCACACAGGCGGCCAGCCCAGCAGCTGCCTGAGAGACTCTGGCTCCCCCGAGCTCTCTGCCGGTGCAGGGGGCAGGTCAGACGTGTGCATGTGGTTCTGCCTTGGCCTGGGAGTGTGGACACCCTGCCTTGCCCCCAGGCTCAGGGGCAAGGGCCCAGAGAGAGCACCACCCTGAAGCGCTTTTCTTCCGGGCTTAGGAGCATTGTGCCCGCCTGCTGGTAACAGTGGCCGGGAGCGCTTGCAAACCGGCCTTTGGAGGCAGCCGGGGAGGTCTTCCATTGGGAGAGGGCCGGTTGTGCTCAGAGGCCCCACAGGCCAGGGGCAGGACCCAGCAGGGCCCCTGCCCCTGGCCAGTCTTACCCAGACCTTCCTGGCCCCCGGGGGTACTGCCCCACCAAGGGGCAGGCTGCGGGGACTGGGTCCAGACATGCTCGGGCGCCTCCCCTGGCTCATCCCCGCTGGTGCCTTTCCCCTGGGCCTAGGCCTCGGTTGAGGCCTCCTTGGAGAGGAGGTTGCTGGCAGGGGCTGTCTCCACACTGCAAGGTGCTGGAGCTCAGAGGGCCTCGTCAGAGGGAAGGGACCAGTAAGGGGCTGGATGCCCAAGACGTCTTTGGCCCAGCAGCCTCAGGGCAGCAGGGAGAGCAAGAGGCCCAACTTGCCCCTAGGGCGGCTCTGCCCCTTCCCACACAGGCGGCCAACCCAGCAGCTGCCTGACAGACTCTGGCTCCCCCAAGCTCTCTGCCGGTGCAGGGGACAGGAACAGACGTGGGCATGTGGTTCTGCCTTGGCCTGGGAGTGTGTTCCCCATGCCTTGCCCCCAGGCTCAGGGGCAAGGGCCCGGAGAGAGCACCACCACGAAGCGCTTTTCTCCCGGGCTTGGGAGCATTGTGCGTGCCTGGCGGGAACAGCGGGCGGGAGTGCTTGCAAACCGGCCTTTCGAGGCAGACGGGGAGGTCTTCCAGCGGGAGAGTGCCGGTTGTGCTCAGACGCCCCACAGGCCAGGGGCAGGACCCAGCAGTGTCCCTGCCCCTGGCAGCCTTGCCCAGACCTTCCTGGCCTCCGGGGGTACTGCCCCACCAAGGGGCAGGCTGCGGGGACTGGGTCCAGACATGCCCGGGCGCCTCCCCAGGCTCATCCCCGCTGGTGCCTTTCCCCTGGGCCTAGGCCTCGGTTGAGGCCTCCTTGGAGAGGATGTTGCTGGCAGGGGCTGTCTCCACACTGCAAGGTGCTGGAGCTCAGAGGGCCTCGTCAGAGGGAAGGGACCAGCAAGGGGCTGGATGCCCAAGACCTCTTTGGCCCAGCAGCCTCAGGGCAGCAGGGAGAGCAAGAGGCCCAACTTGCCCCTAGGTCGGCTCTGCCCCTTCCCACACAGGCGGCCAGCCCAGCAGCTGCCTGACAGACTCTGGCTCCCCCGAGCTCTCTGCCGGTGCAGGGGGCAGATCAGACGTGTGCATGTGGTTCTGCCTTGTCCTGGGAGTGTGGACACCCTGCCTGGACCCCAGGCTCAGGGGCAAGGGCCCGGAGAGAGCAACACCCCGAAGCGCTTTTCTCCTGGCCTTGGGAGCGTTGTGCGTGCCTGGCGGGAACAGCGGGCGGGAGTGTTGGCAAACCCGCCTTTGGAGGCAGCCGGGGAGGTCTTCCAGTGGGAGAGGGCCGGTTGTGCTCAGAGGCCCCACAGGCCAGGGGCAGGACCCAGCAGGGACCCTGCCCCTGGCCAGCCTTGCCCAGACCTTCCTGGCCTCCGGGGGTACTGCCCCACCAAGGGGCAGGCTGCAGGGACTGGGTCCTGATATGCCCGTGCGCCTCCACTGGCTCATCCCCGCTGGTGCCTTTCCCCTGGGCCTAGGCCTCGGTTGAGGCCTCCTTGGAGAGGAGGTTGCTGGCAGGGGCTGTCTCCACACTGCAAGGTGCTGGAGCTCAGAGGGCCTCGTCAGAGGGAAGGGACCAGCAAGGGGCTGGATGCCCAAGACCTCTTTGGCCCAGCAGCCTCAGGGCAGCAGGGAGAGCAAGAGGCCCAACTTGCCCCTAGGTCGGCTCTGCCCCTTCCCACACAGGCGGCCAGCCCAGCAGCTGCCTGACAGACTCTGGCTCCCCCGAGCTCTCTGCCGGTGGAGGGGGCAGGAATAGACGTGTGCATGTTGTTGTGCCTTGGCCTCGGACTGTGGATCCCCTGCCTGGCCCCCAGGCTCAGGGGCAAGGGCCCGTAGAGACCACCACCCCGAAGCGCTTTTCTCCCGGGCTTGGGAGCATTGTGCGCGCCTGGCGGGAACAGTGGGCGGGAGTGCTTGCAAACAGGATTTGGAGGCAGCCGGGGAGGTCTTCCAGTGGGAGAGGGCCGGTTGTGCTCAGAGGCCCCACAGGCCAGGGGCAGGACCCAGCAGGGCCCCTGCCCCTGGCCAGCCTTGCCCAGACCTTCCTGGCCTCCGGGGGTACTGCCCCACCAAGGGGCAGGCTGCGGGGACAGGGTCCAGACATGCCCGGGCGCCTCCCCTGGCTCAACCCCGCTGGTGCCTTTCCCCTGGGCCTAGGCCTCGGTTGAGGCCTCCTTGGAGAGGAGATTGCTGGCAGGGGCTGTCTCCACACTGCAAGGTGCTGGAGCTCAGAGGGCCTCGTCAGAGGGAAGGGACCAGTAAGGGGCTGGATGCCCAAGACGTCTTTGGCCCTGCAGCCTAAGGGCAGCAGGGAGAGCAAGAGGCCCAACTTGCCCCTAGGTCGGCTCTGCCCCTTCCCACACAGGCGGCCAGCCCAGCACCTGCCTGAGAGACTCTGGCTCCCCCGAGCTCTCTGCCGGTGCAGGGGACAGGAACAGACGTGTGCATGTGTTTCTGCCTTGGTCTGGGAGTGTGTTCCCCCTGCCTTGCCCACTGGCTCAGGGGCAAGGGCCCGGAGAGAGCACCACCCCGAAGCGCTTTTCTCCCGGGCTTGGGAGCATTGTGCGTGCCTGGCGGGAAGAGCGGGCAGGAGTGTTGGCAAACTGGCCTTTGGAGGCAGCCGGGGACGTCTTCCAGTGGGAGAGGGCCGGTTGTGCTCAGAGGCCCCACAGGCCATGGGGAGGACACAGCAGGGCCCCTGCCCCTGGCCAGCCTTGCCCAGATCTTCCTGGCCTCCGGGGGTACTGCCCCACCAAGGGGCAGGCTGCGGGGACTGGGTCCAGACATGCCCGGGCGCCTCCCCAGGCTCATCCCCGCTGGTGCCTTTCCCCTGGGCCTAGGCCTCGGTTGAGGCCTCCTTGGAGAGGATGTTGCTGGCAGGGGCTGTCTCCACACTGCAAGGTGCTGTAGCTCAGAGGGCCTCGTCAGAGGGAAGGGACCAGCAAGGGGCTGGATGCCCAAGACCTCTTTGGCCCAGCAGCCTCAGGGCAGCAGGGAGAGCAAGAGGCCCAACTTGCCCCTAGGTCGGCTCTGCCCCTTCCCACACAGGCGGCCAGCCCAGCAGCTGCCTGACAGACTCTGGCTCCCCCGAGCTCTCTGCCGGTGGAGGGGGCAGGAACAGACGTGTGCATGTGGTTCTGCCTTGGTCTGGGAGTGTGGACCAACTGCCTGGCCCCCAGGCTCAGGGGCAAGGGCCCGAGGAGAGCACCACCCCGAAGTGCTTTTCTCCCGGGCTTGGGAGCATTGTGCGTGCCTGGCGGGAACAGCGGGCGGGAGTGTTGGCAAACTGGCCTTTGGAGGCAGCTGGGGATTTCTTCCAGTGGGAGAGGGCCGGTTGTGCTCAGAGGCCCCACAGGCCAGGGGCAGGACCCAGCAGGGCCCCTGCCCCTGGCCAGCCTTGCCCAGACCTTCCTGGCCTCCGGGGGTACTGCCCCACCAAGGGGCAGGCTGCGGGGACTGGGTCCAGACATGCCCGGGCGCCTCCCCAGGCTCATCCCCGCTGGTGCCTTTCCCCTGGGCCTAGGCCTCGGTTGAGGCCTCCTTGGAGAGGAGGTTGCTGGCAGGTGCTGTCTCCACACTGCAAGGTGCTGGAGCTCAGAGGGCCTCGTCAGAGGGAAGGGACCAGCAAAGGGCTGGATGCCCAAGACGTCTTTGGCCAGCAGCCTCAGGGCAGCAGGGAGAGCAAGAGGCCCAACTTGCCCCTAGGTCGGCTCTGCCCCTTCCCACACAGGCGGCCAGCCCAGCACCTGCCTGAGAGACTCTGGCTCCCCCGAGCTCTCTGCCGGTGTAGGGGGCAGGAACAGACGTGTTCATGTCGTTCTGTCTTGGCCTGGGAGTGTGTTCCCCCTGCCTGGCCCGCAGGCTTAGGGGCAAGGGCCCGGAGAGAGCACCACCCCGAAGCGCTTTTCTACCGGGCTTGGGAGCATTGTGCGTGCCTGGCGGGAACAGCGGGCGGGAGTGCTTGCAAACCGGCCTTTCGAGGCAGACGGGGAGGTCTTCCAGCGGGAGAGTGCCGGTTGTGCTCAGACGTCCCACAGGCCAGTGGCAGGACCCAGCGCTGTCCCTGCCCCTGGCAGCCTTGCACAGACCTTCCTGGCCTCCGGGGGTACTGCCCCACCAAGGGGCAGGCTGCGGGGACTGGGTCCAGACATGCCCGGGCCCCTCCCCAGGCTCATCCCCGCTGGTGCCTTTCCCCTGGGCCTAGGCCTCGGTTGAGGCCTCCTTGGAGAGGAGGTTGCTGGCAGGGGCTGTCTCCACACTGCAAGGTGCTGGAGCTCAGAGGGCCTCGTCAGAGGGAAGGGACCAGCAAGGGGCTGGATGCCCAAGACCTCTTTGGCCCAGCAGCCTCAGGGCAGCAGGGAGAGCAAGAGGCCCAACTTGCCCCTAGGTCGGCTCTGCCCCTTCCCACACAGGCGGCCAGCCCAGCAGCTGCCTGACAGACTCTGGCTCCCCCGAGCTCTCTGCCGGTGCAGGGGTCAGGAACAGACGTGTGCATGTGGTTCTGCCTTGGTCTGGGAGTGTGGACCAACTGCCTGGCCCCCAGGCTCAGGGGCAAGGGCCCGAGGAGAGCACCACCCCGAAGTGCTTTTCTCCCGGGCTTGGGAGCATTGTGCGTGCCTGGCGGGAACAGCGGGCGGGAGTGTTGGCAAACTGGCCTTTGGAGGCAGCCGGGGAGTTCTTCCAGTGGGAGAGGGCCGGTTGTGCTCGGAGGCCCCACAGGCCAGGGGCAGGACCCAGCAGGGCCCCTGCCCCTGGCCAGCCTTGCCCAGACCTTCCTGGCCTCCGGGGGTACTGCCCCACCAAGGGGCAGGCTGCGGGGACTGGGTCCAGACATGCCCGGGCGCCTCCCCAGGCTCATCCCCGCTGGTGCCTTTCCCCTGGGCCTAGGCCTCGGTTGAGGCCTCCTTGGAGAGGAGGTTGCTGGCAGGGGCTGTCTCCACACTGCAAGGTGCTGGAGCTCAGAGGGCCTCCTCAGAGGGAAGGGACCAGCAAGGGGCTGGATGCCCAAGACCTCTTTGGCCCAGCAGCCTCAGGGCAGCAGGGAGAGCAAGAGGCCCAACTTGCCCCTAGGTCGGCTCTGCCCCTTCCCACACAGGCGGCCAGCCCAGCAGCTGCCTGACAGACTCTGGCTCCCCCGAGCTCTCTGCCGGTGCAGGGGGCAGGTCAGACGTGTGCATGTGGTTCTGCCTTGGCCTGGGAGTGTGGACACCCTGCCTTGCCCCCAGGCTCAGGGGCAAGGGCCCAGAGAGAGCACCACCCTGAAGCGCTTTTCTTCCGGGCTTAGGAGCATTGTGCCCGCCTGCTGGTAACAGTGGCCGGGAGCGCTTGCAAACCGGCCTTTGGAGGCAGCCGGGGAGGTCTTCCAGTGGGAGAGGGCCGGTTGTGCTCAGAGGCCCCACAGGCCAGGGGCAGGACCCAGCAGGTCCCCTGCCCCTGGCCAGCCTTTCCCAGACCTTCCTGGCCTCCGGGGGTACTGCCCCACCAAGGGGCAGGCTGCGGGGACTGGGTCCAGACATGCCTGGTCGCCTCCCCAGGCTCATCCCCGCTGGTGCCTTTCCCCTGGTCCTAGGTCTCGGTTGAGGCCTCCTTGGAGAGGAGGTTGCTGGCAGGGGCTGTCTCCACACTGCAAGGTGCTGGAACTCAGAGGGCCTCGTCAGAGGGAAGGGACAAGCAAAGGGCTGGATGCCCAAGACCTCTTTGGCCCAGCAGCGTCATGGCAGCAGGGAGAGCAAGAGGCCCAACTTGCCCCTAGGTCGGCTCTGCCCCTTCCCACAAAGGCGGCCAGCCCAGCAGCTGCCTGACAGACTCTGGCTCCCCCGAGCTCTCTGCCGGTGCATGGGTCAGGAACAGACGTGTGCATGTGGTTCTGCCTTGGCCTGGGAGTGTGGACCCCCTGCCTGGCCCCCAGTCTCAGGGGCAAGGGCCCGGAGAGAGCACCACCCCGAAGCGCTTTTCTCCCGGGATGGGAGCATTGTGCGCGCTTGGTGGGAACAGTGGGCGGGAGTGCATGCAAAACGGCCTTTGGAGGCAGCCGGGGAGGTCTTCCAGTGGGAGAGGGCCGGTTGTGCTCAGAGGCCCCACAGGCCAGGGGCAGGACCCAGCAGGGCCCCTGCCCCTGGCCAGCCTTGCCCAGACCTTCCTGGCCTCCGGGGGTACTGCCCCACCAAGGGGCAGGCTGCGGGGACTGGGTCCAGACATGCTCGGGCGCCTCCCCTGGCTCATCCCCGCTGGTGCCTTTCCCCTGGGCCTAGGCCTCGGTTGAGGCCTCCTTGGAGAGGAGGTTGCTGGCAGGGGCTGTCTCCACACTGCAAGGTGCTGCAGCTCAGAGAGCCTCGTCAGAGAGAAGGGACCAGTAAAGGGCTGGATGCCCAAGACATCTTTGGCCCAGCAGCCTCAGGGCAGCAGGGAGAGCAAGAGGCCCAACTTGCCCCTATTCGGCTCTGCCCCTTCCCACACAGGCGGCCAACCCAGCAGCTTCCTGACAGACTCTGGCTCCCCCAAGCTCTCTGCCGGTGCAGGGGACAGGAACAGACGTGGGCATGTGGTTCTGCCTTGGCCTGGGAGTGTGTTCTCCCTGCCTTGCCCCCAGGCTCATGGGCAAGGGCCCGGAGAGAGCACCACCCCGAAGCGCTTTTCTCCCGGGCTTGGGAGAATTGTGCGTGCCTGGCGGGAACAGCGGGCGGGAGTGTTGGCAAACCGGCCTTTGGAGGCACCCGGGGAGGTCTTCCAGTGGGAGAGGGCCGGTTGTGCTCAGAGGCCCCACAGGCCAGGGGCAGGGCCCAGCAGGGCCCCTGCCCCTGACCAGCCTTGCCCAGACCTTCCTGGCCTCCGGGGGTACTGCCTCACCAAGGGGCAGGCTGCGGGGACTGGGTCCAGACATGCCCGGGCGCCTCCCCAGGCTCTTCCCAGCTGGTGCCTTTCCCCTGGGGCTAGGCCTCGGTTGAGGCCTCCTTGGAGAGGAGGTTGCTGGCAGAGGCTGTCTCCACACTGCAAGGTGCTGGAGCTCAGAGGGCCTCGTCAGAGGGAAGGGACCAGCAAGGGGCTGGATGCCCAAGACCTCTTTGGCCCAGCAGCCTCAGGGCAGCAGGGAGAGCAGAGGCCCAACATGCCCCTAGGTCGGCTCTGCCACTTCCCACACAGGCGGCCAGCCCAGCACCTGCCTGACAGACTCTGGCTCCCCCGAGCTCTCTGCCGGTGTAGGGGGCAGGAACAGACGTGTGCATGTCGTTCTCCCTTGGCCTGGGAGTGTGTTCCACCTGCCTGGCCCCCAGGCTCAGGGGCAAGGGCCCGAGGAGAGCACCACCCTGAAGCGCTTTTCTCCCGGGCTTGGGTGCATTGTGCGTGCCTGGCGGGAACAGCGGGTGGGAGTGCGTGCAAACAGGCCTTTGGAGGCAGACGGGGAGGTCTTCCAGCGGGAGGGTGCTGGTTGTGCTCAGACGCCCCACAGGCCAGGGGCAGGACCCAGCAGTGTCCCTGCCCCTGGCAGCCTTGCCCAGACCTTCCTGACCTCCGGGGGTACTGCCCCACCAAGGGGCAGGCTGCGGGGACTGGGTCCAGACATGCCCGGGCGCCTCCCCAGGCTCATCCCCGCTGGTGCCTTTCCCCTGGGCCTAGGCCTCGGTTGAGGCCGCCTTGGAGAGGAGGTTGCTGGCAGGGGCTGTCTCCACACTGCAAGGTGCTGGAGCTCAGAGGGCCTCATCAGAGGGAAGGGACCAGCAAGGGGCTGGATGCCCAAGACCTCTTTGGCCCAGCAGCCTCAGGGCAGCAGGGAGAGCAAGAGGCCCAACTTGCCCCTAGGTCGGCTCTGCCCCTTTCCACACAGGCCGCCAACCCAGCAGCTGCCTGGCATACTCTGGCTCCCCCGAGCTCTCTGCCGGTGCAGGGACCAGGAACAGACGTTTGCATGTGGTTCTGCCTTGGCCTGGGAGTGTGTTCCCCCTGCATTGCCCCCAGGCTCAGGGGCAAGGGACCGGTGAGAGCACCACCCCGAAGCGCTTTTCTCCCGGGCTTGGGAGCATTGTGCGTGCCTGGCGGGAACAGCGGGCATGAGTTCTTGCAAACTGTCCTTTGGAGGCAGCCGGGGAGGTCTTCCAAGGGCCCGGACTGATCACCACCCCAAAATGCTTTTCTCCCGGGCTTGGGAGCATTGTGTGCGTCTGTCGGGAACAGCGGACATGAGTGCTTGCAAACCGGCCTTTGGAGGCCGCCCGGGAGGTCTTCCAAGCGCCCGGAGAGAACACTACCCCAAAATGCTTTTCTTCCGGGCTTGGGAGCATTGTGCGCGCGTGGCGGGAACAGCAGGCAGGAGTGCTTGCAAACCGGCCTTTGGAGGCAGCCGGGGAGGTCTTCCAAGGGCCCGGAGAGAGCACCACCTCGAAGCGCTTTTCTCTCGGGTTTTGGAGCATTGTGTGCGGCTGGTGGGACAGCGGGAGGGAATTCTTGCAAACCGGCATTTGGCAGCAGCCAGAGAAGTCTTCCAAGGGCGCGGAGAGAGCACCACCCCGAAGCGCTTTTCTCCGGGGTTTTGGAACATTGTGTGTGCCTGGCGGGAACAGCGAGTGGGAATGCTTGCAAACCGGCCTTTGGGGGCAGCCGGTGAGGTCCTCCATGGTCCCTGAGAGAACACCACCCCGAAGCGCTTTTCTCACGGTCTTGGGAGCATTGTGCGTGGCTGGCGGGAACAGCGGGCATGAGTGCTTGCAAACTGTCCTTTGGAGGCAGCCGGGGAGGTCTTCCAAGGGCCGGACTGATCACCACCCCAAAATGCTTTTCTCTCGGGCTTGGGAGCATTGTGCGCGGCTGTCGGGAACAACGGACATGAATGCTTGCAAACCGGCCTTTGGAGGCAGCCCGGGAGGTCTTCCAAGGGCCCGGAGAGAGCACCACCCCAAAATGCTTTTCTCCCGGGCTTGGGAGCATTGTGCGTGGCTGGCGGAAGCAGCGGGAATGAGTACTTACAAACCGGCCTTTGGGGGCAGCCGGGGAGGTCTTGAAAGTGCCCGGAGAGAGCACCACCCCGAAGCGCTTTTCTCCCGGGCTTGGGAACATTGTGCGCGGCTGGCGGGAACAGCAGGCAGGACTGCTTGCAAACTGGCCTTTGGAGGCAGCCGGGGAGGTCTTCCAAGGGCCCGGAGTGAGAACCACCCCAAAATGCTTTTCTCCCGGGCTTGGGAGCATTGTGCGCGGCTGGTGGGAACAACGGGCATGAGTGCTTGCAAACCGGCCTTTGGAGGCAGCCGGGGACGTCTTCCAAGGGCCCGGAGAGAGCACCACCCCGAAGCGCTTTTCTCCCGGGCTTGGGAGCATTGTGCGCGGCTGGCGGGAACAGCAGGCAGGACTGCTTGCAAACTGGCCTTTGGAGGCAGCCGGGGAGGTCTTCCAAGGGCCCGGAGTGAGCACCACCCCAAAATGCTTTTCTCCCGGGCTTGGGAGCATTGTGCGCGGCTGGTGGGAACAACGGGCATGAGTGCTTGCAAACCGGCTTTTGGAGGCAGCCGGGGACGACTTCCAAGGGCCCGGAGAGATCACCACCCCGAAGCACTTTTCTCCCGGGCTTGGGAGCATTGTGCGTGGCTGGCGGGAACAGCAGGAAGGAGTCCTTGCAAACCGGCCTTTGGAGGCAGCGGGGGAGGTCTTCCAAGGGCCTGTAGAGAGCACCACCCCGAAGTGCTTTTCTCCCGGGCTTGGGAGTATTGTGCGCGGGTGGCGGGAACAGCAGGCAGGAGTGCTTGAAAACCGGCCTTTGCAGGCAGCCGGGGAGGTCTTCCAGGGCCCGGTGTGAGCACCACCCCAAAAAGCTTTTCTCCCGGGCTTGGGAGCATTGTGCGCGGCTGGTGGGAACAGCGGGCATGAGTGCTTGCAAACTGGCCACTGGAGGCAGCCGGGGAGGTCTTCCAAGGGCCTGTAGAGAGCACCACCCCAAAATGCTTCTCTCCCGGGCTTGGGAGCATTGTGCGTGGCTGGCGGGAACAGCAGGAAGGAGTCCTTGCAAACCGGCCTTTGGAGGCAGCCGGGGAGGTCTTCCAAGGGCCTGTAGAGAGCACCACCCCGAAGCGCTTTTCTCCCGGGCTTAGGAGCATTGTGCGCAGGTGGCGGGAACAGCAGGCAGGAGTGCTTGAAAACTGGCCTTTGGAGGCAGCCGGGGAGGTCTTCCAGGGCCCGGTGTGAGCACCACCCCAAAAAGCTTTTCTCCCGGGCTTGGGAGCATTGTGCGCGGCTGGTGGGAACAGCGGACATGAGTGCTTGCAAACTGGCCATTGGAGGCAGCCGGGGAGGTCTTCCAAGG
Source organism: Dama dama (assembly GCF_033118175.1). Lineage (NCBI taxonomy): Eukaryota > Metazoa > Chordata > Mammalia > Artiodactyla > Cervidae > Dama > Dama dama. The sequence goes on along the minus strand of NW_026870997.1, from coordinate 1,219,234 downwards.
GCCCGGAGTGAGCACCACCCCAAAATGCTTTTCTCCCGGGCTTGGGAGCATTGTGCGTGGCTGGCGGGAACAGCAGGAAGGAGTCCTTGCAAACCGGCCTTTGGAGGCAGCCGGGGAGGTCTTCCAAGGGCCTGTAGAGAGCACCACCCCGAAGCGCTTTTCTCCCGCGCTTGGGAGCATTCTGCGCGGGTGGCGGGAACAGCAGGCAGGAGTGCTTGAAAACCATCCTTTGGAGGCAGCCGGGGAGGTCTTCCAGGGCCCGGAGTGAGCACCACCCCAAAATGCTTTTCTCCCGGGCTTGGGAGCATTGTGCGTGGCTGGCGGGAACAGCAGGAAGGAGTCCTTGCAAACCGGCCTTTGGAGGCAGCCGGGGAGGTCTTCCAAGGGCCTGTAGAGAGCACCACCCCGAAGCGCTTTTCTCCCGGGCTTGGGAGCATTGTGCGCGGGTGGCGGGAACAGCAGGCAGGAGTGCTTGAAAACCGTCCTTTGGAGGCAGCCGGGGAGGTCTTCCAGGGCCCGGTGTGAGCACCACCCCAAAATGCTTTTCTCCCGGGCTTGGGAGCATTGTGCGCGGATGGCGGGAACAGCGAGTGGGAGTGCTTGCAAACCGGCCTTTGGGGGCACCCCGGGAGGTCTTCCATGGGCACGGAGAGAACACCACCCCGAAGCGCTTTTCTCCGGGGTTTTGGAGGATTGTGCGTGGCTGGCGGGAACAGCGAGTGGGAGTGCTTGCAAACCGGCCTTTGGGGGCAGCCAGGGAGGTCCTCCATTGGCACGGAGAGAACACCACCCCGAAGCGCTTTTCTCCCGGTCTTGGGAGCATTGTGCGAGGCTGGCGGGAACAGCGGGCGGGAGTGCTTGCAAACCGGCCTTTGGAGGCAGCTTGGGAGGTCTTCCAAGGGCCCGGAGAGAGCACCATCCCGAAGCACTTTTCTCACGGAATTGGGAGCATTGTTCGCGGCTGTCGGGAACAGAGGACATGAGTGCTTGCAAACCGGCCTTTAGAGGCAGCCGGGGAGTCTTCCAAGGGCCCGGAGAGAGACCACCCCAAAATGCTTTTCTCCCGGGCTTGGGAGCATTGTGTGCAGCTGGCGGGTCAGCGGGAGGGAGTTCTCGAAAACCAGCCTTTGGAGGCAGCCGGGGAGGTCTTCCAAGGGCCAGGAGAGAGCACCACCCCGAAGCGCTTTTCTCCCGGGCTTGGGAGCATTGTGCGCGGCTGGCGGGAACAGCGGGATTGAGTGCTTGCAAACCGGCCTTTGGAGACAAACGGGGAGGTCTTCCAAGGGCCCGTAGAGAGCACCACCCCGAAGCGCTTTTCTCCCGTGATTGGGAGCATTGTGTGCGGCTGGCGGGACAGCGGGAGGGAGTACTTGAAATCCAGCCTTTGGAGGCAGCCGGGGAGGTCTTCCAAGGGCCGGGAGAGAGCACCACCCTGAAGGGCTTTTCTCCTGGGCTTGGAGCATTTGCACGGATGGCGGGAACAGCGAGTGGGAGTGCTTGCAAACCGGCATTTGGGGGCAGCCCGGGAGGTCTTTCTTGGGCCCAGAGAGAACACCACCCCGAAACGCTTTTCTCCCGGGCTTGGGAGCATTGTGCGCGGGTGGCGGGAACAGCAGGCAGAAGTGCTTGCAAACCGGCCTTGGAGGCAGCCGGGGAGGTCTTCCAAATCCCGGAGTGAGCACCACCCCAAATGCTTTTCTCCCGGGCTTGGGATCATTGTGCGCAGCTGGCGTGAACAGCGGGATTGAGTGCTTGCAAACCAGCCTTTGGAGGCAGCCGGGGAGGTCTTCCAGCGGGAGAGTGCCAGTTGTTCTCAGAGGCCCCACAGGCCAGGGGCAGGACCCAGCAGTGTCCCTGCCTCTGGCAGCCTTGCCCAGACCTTCCTGGCCTCCGGGGGTACTGCCCCACCAAGGGGCAGGCTGCGGGGCCTGGGTCCAGACATGCCCGGGCGCCTCCCCAGGCTCATCCCCGCTGGTGCCTTTCCCCTGGGCCTAGGCCTCGGTTGAGGCCTCCTTGGAGAGGAGGTTGCCGGCAGGGGCTGTCTGCACACTGCAAGGTGCTGGAGCTCAGAGGGCCTCGTCAGAGGGAAGGGACCAGCAAAGGGCTGGATGCCCAAGACCTCTTTGACCCAGCAGCCTCAGGGCAGCAGGGAGAGCAAGAGGCCCAACTTGCCCCTAGGTCGGCTCTACCCCGTCCCACACAGGCAGCCAGCCCAGCAGCAGCCTGGCAGTCTCTGGCTCCCCCGAACTCTCTGCCGGTGTAGGGGGCAGGAACAGACGTGTGCATGTCGTTCTGCCTTGGCCTGGGAGTGTGTTCCCCCTGCCTGTCCCCCAGGCTCAGGGGCAAGGGCCCGGAGAGAGCACCACCCCGAAGCGCTTTTCTCCCGGGCTTGGGAGCATTGTGCGTGCCTGGCGGGAACAGCAGGCGGGAGTGCTTGCAAACCGGCCTTTGGAGGCAGCCGGGGAGGTCTTCCAGCGGGAGAGTGCCGGTTGTGCTCAGACGCCCCACAGGCCAGGGGCAGGACCCAGCAGTGTCCCTGCCCCTGGCAGCCTTGCCCAGACCCTCCTGGCCTCCGGGGGTACTGCCCCACCAAGGGGCAGGCTGCGGGGACTGGGTCCAGACATGGCCGGGCGCCTCCCCAGGCTCATCCCCGCTGGTGCCTTTCCCCTGGGCCTAGGCCTCGGTTGAGGCCTCCTTGGAGAGGAGGTTGCTGGCAGGGGCTGTCTCCACACTGCAAGGTGCTGGAGCTCAGAGGGCCTCGTCAGAGGGAAGGGACCAGGAAGGGGCTGGATGCCCAAGACCTCTTTGGCCCAGCAGCCTCAGGGCAGCAGGGAGAGGAAGAGGCCCAACTTGCCCCTAGGTCGGCTCTGCCCCTTCCCACACAGGCGGCCAGCCCAGCAGCTGCCTGACAGACTCTGGCTCCCCCGAGCTCTCTGCCGGTGCAGGGGTCAGGAACAGACGTGTGCATGTGGTTCTGCGTTGGTCTGGGAGTGTGGACCCACTGCTTCGCCCCCACGCTCAGGGGCAAGGGCCCGGAGAGAGCACCACCCCGAAGCGCTTTTCTCCCGGGCTTGGGAGAATTGTGCGTGCCTGGCGGGAACAGCGGGCGGGAGTGTTGGCAAACCGGCCTTTGGAGGCAGCCGGGGAAGTCTTCCAGTGGGAGAGGGCCGGTTGTGCTCAGAGGCCCCACAGGCCAGGGGCAGGACCCAGCAGGGCCCCTGCCCGTGGCCAGCCTTGCCCAGACCTTCCTGGCTTCCGGGGGTACTGCCCCACCAAGGGGCAGGCTGCGGGGACTGGGTCCAGACATGCCCGGGCGCCTCCCCAGGCTCATCCCCGCTGGTGCCTTTCCCCTGGGCCTAGGCCTCGGTTGAGGCCTCCTTGGAGAGGAGGTTGCTGGCAGGGGCTGTCTCCACACTGCAAGGTGCTGGAGCTCAGAGGGCCTCGTCAGAGGGAAGGGACAAGCAAGGGGCTGGATGCCCAAGATCTCTTTGACCCAGCAGCCTCAGGGCATCAGGGAGAGCAAGAGGCGGAACTTGCCCCTAGGTCGGCTCTGCCCCTTCCCACACAGGCGGCCAGCCCAGCAGCTGCCTGACAGACTTTGGCTCCCCCGAGCTCTCTGCCGGTGCAAGGGGCAGGAACAGACGTGTGCATGTCGTTCTGCCTTGGCCTGGGAGTGTGGACACCCTGCCTGGCCCACAGGCTCAGGGGAAAGGGCCCGGAGAGAGCACCACCCCGAGGCGATTTTCTCCCGGGCTTGGGAGCGTTGTGCGCCCTTGGTTGGAACAGTGGGCGGGAGTGCTTGCAAACCGGCCTTTGGAGGCAGCCGGGGACGTCTTCCAGTGGGAGAGGGCCGGTTGTGCTCAGAGGCCCCACAGGCCAGGGGCAGGACCCAGCAGGTCCCCTGCCCCTGGCCAGCCTTTCCCAGACCTTCCTGGCCTCCGGGGGTACTGCCCCACCAAGGGGCAGGCTGCGGGGACTGGGTCCAGACATGCCCGGGCGCCTCCCCAGGCTCATCCCCGCTGGTGCCTTTCCCCTGGGCCTAGGCCTCGGTTGAGGCCTCCTTGGAGAGGAGGTTGCTGGCAGGGGCTGTCTCCACACTGCAAGGTGCTGGAGCTCAGAGGGCCTCGTCAGAGGGAAGGGACCAGCTAGGGGCTGGATGCCCAAGACCTCTTTGGCCCAGCAGCCTCAGGGCAGCAGGGAGAGGAAGAGGCCCAACTTGCCCCTAGGTCGGCTCTGCCCCTTCCCACACAGGCGGCCAGCCCAGCACCTGCCTGACAGACTCTGGCTCCCCAGAGCTCTCTGCCGGTGCAGGGGTCAGGAACAGACGTGTGCATGTGGTTCTGCCTTGGTCTGGGAGTGTGGACCCACTGCCTGGCCCCCAGGCTCAGGGGCAAGGGCCCGGAGAGAGCACCACCCCGAAGCGCTTTTCTCCCGGGCTTGGGAGCATTGTGCGAGCCTGGCGTGAACAGCGGGCGGGAGTGTTTGCAAACAGGACTTTGGAGGCAGCTGGGGAGGTCTTCCAGTGGGAGAGGGCCGGTTGTGCTCAGAGGCCTCACAGGCCAGGGGCAGGACCCAGCAGGGCCCCTGCCCCTGGCCAGCCTTGCCCAGACCTTCCTGGCCTCCAGGGGTACTGCCCCACCAAGGGGCAGGCTGCGGGGACTGGGTCCAGACATGTCCGTGCGCCTCCCCAGGATCATCCCCGCTGGTGCTTTTCCCCTGGGCGTAGGCCTCGGTTGAGGCCTCTTTGGAGAGGAGGTTGCTGGCAGGGGCTGTCTCCACACTGCAAGGTGCTGGAGCTCAGAGGGCCTCGTCACAGGGAAGGGACCAGCAAAGGGCTGGATGCCCAAGACCTCTTTGACCCAGCAGCCTCAGGGCAGCAGGGAGAGCAAGAGGCCCAACTTGCCCCTAGGTCGGCTCTGCCCCGTCCCACACAGGCAGCCAGCCCAGCAGCAGCCTGGCAGTCTCTGGCTCCCCCGAGCTCTCTGCCGGTGTAGGGGGCAGGAACAGACGTGTGCATGTCGTTCTGCATTGGCCTGGGAGTGTGTTCCAACTGCCTGGCCCCCAGGCTCAGGGGCAAGGGCCCGGAGAGAGCACCACCCCGAAGCGCTTTTCTCCCGGGCTTGGGAGCATTGTGCGTGCCTGGCGGGAACAGCGGGCGGGAGTGCTTGCAAACCGGCCTTTGGAGGCAGACGGGGAGGTCTTCCAGCGGGAGAGTGCCGGTTGTGCTAAGACGCCCCACAGGCCAGGGGCACGACCCAGCAGGGCCCCTGCCCCTCGCAGCCTTGCCCAGACCTTCCTGGCCTCCGGGGGTACTGCCCCACCAAGGGGCAGGCTGCGGGGACTGGGTCCAGACATGCCCGTGCGCCTCCACTGGCTCATCTCCGCTGGTGCCTTTCCCCTGGGCCTAGGCCTCGGTTGAGGCCTCCTTGGAGAGGAGGTTGCTGGCAGGGGCTGTCTCCACACTGCAAGGTGCTGGAGCTCAGAGGGCCTCGTCAGAGGGAAGGGACCAGCAAGGGGCTGGATGCCCAAGACCTCTTTGGCCCAGCAGCCTCAGGGCAGCAGGGAGAGCAAGAGGCCCAACTTGCCCCTAGGTCGGCTCTGCCCCTTCCCACACAGGCGGCCAGCCCAGCAGCTGCCTGACAGACTCTGGCTCCCCCCAGCTCTCTGCCGGTGGAGGGGGCAGGAACAGACGTGTGCATGTGGTTCTGCCTTGGCCTGGGACTGTGGATCCCCTGCCTGGCCCCCAGGCTCAGGGGCAGGGGCCCGGAGAGACCACCACCCCGAAGCGCTTTTCTCCGGGGTTTTGGAACATTGTGTGTGCCTGGCGGGAACAGCGAGTGGGAATGCTTGCAAACCGGCCTTTGGGGGCAGCCGGGGAGGTCCTCCATGGTCCCTGAGAGAACACCACCCCGAAGCGCTTTTCTCACGGTCTTGGGAGCATTGTGCGCGGCTGGCGGAAGCAGCGGGAATGAGTACTTACAAACCGGCCTTTGGAGGCAGCCGGGGAGGTCTTGAAAGTGCCCGGAGAGAGCACCACCCCGAAGCGCTTTTCTCCCGGGCTTGGGAGCATTGTGCACGCCTGCTGGGAGCAGTGGGCGGGAGCGCTTGCAAACCGGCCTTTGGAGGCAGCCGGGGAGGTCTTCCAGTGGGAGAGGGCCGGTTGTGCTCAGAGGCCCCACAGGCCAGGGGCAGGACGCAGCAGGGCCCCTGCCCCTGGCCAGCCTTGCCCAGACCTTCCTGGCCTCCGGGGGTACTGCCCCACAAAGGGGCAGGCTGCGGGGACTGGGTCCAGACATGCTCGGGCGCCTCCCCTGGCTCATCCCCGCTGGTGCCTTTCCCCTGGGCCTAGGCCTCGGTTGAGGCCTCCTTGGAGAGGAGGTTGCTGGCAGGGGCTGTCTCCACACTGCAAGGTGCTGGAGCTCAGAGGGCCTCGTCAGAGGGAAGGGACCAGTAAGGGGCTGGATGCCCAAGACGTCTTTGGCCCAGCAGCCTCAGGGCAGCAGGGAGAGCAAGAGGCCCAACTTGCCCCTAGGGCGGCTCTGCCCCTTCCCACACAGGCGGCCAACCCAGCAGCTGCCTGTCAGACTCTGGCTCCCCCAAGCTCTCTGCCGGTGCAGGGGACAGGAACAGACGTGGGCATGTGGTTCTGCCTTGGCCAGGGAGTGTGTTCCCCGTGCCTTGCCCCCAGGCTCAGGGGCAAGGGCCCGGAGAGAGAACCACCCCAATGCGCTTTTCTCCCGGGCTTGGGAGCATTGTGCGAGCCTGGCGTGAACAGCGGGCGGGAGTGTTAGCAAACAGGACTTTGGAGGCAGCCGGGGAGGTCTTCCAGTGGGAGAGGGCCGGTTGTGCTCAGAGGCCCCACAGGCCAGGGGCAGGACCCAGCAGGGCCCCTGCCCCTGGCCAGCCTTGCCCAGACCTTCCTGGCCTCCGGGGGTACTGCCCCACCAAGGGGCAGGCTGCGGGGACTGGGTCCAGACATCCCCGGGCGCCTCCCCAGGCTCATCCCCGCTGGTGCCTTTCCCCTGGGCCTAGGCCTCGGTTGAGGCCTCCTTGGAGAGGAGGTTGCTGGCAGGGGCTGTCTCCACACTGCAAGGTGCTGGAGATCAGAGGGCCTCGTCAGAGGGAAGGGACCAGCAAAGGGCTGGATGCCCAAGACCTCTTTGACCCAGCAGCCTCAGGGCAGCAGGGAGAGCAAGAGGCCCAACTTGCCCCTAGGTCGGCTCTGCCCCGTCCCACACAGGCGGCCAGCCCAGCAGCAGCCTGGCAGTCTCTGGCTCCCCCGAGCTCTCTGCCGGTGCAGGGGGCAGATCAGACGTGTGCATGTGGTTCTGCCTTGTCCTGGGAGTGTGGACACCCTGCCTTGCCCCCAGGCTCAGGGGCAAGGGCCCGGAGAGAGCACCACCCTGAAGCGCTTTTCTCCCGGGCTTGGGAGCATTGTGCACGCCTGCTGGGAACAGTGGGCGGGAGCGCTTGCAAACCGGCCTTTGGAGGCAGCCGGGGAGGTCTTCCAGTGGGAGAGGGCCGGTTGTGCTCAGAGGCCCCACAGGCCAGGGGCAGGACGCAGCAGGGCCCCTGCCCCTGGCCAGCCTTGCCCAGACCTTCCTGGCCTCCGGGGGTACTGCCCCACCAAGGGGCAGGCTGCGGGGCCTGTGTCCAGACATGCCCGGGCGCCTCCCCAGGCTCATCCCCACTGGTGCCTTTCCCCTGGGCCTAGGCCTCGGTTGAGGCCTCCTTGGAGAGGAGGTTGCTGGCAGGGGCTGTCTCCACACTGCAAGGTGCTGGAGCTCAGAGGGCCTCGTCAGAGGGAAGGGACCAGTAAGGGGCTGGATGCCCAAGACCTCTTTGGCCCAGCAGCCTCAGGGCAGCAGGGAGAGCAAGAGGCCCAACTTGCCCCTAGGGCGGCTCTGCCCCTTCCCACACAGGCGGCCAACTCAGCAGCTGCCTGACAGACTCTGGCTCCCCCAAGCTCTCTGCCGGTGCAGGGGACAGGAACAGACGTGGGCATGTGGTTCTGCCTTGGCCTGGGAGTGTGTTCCCCCTGCCTTGCCCCCAGGCTCAGGGGCAAGGGCCCGGAGAGAGCACCACCCCGAAGCGCTTTTCTCCCGGGCTTGGGAGCATTGTGCGAGCCTGGCGTGAACAGCGGGCGGGAGTGTTTGCAAACAGGACTTTGGAGGCAGCCGTGGAGGTCTTCCAGTGGGAGAGGGCCGGTTGTGCTCAGAGGACTCACAGGCCAGGGGCAGGACCCAGCAGGTCCCCTGCCCCTGGCCAGCCTTGCCCAGACCTTCCTGGCCTCCGGGCGTACTGCCCCACCAAGGGGCAGGCTGCGGGGACTGGGTTCAGACATGCCTGGGCGCCTCCCCAGGCTCATCCCCGCTGGTGCCTTTCCCCTGGGCATAGGCCTCGGTTGATGCCTCCTTGGAGAGGAGGTTGCTGGCAGGGGCTGTCTGCACACTGCAAGGTGCTGGAGCTCAGAGGGCCTCGTCAGCGGGAAGGGACCAGCAAGGGGCTGGATGCCCAAGACCTCTTTGGCCCAGCAGCCTCAGGGCAGCAGGGAGAGCAAGAGGCCCAACTTGCCCCTAGGTCGGCTCTGCCCCTTCCCACACAGGCGGCCAGCCCAGCAGCTGCCTGACAGACTCTGGCTCCCCCCAGCTCTCTGCCGGTGGAGGAGGCAGGAACAGACGTGTGCATGTTGTTGTGCCTTGGCCTGGGACTGTGGATCCCCTGCCTGGCCCCCAGGCTCAGGGGCAAGGGCCCGGAGAGACCACCACCCCGAAGCGCTTTTCTCCCGGGCTTGGGAGCATTGTGCGCGCCTGGCGGGAACAGTGGGCGGGAGTGCTTCCAAACCGGCCTTTGGAGGCAGCCGGGGAGGTCTTCCAGTGGGAGAGGGCCGGTTGTGCTCAGAGGCCCCACAGGCCAGGGGCAGGACCCAGCAGAGCCCCTGCCCCTGGCCAGCCTTGCCCAGACCTTCCTGGCCTCCGGGGGTACTGCCCCACCAAGGGGCAGGCTGCGGGGACAGGGTCCAGACATGCCCGGGCGCCTCCCCTGGCTCAACCCCGCTGGTGCCTTTCCCCTGGGCCTAGGCCTCGGTTGAGGCCTCCTTGGAGAGGAAATTGCTGGCAGGGGCTGTCTCCACACTGCAAGGTGCTGGAGCTCAGAGGGCCTCGTCAGAGGGAAGGGACCAGTAAGGGGCTGGATGCCCAAGACGTCTTTGGCCCTGCAGCCTCAGGGCAGCAGGGAGAGCAAGAGGCCCAACTTGCCCCTAGGTCGGCTCTGCCCCTTCCCACACAGGCGGCCAGCCCAGCACCTGCCTGAGAGACTCTGGCTCCCCCGAGCTCTCTGCCGGTGCAGGGGACAGGAACAGACGTGTGCATGTGTTTCTGCCTTGGTCTGGGAGTGTGTTCCCCCTGCCTTGCCCACAGGCTCAGGGGCAAGGGCCCGGAGAGAGCACCACCCCGAAGCGCTTTTCTCCCGGGCTTGGGAGCATTGTGCGCGCCTGGCGGGAACAGTGGGCGGGAGTGCTTGCAAACCGGCCTTTGGAGGCAGCCGGGGAGGTCTTCCAGTGGGAGAGGGCCGGTTGTGCTCAGAGGCCCCACAGGCCATGGGGAGGACCCAGCAGGGCCCCTGCCCCTGGCCAGCCTTGCCCAGATCTTCCTGGCCTCCGGGGGTACTGCCCCACCAAGGGGCAGGCTGCGGGGACTGGGTCCAGACATGCCCGGGCGCCTCCCCAGGCTCATCCCCGCTGGTGCCTTTCCCCTGGGCCTAGGCCTCGGTTGAGGCCTCCTTGGAGAGGATGTTGCTGGCAGGGGCTGTCTCCACACTGCAAGGTGCTGGAGCTCAGAGGGCCTCGTCAGAGGGAAGGGACCAGCAAGGGGCTGGATGCCCAAGACCTCTTTGGCCCAGCAGCCTCAGGGCAGCAGGGAGAGGAAGAGGCCCAACTTGCCCCTAGGTCGGCTCTGCCCCTTCCCACACAGGCGGCCAGCCCAGCAGCTGCCTGACAGACTCTGGCTCCCCCGAACTCTCTGCCGGTGCAGGGGTCAGGAACAGACGTGTGCATGTGGTTCTGCCTTGGTCTGGGAGTGTGGACCAACTGCCTGGACCCCAGGCTCAGGGGCAAGGGCCCGAGGAGAGCACCACCCCGAAGCGCTTTTCTCCCGGGCTTGGGAGCATTGTGCGTGCCTGGCGGGAACAGCGGGCGGGAGTGTTGGCAAACTGGCCTTTGGAGGGAGCCGGGGAGTTCTTCCAGTGGGAGAGGGCCGGTTGTGCTCAGAGGCCCCACAGGCCAGGGGCAGGACCCAGCAGGGCCCCTGCCCCTGGACAGCCTTGCCCAGACCTTCCTGGCCTCCGGGGGTACTGCCCCACCAAGGGGCAGGCTGCGGGGACTGGGTCCAGACATGCCCGGGCGCCTCCCCAGGCTCATCCCCGCTGGTGCCTTTCCCCTGGGCCTAGGCCTCGGTTGAGGCCTCCTTGGAGAGGAGGTTGCTGGCAGGGGCTGTCTCCACACTGCAAGGTGCTGGAGCTCAGAGGGCCTCGTCAGAGGGAAGGGACCAGTAAGGGGCTGGATGCCCAAGACGTCTTTGGCCCAGCAGCCTCAGGGCAGCAGGGAGAGCAAGAGGCCCAACTTTCCCCTAGGGCGGCTCTGCCCCTTCCCACACAGGCGGCCAACCCAGCAGCTGCCTGACAGACTCTGGCTCCCCCAAGCTCTCTGCCGGTGCAGGGGACAGGAACAGACGTGGGCATGTGGTTCTGCCTTGGCCTGGGAGTGTGTTCCCCATGCTTTGCCCCCAGGCTCAGGGGCAAGGGCCCGGAGAGAGCACCACCCCGAAGCGCTTTTCTCCCGGGCTGGGGAGCATTGTGCAAGTCTGGCGTGAACAGCGGGTGGGAGTGTTGGCAAACAGGACTTTGGAGGCAGCCGGGGAGGTCTTCCAGTGGGAGAGGGCCGGTTGTGCTCAGAGGCCCCACAGCCCAGGGGCAGGACCCAGCAGGGCCCCTGCCCCTGGCCAGCCTTTCCCAGACCTTCCTGGCCTCCGGGGGTACTGCCCCACCAAGGGGCAGGCTGCGGGGACTGGGTCCAGACATGCCCGGGCGCCTCCCCAGGCTCATCCCCGCTGGTGCTTTTCCCCTGGGCCTAGGCCTCGGTTGAGGCCTCCTTGGAGAGGAGACTGCTGGCAGGTGCTGTCTCCACACTGCAAGGTGCTGGAGCTCAGAGGGCCTCGTCAGAGGGAAGGGACCAGCAAAGGGCTGGATGCCCAAGACGTCTTTGGCCCAGCAGCCTCAGGGCAGCAGGGAGAGCAAGAGGCCCAACTTGCCCCTAGGTCGGCTCTGCCCCTTCCCACACAGGCGGCCAGCCCAGCACCTGCCTGAGAGACTCTGGCTCCCCCGAGCTCTCTGCCGGTGTAGGGGGCAGGAACAGACGTGTTCATGTCGTTCTGTCTTGGCCTGGGAGTGTGTTCCACCTGCCTGGCCCGCAGGCTTAGGGGCAAGGGCCCGGAGAGAGCACCACCCCGAAGCGCTTTTCTCCCGGGCTTGGGAGCATTGTGCGTGCCTGGCGGGAACAGCGGGCGGGAGTGCTTGCAAACCGGCCTTTGGAGGCAGACGGGGAGGTCTTCCAGCTCGAGAGTGCCGGTTGTTCTCAGACGTCCAACAGGCCAGGGGCAGGACCCAGCACTGTCCCTGCCCCTGGCAGCCTTGCACAGACCTTCATGGCCTCCGGGGGTACTGCCCCACCAAGGGGCAGGCTGCGGGGACTGGGTCCAGACATGCCCGGGCGCCTCCCCAGGCTCATCCCCGCTGGTGTCTTTCCCCTAGGCCTAGGCCTCGGTTGAGGCCTCATTGGAGAGGAGGTTGCTGGCAGGGGCTGTCTCCACACTGCAAGGTGCTGGAGCTCAGAGGGCCTCGTCAGAGGGAAGGGACCAGCAAGGGGCTGGATGCCCAAGACCTCTTTGGCCCAGCAGCCTCAGGGCAGCAGGGAGAGGAAGAGGCCCAACTTGCCCCTAGGTCGGCTCTAACCCTTCCCACACAGGCGGCCAGCCCAGCACCTGCCTGACAGACTCTGGCTCCCCAGAGCTCTCTGCCGGTGCAGGGGTCAGGAACAGACGTGTGCATGTGGTTCTGCCTTGGTCTGGGAGTGTGGACCCACTGCCTGGCCCCCAGGCTCAGGGGCAAGGGCCCGGAGAGAGCACCACCCCGAAGCGCTTTTCTCCCGGGCTTGGGAGCATTGTGCGAGCCTGGCGTGAACAGCGGGCGGGAGTGTTTGCAAACAGGACTTTGGAGGCAGCTGGGGAGGTCTTCCAGTGGGAGAGGGCCGGTTGTGCTCAGAGGCCTCACAGGCCAGGGGCAGGACCCAGCAGGGCCCCTGCCCCTGGCCAGCCTTGCCCAGACCTTCCTGGCCTCCGGGGGTACTGCCCCACCAAGGGGCAGGCTGCGGGGACTGGGTCCAGACATGTCCGTGCGCCTCCCCAGGATCATCCCCGCTGGTGCTTTTCCCCTGGGCGTAGGCCTTGGTTGAGGCCTCTTTGGAGAGGAGGTTGCTGGCAGGGGCTGTCTCCACACTGCAAGGTGCTGGAGCTCAGAGGGCCTCGTCAGAGGGAAGGGACCAGCAAACGGCTGGATGCCCAAGACCTCTTTGACCCAGCAGCCTCAGGGCAGCAGGGAGAGCAAGAGGCCCAACTTGCCCCTAGGTCGGCTCTGCCCCTTCCCACACAGGCGGCCAGCCCAGCAGCTGCCTGACAGACTTTGGCTCCCCCGAGCTCTCTGCCGGTGCATGGGGCAGGAACAGACGTGTGCATGTGGTTCTGCCTTGGCCTGGGAGTGTGGACACCCTGCCTGGCCCCCAGGCTCAGGGGAAAGGGCCCGGAGAGAGCACCACCCCGAGGCGATTTTCTCCCGGGCTTGGGAGCGTTGTGTGCCCTTGGTTGGAACAGTGGGCGGGAGTGCTTGCAAACCGGCCTTTGGAGGCAGCCGGGGACGTCTTCCAGTGGGAGAGGGACGGTTGTGCTCAGAGGCCCCACAGGCCAGGGGCAGGACCCAGCAGGTCCCCTGCCCCTGGCCAGCCTTTCCCAGACCTTCCTCGCCTCCGGGGGTACTGCCCCACCAAGGGGCAGGCTGCGGGGACTGGGTCCATACATGCCCGGGCGCCTCCCCAGGCTCATCCCCGCTGGTGCCTTTCCCCTGTGCCTAGGCCTCGGTTGATGCCTCCTTGGAGAGGAGGTTGCTGGCAGGGGCTGTCTCCACACTGCAAGGTGCTGGAGCTCAGAGGGCCTCGTCAGAGGGAAGGGACCAGCAAGGGGTTGGATGCCCAAGACCTCTTTGGCCAAGCAGCCTCAGGGCAGAAGGGAGGGCAAGAGGCCCAACTTGCCCCTAGGTCGGCTCTGCCACTTCCCACACAGGCGGCCAGCCCAGCAGCTGCCTGACAGACTCTGGCTCCCCCGAGCTCTCTGCCGGTGCAGGGGGCAGGAACAGACGTGTGCATGTGGTTCTGACTTGGCCTGGGAGTGTGGACACCGTGCCTTGCCCCCAGGCTCAGGGGCAAGGGCCCGGAGAGAGCACCACCCTGAAGCGCTTTTCTCGCGGGCTTGGGAGCATTGTGCACGCCTGCTGGGAACAGTGGGCGGGAGCGCTTGCAAACCGGCCTTTGGAGGCAGCCGGGGAGGTCTTCCAGTGGGAGAGGGCCGGTTGTGCTCAGAGGCCCCACAGGCCAGGGGCAGGACGCAGCAGGGCCCCTGCCCCTGGCCAGCCTTGCCCAGACCTTCCTGGCCTCCGGGGGTACTGCCCCACCAAGGGGCAGGCTGCGGGGACTGGGTCCAGACATGCTCGGGCGCCTCCCCTGGCTCATCCCCGCTGGTGCCTTTCCCCTGGGCCTAGGCCTCGGTTGAGGCCTCCTTGGAGAGGAGGTTGCTGGCAGGGGCTGTCTCCACACTGCAAGGTGCTGGAGCTCAGAGGGCCTCGTCAGAGGGAAGGGACCAGTAAGGGGCTGGATGCCCAAGACGTCTTTGGCCCAGCAGCCTCAGGGCAGCAGGGAGAGCAAGAGGCCCAACTTGCCCCTAGGTCGGCTCTGCCCCTTCCCACACAGGCGGCCAACCCAGCAGCTGCATGCCAGACTCTGGCTCCCCCAAGCTCTCTGCCGGTGCAGGGGACAGGAACAGACGTGGGCATGTGGTTCTGCCTTGGCCAGGGAGTGTGTTCCCCGTGCCTTGCCCCCAGGCTCAGGGGCAAGGGCCCGGAGAGAGAACCACCCCAATGCGCTTTTCTCCCGGGCTTGGGAGCATTGTGCGAGCCTGGCGTGAACAGCGGGTGGGAGTGTTAGCAAACAGGACTTTGGAGGCACCCGGGGAGGTCTTCCAGTGGGAGAGGGCCGGTTGTGCTCAGAGGCCCCACAGGCCAGGGGCAGGACCCAGCAGGGACCCTGACCCTGGCCAGCCTTGCCCAGACCTTCCTGGCCTCCGGGGGTACTGCCCCACCAAGGGGCAGGCTGCGGGGACTGGGTCCAGACATCCCTGGGCGCCTCCCCAGGCTCATCCCCGCTGGTGCCTTTCCCCTGGGCCTAGGCCTCGGTTGAGGCCTCCTTGGAGAGGAGGTTGCTGGCAGGGGCTGTCTCCACACTGCAAGGTGCTGGAGATCAGAGGGCCTCGTCAGAGGGAACGGACCAGCAAAGGGCTGGATGCCCAAGACCTCTTTGACCCAGCAGCCTCAGGGCAGCAGGGAGAGCAAGAGGCCCAACTTGCCCCTAGGGCGGCTCTGCCCCGTCCCACACAGGCGGCCAGCCCAGCAGCAGCCTGGCAGTCTCTGGCTCCCCCGAGCTCTCTGCCGGTGTAGGGGGCAGGAACAGACGTGTGCATGTCGTTCTGCCTTGGCCTGGGAGTGTGTTCCCCCTGCCTGGCCCCCAGGCTCAGGGGCAAGGGCCCGGTGAGAGCACCACCCCGAAGCGCTTTTCTCCCGGGCTTGGGAGCATTGTGCGTGCCTGGCGGGAACAGCGGGCGGGAGTGCTTGCAAACCGGCCTTTCGAGGCAGACGGGGAGGTCTTCCAGCGGGAGAGTGCCGGTTGTGCTCAGACGCCCCACAGGCCAGGGGCAGGACCCAGCAGTGTCCCTGCCCCTGGCAGCCTTGCCCAGACCTTCCTGGCCTCCGGGGGTACTGCCCCACCAAGGGGCAGGCTGCGGGGACTGGGTCCAGACATGCCCGGGCGCCTCCCCAGGCTCATCCCCGCTGGTGCCATTCCCCTGGGCCTAGGCCTCGGTTGAGGACTCCTTGGAGAGGAGGTTGCTGGCAGGGGCTGTCTCCACACTGCAAGGTGCTGGAGCTCAGAGGGCCTCGTCCGAGGGAAGGGACCAGCAAGGGGCTGGATGCCCAAGACCTCTTTGGCCCAGCAGCCTCAGGGCAGCAGGGAGAGCAAGAGGCCCAACTTGCCCCTAGGTCGGCTCTGCCCCTTCCCACACAGGCGGCCAGCCCAGCAGCTGCCTGACAGACTCTGGCTCCCCCGAGCTCTCTGCCGGTGCAGGGGGCAGATCAGACGTGTGCATGTGGTTCTGCCTTGTCCTGGGAGTGTGGACACCCTGCCTTGCCCCCAGGCTCAGGGGCAAGGGCCCGGAGAGAGCACCACCCTGAAGCGCTTTTCTCCCGGGCTTGGGAGCATTGTGCACGCCTGCTGGGAACAGTGGGCGGGAGCGCTTGCAAACCGGCCTTTGGAGGCAGCCAGGGAGGTCTTCCAGTGGGAGAGGGCCAGTTGTGCTCAGAGGCCCCACAGGCCAGGGGCAGGACGCAGCAGGGCCCCTGCCCCTGGCCAGCCTTGCCCAGACCTTCCTGGCCTCCGGGGGTACTGCCCCACCAAGGGGCAAGCTGCGGGGCCTGTGTCCAGACATGCCCGGGCGCCTCCCCAGGCTCATCCCCGCTGGTGCCTTTCCCCTGGGCCTAGGCCTCGGTTGAGGCCTCCTTGGAGAGGAGGTTGCTGGCAGGGGCTGTCTCCACACTGCAAGGTGCTGGAGCTCAGAGGGCCTCGTCAGAGGGAAGGGACCAGTAAGGGGCTGGATGCCCAAGACGTCTTTGGCCCAGCAGCCTCAGGGCAGCAGGGAGAGCAAGAGGCCCAACTTGCCCCTAGGGCGGCTCTGCCCCTTCCCACACAGGCGGCCAACTCAGCAGCTGCCTGACAGACTCTGGCTCCCCCAAGCTCTCTGCCGGTGCAGGGGACAGGAACAGACGTGGGCATGTGGTTCTGCCTTGGCCTGGGAGTGTGTTCCCCCTGCCTTTCCCCCAGGCTCAGGGGCAAGGGCCCGGAGAGAGCACCACCCCGAAGCGCTTTTCTCCCGGGCTTGGGAGCATTGTGCGAGCCTGGCGTGAACAGCGGGCGGGAGTGTTTGCAAACAGGACTTTGGAGGCAGCCGGGGAAGTCTTCCAGTGGGAGAGGGCCGGTTGTGCTCAGAGGCCTCACAAGCCAGGGGCAGGACACAGCAGGTCCCCTGCCCCTGGCCAGCCTTGCCCAGACCTTCCTGGCCTCCGGGGGTACTGCCCCACCAAGGGGCAGGCTGCGGGGACTGGGTCCAGACATGCCTGGGCGCCTCCCCAGGCTCATCCCCGCTGGTGCCTTTCCCCTGGGCATAGGCCTCGGTTGTTGCCTCCTTGGAGGGGAGGTTGCTGGCAGGGGCTGTCTCCACACTGCAAGGTGCTGGAGCTCAGAGGGCCTCGTCAGCGGGAAGGGACCAGCAAGGGGCTGGATGCCCAAGACCTCTTTGGCCCAGCAGCCTCAGGGCAGCAGGGAGAGCAAGAGGCCCAACTTGCCCCTAGGTCGGCTCTGCCCCTTCCCACACAGGCAGCCAACCCAGCAGCTGCCTGACAGACTCTGGCTCCCCAGAGCTCTCTGCCGGTTCAGGGGTCAGGAACAGACGTGTGCATGTGGTTCTGCCTTGGTCTGGGAGTGTGGACCCACTGCCTGGACCCCAGGCTCAGGGGCAAGGGCCCGGAGAGAGCAACACCCCGAAGCGCTTTTCTCCTGGCCTTGGGAGCGTTGTGCGTGCCTGGCGGGAACAGCAGGCGGGAGTGTTGGCAAACCCGCCTTTGAAGGCAGCCGGGGAGGTCTTCCAGTGGGAGAGGGCCGGTTGTGCTCAGAGGCCCCACAGGCCAGGGGCAGGACCCAGCAGGGACCCTGCCCCTGGCCAGCCTTGCCCAGACCTTCCTGGCCTCCGGGGGTACTGCCCCACCAAGGGGCAGGCTGCGGGGACTGGGTCCAGACATGCCCGGGCCCCTCCACTGGCTCATCCCCGCTGGTGCCTTTCCCCTGGGCCTAGGCCTCGGTTGAGGCCTCCTTGGAGAGGAGGTTGCTGGCAGGGTCTGTCTCCACACTGCAAGGTGCTGGAGCTCAGAGGGCCTCGTCAGAGGGAAGGGACCAGCAAGGGGCTGGATGCTCAAGACCTCTTTGGCCCAGCAGCCTCAGGGCAGCAGGGAGAGCAAGAGGCCCAACTTGCCCCTAGGTCGGCTCTGCCCCTTCCCACACAGGCGGCCAGCCCAGCACCTGCCTGAGAGACTCTGGCTCCCCCGAGCTCTCTGCCGGTGCAGGGGACAGGTACAGACGTGTGCATGTGTTTCTGCCTTGGTCTGGGAGTGTGTTCCCCCTGCCTTGCCCACAGGCTCAGGGGCAAGGGCCCGGAGAGAGCACCACCCCGAAGCGCTTTTCTCCCGGGCTTGGGAGCATTGTGCGCGCCTGGCGGAAACAGTGGGCGGGAGTGCTTGCAAACCGGCCTTTGGAGGCAGCCGGGGAGGTCTTCCAGTGGGAGAGGGCCGGTTGTGCTCAGAGGCCCCACAGGCCATGGGGAGGACCCAGCAGGGCCCCTGCCCCTGGCCAGCCTTGCCCAGATCTTCCTGGCCTCCGGGGGTACTGCCCCACCAAGGGGCAGGCTGCGGGGACTGGGTCCAGACATGCCCGGGCGCCTCCCCAGGCTCATCCCCGCTGATGCCTTTCCCCTGGGCCTAGGCCTCGGTTGAGGCCTCCTTGGAGAGGATGTTGCTGGCAGGGGCTGTCTCCACACTGCAAGGTGCTGGAGCTCAGTGGGCCTCGTCAGAGGGAAGGGACCAGCAAGGGGCTGGATGCCCAAGACCTCTTTGGCCCAGCAGCCTCAGGGCAGCAGGGAGAGGAAGAGGCCCAACTTGCCCCTAGGTCGGCTCTGCCCCTTCCCACACAGGCGGCCAGCCCAGCAGCTGCCTGACAGACTCTGGCTCCCCCGAGCTCTCTGCCGGTGCAGGGGTCAGGAACAGACGTGTGCATGTGGTTCTGCCTTGGTCTGGGAGTGTGGACCAACTGCCTGGCCCCCAGGCTCAGGGGCAAGGGCCCGAGGAGAGCACCACCCCGAAGCGCTTTTCTCCCGGGCTTGGGAGCATTGTGCGTGCCTGGCGGGAACAGCGGGCGGGAGTGTTGGCAAACTGGCCTTTGGAGGGAGCCGGGGAGTTCTTCCAGTGGGAGAGGGCCGGTTGTGCTCAGAGGCCCCACAGGCCAGGGGCAGGACCCAGCAGGGCCCCTGCCCCTGGACAGCCTTGCCCAGACCTTCCTGGCCTCCGGGGGTACTGCCCCACCAAGGGGCAGGCTGCGGGGACTGGGTCCAGACATGCCCGGGCGCCTCCCCAGGCTCATCCCCGCTGGTGCCTTTCCCCTGGGCCTAGGCCTCGGTTGAGGCCTCCTTGGAGAGGAGGTTGCTGGCAGGGGCTGTCTCCACACTGCAAGGTGCTGGAGCTCAGAGGGCCTCGTCAGAGGGAAGGGACCAGCAAGGGTCTGGATGCCCAAGACCTCTTTGGCCCAGCAGCCTCAGGGCAGCAGGGAGAGCAAGAGGCCCAACTTGCCCCTAGGTCGGCTCTGCCACTTCCCACACAGGCGGCCAGCCCAGCAGCTGCCTGACAGACTCTGGCTACCCCGAGCTCTCTGCCGGTGCAGGGGGCAGGTCAGACGTGTGCATGTGGTTCTGCCTTGGCCTGGGAGTGTGGACACCCTGCCTTTCCCCCAGGCTCAGGGGCAAGGGCCCAGAGAGAGCACCACCCTGAACCGCTTTTCTTCCGGGCTTAGGCGCATTGTGCCCGCCTGCTGGTAACAGTGGCCGGGAGCGCTTGCAAACCGGCCTTTGGAGGCAGCCGGGGAGGTCTTCCAGTGGGAGAGGGCCGGTTGTGCTCAGAGGCCCCACAGGCCAGGGGCAGGACCCAGCAGGACCCCTGCCCCTGGCCAGCCTTACCCAGACCTTCCTGGCCTCCGGGGGTACTGCCCCACCAAGGGGCAGGCTGCGGGGACTGGGTCCAGACATGCTCGGGCGCCTCCCCTGGCTCATCCCCGCTGGTGTCTTTCCCCTGGGCCTAGGCCTCGGTTGAGGCCTCCTTGGAGAGGAGGTTGCTGGCAGGGGCTGTCTCCACACTGCAAGGTGCTGGAGCTCAGAGGGCCTCGTCAGAGGGAAGGGACCAGTAAGGGGCTGGATGCCCAAGATGTCTTTGGCCCAGCAGCCTCAGGGCAGCAGGGAGAGCAAGAGGCCCAACTTGCCCCTAGGGCGGCTCTGCCCCTTCCCACACAGGCGGCCAGCCCAGCACCTGCCTGAGAGACTCTGGCTCCCCCGAGCTCTCTGCCGGTGCAGGGGACAGGACCAGACGTGTGCATGTGTTTCTGCCTTGGTCTGGGAGTGTGTTCCCCCTGCCTTGCCCACAGGCTCAGGGGCAAGGGCCCGGAGAGAGCACCACCCCGAAGCGCTTTTCTCCCGGGCTTGGGAGCATTGTGCGTGCCTGGCGGGAAGAGCGGGCAGGAGTGTTGGCAAACTGGCCTTTGGAGGCAGCCGGGGAGGTCTTCCAGTGGGAGAGGGCCGGTTGTGCTCAGAGGCCCCACAGGCCATGGGGAGGACCCAGCAGGGCCCCTGCCCCTCGCCAGCCTTGCCCAGATCTTCCTGGCCTCCGGGGGTACTGCCCCACCAAGGGGCAGGCTGCGGGGACTGGGTCCAGACATGCCCGGGCGCCTCCCCAGGCTCATCCCCGCTGGTGCCTTTCCCCTGGGCCTAGGCCTCGGTTGAGGCCTCCTTGGAGAGGATGTTGCTGGCAGGGGCTGTCTCCACACTGCAAGGTGCTAGAGCTCAGAGGGCCTCGTCAGAGTGAAGGGACCAGCAAGGGGCTGGATGCCCAAGACCTATTTGGCCCAGCAGCCTCAGGGCAGCAGGGAGAGGAAGAGGCCCAACTTGCCCCTAGGTCGGCTCTGCCCCTTCCCACACAGGCGGCCAGCCCAGCAGCTGCCTGACAGACTCTGGCTCCCCCGAGCTCTCTGCCGGTGCAGGGGTCAGGAACAGACGTGTGCATGTGGTTCTGCCTTGGTCTGGGAGTGTGGACCAACTGCCTGGACCCCAGGCTCAGGGGCAAGGGCCCGAGGAGAGCACCACCCCGAAGTGCTTTTCTCCCGGGCTTGGGAGCATTGTGCGTGCCTGGCGGGAACAGCGGGCGGGAGTGTTGGCAAACTGGCCTTTGGAGGCAGCCGGGGAGTTCTTCGAGTGGGAGAGGGCCGGTTGTGCTCAGAGGCCCCACAGGCCAGGGGCGGGACCCAGCAGTGTCCCTGCCCCTGGCAGCCTTGCCCAGACCTTCCTGGCCTCCGGGGGTACTGCCCCACCAAGGGGCAGGCTGCGGGGACTGGGTCCAGACATGCCTGGGCGCCTCCCCAGGCTCATCCCCGCTGGTGCCTTTCCCCTGGGCATAGGCCTCGGTTGTTGCCTCCTTGGAGGGGAGGTTGCTGGCAGGGGCTGTCTCCACACTGCAAGGTGCTGGAGCTCAGAGGGCCTCGTCAGCGGGAAGGGACCAGCAAGGGGCTGGATGCCCAAGACCTCTTTGGCCCAGCAGCCTCAGGGCAGCAGGGAGAGCAAGAGGCCCAACTTGCCCCTAGGTCGGCTCTGCCCCTTCCCACACAGGCAGCCAACCCAGCAGCTGCCTGACAGACTCTGGCTCCCCAGAGCTCTCTGCCGGTTCAGGGGTCAGGAACAGACGTGTGCATGTGGTTCTGCCTTGGTCTGGGAGTGTGGACCCACTGCCTGGACCCCAGGCTCAGGGGCAAGGGCCCGGAGAGAGCAACACCCCGAAGCGCTTTTCTCCTGGCCTTGGGAGCGTTGTGCGTGCCTGGCGGGAACAGCAGGCGGGAGTGTTGGCAAACCCGCCTTTGAAGGCAGCCGGGGAGGTCTTCCAGTGGGAGAGGGCCGGTTGTGCTCAGAGGCCCCACAGGCCAGGGGCAGGACCCAGCAGGGACCCTGCCCCTGGCCAGCCTTGCCCAGACCTTCCTGGCCTCCGGGGGTACTGCCCCACCAAGGGGCAGGCTGCGGGGACTGGGTCCAGACATGCCCGGGCCCCTCCACTGGCTCATCCCCGCTGGTGCCTTTCCCCTGGGCCTAGGCCTCGGTTGAGGCCTCCTTGGAGAGGAGGTTGCTGGCAGGGTCTGTCTCCACACTGCAAGGTGCTGGAGCTCAGAGGGCCTCGTCAGAGGGAAGGGACCAGCAAGGGGCTGGATGCTCAAGACCTCTTTGGCCCAGCAGCCTCAGGGCAGCAGGGAGAGCAAGAGGCCCAACTTGCCCCTAGGTCGGCTCTGCCCCTTCCCACACAGGCGGCCAGCCCAGCACCTGCCTGAGAGACTCTGGCTCCCCCGAGCTCTCTGCCGGTGCAGGGGACAGGTACAGACGTGTGCATGTGTTTCTGCCTTGGTCTGGGAGTGTGTTCCCCCTGCCTTGCCCACAGGCTCAGGGGCAAGGGCCCGGAGAGAGCACCACCCCGAAGCGCTTTTCTCCCGGGCTTGGGAGCATTGTGCGCGCCTGGCGGAAACAGTGGGCGGGAGTGCTTGCAAACCGGCCTTTGGAGGCAGCCGGGGAGGTCTTCCAGTGGGAGAGGGCCGGTTGTGCTCAGAGGCCCCACAGGCCATGGGGAGGACCCAGCAGGGCCCCTGCCCCTGGCCAGCCTTGCCCAGATCTTCCTGGCCTCCGGGGGTACTGCCCCACCAAGGGGCAGGCTGCGGGGACTGGGTCCAGACATGCCCGGGCGCCTCCCCAGGCTCATCCCCGCTGATGCCTTTCCCCTGGGCCTAGGCCTCGGTTGAGGCCTCCTTGGAGAGGATGTTGCTGGCAGGGGCTGTCTCCACACTGCAAGGTGCTGGAGCTCAGTGGGCCTCGTCAGAGGGAAGGGACCAGCAAGGGGCTGGATGCCCAAGACCTCTTTGGCCCAGCAGCCTCAGGGCAGCAGGGAGAGGAAGAGGCCCAACTTGCCCCTAGGTCGGCTCTGCCCCTTCCCACACAGGCGGCCAGCCCAGCAGCTGCCTGACAGACTCTGGCTCCCCCGAGCTCTCTGCCGGTGCAGGGGTCAGGAACAGACGTGTGCATGTGGTTCTGCCTTGGTCTGGGAGTGTGGACCAACTGCCTGGCCCCCAGGCTCAGGGGCAAGGGCCCGAGGAGAGCACCACCCCGAAGCGCTTTTCTCCCGGGCTTGGGAGCATTGTGCGTGCCTGGCGGGAACAGCGGGCGGGAGTGTTGGCAAACTGGCCTTTGGAGGGAGCCGGGGAGTTCTTCCAGTGGGAGAGGGCCGGTTGTGCTCAGAGGCCCCACAGGCCAGGGGCAGGACCCAGCAGGGCCCCTGCCCCTGGACAGCCTTGCCCAGACCTTCCTGGCCTCCGGGGGTACTGCCCCACCAAGGGGCAGGCTGCGGGGACTGGGTCCAGACATGCCCGGGCGCCTCCCCAGGCTCATCCCCGCTGGTGCCTTTCCCCTGGGCCTAGGCCTCGGTTGAGGCCTCCTTGGAGAGGAGGTTGCTGGCAGGGGCTGTCTCCACACTGCAAGGTGCTGGAGCTCAGAGGGCCTCGTCAGAGGGAAGGGACCAGCAAGGGTCTGGATGCCCAAGACCTCTTTGGCCCAGCAGCCTCAGGGCAGCAGGGAGAGCAAGAGGCCCAACTTGCCCCTAGGTCGGCTCTGCCACTTCCCACACAGGCGGCCAGCCCAGCAGCTGCCTGACAGACTCTGGCTACCCCGAGCTCTCTGCCGGTGCAGGGGGCAGGTCAGACGTGTGCATGTGGTTCTGCCTTGGCCTGGGAGTGTGGACACCCTGCCTTTCCCCCAGGCTCAGGGGCAAGGGCCCAGAGAGAGCACCACCCTGAACCGCTTTTCTTCCGGGCTTAGGCGCATTGTGCCCGCCTGCTGGTAACAGTGGCCGGGAGCGCTTGCAAACCGGCCTTTGGAGGCAGCCGGGGAGGTCTTCCAGTGGGAGAGGGCCGGTTGTGCTCAGAGGCCCCACAGGCCAGGGGCAGGACCCAGCAGGACCCCTGCCCCTGGCCAGCCTTACCCAGACCTTCCTGGCCTCCGGGGGTACTGCCCCACCAAGGGGCAGGCTGCGGGGACTGGGTCCAGACATGCTCGGGCGCCTCCCCTGGCTCATCCCCGCTGGTGTCTTTCCCCTGGGCCTAGGCCTCGGTTGAGGCCTCCTTGGAGAGGAGGTTGCTGGCAGGGGCTGTCTCCACACTGCAAGGTGCTGGAGCTCAGAGGGCCTCGTCAGAGGGAAGGGACCAGTAAGGGGCTGGATGCCCAAGACGTCTTTGGCCCAGCAGCCTCAGGGCAGCAGGGAGAGCAAGAGGCCCAACTTGCCCCTAGGGCGGCTCTGCCCCTTCCCACACAGGCGGCCAGCCCAGCACCTGCCTGAGAGACTCTGGCTCCCCCGAGCTCTCTGCCGGTGCAGGGGACAGGACCAGACGTGTGCATGTGTTTCTGCCTTGGTCTGGGAGTGTGTTCCCCCTGCCTTGCCCACAGGCTCAGGGGCAAGGGCCCGGAGAGAGCACCACCCCGAAGCGCTTTTCTCCCGGGCTTGGGAGCATTGTGCGTGCCTGGCGGGAAGAGCGGGCAGGAGTGTTGGCAAACTGGCCTTTGGAGGCAGCCGGGGAGGTCTTCCAGTGGGAGAGGGCCGGTTGTGCTCAGAGGCCCCACAGGCCATGGGGAGGACCCAGCAGGGCCCCTGCCCCTCGCCAGCCTTGCCCAGATCTTCCTGGCCTCCGGGGGTACTGCCCCACCAAGGGGCAGGCTGCGGGGACTGGGTCCAGACATGCCCGGGCGCCTCCCCAGGCTCATCCCCGCTGGTGCCTTTCCCCTGGGCCTAGGCCTCGGTTGAGGCCTCCTTGGAGAGGATGTTGCTGGCAGGGGCTGTCTCCACACTGCAAGGTGCTAGAGCTCAGAGGGCCTCGTCAGAGTGAAGGGACCAGCAAGGGGCTGGATGCCCAAGACCTATTTGGCCCAGCAGCCTCAGGGCAGCAGGGAGAGGAAGAGGCCCAACTTGCCCCTAGGTCGGCTCTGCCCCTTCCCACACAGGCGGCCAGCCCAGCAGCTGCCTGACAGACTCTGGCTCCCCCGAGCTCTCTGCCGGTGCAGGGGTCAGGAACAGACGTGTGCATGTGGTTCTGCCTTGGTCTGGGAGTGTGGACCAACTGCCTGGACCCCAGGCTCAGGGGCAAGGGCCCGAGGAGAGCACCACCCCGAAGTGCTTTTCTCCCGGGCTTGGGAGCATTGTGCGTGCCTGGCGGGAACAGCGGGCGGGAGTGTTGGCAAACTGGCCTTTGGAGGCAGCCGGGGAGTTCTTCGAGTGGGAGAGGGCCGGTTGTGCTCAGAGGCCCCACAGGCCAGGGGCGGGACCCAGCAGTGTCCCTGCCCCTGGCAGCCTTGCCCAGACCTTCCTGGCCTCCGGGGGTACTGCCCCACCAAGGGGCAGGATACGGGGACTGGGTCCAGACATGCCCGGGCGCCTCCCCAGGCTCATCCCCGCTGGTGCCTTTCCCCTGGGCCTAGGCCTCGGTTGAGGCCTCCTTGGAGAGGAGGTTGCTGGCAGGGGCTGTCTCCACACTGAAAGGTGCTGGAGCTCAGAGGGCCTCGTCAGAGGGAAGGGACCAGCAAGGGGCTGGATGCCCAAGACCTCTTTGGCCCAGCAGCCTCAGGGCAGCAGGGAGAGCAAGAGGCCCAACTTGCCCCTAGGTCGGCTCTGCCCCTTCCCACACAGGCGGCCAGCCCAGCAGCTGCCTGACAGACTCTGGCTCCCCCGAGCTCTCTGCCGGTGCAGGGGGCAGATCAGACGTGTGCATGTGGTTCTGCCTTGTCCTGGGAGTGTGGACACCCTGCCTTGCCCCCAGGCTCAGGGGCAAGGGCCCGGAGAGAGCACCACCCTGAAGCGCTTTTCTCCCGGGCTTGGGAGCATTGTGCACGCCTGCTGGGAACAGTGGGCGGGAGCGCTTGCAAACCGGCCTTGGAGGCAGCCGGGGAGGTCTTCCAGTGGGAGAGGGCCGGTTGTGCTCAGAGGCCCCACATGCCAGGGGCAGGACGCAGCAGGGCCCCTGCCCCTGGCCAGCCTTGCCCAGACCTTCCTGGCCTCCGGGGGTACTGCCCCACCAAGGGGCAGGCTACGGGGACTGGGTCCAGACATGCCCGGGCGCCTCCCCAGGCTCATCCCCGCTGGTGCCTTTCCCCTGGGCCTAGGCCTCGGTTGAGGCCTCCTTGGAGAGGAGGTTGCTGGCAGGGGCTGTCTCCACACTGCAAGGTGCTGGAGCTCAGAGGGCCTCGTCAGCGGGAAGGGACCAGCAAGGGGCTGGATGCCCAAGACCTCTTTGGCCCAGCAGCCTCAGGGCAGCAGGGAGAGCAAGAGGCCCAACTTGCCCCTAGGTCGGCTCTGCCCCTTCCCACACAGGCAGCCAACCCAGCAGCTGCCTGACAGACTCTGGCTCCCCCGAGCTCTCTGCCGGTGCAGGGGTCAGGAACAGACGTGTGCATGTGGTTCTGCCTTGGTCTGGGAGTGTGGACCCACTGCCTGGACCCCAGGCTCAGGGGCAAGGGCCCGGAGAGAGCAACACCCCGAAGCGCTTTTTTCCTGGCCTTGGGAGCGTTGTGCGTGCCTGGCGGGAACAGCGGGCGGGAGTGTTGGCAAACCCGCCTTTGGAGGCAGCCGGGGAGGTCTTCCAGTGGGAGAGGGCCGGTTGTGCTCAGAGGCCCCACAGGCAAGGGGCAGGACGCAGCAGGGCCCCTGCCCCTGGCCAGCCTTGCCCAGACCTTCCTGGCCTCCGGGGGTACTGCCCCACCAAGGGGCAGGCTGCGGGGACTGGGTCCTGATATGCCCGTGCGCCTCCACTGGCTCATCCCCGCTGGTGCCTTTCCCCTGTGCCTAGGCCTCGGTTGAGGCCTCCTTGGAGAGGAGGTTGCTGGCAGGGGCTGTCTCCACACTGCAAGGTGCTGGAGCTCAGAGGGCCTCGTCAGAGGGAAGGGACCAGCAAGGGGCTGGATGCCCAAGACCTCTTTGGCCCAGCAGCCTCAGGGCAGCAGGGAGAGCAAGAGGCCCAACTTGCCCCTAGGTCGGCTCTGCCCCTTCCCACACAGGCGGCCAGCCCAGCAGCTGCCTGACAGACTCTGGCTCCCCCGAGCTCTCTGCCGGTGGAGGGGGCAGGAACAGACGTGTGCATGTTGTTGTGCCTTGGCCTGGGACTGTGGATCCCCTGCCTGGCCCCCAGGCTCAGGGGCAAGGGCCCGGAGAGACCACCACCCCGAAGCGCTTTTCTCCCGGGCTTGGGAGCATTGTGCACGCCTGGCGGGAACAGTGGGCGGGAGTGCTTGCAAACCGGCCTTTGGAGGCAGCCGGGGAGGTCTTCCAGTGGGAGAGGGCCGGTTGTGCTCAGAGGCCCCACAGGCCAGGGGCAGGACCCAGCAGGGCCCCTGCCCCTGGCCAGCCTTGCCCAGACCTTCCTGGCCTCCGGGCGTACTGCCCCACCAAGGGGCAGGCTGCGGGGACAGGGTCCAGACATGCCCGGGCGCCTCCCCTGGCTCAACCCCGCTGGTGCCTTTCCCCTGGGCCTAGGCCTCGGATGAGGCCTCCTTGGAGAGGAGATTGCTGGCAGGGGCTGTCTCCACACTGCAAGGTGCTGGAGCTCAGAGGGCCTCGTCAGAGGGAAGGGACCAGTAAGGGGCTGGATGCCCAAGACGTCTTTGGCCCTGCAGCCTCAGGGCAGCAGGGAGAGCAAGAGGCCCAACTTGCCCCTAGGTCGGCTCTGCCCCTTCCCACACAGGCGGCCAGCCCAGCACCTGCCTGAGAGAGTCTGGCTCCCCCGAGCTCTCTGCCGGTGCAGGGGACAGGAACAGACGTGTGCATGTGTTTCTGCCTTGGTCTGGGAGTGTGTTCCCCCTGCCTTGCCCACAGGCTCAGGGGCAAGGGCCCGGAGAGAGCACCACCCCGAAGCGCTTTTCTCCCGGGCTTGGGAGCATTGTGCGTGCCTGGCGGGAAGAGCGGGCAGGAGTGTTGGCAAACTGGCCTTTGGAGGCAGCCGGGGAGGTCTTCCAGTGGGAGAGGGCCGGTTGTGCTCAGAGGCCCCACAGGCCATGGGGAGGACCCAGCAGGGCCCCTGCCCCTGGCCAGCCTTGCCCAGATCTTCCTGGCCTCCGGGGGTACTGCCCCACCAAGGGGCAGGCTGCGGGGACTGGGTCCAGACATGCCCGGGCGCCTCCCCAGGCTCATCCCCGCTGGTGCCTTTCCCCTGGGCCTAGGCCTCGGTTGAGGCCTCCTTGGAGAGGATGTTGCTGGCAGGGGCTGTCTCCACACTGCAAGGTGCTGGAGCTCAGAGGGCCTCGTCAGAGGGAAGGGACCAGCAAGGGGCTGGATGCCCAAGACGTCTTTGGCCCAGCAGCCTCAGGGCAGCAGGGAGAGGAAGAGGCCCAACTTGCCCCTAGGTCGGCTCTGCCCCTTCCCACACAGGCGGCCAGCCCAGCAGCTGCCTGACAGACTCTGGCTCCCCCGAGCTCTCTGCCGGTGCAGGGGTCAGGAACAGACGTGTGCATGTGGTTCTGCCTTGGTCTGGGAGTGTGGACCAACTGCCTGGCCCCCAGGCTCAGGGGCAAGGGCCCGAGGAGAGCACCACCCCGAAGTGCTTTTCTCCCGGGCTTGGGAGCATTGTGCGTGCCTGGCGGGAACAGTGGGCGGGAGTGTTGGCAAACTGGCCTTTGGAGGCAGCCGGGGAGTTCTTCCAGTGGGAGAGGGCCGGTTGTGCTCAGAGGCCTCACAGGCCAGGGGCAGGACCCAGCAGGGCCCCTGACCCTGGCCAGCCTTGCCCAGACCTTCCTGGCCTCCGGGGGTACTGCCCCACCAAGGGGCAGGCTGCGGGGACTGGGTCCAGACATGCCCGGGCGCCTCCCCAGACTCATCCCCGCTGGTGCCTTTCCCCTGGGCCTAGGCCTCGGTTGAGGCCTCCTTGGAGAGGAGGTTGCTGGCAGGGGCTGTCTCCACACTGCAAGGTGCTGGAGCTCAGAGGGCCTCGTCAGAGTGAAGGGACCAGCAAGGGGCTGGATGCCCAAGACCTCTTTGGCCCAGCAGCCTCAGGGCAGCAGGGAGAGCAAGAGGCCCAACTTGCCCCTAGGTCGGCTCTGCCACTTCCCACACAGGCGGCCAGCCCAGCAGCTGCCTGACAGACTCTGGCTCCCCCGAGCTCTCTGCCGGTGCAGGGGGCAGGTCAGACGTGTGCATGTGGTTCTGCCTTGGCCTGGGAGTGTGGACACCCTGCCTTGCCCCCAGGCTCAGGGGCAAGGGCCCAGAGAGAGCACCACCCTGAAGCGCTTTTCTTCCGGGCTTAGGAGCATTGTGCCCGCCTGCTGGTAACAGTGGCCGGGAGCGCTTGCAAACCGGCCTTTGGAGGCAGCCGGGGAGGTCTTCCAGTGGGAGAGGGCTGGTTGTGCTCAGAGGCCCCACAGGCCAGGGGCAGGACCCAGCAGGGCCCCTGCCCCTGGCCAGTCTTACCCAGACCTTCCTGGCCTCCGGGGGTACTGCCCCACCAAGGGGCAGGCTGCGGGGACTGGGTCCAGACATGCTCGGGCGCCTCCCCTGGCTCATCCCCGCTGGTGCCTTTCCCCTGGGCCTAGGCCTCGGTTGAGGCCTCCTTGGAGAGGAGGTTGCTGGCAGGGGCTGTCTCCACACTGCAAGGTGCTGGAGCTCAGAGGGCCTCGTCAGAGGGAAGGGACCAGTAAGGGGCTGGATGCCCAAGACGTCTTTGGCCCAGCAGCCTCAGGGCAGCAGGGAGAGCAAGAGGCCCAACTTGCCCCTAGGGCGGCTCTGCCCCTTCCCACACAGGCGGCCAACCCAGCAGCTGCCTGACAGACTCTGGGTCCCCCAAGCTCTCTGCCGGTGCAGGGGACAGGAACAGACGTGGGCATGTGGTTCTGCCTTGGCCTGGGAGTGTGGACACCCTGCCTGGCCCGCAGGCTTAGGGGCAAGGGCCCGGAGAGAGCACCACCCCGAAGCGCTTTTCTACCGGGCTTGGGAGCATTGTGCGTGCCTGGCGGGAACAGCGGGCGGGAGTGCTTGCAAACCGGCCTTTCGAGGCAGACGGGGAGGTCTTCCAGCGGGAGAGTGCCGGTTGTGCTCAGACGTCCCACAGGCCAGGGGCAGGACCCAGCGCTGTCCCTGCCCCTGGCAGCCTTGCACAGACCTTCCTGGCCTCCGGGGGTACTGCCCCACCAAGGGGCAGGCTGCGGGGACTGGGTCCAGACATGCCCGGGCGCCTCCCCAGGCTCATCCCCGCTGGTGCCTTTCCCCTGGGCCTAGGCCTCGGTTAAGGCCTCATTGGAGAGGAGGTTGCTGGCAGGGGCTGTCTCCACACTGCAAGGTGCTGGAGCTCAGAGGGCCTCGTCAGAGGGAAGGGACCAGCAAGGGGCTGGATGCCCAAGACCTCTTTGGCCCAGCAGCCTCAGGGCAGCAGGGAGAGGAAGAGGCCCAACTTGCCCCTAGGTCGGCTCTGCCCCTTCCCACACAGGCGGCCAGCCCAGCAGCTGCCTGACAGACTCTGGCTCCCCCGAGCTCTCTGCCGGTGCAGGGGTCAGGAACAGACGTGTGCATGTGGTTCTGCCTTGGTCTGGGAGTGTGGACCAACTGCCTGGCCCCCAGGCTCAGGGGCAAGGGCCCGAGGAGAGCACCACCCCGAAGTGCTTTTCTCCCGGGCTTGGGAGCATTGTGCGTGCCTGGCGGGAACAGCGGGCGGGAGTGTTGGCAAACTGGCCTTTGGAGGCAGCCGGGGAGTTCTTCGAGTGGGAGAGGGCCGGTTGTGCTCAGAGGCCCCACAGGCCAGGGGCAGGACCCAGCAGGGCCCCTGCCCCTGGCCAGCCTTACCCAGACCTTCCTGGCCTCCGGGGGTACTGCCCCACCAAGGGGCAGGCTGCGGGGACTGGGTCCAGACATGCCTGGGCGCCTCCCCAGGCTCATCCCCGCTGGTGCCTTTCCCCTGGGCATAGGCCTCGGTTGATGCCTCCTTGGAGAGGAGGTTGCTGGCAGGGGCTGTCTCCACACTGCAAGGTGCTGGAGCTCAGAGGGCCTCGTCAGCGGGAAGGGACCAGCAAGGGGCTGGATGCCCAAGACCTCTTTGGCCCAGCAGC
Source organism: Dama dama (assembly GCF_033118175.1). Classification (NCBI taxonomy): domain Eukaryota; kingdom Metazoa; phylum Chordata; class Mammalia; order Artiodactyla; family Cervidae; genus Dama; species Dama dama. Next base: position 1,188,851 of record NW_026870997.1, on the reverse strand, counting down.
CTCAGGGCAGCAGGGAGAGCAAGAGGCCCAACTTGCCCCTAGGTCGGCTCTGCCCCTTCCCACACAGGCAGCCAACCCAGCAGCTGCCTGACAGACTCTGGCTCCCCCGAGCTCTCTGCCGGTGCAGGGGTCAGGAACAGACGTGTGCATGTGGTTCTGCCTTGGTCTGGGAGTGTGGACCCACTGCCTGGACCCCAGGCTCAGGGGCAAGGGCCCGGAGAGAGCAACACCCCGAAGCGCTTTTCTCCTGGCCTTGGGAGCGTTGTGCGTGCCTGGCGGGAACAGCGGGCGGGAGTGTTGGCAAACCCGCCTTTGGAGGCAGCCGGGGAGGTCTTCCAGTGGGAGAGGGCCGGTTGTGCTCAGAGGCCCCACAGGCCAGGGGCAGGACCCAGCAGGGCCCCTGCCCCTGGCCAGCCTTGCCCAGACCTTCCTGGCCTCCGGGGGTACTGCCCCACCAAGGGGCAGGCTGCGGGGACTGGGTCCTGATATGCCCGTGCGCCTCCACTGGCTCATCCCCGCTGGTGCCTTTCCCCTGTGCCTAGGCCTCGGTTGAGGCCTCCTTGGAGAGGAGGTTGCTGGCAGGGGCTGTCTCCACACTGCAAGGTGCTGGAGCTCAGAGGGCCTCGTCAGAGGGAAGGGACCAGCAAGGGGCTGGATGCCCAAGACCTCTTTGGCCCAGCAGCCTCAGGGCAGCAGGGAGAGCAAGAGGCCCAACTTGCCCCTAGGTCGGCTCTGCCCCTTCCCACACAGGCGGCCAGCCCAGCAGCTGCCTGACAGACTCTGGCTCCCCCGAGCTCTCTGCCGGTGGAGGGGGCAGGAACAGACGTGTGCATGTTGTTGTGCCTTGGCCTGGGACTGTGGATCCCCTGCCGGGCCCCCAGGCTCAGGGGCAAGGGCCCGGAGAGACCACCACCCCGAAGCGCTTTTCTCCCGGGCTTGGGAGCATTGTGCGCGCCTGGCGGGAACAGTGGGCGGGAGTGCTTGCAAACCGGCCTTTGGAGGCAGCCGGGGAGGTCTTCCAGTGGGAGAGGGCCGGTTGTGCTCAGAGGCCCCACAGGCCAGGGGCAGGACCCAGCAGGGCCCCTGCCCCTGGCCAGCCTTGCCCAGACCTTCCTGGCCTCCGGGCGTACTGCCCCACCAAGGGGCAGGCTGCGGGGACAGGGTCCAGACATGCCCGGGCGCCTCCCCTGGCTCAACCCCGCTGGTGCCTTTCCCCTGGGCCTAGGCCTCGGATGAGGCCTCCTTGGAGAGGAGATTGCTGGCAGGGGCTGTCTCCACACTGCAAGGTGCTGGAGCTCAGAGGGCCTCGTCAGAGGGAAGGGACCAGTAAGGGGCTGGATGCCCAAGACGTCTTTGGCCCTGCAGCCTCAGGGCAGCAGGGAGAGCAAGAGGCCCAACTTGCCCCTAGGTCGGCTCTGCCCCTTCCCACACAGGCGGCCAGCCCAGCACCTGCCTGAGAGAGTCTGGCTCCCCCGAGCTCTCTGCCGGTGCAGGGGACAGGAACAGACGTGTGCATGTGTTTCTGCCTTGGTCTGGGAGTGTGTTCCCCCTGCCTTGCCCACAGGCTCAGGGGCAAGGGCCCGGAGAGAGCACCACCCCGAAGCGCTTTTCTCCCGGGCTTGGGAGCATTGTGCGTGCCTGGCGGGAAGAGCGGGCAGGAGTGTTGGCAAACTGGCCTTTGGAGGCAGCCGGGGAGGTCTTCCAGTGGGAGAGGGCCGGTTGTGCTCAGAGGCCCCACAGGCCATGGGGAGGACCCAGCAGGGCCCCTGCCCCTGGCCAGCCTTGCCCAGATCTTCCTGGCCTCCGGGGGTACTGCCCCACCAAGGGGCAGGCTGCGGGGACTGGGTCCAGACATGCCCGGGCGCCTCCCCAGGCTCATCCCCGCTGGTGCCTTTCCCCGGGGCCTAGGCCTCGGTTGAGGCCTCCTTGGAGAGGATGTTGCTGGCAGGGGCTGTCTCCACACTGCAAGGTGCTGGAGCTCAGAGGGCCTCGTCAGAGGGAAGGGACCAGCAAGGGGCTGGATGCCCAAGACGTCTTTGGCCCAGCAGCCTCAGGGCAGCAGGGAGAGGAAGAGGCCCAACTTGCCCCTAGGTCAGCTCTGCCCCTTCCCACACAGGCGGCCAGCCCAGCAGCTGCCTGACAGACTCTGGCTCCCCCGAGCTCTCTGCCGGTGCAGGGGTCAGGAACAGACGTGTGCATGTGGTTCTGCCTTGGTCTGGGAGTGTGGACGAACTGCCTGGCCCCCAGGCTCAGGGGCAAGGGCCCGAGGAGAGCACCACCCCGAAGTGCTTTTCTCCCGGGCTTGGGAGCATTGTGCGTGCCTGGCGGGAACAGTGGGCGGGAGTGTTGGCAAACTGGCCTTTGGAGGCAGCCGGGGAGTTCTTCCAGTGGGAGAGGGCCGGTTGTGCTCAGAGGCCTCACAGGCCAGGGGCAGGACCCAGCAGGGCCCCTGACCCTGGCCAGCCTTGCCCAGACCTTCCTGGCCTCCGGGGGTACTGCCGCACCAAGGGGCAGGCTGCGGGGACTGGGTCCAGACATGCCCGGGCGCCTCCCCAGACTCATCCCCGCTGGTGCCTTTCCCCTGGGCCTAGGCCTCGGTTGAGGCCTCCTTGGAGAGGAGGTTGCTGGCAGGGGCTGTCTCCACACTGCAAGGTGCTGGAGCTCAGAGGGCCTCGTCAGAGTGAAGGGACCAGCAAGGGGCTGGATGCCCAAGACCTCTTTGGCCCAGCAGCCTCAGGGCAGCAGGGAGAGCAAGAGGCCCAACTTGCCCCTAGGTCGGCTCTGCCACTTCCCACACAGGCGGCCAGCCCAGCAGCTGCCTGACAGACTCTGGCTCCCCCGAGCTCTCTGCCGGTGCAGGGGGCAGGTCAGACGTGTGCATGTGGTTCTGCCTTGGCCTGGGAGTGTGGACACCCTGCCTTGCCCCCAGGCTCAGGGGCAAGGGCCCAGAGAGAGCACCACCCTGAAGCGCTTTTCTTCCGGGCTTAGGAGCATTGTGCCCGCCTGCTGGTAACAGTGGCCGGGAGCGCTTGCAAACCGGCCTTTGGAGGCAGCCGGGGAGGTCTTCCAGTGGGAGAGGGCCGGTTGTGCTCGGAGGCCCCACAGGCCAGGGGCAGGACCCAGCAGGGCCCCTGCCCCTGGCCAGTCTTACCCAGACCTTCCTGGCCTCCGGGGGTACTGCCCCACCAAGGGGCAGGCTGCGGGGACTGGGTCCAGACATGCTCGGGCGCCTCCCCTGGCTCATCCCCGCTGGTGCCTTTCCCCTGGGCCTAGGCCTCGGTTGAGGCCTCCTTGGAGAGGAGGTTGCTGGCAGGGGCTGTCTCCACACTGCAAGGTGCTGGAGCTCAGAGGGCCTCGTCAGAGGGAAGGGACCAGTAAGGGGCTGGATGCCCAAGACGTCTTTGGCCCAGCAGCCTCAGGGCAGCAGGGAGAGCAAGAGGCCCAACTTGCCCCTAGGGCGGCTCTGCCCCTTCCCACACAGGCGTCCAACCCAGCAGCTGCCTGACAGACTCTGGGTCCCCCAAGCTCTCTGCCGGTGCAGGGGACAGGAACAGACGTGGGCATGTGGTTCTGCCTTGGCCTGGGAGTGTGGACACCCTGCCTGGCCCGCAGGCTTAGGGGCAAGGGCCCGGAGAGAGCACCACCCCGAAGCGCTTTTCTACCGGGCTTGGGAGCATTGTGCGTGCCTGGCGGGAACAGCGGGCGGGAGTGCTTGCAAACCGGCCTTTCGAGGCAGACGGGGAGGTCTTCCAGCGGGAGAGTGCCGGTTGTGCTCAGACGTCCCACAGGCCAGGGGCAGGACCCAGCGCTGTCCCTGCCCCTGGCAGCCTTGCACAGACCTTCCTGGCCTCCGGGGGTACTGCCCCACCAAGGGGCAGGCTGCGCGGACTGGGTCCAGACATGCCCGGGCGCCTCCCCAGGCTCATCCCCGCTGGTGCCTTTCCCCTGGGCCTAGGCCTCGGTTGAGGCCTCATTGGAGAGGAGGTTGCTGGCAGGGGCTGTCTCCACACTGCAAGGTGCTGGAGCTCAGAGGGCCTCGTCAGAGGGAAGGGACCAGCAAGGGGCTGGATGCCCAAGACCTCTTTGGCCCAGCAGCCTCAGGGCAGCAGGGAGAGGAAGAGGCCCAACTTGCCCCTAGGTCGGCTCTGCCCCTTCCCACACAGGCGGCCAGCCCAGCAGCTGCCTGACAGACTCTGGCTCCCCCGAGCTCTCTGCCGGTGCAGGAGTCAGGAACAGACGTGTGCATGTGGTTCTGCCTTGGTCTGGGAGTGTGGACCAACTGCCTGGCCCCCAGGCTCAGGGGCAAGGGCCCGGAGAGAGCACCACCCCGAAGCGCTTTTCTCCCGGGCTTGGGAGCATTGTGCGTGCCTGGCGGGAACAGCGGGCGGGAGTGTTGGCAAACTGGCCTTTGGAGGCAGCCGGAGAGTTCTTCCAGTGGGAGAGGGCCGGTTGTGCTCAGAGGCCCCACAGGCCAGGGGCAGGACCCAGCAGGGCCCCTGCCCCTGGCCAGCCTTGCCCAGACCTTCCTGGCCTCCGGGGGTACTGCCCCACCAAGGGGCAGGCTGCGGGGACTGGGTCCAGACATGCCCGGGCGCCTCCCCAGGCTCATCCCCGCTGGTGCCTTTCCCCTGGGCCTAGGCCTCGGTTGAGGCCTCCTTGGAGAGGAGGTTGCTGGCAGGGGCTGTCTCCACACTGCAAGGTGCTGGAGCTCAGAGGGCCTCGTCAGAGGGAAGGGACCAGCAAGGGGCTGGATGCCCAAGACCTCTTTGGCCCAGCAGCCTCAGGGCAGCAGGGAGAGCAAGAGGCCCAACTTGCCCCTAGGTCGGCTCTGCCACTTCCCACACAGGCGGCCAGCCCAGCAGCTGCCTGACAGACTCTGGCTCCCCCGAGCTCTCTGCCGGTGCAGGGGGCAGGTCAGACGTGTGCATGTGCTTCTGCCTTGGCCTGGGAGTGTGGACACCCTGACTTGCCCCCTGGCTCAGGGGCAAGGGCCCAGAGAGAGCACCACCCTGAAGCGCTTTTCTTCCGGGCTTAGGAGCATTGTGCCCGCCTGCTGGTAACAGTGGCCGGGAGCGCTTGCAAACCGGCCTTTGGAGGCAGCCGGGGAGGTCTTCCAGTGGGAGAGGGCCGGTTGTGCTCAGAGGCCCCACAGGCCAGGGGCAGGACCCAGCAGGTCCCCTGCCCCTGGCCAGCCTTTCCCAGACCTTCCTGGCCTCCGGGGGTACTGCCCCACCAAGGGGCAGGCTGCGGGGACTGGGTCCAGACATGCCTGGGCGCCTCCCCAGGCTCATCCCCGCTGGTGCCTTTCCCCTGGTCCTAGGTCTCGGTTGAGGCCTCCTTGGAGAGGAGGTTGCTGGCAGGGGCTATCTCCACACTGCAAGGTGCTGGAGCTCAGAGGGCCTCGTCAGAGTGAAGGGACAAGCAAAGGGCTGGATGCCCAAGACCTCTTTGGCCCAGCAGCCTCAGGGCAGCAGGGAGAGCAAGAGGCCCAACTTGCCCCTAGGTCGGCTCTGCCCCTTCCCACAAAGGCGGCCAGCCCAGCAGCTGCCTGACAGACTCTGGCTCCCCCGAGCTCTCTGCCGGTGCAGGGGTCAGGAACAGACGTGTGCATGTGGTTCTGCCTTGGCCTGGGAGTGTGGACCCCCTGCCTGGCCCCCAGTCTCAGGGGCAAGGGCCCGGAGAGAGCACCACCCCGAAGCGCTTTTCTCCCGGGATGGGAGCATTGTGCGTGCCTGGCGGGAACAGCGGGCGGGAGTGTTGGCAAACCGGCCTTTGGAGGCAGCCGGGGAGGTCTTCCAGTGGGAGAGGGCCGGTTGTGCTAAGAGGCCCCACAGCCCAGGGGCAGGACCCAGCAGGGCCCCTGCCCCTGGCCAGCCTTGCCCAGACCTTCCTGGCCTCCGGGGGTACTGCCCCACCAAGGGGCAGGCTGCGGGGACTGGGTCCAGACATGCCCGTGAGCCTCCACTGGCTCATCCCCGCTGGTGCCTTTCCCCTGGGCCTAGGCCTCGGTTGAGGCCTCCTTGGAGAGGAGGTTGCTGGCAGGGGCTGTCTCCACACTGCAAGGTGCTGGAGCTCAGAGGGCCTCGTCAGAGGGAAGGGACCAGCAAGGGGCTGGATGCCCAAGACCTCTTTGGCCCAGCAGCCTCAGGGCAGCAGGGAGAGCAAGAGGCCCAACTTGCCCCTAGGTCGGCTCTGCCCCTTCCCACACAGGCGGCCAGCCCAGCAGCTGCCTGACAGACTCTGGCTCCCCCCAGCTCTCTGCCGGTGGAGGGGGCAGGAACAGACGTGTGCATGTGGTTCTGCCTTGGCCTGGGACTGTGGATCCCCTGCCTGGCCCCCAGGCTCAGGGGCAGGGGCCCGGAGAGACCACCACCCCGAAGCGCTTTTCTCCCGAGCTTGGGAGCATTGTGCGCGCCTGGCGGGAACAGTGGGCGGGAGTGCTTGCAAACCGGCCTTTGGAGGCAGCCGGGGAGGTCTTCCAGTGGGCAAGGGCCGGTTGTGCTCAGAGGCCCCACAGGCCAGGGGCAGGACCCAGCAGGGCCCCTGCCCCTGGCCAGCCTTGCCCAGACCTTCCTGGCCTCCGGGGGTACTGCCCCACCAAGGGGCAGGCTGCGGGGACTGGGTCCAGACATGCCCGTGCGCCTCCACTGGCTCATCCCCGCTGGTGCCTTTCCCCTGGGCCTAGGCCTCGGTTGAGGCCTCCTTGGAGAGGAGGTTGCTGGCAGGGGCTGTCTCCACACTGCAAGGTGCTGGAGCTCAGAGGGCCTCGTCAGAGGGAAGGGACCAGCAAGGGGCTGGATGCCCAAGACCTCTTTGGCCCAGCAGCCTCAGGGCAGCAGGGAGAGGAAGAGGCCCAACTTGCCCCTAGGTCGGCTCTGCCCCTTCCCACACAGGCGGCCAGCCCAGCAGCTGCCTGACAGACTCTGGCTCCCCCGAGCTCTCTGCCGGTGCAGGGGTCAGGAACAGACGTGTGCATGTGGTTCTGCCTTGGTCTGGGAGTGTGGAACCACTGCCTGGCCCCCACACTCAGGGGCAAGGGCCCGGAGAGAGCAACACAACGAAGCGCTTCTCTCCCGGGCTTGGGAGAATTGTGCGTGCCTGGCGAGAACAGCGGGCGGGAGTGTTGGCAAACCGGCCTTTGGAGGCAGCCGGGGAAGTCTTTCAGTGGGAGAGGGCCGGTTGTGCTCAGAGGCCCCACAGGCCAGGGGCAGGACCCAGCAGGGCCCCTGCCCCTGGCCAGCCTTGCCCAGACCTTCCTGGCCTCCGGGGGTACTGCCCCACCAAGGGGCAGGCTGCGGGCCTGGGTCCAGTCATGCTCGGGCGCCTCCCCAGGCTCATCCCCGCTGGTGCCTTTCCCCTGGGTGTAGTCCTCGGTTGAGGCCTCTTTGGAGAGGAGGTTGCTGGCAGGGGCTGTCTCCACACTGCAAGGTGCTGGAGCTCAGAGGGCCTCGTCAGAGGGAAGGCACCAGCAAAGGGCTGGATGCCCAAGACCTCTTTGACCCAGCAGCCTCAGGGCAGCAGGGAGAGCAAGAGGCCCAACTTGCCCCTAGGTCGGCTCTGCCCCGTCCCACACAGGCAGCCAGCCCAGCAGCAGCCTGGCAGTCTCTGGCTCCCCCGAGCTCTCTGCCGGTGTAGGGGGCAGGAACAGACGTGTGCATGTCGTTCTCCCTTGGCCTGGGAGAGTGTTCCCCTTGCCTGGCCCCAGGCTCAGGGGCAAGGGCCCGGAGAGAGCACCACCCCAAAGCGCTTTTCTACCGGGCTTGGGAGCATTGTGCGTGCCTGGGGGAACAGCGGGTGGGAGTGCTTGCAAACCGTCTTTTGGAGGCAGACGGGGAGGTCTTCCAGCGGGAGAGTGCCGGTTGTGCTCAGACGCCCAACAGACCAGGGGCAGGACCCAGCAGTGTCCCTGCCCCTGGCAGCCTTGCCGAGACCTTCCTGGCTTCCGGGGGTACTGCCCCACCAAGGGGCAGGCTGCGGGGACTGGGTCCAGACATGGCCGGGCGCCTCCCCAGGCTCATCCCCGCTGGTGCCTTTCCCCTAGGCCTAGGCCTCGGTTGAGGCCTCCTTGGAGAGGAGGTTGCTGGCAGGGGCTGTCTCCACACTGCAAGGTGCTGGAGCTCAGAGGGCCTCATCAGAGGGAAGGGACCAGCAAGGGGCTGGATGCCCAAGACCTCTTTGGCCCAGCAGCCTCAGGGCAGCAGGGAGAGGAAGAGGCCCAACTTGCCCCTAGGTCGGCTCTGCCCCTTCCCACACAGACGGCCAGCCCAGCAGCTGCCTGACAGACTCTGGCTCCCCCGAGCTCTCTGCCGGTGCAGGGGTCAGGAACAGACGTGTGCATGTGGTTCTGCCTTGGTCTCCGAGTGTGAACCAACTGCCTGGCCCCCAGGTTCAGGGGCAAGGGCCCGGAGAGAGCACCACCCCGAAGCGCTTTTCTCCCGGGCTTGGGAGAATTGTGCGTGCTTGGTGGGAACAGTGGGCGGGAGTGCTTGCAAACCGGCCTTTGGAGGCAGCCGGGGAGGTCTTCCAGTGGGAGAGGGCCGGTTGTGCTCAGAGGCCCCACAGGCCAGGGGCAGGACCCAGCAGGGCCCCTGCCCCTGGCCAGCCTTGCCCAGACCTTCCTGCCTCCGGGGTTACAGCCCCACCAAGGGGTAGGCTGCGGGGAATGGGTCCAGACATGCCCGGGCGCCTCCCCAGGCTCATCCCCGCTGGTGCCTTTCCCCTGGGCCTAGGCCTCGGTTGAGGCCTCCTTGGAGAGGAGGTTGCTGGCAGGGGCTGTCTCCACACTGCAAGGTGCTGGAGCTCAGAGGGCCTCGTCAGAGGGAAGGGACCAGCAACGGGATGGATGCCCAAGACGTCTTTGGCCCTGCAGCCTCAGGGCAGCAGGGAGAGCAAGAGGCCCAACTTGCCCCTAGGTCGGCTCTGCCCCTTCCCACACAGGCGGCCAGCCCAGCAGCTGCCTGACAGACTCTGGCTCCCCCGAGCTCTCTGCCGGTGCAGGGGGCAGGAACAGACGTGTGCATGTGGTTCTGAATTGGCCTGGGAGTGTGGACACCGTGCCTTGACCCCAGGCTCAGGGGCAAGGGCCCGGAGAGAGCACCACCCTGAAGCGCTTTTCTCCCGGGCTTGGGAGCATTGTGCACGCCTGCTGGGAACAGTGGGCGGGAGCGCTTGCAAACCGGCCTTTGGAGGCAGCCGGGGAGGTCTTCCAGTGGGAGAGGTCCGGTTGTGCTCAGAGGCCCCACAGGTCAGGGGCAGGACGCAGCAGGGCCCCTGCCCCTGGCCAGCCTTGCCCAGACCTTCCTGGCCTCCGGGGGTACTGCCCCACCAAGGGGCAGGCTGCGGGGACTGGGTCCAGACATGCTCGGGCGCCTCCCCTGGCTCATCCCCGCTGGTGCCTTTCCCCTGGGCCTAGGCCTCGGTTGAGGCCTCCTTGGAGAGGAGGTTGCTGGCAGGGGCTGTCTCCACACTGCAAGGTGCTGGAGCTCAGAGGGCCTCGTCAGAGGGAAGGGACCAGTAAGGGGCTGGATGCCCAAGACGTCTTTGGCCCAGCAGCCTCAGGGAAGCAGGGAGAGCAAGAGGCCCAACTTGCCCCTAGGGCGGCTCTGCCCCTTCCCACACAGGCGGCCAACCCAGCAGCTGCCTGACAGACTCTGGCTCCCCCGAGCTCTCTGCCGGTGCAGGGGTCAGGAACAGACGTGTGCATGTGGTTCTGCCTTGGTCTCCGAGTGTGAACCAACTGCCTGGCCCCCAGGTTCAGGGGCAAGGGCCCGGAGAGAGCACCACCCCGAAGCGCTTTTCTCCCGGGCTTGGGAGCATTGTGCGTCCTTGGTGGGAACAGTGGGCGGGAGTGCTTGCAAACCGGCCTTTGGAGGCAGCCGGGGAGGTCTTCCAGTGGGAGAGGGCCGGTTGTGCTCAGAGGCCCCACAGGCCAGGGGCAGGACCCAGCAGGGCCCCTGCCCCTGGCCAGCCTTGCCCAGACCTTCCTGCCTCCGGGGTTACAGCCCCACCAAGGGGTAGGCTGCGGGGAATGGGTCCAGACATGCCCGGGCGCCTCCCCAGGCTCATCCCCGCTGGTGCCTTTCCCCTGGGCCTAGGCCTCGGTTGAGGCCTCCTTGGAGAGGAGGTTGCTGGCAGGGGCTGTCTCCACACTGCAAGGTGCTGGAGCTCAGAGGGCCTCGTCAGAGGGAAGGGACCAGCAACGGGATGGATGCCCAAGACCTCTTTGGCCCAGCAGCCTCAGGGCAGCAGGGATAGCAAGAGGCCCAACTTGCCCCTAGGTCGGCTCTGCCCCTTCCCACACAGGCGGCCAGCCCAGCAGCTGCCTGACAGACTCTGGCTCCCCCGAGCTCTCTGCCGGTGCAGGGGGCAGGAACAGACGTGTGCATGTGGTTCTGAATTGGCCTGGGAGTGTGGACACCGTGCCTTGACCCCAGGCTCAGGGGCAAGGGCCCGGAGAGAGCACCACCCTGAAGCGCTTTTCTCCCGGGCTTGGGAGCATTGTGCACGCCTGCTGGGAACAGTGGGCGGGAGCGCTTGCAAATCGGCCTTTGGAGGCAGCCGGGGAGGTCTTCCAGTGGGAGAGGGCCGGTTGTGCTCAGAGGCCCCACAGGCCAGGGTCAGGACGCAGCAGGGCCCCTGCCCCTGGCCAGCCTTGCCCAGACCTTCCTGGCCTCCGGGGGTACTGCCCCACCAAGGGGCAGGCTGCGGGGACTGGGTCCAGACATGCCCGGGCGCCTCCCCAGGCTCATCCCCGCTGGTGCCTTTCCCCTGGGCCTAGGCCTCGGTTGAGGCCTCATTGGAGAGGAGGTTGCTGGCAGGGGCTGTCTCCACACTGCAAGGTGCTGGAGCTCAGAGGGCCTCGTCAGAGGGAAGGGACCAGCAAGGGGCTGGATGCCCAAGACCTCTTTGGCCCAGCAGCCTCAGGGCAGCAGGGAGAGGAAGAGGCCCAACTTGCCCCTAGGTCGGCTCTGCCCCTTCCCACACAGGCGGCCAGCCCAGCAGCTGCCTGACAGACTCTGGCTCCCCCGAGCTCTCTGCCGGTGCAGGGGTCAGGAACAGACGTGTGCATGTGGTTCTGCGTTGGTCTGGGAGTGTGGACCCACTGCCTCGCCCCCACGCTCAGGGGCAAGGGCCCGGAGAGAGCAACACCCCAAAGCGCCTTTCTCCCGGGCTTGGGAGAATTGTGCGTGCCTGGCGGGAACAGCGGGCGGGAGTGTTGGCAAACCGGCCTTTGGAGGCAGCCGGGGAAGTCTTCCAGTGGGAGAGGGCCGGTTGTGCTCAGAGGACCCACAGGCCAGGGGCAGGACCCAGCAGGGCCCCTGCCCGTGGCCAGCCTTGCCCAGACCTTCCTGGCCTCCGGGGGTACTGCCCCACCAAGGGGCAGGCTGCGGGGACTGGGTCCAGACATGCCCGGGGCGCCTCCCCAGGCTCATCCCCGCTGGTGCCTTTCCCCTGGTCCTAGGCCTCGGTTGAGGCCTCCTTGGAGAGGAGGTTGCTGGCAGGGGCTGTCTCCACACTGCAAGGTGCTGGAGCTCAGAGGGCCTCGTCAGAGGGAAGGGACAAGCAAGGGGCTGGATGCCCAAGATCTCTTTGGCCCAGCAGCCTCAGGGCAGCAGGGAGAGCAAGAGGCCCAACTTGCCCCTAGGTCGGCTCTGCCCCATCCCACACAGGCGGCCAGCCCAGCAGCTGCCTGACAGACTCTGGCTCCCCCGAGCTCTCTGCCGGTGCATGGGGCAGGAACAGACGTGTGCATGTCGTTCTGCCTTGGCCTGGGAGTGTGGACCCCCTGCCTGGCCCCCAGGCTCAGGGGAAAGGGCCCGGAGAGAGCACCACCCCGAGGCGATTTTCTCCCGGGCTTGGGAGCGTTGTGCGCCCTTGGTTGGAACAGCGGGCGGGAGTGTTGGCAAACCGGCCTTTGGAGGCAGCCGGGGAAGTCTTCCAGTGGGAGAGGGCCGGTTGTGCTCAGAGGCCCCACAGGCCAGGGGCAGGACCCAGCAGGTCCCCTGCCCCTGGCCAGCCTTGCCCAGACCTTCCTCGCCTCCGGGGGTACTGCCCCACCAAGGGGCAGGCTGCGGGGACTGGGTCCATACATGCCCGGGCGCCTCCCCAGGCTCATCCCCGCTGGTGCCTTTCCCCTGTGCCTAGGCCTCGGTTTAGGCCTCCTTGGAGAGGAGGTTGCTGGCAGGGGCTGTCTCCACACTGCAAGGTGCTGGAGCTCAGAGGGCCTCGTCAGAGGGAAGGGACCAGCAAGGGGTTGGATGCCCAAGACCTCTTTGGCCCAGCAGCCTCAGGGCAGCAGGGAGGGCAAGAGGCCCAACTTGCCCCTAGGTCGGCTCTGCCACTTCCCACACAGGCGGCCAACCCAGCACCTGCCTGACAGACTCTGGCTCCCCCAAGCTCTCTGCCGGTGCAGGGGACAGGAACAGACGTGGGCATGTGTTTCTGCCTTGGCCTGGGAGTGTGTTCCCCCTGCCTTGCCCCCAGGCTCAGGGGCAAGGGCCCGGAGAGAGCACCACTCCGAAGTGCTTTTCTCCCGGGCTTGGGAGCATTGTGCGAGCCTGACGTGAACAGCGGGCGGGAGCGCTTGCAAACCGGCCTTTGGAGGCAGCCGGGGAGGTCTTCCAGTGAGAGAGGGCCGGTTGTGCTCAGAGGCCCCACAGGCCAGGAGCAGGACCCAGCAGGGCCCCTGCCCCTGGCCAGCCTTGCCCAGACCTTCCTGCCTCCGGGGTTACAGCCCCACCAAGGGGTAGGCTGCGGGGAATGGGTCCAGACATGCCCGGGCGCCTCCCCAGGCTCATCCCCGCTGGTGCCTTTCCCCTGGGCCTAGGCCTCGGTTGAGGCCTCCTTGGAGAGGAGGTTGCTGGCAGGGGCTGTCTCCACACTGCAAGGTGCTGGAGCTCAGAGGGCCTCGTCAGAGGGAAGGGACCAGCAACGGGATGGATGCCCAAGACCTCTTTGGCCCAGCAGCCTCAGGGCAGCAGGGAGAGCAAGAGGCCCAACTTGCCCCTAGGTCGGCTCTGCCCCTTCCCACACAGGCGGCCAGCCCAGCAGCTGCCTGACAGACTCTGGCTCCCCCGAGCTCTCTGCCGGTGCATGGGGCAGGAACAGACGTGTGCATGTGGTTCTGAATTGGCCTGGGAGTGTGGACACCGTGCCTTGACCCCAGGCTCAGGGGCAAGGGCCCGGAGAGAGCACCACCCTGAAGCGCTTTTCTCCCGGGCTTGGGAGCATTGTGCACGCCTGCTGGGAACAGTGGGCGGGAGCGCTTGCAAACCGGCCTTTGGAGGCAGCCGGGGAGGTCTTCCAGTGGGAGAGGTCCGGTTGTGCTCAGAGGCCCCACAGGTCAGGGGCAGGACGCAGCAGGGCCCCTGCCCCTGGCCAGCCTTGCCCAGACCTTCCTGGCCTCCGGGGGTACTGCCCCACCAAGGGGCAGGCTGCGGGGACTGGGTCCAGACATGCTCGGGCGCCTCCCCTGGCTCATCCCCGCTGGTGCCTTTCCCCTGGGCCTAGGCCTCGGTTGAGGCCTCCTTGGAGAGGAGGTTGCTGGCAGGGGCTGTCTCCACACTGCAAGGTGCTGGAGCTCAGAGGGCCTCGTCAGAGGGAAGGGACCAGTAAGGGGCTGGATGCCCAAGACGTCTTTGGCCCAGCACCCTCAGGGAAGCAGGGAGAGCAAGAGGCCCAACTTGCCCCTAGGTCGGCTCTGCCCCTTCCCACACAGGCGGCCAGCCCAGCAGCTGCCTGACAGACTCTGGCTCCCCCGAGCTCTCTGCCGGTGCAGGGGTCAGGAACAGACGTGTGCATGTGGTTCTGCCTTGGTCTCCGAGTGTGAACCAACTGCCTGGCCCCCAGGTTCAGGGGCAATGGCCCGGAGAGAGCACCACCCCGAAGCGCTTTTCTCCCGGGCTTGGGAGAATTGTGCGTGCTTGGTGGGAACAGTGGGCGGGAGTGCTTGCAAACCGGCCTTTGGAGGCAGCCGGGGAGGTCTTCCAGTGGGAGAGGGCCGGTTGTGCTCAGAGGCCCCACAGGCCAGGGGCAGGACCCAGCAGGGCCCCTGCCCCTGGCCAGCCTTGCCCAGACCTTCCTGCCTCCGGGTTTACAGCCCCACCAATGGGTAGGCTGCGGGGAATGGGTCCAGACATGCCCGGGCGCCTCCCCAGGCTCATCCCCGCTGGTGCCTTTCCCCTGGGCCTAGGCCTCGGTTGAGGCCTCCTTGGAGAGGAGGTTGCTGGCAGGGGCTGTCTCCACACTGCAAGGTGCTGGAGCTCAGAGGGCCTCGTCAGAGGGAAGGGACCAGCAAGGGGCTGGATGCCCAAGACCTCTTTGGCCCAGCAGCCTCAGGGCAGCAGGGAGAGGAAGAGGCCCAACTTGCCCCTAGGTCGGCTCTGCCCCTTCCCACACAGGCGGCCAGCCCAGCAGCTGCCTGACAGACTCTGGCTCCCCCGAGCTCTCTGCCGGTGCAGGGGTCAGGAACAGACGTGTGCATGTGGTTCTGCGTTGGTCTGGGAGTGTGGACCCACTGCCTCGCCCCCACGCTCAGGGGCAAGGGCCCGGAGAGACAAACACCCCAAAGCGCTTTTCTCCCGGGCTTGGGAGAATTGTGCGTGCCTGGCGGGAACAGCGGGCGGGAGTGTTGGCAAACCGGCCTTTGGAGGCAGCCGGGGAAGTCTTCCAGTGGGAGAGCGCCGGTTGTGCTCAGAGGACCCACAGGCCAGGGGCAGGACCCAGCAGGGCCCCTGCCCGTGGCCAGCCTTGCCCAGACCTTCCTGGCCTCCGGGGGTACTGCCCCACCAAGGGGCAGGCTGCGGGGACTGGGTCCAGACATGCCCGGGCGCCTCCCCAGGCTCATCCCCGCTGGTGCCTTTCCCCTGGTCCTAGGCCTCGGTTGAGGCCTCCTTGGAGAGGAGGTTGCTGGCAGGGGCTGTCTCCACACTGCAAGGTGCTGGAGCTCAGAGGGCCTCGTCAGAGGGAAGGGACAAGCAAGGGGCTGGATGCCCAAGATCTCTTTGGCCCAGCAGCCTCAGGGCAGCAGGGAGAGCAAGAGGCCCAACTTGCCCCTAGGTCGGCTCTGCCCCATCCCACACAGGCGGCCAGCCCAGCAGCTGCCTGACAGACTCTGGCTCCCCCGAGCTCTCTGCCGGTGCATGGGGCAGGAACAGACGTGTGCATGTCGTTCTGCCTTGGCCTGGAAGTGTGGACCCCCTGCCTGGCCCCCAGGCTCAGGGGAAAGGGCCCGGAGAGAGCACCACCCCGAGGCGATTTTCTCCCGGGCTTGGGAGCGTTGTGCGCCCTTGGTTGGAACAGCGGGCGGGAGTGTTGGCAAACCGGCCTTTGGAGGCAGCCGGGGAAGTCTTCCAGTGGGAGAGGGCCGGTTGTGCTCAGAGGCCCCACAGGCCAGGGGCAGGACCCAGCAGGTCCCCTGCCCCTGGCCAGCCTTGCCCAGACCTTCCTCGCCTCCGGGGGTACTGCCCCACCAAGGGGCAGGCTGCGGGGACTGGGTCCATACATGCCCGGGCGCCTCCCCAGGCTCATCCCCGCTGGTGCCTTTCCCCTGTGCCTAGGCCTCGGTTTAGGCCTCCTTGGAGAGGAGGTTGCTGGCAGGGGCTGTCTCCACACTGCAAGGTGCTGGAGCTCAGAGGGCCTCGTCAGAGGGAAGGGACCAGCAAGGGGTTGGATGCCCAAGACCTCTTTGGCCCAGCAGCCTCAGGGCAGCAGGGAGGGCAAGAGGCCCAACTTGCCCCTAGGTCGGCTCTGCCACTTCCCACACAGGCGGCCAACCCAGCACCTGCCTGACAGACTCTGGCTCCCCCAAGCTCTCTGCCGGTGCAGGGGACAGGAACAGACGTGGGCATGTGTTTCTGCCTTGGCCTGGGAGTGTGTTCCCCCTGCCTTGCCCCCAGGCTCAGGGGCAAGGGCCCGGAGAGAGCACCACTCCGAAGTGCTTTTCTCCCGGGCTTGGGAGCATTGTGCGAGCCTGACCTGAACAGCGGGCGGGAGTGTTTGCAAACAGGACTTTGGAGGCAGCCGGGGAGGTCTTCCAGTGGGAGAAGGCCGGTTGTGCTCAGAGGCCCCACAGGCCAGGGTCAGGACCCAGCAGGGCCCCTGCCCATGGACAGACTTGCCCAGACCTTCCTGGACTCCGGGGGTACTGCCCCACCAAGGGGCAGGCTGCGGAGACTGGGTCCAGACATGTCCGTGCGCCTCCCCAGGATCATCCCCGCTGGTGCCTTTCCCCTGGGTGTAGTCCTCGGTTGAGGCCTCTTTGGAGAGGAGGTTGCTGGCAGGGGCTGTCTCCACACTGCAAGGTGCTGGAGCTCAGAGGGCCTCGTCAGAGGGAAGGCACCAGCAAAGGGCTGGATGCCCAAGACCTCTTTGACCCAGCAGCCTCAGGGCAGCAGGGAGAGCAAGAGGCCCAACTTGCCCCTAGGTCGGCTCTGCCCCGTCCCACACAGGCAGCCAGCCCAGCAGCAGCCTGGCAGTCTCTGGCTCCCCCGAGCTCTCTGCCGGTGTAGGGGGCAGGAACAGACGTGTGCATGTCGTTCTCCCTTGGCCTGGGAGAGTGTTCCCCTTGCCTGGCCCCAGGCTCAGGGGCAAGGGCCCGGAGAGAGCACCACCCCAAAGCGCTTTTCTCCCGGGCTTGGGAGCATTGTGCGTGCCTGGGGGAACAGCGGGTGGGAGTGCTTGCAAACCGTCTTTTGGAGGCAGACGGGGAGGTCTTCCAGCGGGAGAGTGCCGGTTGTGCTCAGACGCCCAACAGGCCAGGGGCAGGACCCAGCAGTGTCCCTGCCCCTGGCAGCCTTGCCGAGACCTTCCTGGCTTCCGGGGGTACTGCCCCACCAAGGGGCAGGCTGCGGGGACTGGGTCCAGACATGGCCGGGCGCCTCCCCAAGCTCATCCCCGCTGGTGCCTTTCCCCTAGGCCTAGGCCTCGGTTGAGGCCTCCTTGGAGAGGAGGTTGCTGGCAGGGGCTGTCTCCACACTGCAAGGTGCTGGAGCTCAGAGGGCCTCATCAGAGGGAAGGGACCAGCAAGGGGCTGGATGCCCAAGACCTCTTTGGCCCAGCAGCCTCAGGGCAGCAGGGAGAGGAAGAGGCCCAACTTGCCCCTAGGTCGGCTCTGCCCCTTCCCACACAGGCGGCCAGCCCAGCAGCTGCCTGACAGACTCTGGCTCCCCCGAGCTCTCTGCCGGTGCAGGGGTCAGGAACAGACGTGTGCATGTGGTTCTGCCTTGGTCTCCGAGTGTGAACCAACTGCCTGGCCCCCAGGTTCAGGGGCAAGGGCCCGGAGAGAGCACCACCCCGAAGCGCTTTTCTCCCGGGCTTGGGAGAATTGTGCGTGCTTGGTGGGAACAGTGGGCGGGAGTGCTTGCAAACCGGCCTTTGGAGGCAGCCGGGGAGGTCTTCCAGTGGGAGAGGGCCGGTTGTGCTCAGAGGCCCCACAGGCCAGGAGCAGGACCCAGCAGGGCCCCTGCACCTGGCCAGCCTTGCCCAGACCTTCCTGCCTCCGGGGTTACAGCCCCACCAAGGGGTAGGCTGCGGGGAATGTGTCCAGACATGCCCGCGCGCCTCCCCAGGCTCATCCCCGCTGGTGCCTTTCCCCTGGGCCTAGGCCTCGGTTGAGGCCTCCTTGGAGAGGAGGTTGCTGGCAGGGGCTGTCTCCACACTGCAAGGTGCTGGAGCTCAGAGGGCCTCGTCAGAGGGAAGGGACCAGCAACGGGATGGATGCCCAAGACCTCTTTGGCCCAGCAGCCTCAGGGCAGCAGGGAGAGCAAGAGGCCCAACTTGCCCCTAGGTCGGCTCTGCCCCTTCCCACACAGGCGGCCAGCCCAGCAGCTGCCTGACAGACTCTGGCTCCCCCGAGCTCTCTGCCGGTGCAGGGGGCAGGAACAGACGTGTGCATGTGGTTCTGAATTGGCCTGGGAGTGTGGACACCGTGCCTTGACCCCAGGCTCAGGGGCAAGGGCCCGGAGAGAGCACCACCCTGAAGCGCTTTTCTCCCGGGCTTGGGAGCATTGTGCACGCCTGCTGGGAACAGTGGGCGGGAGCGCTTGCAAACCGGCCTTTGGAGGCAGCCGGGGAGGTCTTCCAGTGGGAGAGGTCCGGTTGTGCTCAGAGGCCCCACAGGTCAGGGGCAGGACGCAGCAGGGCCCCTGCCCCTGGCCAGCCTTGCCCAGACCTTCCTGGCCTCCGGGGGTACTGCCCCACCAAGGGGCAGGCTGCGGGGACTGGGTCCAGACATGCTTGGGCGCCTCCCCTGGCTCATCCCCGCTGGTGCCTTTCCCCTGGGCCTAGGCCTCGGTTGAGGCCTCCTTGGAGAGGAGGTTGCTGGCAGGGGCTGTCTCCACACTGCAAGGTGCTGGAGCTCAGAGGGCCTCGTCAGAGGGAAGGGACCAGTAAGGGGCTGGATGCCCAAGACGTCTTTGGCCCAGCAGCCTCAGGGAAGCAGGGAGAGCAAGAGGCCCAACTTGCCCCTAGGGCGGCTCTGCCCCTTCCCACACAGGCGGCCAACCCAGCAGCTGCCTGACAGACTCTGGCTCCCCCGAGCTCTCTGCCGGTGCAGGGGTCAGGAACAGACGTGTGCATGTGGTTCTGCCTTGGCCTGGGAGTGTGGACCCCCTGCCTGGCCCCCAGTCTCAGGGGCAAGGGCCCGGAGAGAGCACCACCCCGAAGCGCTTTTCTCCCGGGATGGGAGCATTGTGCGCGCTTGGTGGGAACAGTGGGCGGGAGTGCGTGCAAAACGGCCTTTGGAGGCAGCCGGGGAGGTCTTCTAGTGGGAGAGGGCCGGTTGTGCTCAGAGGCCCCACAGGCCAGGGGCAGGACCCAGCAGGTCCCCTGCCCCTGGTCAGCCTTGCCCAGACCTTCCTGGCCTCCAGGGGTACTGCCCCACCAAGGGGCAGGCTGCGGGGACTGGGTCCAGACATGCCCGGGCGCCTCCCCAGGCTCATCCCCGCTGGTGCCTTTCCCCTGGGCCTAGGCCTCGGTTGAAGCCTCCTTGGAGAGGAGGTTGCTGGCAGGGGCTGTCTCCACACTGCAAGGTGCTGGAGCTCAGAGGGCCTCGTCAGAGGGAAGGGACCAGCAAGGGGCTGGATGCCCAAGACCTCTTTGGCCCAGCAGCCTCAGGGCAGCAGGGAGAGCAAGAGGCCCAACTTGCCCCTAGGTCGGCTCTGCCACTTCCCACACAGGCGGCCAGCCCAGCAGCTGCCTGACAGACTCTGGCTCCCCCGAGCTCTCTGCCGGTGCAGGGGGCAGGTCAGACGTGTGCATGTGGTTCTGCCTTGGCCTGGGAGTGTGGACACCCTGCCTTGCCCCCAGGCTCAGGGGCAAGGGCCCAGAGAGAGCACCACCCTGAAGCGCTTTTCTTCCGGGCTTAGGAGCATTGTGCCCGCCTGCTGGTAACAGTGGCCGGGAGCGCTTGCAAACCGGCCTTTGGAGGCAGCCGGGGAGGTCTTCCAGTGGGAGAGGGCCGGTTGTGCTCAGAGGCCCCACAGGCCAGGGGCAGGACCCAGCAGGTCCCCTGCCCCTGGCCAGCCTTTCCCAGACCTTCCTGGCCTCCGGGGGTACTGCCCCACCAAGGGGCAGGCTGCGGGGACTGGGTCCAGACATGCCTGGGCGCCTCCCCAGGGTCATCCCCGCTGGTGCCTTTCCCCTGGTCCTAGGTCTCGGTTGAGGCCTCCTTGGAGAGGAGGTTGCTGGCAGGGGCTGTCTCCACACTGCAAGGTGCTGGAGCTCAGAGGGCCTCGTCAGAGGGAAGGGACAAGCAAAGGGCTGGATGCCCAAGACCTCTTTGGCCCAGCAGCCTCAGGGCAGCAGGCAGAGCAAGAGGCCCAACTTGCCCCTAGGTCGGCTCTGCCCCTTCCCACAAAGGCGGCCAGCCCGGCAGCTGCCTGACAGACTCTGGCTCCCCCGAGCTCTCTGCCGGTGCAGGGGTCAGGAACAGACGTGTGCATGTGGTTCTGCCTTGGCCTGGGAGTGTGGACCCCCTGCCTGGCCCCCAGTCTCAGGGGCAAGGGCCCGGAGAGAGCACCACCCCGAAGCGCTTTTCTCCCGGGATGGGAGCATTGTGCGCGCTTGGTGGGAACAGTGGGCGGGAGTGCGTGCAAAACGGCCTTTGGAGGCAGCCGGGGAGGTCTTCCAGTGGGAGAGGGCCGGTTGTGCTCAGAGGCCCCACAGGCCAGGGGCAGGACCCAGCAGGTCCCCTGCCCCTGGTCAGCCTTGCCCAGACCTTCCTGGCCTCCAGGGGTACTGCCCCACCAAGGGGCAGGCTGCGGGGACTGGGTCCAGACATGCCCGGGCGCCTCCCCAGGCTCATCCCCGCTGGTGCCTTTCCCCTGGGCCTAGGCCTCGGTTGAGGCCTCCTTGGAGAGGAGATTGCTGGCAGGTGCTGTCTCCACACTGCAAGGTGCTGGAGCTCAGAGGGCCTCGTCAGAGGGAAGGGACCAGCAAAGGGCTGGATGCCCAAGAAGTCTTTGGCCCAGCAGCCTCAGGGCAGCAGGGAGAGCAAGAGGCCCAACTTGCCCCTAGGTCGGCTCTGCCCCTTCCCACACAGGCGGCCAGCCCAGCACCTGCCTGAGAGACTCTGGCTCCCCCGAGCTCTCTGCCGGTGTAGGGGGCAGGAACAGACGTGTTCATGTCGTTCTGTCTTGGCCTGGGAGTGTGTTCCCCCTGCCTGGCCCGCAGGCTTAGGGGCAAGGGCCCGGAGAGAGCACCACCCCGAAGCGCTTTTCTACCGGGCTTGGGAGCATTGTGCGTGCCTGGCGGTAACAGCGGGCGGGAGTGCTTGCAAACCAGCCTTTCGAGGCAGACGGGGAGGTCTTCCAGCGGGAGAGTGCCGGTTGTGCTCAGACGTCCCACAGGCCAGGGGCAGGACCCAGCGCTGTCCCTGCACCTGGCAGCCTTGCACAGACCTTCCTGGCCTCCGGGGGTACTGCCCCACCAAGGGGCAGGCTGCGGGGACTGGGTCCAGACATGCCCGGGCGCCTCCCCAGGCTCATCCCCGCTGGTGCCTTTCCCCTGGGCCTAGGCCTCGGTTGAGGCCGCCTTGGAGAGGAGGTTGCTGGCAGGGGCTGTCTCCACACTGCAAGGTGCTGGAGCTCAGAGGGCCTCATCAGAGGGAAGGGACCAGCAAGGGGCTGGATGCCCAAGACCTCTTTGGCCCAGCAGCCTCAGGGCAGCAGGGAGAGCAAGAGGCCCAACTTGCCCCTAGGTCGGCTCTGCCCCTTTCCACACAGGCCGCCAACCCAGCAGCTGCCTGGCATACTCTGGCTCCCCCGAGCTCTCTGCCGGTGCAGGGACCAGGAACAGACGTTTGCATGTGGTTCTGCCTTGGCCTGGGAGTGTGTTCCCCCTGCATTGCCCCCAGGCTCAGGGGCAAGGGCCCGGTGAGAGCACCACCCCGAAGCGCTTTTCTCCCGGGCTTGGGAGCATTGTGCGTGCCTGGCGGGAACAGCGGGCATGAGTTCTTGCAAACTGTCCTTTGGAGGCAGCCGGGGACGTCTTCCAAGGGCCCGGACTGATCAGCACCCCAAAATGCTTTTCTCCCGGGCTTGGGAGCATTGTGCGCGGCTGTCAGGAACAGCGGACATGAGTGCTTGCAAACCGGCCTTTGGAGGCAGCCCGGGAGGTCTTCCAAGGGCCCGGAGAGAGCACTACCCCAAAATGCTTTTCTTCCGGGCTTGGGAGCATTGTGCGCGCGTGGCGGGAACAGCAGGCAGGAGTGCTTGCAAACCGGCCTTTGGAGGCAGCCGGGGAGGTCTTCCAAGGGCCCGGAGAGAGCACCACCTCGAAGCGCTTTTCTCTCGGGTTTTGGAGCATTGTGTGCGGCTGGTGGGACAGCGGGAGGGAATTCTTGCAAACCGGCCTTTGGCGGCAGCCAGAGAAGTCTTCCAAGGGCGCGGAGAGAGCACCACCCCGAAGCGCTTTTCTCCGGGGTTTTGGAACATTGTGTGTGCCTGGCGGGAACAGCGAGTGGGAATGCTTGCAAACCGGCCTTTGGGGGCAGCCGGGGAGGTCCTCCATGGTCCCTGAGAGAACACCACCCTGAAGCGCTTTTCTCCCGGGCTTGGGAGCATTGTGCGCGGCTGTCGGGAACAACGGACATGAATGCTTGCAAACCGGCCTTTGGAGGCAGCCCGGGAGGTCTTCCAAGGGCCCGGAGAGAGCACCACCCCAAAATGCTTTTCTCTCGGGCTTGGGAGCATTGTGCGCGGCTGTCGGGAACAACGGACATGAATGCTTGCAAACCGGCCTTTGGAGGCAGCCCGGGAGGTCTTCCAAGGGCCCGGAGAGAGCACCACCCCAAAATGCTTTTCTCCCGGGCTTGGGAGCATTGTGCGTGGATGGCGGAAGCAGCGGGCATGAGTACTTACAAACCGGCCTTTGGAGGCAGCCGGGGAGGTCTTGAAAGTGCCCGGAGAGAGCACCACCCCGAAGCGCTTTTCTCCCGGGCTTGGGAACATTGTGCGCGGCTGGCGGGAACAGCAGGCAGGACTGCTTGCAAACTGGCTTTTGGAGGCAGCCGGGGAGGTCTTCCAAGGGCCCGGAGTGAGCACCACCCCAAAATGCTTTTCTCCCGGGCTTGGGAGCATTGTGCGCGGCTGGTGGGAACAACGGGCATGAGTGCTTGCAAACCGGCCTTTGGAGGCAGCCGGGGACGTCTTCCAAGGGCCCGGAGAGAGCACCACCCCGAAGCGCTTTTCTCACGGGCTTGGGAGCATTGTGCGCGGCTGGCGGGAACAGCAGGCAGGACTGCTTGCAAACTGGCCTTTGGAGGCAGCCGAGGAGGTCTTCCAAGGGCCCGGAGTGAGCACCACCCCAAAATGCTTTTCTCCCGGGCTTGGGAGCATTGTGCGTGGCTGGCGGGAACAGCAGGAAGGAGTCCTTGCAAACCGGCCTTTGGAGGCAGCCGGGGAGGTCTTCCAAGGGCCTGTAGAGAGCACCACCCCGACGCGCTTTTCTCCCGGGCTTGGGAGCATTCTGCGCGGGTGGCGGGAACAGCAGGCAGGAGTGCTTGAAAACCGTCCTTTGGAGGCAGCCGGGGAGGTCTTCCAGGGCCTGATGTGAGCACCACCCCAAAATGCTTTTCTCCCGGGCTTGGGAGCATTGTGCGCGGATGGCGGGAACAGCAGGAAGGAGTCCTTGCAAACCGGCCTTTGGAGGCAGCCGGGGAGGTCTTCCAAGGGCCTGTAGAGAGCACCACCCCGAAGCGCTTTTCTCCCGGGCTTGGGAGCATTGTGCGCGGGTGGCGGGAACAGCAGGCAGGAGTGCTTGAAAACCGTCCTTTGGAGGCAGCCGGGGAGGTCTTCCAGGGCCCGGTGTGAGCACCACCCCAAAATGCTTTTCTCCCGGGCTTGGGAGCATTGTGCGCGGATGGCGGGAACAGCGAGTGGGAGTGCTTCCAAACCGGCCTTTGGGGGCACCCCGGGAGGTCTTCCATGGGCACGGAGAGAACACCACCCCGAAGCGCTTTTCTCCGGGGTTTTGGAGGATTGTGCGTGGCTGGCGGGAACAGCGAGTGGGAGTGCTTGCAAACCGGCCTTTGGGGGCAGCCAGGGAGGTCCTCCATTGGCACGGAGAGAACACCACCCCGAAGTGCTTTTCTCCCGGTCTTGGGAGCATTGTGCGAGGCTGGCGGGAACAGCGGGCGGGAGTGCTTGCAAACCGGCCTTTGGAGGCAGCTTGGGAGGTCTTCCAACGGCCCGGAGAGAGCACCATCCCGAAGCACTTTTCTCACGGAATTGGGAGCATTGTTCGCGGCTGTCGGGAACAGAGGACATGAGTGCTTGCAAACCGGCCTTTAGAGGCAGCCGGGGAGTCTTCCAAGGGCCCGGAAAGAGACCACCCCAAAATGCTTTTCTCCCGGGCTTGGGAGCATTGTGTGCGGCTGGCGGGTCAGCGGGAGGGAGTTCTTGAAAACCAGCCTTTGGAGGCAGCCGGGGAGGTCTTCCAAGGGCCGGGAGAGAGCACCACCCCGAAGCGCTTTTCTCCCGGGCTTGGGAGCATTGTGCGCGGCTGGCGGGAACAGCGGGATTGAGTGCTTGCAAACCGGCCTTTGGAGGCAGCCGGGGAGGTCTTCCAAGGGCCGGGAGAGAGCACCACCCCGAAGCGCTTTTCTCCTAGGCTTGGGAGCATTGTGCGTGGCTGGCGGGAACAGCGGGCATGAGTGCTTGCAAACCGGCCTTTGGAGACAAACGGGGAGGTCTTCCAAGGGCCCGTAGAGAGCACCACCCCGAAGCGCTTTTCTCCCGTGATTGGGAGCATTGTGTGCGGCTGGCGGGACAGCGGGAGGGAGTACTTGAAATCCAGCCTTTGGAGGCAGCCGGGGAGGTCTTCCAAGGGCCGGGAGAGAGCACCACCCTGAAGGGCTTTTCTCCTGGGCTTGGAGCATTTGCACGGATGGCGGGAACAGCGAGTGGGAGTGCTTGCAAACCGGCATTTGGGGGCAGCCCGGGAGGTCTTTCTTGGGCCCAGAGAGAACACCACCCCGAAACGCTTTTCTCCCGGGCTTGGGAGCATTGTGCGCGGGTGGCGGGAACAGCAGGCAGAAGTGCTTGCAAACCGGCCTTGGAGGCAGCCGGGGAGGTCTTCCAAAGCCCGGAGTGAGCACCACCCCAAAATGCTTTTCTCCCGGGCTTGGGAGCATTGTGCGCAGCTGGCGTGAACAGCGGGATTGAGTGCTTGCAAACCAGCCTTTGGAGGCAGCCGGGGAGGTCTTCCAGCGGGAGAGTGCCAGTTGTTCTCAGAGGACCCACAGGCCAGGGGCAGGACCCAGAAGTGTCCCTGCCTCTGGCAGCCTTGCCCAGACCTTCCTGGCCTCCGGGGGTACTACCCCACCAAGGGGCAGGCTGCGGGGCCTGGGTCCAGACATGCCCGGGCGCCTCCCCAGGCTCATACCCGCTGGTGCCTTTCCCCTGGGCCTAGGCCTCGGTTGAGGCCTCCTTGGAGAGGAGGTTGCCGGCAGGGGCTGTCTGCACACTGCAAGGTGCTGGAGCTCAGAGGGCCTCGTCAGAGGGAAAGGACCAGCAAAGGGCTGGATGCCCAAGACCTCTTTGACCCAGCAGCCTCAGGGCAGCAGGGAGAGCAAGAGGCCCAACTTGCCCCTAGGTCGGCTCTACCCCGTCCCACACAGGCAGCCAGCCCAGCAGCAGCCTGGCAGTCTCTGGCTCCCCCGAACTCTCTGCCGGTGTAGGGGCCGGGAACAGACGTGTGCATGTCGTTCTGCCTTGGCCTGGGAGTGTGTTCCCCCTGCCTGGCCCCCAGGCTCAGGGGCAAGGGCCCGGAGAGAGCACCACCCCGAAGCGCTTTTCTCCCGGGCTTGGGAGAATTGTGCGTGCCTGGCGGGAACAGCGGGCGGGAGTGTTGGCAAACCGGCCTTTGGAGGCAGCCGGGGAAGTCTTCCAGTGGGAGAGGGCCGGTTGTGCTCAGAGGACCCACAGGCCAGGGGCAGGACCCAGCAGGGCCCCTGCCCGTGGCCAGCCTTGCCCAGACCTTCCTGGCCTCCGGGGGTACTGCCCCACCAAGGGGCAGGCTGCGGGGCCTGGGTCCAGACATGCCCGGGCGCCTCCCCAGGCTCATCCCCGCTGGTGCCTTTCCCCTGGTCCTAGGCCTCGGTTGAGGCCTCCTTGGAGAGGAGGTTGCTGGCAGGGGCTGTCTCCACACTGCAAGGTGCTGGAGCTCAGAGGGCCTCGTCAGAGGGAAGGGACAAGGAAGGGGCTGGATGCCCAAGATCTCTTTGGCCCAGCAGCCTCAGGGCAGCAGGGAGAGCAAGAGGCCCAACTTGCCCCTAGGTCGGCTCTGCCCCTTCCCACACAGGCGGCCAGCCCAGCAGCTGCCTGACAGACTCTGGCTCCCCCGAGCTCTCTGCCGGTGCATGGGGCAGGAACAGACGTGTGCATGTCGTTCTGCCTTGGCCTGGGAGTGTGGACCCCCTGCCTGGCCCCCAGGCTCAGGGGAAAGGGCCCGGAGAGAGCACCACCCCGAGGCGATTTTCTCCCCGGCTTGGGAGCGTTGTGCGCCCTTGGTTGGAACAGCGGGCGGGAGTGTTGGCAAACCGGCCTTTGGAGGCAGCCGGGGAAGTCTTCCAGTGGGAGAGGGCCGGTTGTGCTCAGAGGCCCCACAGGCCAGGGGCAGGACCCAGCAGTGTCCCTGCCCCTGGCAGCCTTGCCCATACTCTCCTGGCCTCCGGGGTTACTACCCCACCAAGGGGCAGGCTGCGGGGACTGGGTCCAGACATGCCCGGGCGCCTCCCCAGGCTCATCCCCGCTGGTGCCTTTCCCCTGGGCCTAGGCCTAGGTTGAGGCCTCCTTGGAGAGGAGGTTGCTGGCAGGGGCTGTCTCCACACTGCAAGGTGCTGGAGCTCAGAGGGCCTCGTCAGCGGGAAGGGACCAGCAAGGGGCTGGATGCCCAAGACCTCTTTGGCCCAGCAGCCTCAGGGCAGCAGGGAGAGGAAGAGGCCCAACTTGCCCCTAGGTCGGCTCTGCCCCTTCCCACTCAGGCAGCCAACCCAGCAGCTGCCTGACAGACTCTGGCTCCCCCGAGCTCTCTGCCGGTGCAGGGGTCAGGAACAGACGTGTGCATGTGGTTCTGCCTCGGTCTGGGAGTGTGGACCCACTGCCTGGACCCCAGGCTCAGGGGCAAGGGCCCGGAGAGAGCAACACCCCGAAGCGCTTTTCTCCCGGGCTTGGGAGCATTATGCGTGCCTGGCGGGAACAGCGGGCGGGAGTGTTGGCAAACCGGCCTTTGGAGGCAGCCGGGGAGGTCTTCCAGTGGGAGAGGGCCGGTTGTGCTCAGAGGCCCCACAGGCCAGGGGCAGGACCCAGCAGGGACCCTGCCCCTGGCCAGCCTTGCCCAGACCTTCCTGGCCTCCGGGGGTACTGCCCCACCAAGGGGCAGGCTGCGGGGACTGGGTCCAGACATGCCCGTGCGCCTCCACTGGCTCATCTCCGCTGGTGCCTTTCCCCTGGGCCTAGGCCTCGGTTGAGGCCTCCTTGGAGAGGAGGTTGCTGGCAGGGGTTGTCTCCACACTGCAAGGTGCTGGAGCTCAGAGGGCCTCGTCAGAGGGAAGGGACCAGTAAGGGGCTGGATGCCCAAGACCTCTTTGGCCCAGCAGCCTCAGGGCAGCAGGGAGAGCAAGAGGCCCAACTTGCCCCTAGGTCGGCTCTGCCCCTTCCCACACAGGCGGCCAGCCCAGCAGCTGCCTGACATACTCTGGCTCCCCCCAGCTCTCTGCCGGTGGAGGGGGCAGGAACAGACGTGTGCATGTGGTTCTGCCTTGGCCTGGGACTGTGGATCCCCTGCCTGGCCCCCAGGCTCAGGGGCAGGGGCCCGGAGAGACCACCACCCCGAAGCGCTTTTCTCCCGGGCTTGGGAGCATTGTGCGCGCCTGGCGGGAACAGTGGGCGGGAGTGCTTGCAAACCGGCCTTTGGAGGCAGCCGGGGAGTTCTTCCAGTGGGAGAGGGCCGGTTGTGCTCAGAGGCCCCACAGGCCAGGGGCAGGACCCAGCAGGGCCCCTGCCCCTGGCCAGCCTTGCCCAGACCTTCCTGGCCTCCGGGGGTACTGCCCCACCAAGGGGCAGGCTGCGGGGACAGGGTCCAGACATGCCCGGGCGCCTCCCCTGGATCAACCCCGCTGGTGCCTTTTCCCTGGGCCTAGGCCTCAGTTGAGGCCTCCTTGGAGAGGAGATTGCTGGCAGGTGCTGTCTCCACACTGCAAGGTGCTGGAGCTCAGAGGGCCTCGTCAGAGGGAAGGGACCAGTTAGGGGCTGGATGCCCAAGACCTCTTTGGCCCAGCAGCCTCAGGGCAGCAGGGAGAGCAAGAGGCCCAACTTGCCCCTAGGTCGGCTCTGCCCCTTCCCACACAGGCGGCCAGCCCAGCACCTGCCTGAGAGACTCTGGCTCCCCCGAGCTCTCTGCCGGTGCAGGGGACAGGAAGAGACGTGTGCATGTGGTTCTGCCTTGGTCTGGGAGTGTGTTCCCCCTGCCTTGCCCACAGGCTCAGGGGCAAGGGCCCGGAGAGAGCACCACCCCGAAGCGCTTTTCTCCTGGGCTTGGGAGCATTGTGCGTGCCTGGCGGGAACAGCGGGCAGGAGTGTTGGTAAACTGGCCTTTGGAGGCAGCCGGGGAGGTCTTCCAGCGGGAGAGGCCCGGTTGTGCTCAGAGGCCCTACAGGCCAGGGGCAGGACCCAGCAGGGCCCCTGCACCTGGCCAGCCTTGCCCAGACCTTCCTGGCCTCCGGGGGTACTGCCCCACCAAGGGGCAGGCTGCGGGGACTGGGTCCAGACATGGCCGTGCGCCTCCACTGGTTCATCCCCACTGGTGTCTTTCCCCTAGGCCTAGGCCTCGGTTGAGGCCTCCTTGGAGAGGAGGTTCCTGGCAGGGGCTGTCTCCACACTGCAAGGTGCTGGAGCTCAGAGGGCCTCATCAGAGGGAAGGGACCCTCAAGGGCCTGGATGCCCAAGACCTCTTTGGCCCAGCAGCCTCAGGGCAGCAGGGAGAGCAAGAGGCCCAACTTGCCCCTAGTTCGGCTCGGCCCCTTTCCACACAGGCCGCCAGCCCAGCAGCTGCCTGGAATACTCTGGCTCCCTCGAGCTCTCTGCCGGTGCAGGGACCAGGAACAGACGTGTGCATGTGGTTCTGCCTTGGCCTGGGAGTGTGTTCCCCCTGCATTGCCCCCAGGCTCAGGGGCAAGGGCCCGGTGAGAGCACCACCCCGAAGCGCTTTTTTCCCGGGCTTGGGAGCATTGTGCGTGCCTGGCGAAACAGCGGGCGCGAGTGTTGGCAAATCGGCCTTTGGAGGCAGCCGGGGAGGTCTTCCAGCGGGAGAGGGCCGCTCATGCTCAGAGGCCCCACAGGCCAGGGGCAGGACCCAGCAGGGCCCCTGCCCCAGGCCAGCCTTGCCCAGACCTTCCTGGCCTCCGGGGGTACTGCCCCACCAAGGGGCAGGCTGCGGGGACTGGGTCCAGACATTCCCGGGCGCCTCCCCAGGTTCATCCCCGCTGGTGCCTTTCCCTGGGACTAGGCCTCGGTTGAGGCCTCCTTGGAGAGGAGGTTGCTGGCAGGGGCTGTCTCCACACTGCAAGGTGCTGGAGCTCAGAGGGCCTCCTCAGATGGAAGGGACCAGCAAGGGGCTGGATGTCCAAGACCTCTTTGGCCCAGCAGCCTCAGGGCAGCAGGGAGAGCAAGAGGCCCAACTTGCCCCTAGGTCGGCTCTGCCCGATCCCAAACAGGCAGCCAGCCCAGCAGCAGCCTGGCAGTCTCTGGCTCCCCCGAGCTCTCTGCCGGTGGAGGGGGCAGGAACAGACGTGTGCATGTGGTTCTGCCTTGGCCTGGGACTGTGGATCCCCTGCCTGGCCCCCAGGCTCAGGGGCAGGGGCCCGGAGAGACCACCACCCCGAAGCGCTTTTCTCCGGGGTTTTGGAACATTGTGTGTGCCTGGCGGGAACAGCGAGTGGGAATGCTTGCAAACCGGCCTTTGGGGGCAGCCGGGGAGGTCCTCCATGGTCCCTGAGAGAACACCACCCCGAAGCGCTTTTCTCACGGTCTTGGGAGCATTGTGCGCGGCTGGCGGGAACAGCGGGCATGAGTGCTTGCAAACTGTCCTTTGGAGGCAGCCGGGGAGGTCTTCCAAGGGTCGGACTGATCACCACCCCAAAATGCTTTTCTCTCGGGCTTGGGAGCATTGTGCGCGGCTGTCGGGAACAACGGACATGAATGCTTGCAAACCGGCCTTTGGAGGCAGCCCGGGAGGTCTTCCAAGGGCCCGGAGAGAGCACCACCCCAAAATGCTTTTCTCCCGGGCTTGGGAGCATTGTGCGTGGCTGGCGGAAGCAGCGGGAATGAGTACTTACAAACCGGCCTTTGGAGGCAGCCGGGGAGGTCTTGAAAGTGCCCGGAGAGAGCACCACCCCGAAGCGCTTTTCTCCCGGGCTTGGGAACATTGTGCGCTGCTGGCGGGAACAGCAGGCAGGACTGCTTGCAAACTGGCCTTTGGAGGCAGCCGGGGAGGTCTTCCAAGGGCCCGGAGTGAGCACCACCCCAAAATGCTTTTCTCCCGGGCTTGGGAGCATTGTGCGCGGCTGGTGGGAACAACGGGCATGAGTGCTTGCAAACCGGCCTTTGGAGGCAGCCGGGGACGTCTTCCAAGGGCCCGGAGAGAGCACCACCCCGAAGCGCTTTTCTCCCGGGCTTGGGAGCATTGTGCGCGGCTGGCGGGAACAGCAGGCAGGACTGCTTGCAAACTAGCCTTTGGAGGCAGCCGGGGAGGTCTTCCAGGGCCCGGTGTGAGCACCACCCCAAAAAGCTTTTCTCCCGGGCTTGGGAGCATTGTGCGCGGCTGGTGGGAACAGCGGGCATGAGTGCTTGCAAACTGGCCACTGGAGGCAGCCGGGGAGGTCTTCCAAGGGCCTGTAGAGAGCACCACCCCAAAATGCTTCTCTCCCGGGCTTGGGAGCATTGTGCGTGGCTGGCGGGAACAGCAGGAAGGAGTCCTTGCAAACCGGCCTTTGGAGGCAGCCGGGGAGGTCTTCCAAGGGCCTGTAGAGAGCACCACCCCGAAGCGCTTTTCTCCCGGGCTTGGGAGCATTGTGCGCAGGTGGCGGGAACAGCAGGCAGGAGTGCTTGAAAACTGGCCTTTGGAGGCAGCCGGGGAGGTCTTCCAGGGCCCGGAGTGAGCACCACCCCAAAAAGCTTTTCTCCCGGGCTTGGGAGCATTGTGCGCGGCTGGTGGGAACAGCGGACATGAGTGCTTGCAAACTGGCCATTGGAGGCAGCCGGGGAGGTCTTCCAAGGGCCCGCAGTGAGCACCACCCCAAAATGCTTTTCTCCCGGGCTTGGGAGCATTGTGCGTGGCTGGCGGGAACAGCAGGAAGGAGTCCTTGCAAACCGGCCTTTGGAGGCAGCCGGGGAGGTCTTCCAAGGGCCTGTAGAGAGCACCACCCCGAAGCGCTTTTCTCCCGCGCTTGGGAGCATTCTGCGCGGGTGGCGGGAACAGCAGGCAGGAGTGCTTGAAAACCGTCCTTTGGAGGCAGCCGGGGAGGTCTTCCAGGGCCCGGTGTGAGCACCACCCCAAAATGCTTTTCTCCCGGGCTTGGGAGCATTGTGCGCGGATGGCGGGAACAGCAGGAAGGAGTCCTTGCAAACCGGCCTTTGGAGGCAGCCGGGGAGGTCTTCCAAGGGCCTGTAGAGAGCACCACCCCGAAGCGTTTTTCTCCCGGGCTTGGGAGCATTGTGCGCGGGTGGCGGGAACAGCAGGCAGGAGTGCTTGAAAACCGTCCTTTGGAGGCAGCCGGGGAGGTCTTCCAGGGCCCGGTGTGAGCACCACCCCAAAATGCTTTTCTCCCGGGCTTGGGAGCATTGTGCGCGGATGGCGGGAACAGCGATTCGGAGTGCTTCCAAACCGGCCTTTGGGGGCACCCCGGGAGGTCTTCCATGGGCACGGAGAGAACACCACCCCGAAGCGCTTTTCTCCGGGGTTTTGGAGGATTGTGCGTGGCTGGCGGGAACAGCGAGTGGGAGTGCTTGCAAACCGGCCTTTGGGGGCAGCCAGGGAGGTCCTCCATTGGCACGGAGAGAACACCACCCCGAAGCGCTTTTCTCCCGGTCTTGGGAGCATTGTGCGAGGCTGGCGGGAACAGCGGGCGGGAGTGCTTGCAAACCGGCCTTTGGAGGCAGCTTGGGAGGTCTTCCAAGGGCCGGGAGAGAGCACCATCCCGAAGCACTTTTCTCACGGAATTGGGAGCATTGTTCGCGGCTGTCAGGAACAGAGGACATGAGTGCTTGCAAACCGGCCTTTAGAGGCAGCCGGGGAGTCTTCCAAGGGCCCGGAGAGAGACCACCCCAAAATGCTTTTCTCCCGGGCTTGGGAGCATTGTGTGCGGCTGGCGGGTCAGCGGGAGGGAGTTCTCGAAAACCAGCCTTTGGAGGCAGCCGGGGAGGTCTTCCAAGGGCCGGGAGAGAGCACCACCCCGAAGCGCTTTTCTCCCGGGCTTGGGAGCATTGTGCGCGGCTGGCGGGAACAGCGGGATTGAGTGCTTGCAAACCGGCCTTTGGAGGCAGCCGGGGAGGTCTTCCAAGGGCCGGGAGAGAGCACCACCCCGAAGCGCTTTTCTCCTAGGCTTGGGAGCATTGTGCGCGGCTGGCGGGAACAGCGGGCATGAGTGCTTGCAAACCGGCCTTTGGAGACAAACGGGGAGGTCTTCCAAGGGCCCGTAGAGAGCACCACCCCGAAGCGCTTTTCTCCCGTGATTGGGAGCATTGTGTGCGGCTGGCGGGACAGCGGGAGGGAGTACTTGAAATCCAGCCTTTGGAGGCAGCCGGGGAGGTCTTCCAAGGGCCGGGAGAGAGCACCACCCTGAAGGGCTTTTCTCCTGGGCTTGGAGCATTTGCACGGATGGCGGGAACAGCGAGTGGGAGTGCTTGCAAACCGGCATTTGGCGGCAGCCCGGGAGGTCTTTCTTGGGCCCAGAGAGAACACCACCCCGAAACGCTTTTCTCCCGGGCTTGGGAGCATTGTGCGCGGGTGGCGGGAACAGCAGGCAGAAGTGCTTGCAAACCGGCCTTGGAGGCAGCCGGGGAGATCTTCCAAAGCCCGGAGTGAGCACCACCCCAAAATGCTTTTCTCCCGGGCTTGGGAGCATTGTGCGCAGCTGGCGTGAACAGCGGGATTGAGTGCTTGCAAACCAGCCTTTGGAGGCAGCCGGGGAGGTCTTCCAGCGGGAGAGTGCCAGTTGTTCTCAGAGGCCCCACAGGCCAGGGGCAGGACCCAGCAGTGTCCCTGCCTCTGGCAGCCTTGCCCAGACCTTCCTGGCCTCCGGGGGTACTACCCCACCAAGGGGCAGGCTGCGGGGCCTGGGTCCAGACATGCCCGGGCGCCTCCCCAGGCTCATCCCCGCTGGTGCCTTTCCCCTGGGCCTAGGCCTCGGTTGAGGCCTCCTTGGAGAGGAGGTTGCCGGCAGGGGCTGTCTGCACACTGCAAGGTGCTGGAGCTCAGAGGGCCTCGTCAGAGGGAAAGGACCAGCAAAGGGCTGGATGCCCAAGACCTCTTTGACCCAGCAGCCTCAGGGCAGCAGGGAGAGCAAGAGGCCCAACTTGCCCCTAGGTCGGCTCTACCCCGTCCCACACAGGCAGCCAGCCCAGCAGCAGCCTGGCAGTCTCTGGCTCCCCCGAACTCTCTGCCGGTGTAGGGGGCAGGAACAGACGTGTGCATGTCGTTCTGCCTTGGCCTGGGAGTGTGTTCCCCCTGCCTGTCCCCCAGGTTCAGGGGCAAGGGCCCGGAGAGAGCACCACCCCGAAGCGCTTTTCTCCCGGGCTTGGGAGCATTGTGCGTGCCTGGCGGGAACAGCGGGCGGGAGTGCTTGCAAACCGGCCTTTGGAGGCAGCCGGGGAGGTCTTCCAGCGGGAGAGTGCCGGTTGTGCTCAGACGCCCCACAGGCCAGGGGCAGGACCCAGCAGTGTCCCTGCCCCTGGCAGCCTTGCCCAGACCCTCCTGGCCTCCGGGGGTACTGCCCCACCAAGGGGCAGGCTGCGGGGACTGGGTCCAGACATGGCCGGGCGCCTCCCCAGGCTCATCCCCGCTGGTGCCTTTCCCCTGGGCCTAGGCCTCGGTTGAGGCCTCCTTGGAGAGGAGGTTGCTGGCAGGGGCTGTCTCCACACTGCAAGGTGCTGGAGCTCAGAGGGCCTCGTCAGAGGGAAGGGACCAGCAAGGGGCTGGATGCCCAAGACCTCTTTCGCCCAGCAGCCTCAGGGCAGCAGGGAGAGGAAGAGGCCCAACTTGCCCCTAGGTCGGCTCTGCCCCTTCCCACACAGGCGGCCAGCCCAGCAGCTGCCTGACAGACTCTGGCTCCCCCGAGCTCTCTGCCGGTGCAGGGGTCAGGAACAGATGTGTGCATGTGGTTCTGCCTTGGCCTGGGATTGTGGATCCCCTGCCTGGCCCCCAGGCTCAGGGGCAGGGGCCCGGAGAGAGCACCACCCCGAAGCGCTTTTCTCCGGGGTTTTGGAACATTGTGTGTGCCTGGCGGGAACAGCGAGTGGGAATGCTTGCAAACCGGCCTTTGGGGGCAGCCGGGGAGGTCCTCCATGGTCCCTGAGAGAACACCACCCGGAAGCGCTTTTCTCACGGTCTTGGGAGCATTGTGCGCGGCTGGCGGGAACAGCGGGCATGAGTGCTTGCAAACTGTCCTTTGGAGGCAGCCGGGGAGGTCTTCCAAGGGCCGGACTGATCACCACCCCAAAATGCTTTTCTCTCGGGCTTGGGAGCATTGTGCGCGGCTGTCGGGAACAACGGACATGAATGCTTGCAATCCGGCCTTTGGAGGCAGCCCGGGAGGTCTTCCAAGGGCCCGGAGAGAGCACCACCCCAAAATGCTTTTCTCCCGGGCTTGGGAGCATTGTGCGTGGCTGGCGGAAGCAGCGGGAATGAGTACTTACAAACCGGCCTTTGGAGGCAGCCGGGGAGGTCTTGAAAGTGCCCGGAGAGAGCACCACCCCGAAGCGCTTTTCTCCCGGGCTTGGGAACATTGTGCGCGGCTGGCGGGAACAGCAGGCAGGACTGCTTGCAAACTGGCCTTTGGAGGCAGCCGGGGAGGTCTTCCAAGGGCCCGGAGTGAGCACCACCCCAAAATGCTTTTCTCCCGGGCTTGGGAGCATTGTGCGCGGCTGGTGGGAACAACGGGCATGAGTGCTTGCAAACCGGCCTTTGGAGGCAGCCGGGGACGACTTCCAAGGGCCCGGAGAGATCACCACCCCGAAGCACTTTTCTCCCGGGCTTGGGAGCATTGTGCGTGGCTGGCGGGAACAGCAGGAAGGAGTCCTTGCAAACCGGCCTTTGGAGGCAGCGGGGGAGGTCTTCCAAGGGCCTGTAGAGAGCACCACCCCTAAGCGCTTTTCTCCCGGGCTTGGGAGTATTGTGCGCGGGTGGCAGGAACAGCAGGCAGGAGTGCTTGAAAACCGGCCTTTGCAGGCAGCCGGGGAGGTCTTCCAGGGCCCGGTGTGAGCACCACCCCAAAAAGCTTTTCTCCCGGGCTTGGGAGCATTGTGCGTGGCTGGTGGGAACAGCGGGCATGAGTGCTTGCAAACTGGCCACTGGAGGCAGCCGGGGAGGTCTTCCAAGGGCCCGGAGTGAGCACCACCCCAAAATGCTTTTCTCCCGGGCTTGGGAGCATTGTGCGCGGCTGGTGGGAACAACGGGCATGAGTGCTTGCAAACCGGCCTTTGGAGGCAGCCGGGGACGACTTCCAAGGGCCCGGAGAGATCACCACCCCGAAGCACTTTTCTCCCGGGCTTGGGAGCATTGTGCGTGGCTGGCGGGAACAGCAGGAAGGAGTCCTTGCAAACCGGCCTTTGGAGGCAGCCGGGGAGGTCTTCCAAGGGCCTGTAGAGAGCACCACCCCGAAGCGCTTTTCTCCCGCGCTTGGGAGCATTCTGCGCGGGTGGCGGGAACAGCAGGCAGGAGTGCTTGAAAACCGTCCTTTGGAGGCAGCCGGGGAGGTCTTCCAGGGCCCGGTGTGAGCACCACCCCAAAATGCTTTTCTCCCGGGCTTGGGAGCATTGTGCGTGGCTGGCGGGAACAGCAGGAAGGAGTCCTTGCAAACCGTCCTTTGGAGGCAGCCGGGGAGGTCTTCCAAGGGCCTGTAGAGAGCACCACCCCGAAGCGCTTTTCTCCCGGGCTTGGGAGCATTTTGCGCGGGTGGCGGGAACAGCAGGCAGGAGTGCTTGAAAACCGTCCTTTGGAGGCAGCCGGGGAGGTCTTCCTGGGCCCGGTGTGAGCACCACCCCAAAATGCTTTTCTCCCGGGCTTGGGAGCATTGTGCGCGGATGGCGGGAACAGCAGGAAGGAGTCCTTGCAAACCGGCCTTTGGAGGCAGCTGGGGAGGTCTTCCAAGGGCCTGTAGAGAGCACCACCCCGAAGCGCTTTTCTCCCGGGCTTGGGAGCATTGTGCGCGGGTGGCGGGAACAGCAGGCAGGAGTGCTTGAAAACCGTCCTTTGGAGGCAGCCGGGGAGGTCTTCCAGGGCCCGGTGTGAGCACCACCCCAAAATGCTTTTCTCCCGGGCTTGGGAGCATTGTGCGCGGATGGCGGGAACAGCGAGTGGGAGTGCTTGCAAACCGGCCTTTGGGGGCAGCCAGGGAGGTCCTCCATTGGCACAGAGAGAACACCACCCCGAAGCGCTTTTCTCCCGGTCTTGGGAGCATTGTGCGAGGCTGGCGGGAACAGCGGGCGGGAGTGCTTGCAAACCGGCCTTTGGAGGCAGCTTGGGAGGTCTTCCAAGGGCCCGGAGAGAGCACCATCCCGAAGCACTTTTCTCACGGAATTGGGAGCATTGTTCGCGGCTGTCGGGAACAGAGGACATGAGTGCTTGCAAACCGGCCTTTAGAGGTAGCCGGGGAGTCTTCCAAGGGCCCGGAGAGAGACCACCCCAAAATGCTTTTCTCCCGGGCTTGGGAGCATTGTGTGCGGCTGGCGGGTCAGCGGGAGGGAGTTCTTGAAAACCAGCCTTTGGAGGCAGCCGGGGAGGTCTTCCAAGGGCCGGGAGAGAGCACCACCCCGAAGCGCTTTTCTCCCGGGCTTGGGAGCATTGTGCGCGGCTGGCGGGAACAGCGGGATTGAGTGCTTGCAAACCGGCCTTTGGAGGCAGCCGGGGAGGTCTTCCAAGGGCCGGGAGAGAGCACCACCCCGAAGCGCTTTTCTCCTAGGCTTGGGAGCATTGTGCGCGGCTGGCGGGAACAGCGGGCATGAGTGCTTGCAAACCGGCCTTTGGAGACAAACGGGGAGGTCTTCCAAGGGCCCGTAGAGAGCACCACCCCGAAGCGCTTTTCTCCCGTGATTGGGAGCATTGTGTGCGGCTGGCGGGACAGCGGGAGGGAGTACTTGAAATCCAGCCTTTGGAGGCAGCCGGGGAGGTCTTCCAAGGGCCGGGAGAGAGCACCACCCTGAAGGGCTTTTCTCCTGGGCTTGGAGCATTTGCACGGATGGCGGGAACAGCGAGTGGGAGTGCTTGCAAACCGGCATTTGGGGGCAGCCCGGGAGGTCTTTCTTGGGCCCAGAGAGAACACCACCCCGAAACGCTTTTCTCCCGGGCTTGGGAGCATTGTGCGCGGGTGGCGGGAACAGCAGGCAGAAGTGCTTGCAAACCGGCCTTGGAGGCAGCCGGGGAGGTCTTCCAAAGCCCGGAGTGAGCACCAACGGAAAATGCTTTTCTCCCGGGCTTGGGAGCATTGTGCGCAGCTGGCGTGAACAGCGGGATTGAGTGCTTGCAAACCAGCCTTTGGAGGCAGCCGGGGAGGTCTTCCAGCGGGAGAGTGCCAGTTGTTCTCAGAGGCCCCACAGGCCAGGGGCAGGACCCAGCAGTGTCCCTGCCCCTGCCAGCCTTGCCCAGACCTTCCTGGCTTCCGGGGGTACTGCCCCACCAAGGGGCAGGCTGCGGGGACTGGGTCCAGACATGCCCGGGCGCCTCCCCAGGCTCATCCCCGCTGGTGCCTTTCCCCTAGGCCTAGGCCTCGGTTGAGGCCTCCTTGGAGAGGAGGTTGCTGGCAGGGGCTGTCTCCACACTGCAAGGTGCTGGAGCTCAGAGGGCCTCATAGGAGGGAAGGGACCAGCAAGGGGCTGGATGCCCAAGACCTCTTTGGCCCAGCAGCCTCAGGGCAGCAGGGAGAGGAAGAGGCCCAACTTGCCCCTAGGTCGGCTCTGCCCCTTCCCACACAGGCGGCCAGCCCAGCAGCTGCCTGACAGACTCTGGCTCCCCCGAGCTCTCTGCCTGTGCAGGGGTCAGGAACAGACGTGTGCATGTGGTTCTGCCTTGGTCTCCGAGTGTGGACCAACTGCCTGGCCCCCAGGTTCAGGGGCAAGGGCCCGGAGAGAGCACCACCCCGAAGCGCTTTTCTCCCGGGCTTGGGAGAATTGTGCGCGCTTGGTGGGAACAGTGGGCGGGAGTGCTTGCAAACCGGCCTTTGAAGGCAGCCGGGGAGGTCTTCCAGTGGGAGAGGGCCGGTTGTGCTCAGAGGCCCCACAGGCCAGGGGCAGGACCCAGCAGGGCCCCTGACCCTGGCCAGCCTTGCCCAGACCTTCCTGGCCTCCGGGGGTACTGCTCCACCAAGGGGCAGGCTGCGGGGACTGGGTCCAGACATGCCCGGGAGCCTCCCCAGGCTCATCCCCGCTGGTGCCTTTCCCCTGGGCCTAGGCCTCGGTTGAGGCCTCCTTGGAAAGGAGGTTGCTGGCAGGGGCTGTCTCCACACTGCAAGGTGCTGGAGATCAGAGGGCCTCGTCAGAGGGAAGGGACCAGCAAAGGGCTGGATGCCCAAGACCTCTTTAACCCAGCAGCCTCAGGGCAGCAGGGAGAGCAAGAGGCCCAATTTGCCCCTAGGTCGGCTCTGCCCCGTCCCACACAGGCGGCCAGCCCAGCAGCAGCCTGGCAGTCTCTGGCTCCCCCTAGCTCTCTGCCGGTGTAGGGGGCAGGAACAGACGTGTGCATGTCGTTCTGCCTTGGCCTGGGAGTGTGTTCCCCCTGCCTTGCCCCCAGGCTCAGGGGCAAGGGCCCGGTGAGAGCACCACCCCGAAGCGCTTTTCTCCCGGGCTTGGGAGCATTGTGCGTGCCTGGCGGGAACAGCGGGCGGGAGTGCTTGCAAACCGGCCTTTAGAGGCAGCCGGGCAGGTCTTCCAGCGGGAGAGTGTCGGTTGTGCTCAGACGCCCCACAGGCCAGGGGCAGGACCCAGCAGTGTCCCTGCCCCTGGCAGCCTTGCCCAGACCTTCCTGGCCTCCGGGGGTACTGCCCCACCAAGGGGCAGGCTTCGGGGACTGGGTCCAGACATGCCCGGGCGCCTCCCCAGGCTCATCCCCGCTGGTGCCTTTCCCCTGGGCCTAGGCCTCGGTTGAGGCCTCCTTGGAGAGGAGGTTGCTGGCAGGGGCTGTCTCCACACTGCAAGGTGCTGGAGCTCAGAGGGCCTCGTCAGAGGGAAGGGACCAGCAAGGGGCTGGATGCCCAAGACCTCTTTGGCCCAGCAGCCTCAGGGCAGCAGGGAGAGCAAGAGGCCCAACTTGCCCCTAGGTCGGCTCTGCCCCTTCCCACACAGGCGGCCAGCCCAGCAGCTGCCTGACAGACTCTGGCTCCCCCGAGCTCTCTGCCGGTGCAGGGGGCAGATCAGACGTGTGCATGTGGTTCTGCCTTGTCCTGGGAGTGTGGACACCCTGCCTTGCCCCCAGGCTCAGGGGCAAGGGCCCGGAGAGAGCACCACCCTGAAGCGCTTTTCTCCCGGGCTTGGGAGCATTGTGCACGCCTGCTGGGAACAGTGGGTGGGAGCGCTTGCAAACCGGCCTTTGGAGGCAGCCGGGGAGGTCTTCCAGTGGGAGAGGGCCGGTTGTGCTCTGAGGACCCACAGGCCAGGGGCAGGACGCAGCAGGGCCCCTGCCCCTGGCCAGCCTTGCCCAGACCTTCCTGGCCTCCGGGGGTACTGCCCCACCAAGGGGCAGGCTGCGGGGCCTGGGTCCAGACATGCCCGGGCGCCTCCCCAGGCTCATCCCCGCTGGAGCCTTTCCCCTGGGCCTAGGCCTCGGTTGAGGCCTCCTTGGAGAGGAGGTTGCTGGCAGGGGCTGTCTCCACACTGCAAGGTGCTGGAGCTCAGAGGGCCTCGCCAGAGGGAAGGGACCAGTAAGGGGCTGGATGCCCAAGACGTCTTTGGCCCAGCAGCCTCAGGGCAGCAGGGAGAGCAAGAGGCCCAACTTGCCCCTAGGGCGGCTCTGCCCCTTCCCACACAGGCGGCCAACCCAGCAGCTGCCTGACAGACTCTGGCTCCCCCAAGCTCTCTGCCGGTGCAGGGGACAGGAACAGACGTGGGCATGTGGTTCTGCCTTGGCCTGGGAGTGTGTTCCCCCTGCCTTGCCCCCAGGCTCAGGGGCAAGGGCCCGGAGAGAGCACCACCCCGAAGCGCTTTTCTCCCGGGCTTGGGAGCATTGTGCGAGCCTGGCGTGAACAGCGG
The DNA here is from genome assembly GCF_033118175.1 of Dama dama. NCBI lineage: Eukaryota > Metazoa > Chordata > Mammalia > Artiodactyla > Cervidae > Dama > Dama dama. Next base: position 1,148,901 of record NW_026870997.1, on the reverse strand, counting down.
GCGGGAGTGTTTGCAAACAGGACTTTGGAGGCAGCCGTGGAGGTCTTCCAGTGGGAGAGGGCCGGTTGTGCTCAGAGGCCTCACAGGCCAGGGGCAGGACCCAGCAGGTCCCCTGCCCCTGGCCAGCCTTGCCCAGACCTTCCTGGCCTCAGGGGGTACTGCCCCACCAAGGGGCAGGCTGCGGGGACTGGGTCCAGACATGCCTGGGCGCCTCCCCAGGATCATCCCCGCTGGTGCCTTTCCCCTGGGCATAGGCCTCGGTTGATGCCTCCTTGGAGAGGAGGTTGCTGGCAGGGGCTGTCTCCACACTGCAAGGTGCTGGAGCTCAGAGGGCCTCGTCAGCGGGAAGGGACCAGCAAGGGGCTGGATACCCAAGACCTCTTTGGCCCAGCAGCCTCAGGGCAGCAGGGAGAGCAAGAGGCCCAACTTGCCCCTAGGTCGGCTCTGCCCCTTCCCACACAGGCAGCCAACCCAGCAGCTGCCTGACAGACTCTGGCTCCCCCGAGCTCTCTGCCGGTGCAGGGGTCAGGAACAGACGTGTGCATGTGGTTCTGCCTTGGTCTGGGAGTGTGGACCCACTGCCTGGACCCCAGGCTCAGGGGCAAGGTCCCGGAGAGAGCAACACCCCGAAGCGCTTTTCTCCTGGCCTTGGGAGCGTTGTGCGTGCCTGGCGGGAACAGCGGGCGGGAGTGTTGGCAAACCGGCCTTTGGAGGCAGCCGGGGAGGTCTTCCAGTGGGAGAGGGCCGGTTGTGCTCAGAGGCCCCACAGGCCAGGGGCAGGACCCAGCAGGGCCCCTGCCCCTGGCCAGCCTTACCCAGACCTTCCTGGCCTCCGGGGGTACTGCCCCACCAAGGGGCAGGCTGCGGGGACTGGGTCCAGACATGCTCGGGCGCCTCCCCTGGCTCATCCCCGCTGGTGCCTTTCCCCTGGGCCTAGGCCTCGGTTGAGGCCTCCTTGGAGAGGAGGTTGCTGGCAGGGGCTGTCTCCACACTGCAAGGTGCTGGAGCTCAGAGGGCCTCGTCAGAGGGAAGGGACCAGTAAGGGGCTGGATGCCCAAGACGTCTTTGGCCCAGCAGCCTCAGGGCAGCAGGGAGAGCAAGAGGCCCAACTTGCCCCTAGGGCGGTTCTGCCCCTTCCCACACAGGCGGCCAAACCAGCAGCTGCCTGACAGACTCTGGCTCCCCCAAGCTCTCTGCCGGTGCAGGGGACAGGAACAGACGTGGGCATGTGGTTCTGCCTTGGCCTGGGAGTGTGTTCCCCATGCCTTGCCCCCAGGCTCAGGGGCAAGGGCCCGGAGAGAGCACCACCCCGAAGCGCTTTTCTCCCGGGCTTGGGAGCATTGTGCAAGTCTGGCGTGAACAGCGGGTGGGAGTGTTGGCAAACAGGACTTTGGAAGCAGCCGGGGAGGTCTTCCAGTGGGAGAGGGCCGGTTGTGCTCAGAGGCCCCACAGGCCAGGGACAGGACCCAGCAGGTCCCCTGCCCCTGGCCAGCCTTGCCCAGACCTTCCTGGCCTCCGGGGGTACTGCCCCACCAAGGGGCAGGCTGCGGGGACTGGGTCCAGACATGCCCGGGCGCCTCCCCAGGCTCATCCCCGCTGGTGCCTTTCCCCTGGTCCTAGGTCTCGGTTGAGGCCTCCTTGGAGAGGAGGTTGCTGGCAGGGGCTGTCTCCACACTGCAAGGTGCTGGAGCTCAGAGGGCCTCGTCAGAGGGAAGGGACAAGCAAAGGGCTGGATGCCCAAGACCTCTTTGGCCCAGCAGCCTCAGGGCAGCAGGGAGAGCAAGAGGCCCAACTTGCCCCTAGGTCGGCTCTGCCCCTTCCCACAAAGGCGGCCAGTCCAGCAGCTGCCTGACAGACTCTGGCTCCCCCGAGCTCTCTGCCGGTGCAGGGGTCAGGAACAGACGTGTGCATGTGGTTCTGCCTTGCCCTGGGAGTGTGGACCCCCTTCCTGGTCCCCAGGCTCAGGGGCAAGGGCCCGGAGAGAGCACCACCCCGAAGTGCTTTTCTCCCGGGCTTGGGAGCATTGTGCGAGCCTGGCGTGAACAGCGGGCGGGAGTGTTTGCAAACAGGACTTTGGAGGCAGCCGTGAAGGTCTACCAGTGGGAGAGGGCCGGTTGTGCTCAGAGGCCTCACAGGCCAGGGGCAGGACCCAGCAGGTCCCCTGCCCCTCGCCAGCCTTGCCCAGACCTTCCTGGCCTCCGGGGGTACTGCCCCACCAAGGGGCAGGCTGCGGGGACTGGGTCCAGACATGCCCGGGCGCCTCCCCAGGCTCATCCCCGCTGGTGCCTTTCCCCTGGTCCTAGGCCTCGGTTGAGGCCTCCTTGGAGAGGAGGTTGCTGGCAGGGGCTGTCTCCACACTGCAAGGTGCTGGAGCTCAGAGGGCCTCGTCAGAGGGAAGGGACAAGCAAGGGGCTGGATGCCCAAGATCTCTTAGGCCCAGCAGCCTCAGGGCAGCAGGGAGAGCAAGAGGCCCAACTTGCCCCTAGGTCGGCTCTGCCCCTTCCCACACAGGCGGCCAGCCCAGCAGCTGCCTGACAGACTCTGGCTCCCCCGAGCTCTCTGCCGGGGCATGGGGCAGGAACAGACGTGTGCATGTCGTTCTGCCTTGGCCTGGGAGTGTGGACCCCCTTCCTGGCCCCCAGGCTCAGGGGAAAGGGCCCGGAGAGAGCACCACCCCGAGGCGATTTTCTCCCGGGCTTGGGAGCGTTGTGCGCCCTTGGTTGGAACAGTGGGCGGGAGTGCTTGCAAACCGGCCTTTCGAGGCAGCCGGGGACGTCTTCCAGTGGGAGAGGGCCGGTTGTGCTCAGAGGCCCCACAGGCCAGGGGCAGGACCCAGCAGGGCCCCTGCCCCTGGCCAGACTTGCCCAGACCTTCCTGGCCTCCGGGGGTACTGCCCCACCAAGGGGCAGGCTGCGGGGACTGGGTCCAGACATGCCCGGGCGCCTCCCCAGGCTCATCCCCGCTGGTGCCTTTCCCCTGGGCCTAGGCCTTGGTTGAGGCCTCCTTGGAGAGGAGGTTGCTGGCAGGGGCTGTCTCCACACTGCAAGGTGCTGGAGCTCAGAGGGCCTCGTCAGAGGGAAGGGACCAGCAAGGGGCTGGATGCCCAAGACCTCTTTGGCCCAGCAGCCTCAGGGCAGCAGGGAGAGCAAGAGGCCCAACTTGCCCCTAGGTCGGCTCTGCCCCTTCCCACACAGGCGGCCAGCCCAGCAGCTGCCTGACAGACTCTGGCTCCCCCGAGCTCTCTGCCGTTGCAGGGGACAGATCAGACGTGTGCATGTGGTTCTGCCTTGGTCTGGGAGTGTGGACCCTCTGCCTTGCCCCCAGGCTCAGGGGCAAGGGCCCGGAGAGAGCACCACCTTGAAGCGCTTTTCTCCCGGGCTTGGGAGCATTGTGCACGCCTGCTGGGAACAGTGGGCGGGAGCGCTTGCAAACCGGCCTTTGGAGGCAGCCGGGGAGGTCTTCCAGTGGGAGAGGGCCGGTTGTGCTCAGAGGCCCCACAGGCCAGGGGCAGGACGCAGCAGGGCCCCTGCCCCTGGCCAGCCTTGCCCAGACCTTCCTGGCCTCCGGGGGTACTGCCCCACCAAGGGGCAGGCTGCGGGGCCTGGGTCCAGACATGCCCGGGCGCCTCCCCAGGCTCATCCCCGCTGGTGCCTTTCCCCTGGGCCTAGGCCTCGGTTGAGGCCTCCTTGGAGAGGAGGTTGCTGGCAGGGGCTGTCTCCACACTGCAAGGTGCTGGAGCTCAGAGGGCCTCGTCAGAGGGAAGGGACCAGTAAGGGGCTGGATGCCCAAGACGTCTTTGGCCCAGCAGCCTCAGGGCAGCAGGGAGAGCAAGAGGCCCAACTTGCCCCTAGGGCGGCTCTGCCCCTTCCCACACAGGCGGCCAACCCAGCAGCTGCCTGACAGACTCTGGCTCCCCCAAGCTCTCTGCCGGTGCAGGGGACAGGAACAGACGTGGGCATGTGGTTCTGCCTTGGCCTGGGAGTGTGTTCCCCCTGCCTTGCCCCCAGGCTCAGGGGCAAGGGCCCGGAGAGAGCACCACCCCAATGCGCTTTTCTCCCGGGCTTGGGAGCATTGTGCGAGCCTGGCGTGAACAGCGGGCGGGAGTGTTTGCAAACAGGACTTTGGAGGCAGCCGTGGAGGTCTACCAGTGGGAGAGGGCCGGTTGTGCTCAGAGGCCTCACAGGCCAGGGGCAGGACCCAGCAGGTCCCCTGCCCCTGGCCAGCCTTGCCCAGACCTTCCTGGCCTCCGGGGGTACTGCCCCACCAAGGGGCAGCCTGCGGGGACTGGGTCCAGACATGCCTGGGCGCCTCCCCAGGCTCATCCCCGCTGGTGCCTTTCCCCTGGGCATAGGCCTCGGTTGATGCCTCCTCGGAGAGGAGGTTGCTGGCAGGGGCTGTCTCCACACTGCAAGGTGCTGGAGCTCAGAGGGCCTCCTCAGCGGGAAGGGACCAGCAAGGGGCTGGATGCCCAAGACCTCTTTGGCCCAGCAGCCTCAGGGCAGCAGGGAGAGCAAGAGGCCCAACTTGCCCCTAGGTCGGCTCTGCCCCTTCCCACACAGGCAGCCAACCCAGCAGCTGCCTGACAGACTCTGGCTCCCCGAGCTCTCTGCCGGTGCAGGGGTCAGGAACAGACGTGTGCATGTGGTTCTGCCTTGGCCTGGGAGTGTGTGCCCCATGCCTTGCCCCGAGGCTCAGGGGCAAGGGCCCGGAGAGAGCACCACCCCGAAGCACTTTTCTCCCGGGCTTGGGAGCATTGTGCAAGTCTGGCGTGAACAGCGGGTGGTAGTGTTGGCAAACAGGACTTTGGAGGCAGCCGGGGAGGTCTTCCAGTGGGAGAGGGCCGGTTGTGCTCAGAGGCCCCACAGGCCAGGGGCAGGACCCAGCAGGTCCCCTGCCCCTGGCCAGCCTTTCCCAGACCTTCCTGGCCTCCGGGGGTACTGCCCCACCAAGGGGCAGTCTGCGGGGACTGGGTCCAGACATGCCCGGGCGCCTCCCCAGGCTCATCCCCGCTGGTGCCTTTCCCCTGGTCCTAGGTCTCGGTTGAGGCCTCCTTGGAGAGGAGGTTGCTGGCAGGGGCTGTCTCCACACTGCAAGGTGCTGGAGCTCAGAGGGCCTCGTCAGAGGGAAGGGACAAGCAAAGGGCTGGATGCCCAAGACCTCTTTGGCCCAGCAGCCTCAGGGCAGCAGGGAGAGCAAGAGGCCCAATTTGCCCCTAGGTCGGCTCTGCCCCTTCCCACAAAGGCGGCCAGCCCAGCAGCTGCCTGACAGACTCTGGCTCCCCCGAGCTCTCTGCCGGTGCAGGGGTCAGGAACAGACGTGTGCATGTGGTTCTGCCTTGCCCTGGGAGTGTGGACCCCCTGCCTGGCCCCCAGGCTCAGGGGCAAGGGCCCGGAGAGAGCACAACCCCGAAGCGCTTTTCTCCCGGGCTTGGGAGCATTGTGCGTGCCTGGCGGGAACAGCGGGCGGGAGTGTTGGCAAACCGGCCTTTGGAGGCAGCCGGGGAGGTCTTCCAGTGGGAGAGGGCCGGTTGTGCTCAGAGGCCCCACAGGCCAGGGGCAGGACCCAGCAGGGCCCCTGCCCCTGGCCAGCCTTGCCCAGACCTTCCTGGCCTCCGGGGGTACTGCCCCACCAAGGGGCAGGCTGCGGGGACTGGGTCCAGACATGCCCGTGCGCCTCCACTGGCTCATCCCCGCTGTTGCCTTTCCCCTGGGCCTAGGCCTCGGTTTAGGCCTCCTTGGAGAGGAGGTTGCTGGCAGGGGCTGTCTCCACACTGCAAGGTGCTGGAGCTCAGAGGGCCTCGTCAGAGGGAAGGGACCAGCAAGGGGCTGGATGCCCAAGACCTCTTTGGCCCAGCAGCCTCAGGGCAGCAGGGAGAGCAAGAGGCCCAACTTGCCCCTAGGTCGGCTCTGCCCCTTCCCACACAGGCGGCCAGCCCAGCAGCTGCCTGACAGACTCTGGCTCCCCCCAGCTCTCTGCCGGTAGAGGGGGCAGGAACAGACGTGTGCATGTGGTTCTGCCTTGGCCTGGGACTGTGGATCCCCTGCCTGGCCCCCAGGCTCAGGGGCAGGGGCCCGGAGAGAGCACCACCCCGAAGCGCTTTTCTCCCGGGCTTGGGAGCATTGTGCGTGCCTGGCGGGAACAGCGGGCGGGAGTGCTTGCAAACCGGCCTTTGGAGGCAGCCGGGGAGGTCTTCCAACGGGAGAGTGCCGGTTGTGCTCAGACGTCCCACAGGCCAGGGGCAGGACCCAGCGCTGTCCCTGCCCCTGGCAGCCTTGCACAGACCTTCCTGGCCTCCGGGGGTACTGCCCCACCAAGGGGCAGGCTGCGGGGACTGGGTCCAGACATGCCCGGGCGCCTCACCAGGCTCATCCCCGCTGGTGCCTTTCCCCTGGGCCTAGGCCTCGGTTGAGGCCTCATTGGAGAGGAGGTTGCTGGCAGGGGCTGTCTCCACACTGCAAGGTGCTGGAGCTCAGAGGGCCTCGTCAGAGGAAAGGGACCAGCAAGGGGCTGGATGCCCAAGACCTCTTTGGCCCAGCAGCCTCAGGGCAGCAGGGAGAGGAAGAGGCCCAACTTGCCCCTAGGTCGGCTCTGCCCCTTCCCACACAGGGGGCCAGCCCAGCACCTGCCTGACAGACTCTGGCTCCCCCGAGCTCTCTGCCGGTGCAGGTGTCAGGAACAGACGTGTGCATGTGGTTCTGCCTTGGTCTGGGAGTGTGGACCCACTGCCTGGCCCCCAGGCTCAGGGGCAAGGGCCCGGAGAGAGCACCACCCCGAAGCGCTTTTCTCCCGGGCTTGGGAGCATTGTGCGAGCCTGGCGTGAACAGCGGGCGGGAGTGTTTGCAAACAGGACTTTGGAGGCAGCTGGGGAGGTCTTCCAGTGGGAGAGGGCCGGTTGTGCTCAGAGGCCTCACAGGCCAGGGGCAGGACCCAGCAGGGACCCTGCCCCTGGCCAGCCTTGCCCAGACCTTCCTGGCCTCCGGGGGTACTGCCCCACCAAGGGGCAGGCTGCGGGGACTGGGTCCAGACATGTCCGTGCGCCTCCCCAGGATCATCCCCGCTGGTGATTTTCCCCTGGGCGTAGGCCTCGCTTGAGGCCTCTTTGGAGAGGAGGTTGCTGGCAGGGGCTGTCTCCACACTGCAAGGTGCTGGAGCTCAGAGGGCCTCGTCAGAGGGAAGGGACCAGCAAATGGCTGGATGCCCAAGACCTCTTTGACCCAGCAGCCTCAGGCCAGCAGTTAGAGCAAGAGGCCCAACTTGCCCCTAGATCGGCTCTGCCCCATTCCACACAGGCAGCCAGCCCAGCAGCAGCCTGGCAGTCTCTGGCTCCCCCGAGCTCTCTGCCGGTGTAGGGGGCAGGAACAGACGTGTGCATATCGTTCTGCCTTGGCCTGGGAGTGTGTTCCAACTGCCTGGCCCCCAGGCTCAGGGGCAAGGGCCCGGAGAGAGCACCACCCCGAAGCGCTTTTCTCCCGGGCTTGGGAGCATTGTGCGTGCCTGGCGGGAACAGCGGGCGGGAGTGCTTGCAAACCGGCCTTTGGAGGCAGCCGGGGAGGTCTTCCAAGGGCCTGTAGAGAGCACCACCCCGAAGCGCTTTTCTCCCGCGCTTGGGAGCATTCTGCGCGGGTGGCGGGAACAGCAGGCAGGAGTGCTTGAAAACCGTCCTTTGGAGGCAGCCGGGGAGGTCTTCCAGGGCCCGGTGTGAGCACCACCCCAAAATGCTTTTCTCCCGGGCTTGGGAGCATTGTGCGCGGATGGCGGGAACAGCAGGAAGGAGTCCTTGCAAACCGGCCTTTGGAGGCAGCCGGGGAGGTCTTCCAAGGGCCTGTAGAGAGCACCACCCCGAAGCGCTTTTCTCCCGGGCTTGGGAGCATTGTGCGCGGGTGGCGGGAACAGCAGGCAGGAGTGCTTGAAAACCGTCCTTTGGAGGCAGCCGGGGAGGTCTTCCAGGGCCAGGTGTGAGCACCACCCCAAAATGCTTTTCTCCCGGGCTTGGGAGCATTGTGCGCGGATGGCGGGAACAGCGAGTGGGAGTGCTTCCAAACCGGCCTTTGGGGGCACCCCGGGAGGTCTTCCATGGGCACGGAGAGAACACCACCCCGAAGCGCTTTTCTCCGGGGTTTTGGAGGATTGTGCATGGCTGGCGGGAACAGCGAGTGGGAGTGCTTGCAAACCGGCCTTTGAGGGCAGCCAGGGAGGTCCTCCATTGGCACGGAGAGAACACCACCCCGAAGCGCTTTTCTCCCGGTCTTGGGAGCATTGTGCAAGGCTGGCGGGAACAGCGGGCGGGAGTGCTTGCAAACCGGCCTTTGGAGGCAGCTTGGGAGGTCTTCCAAGGGCCCGGAGAGAGCACCATCCCGAAGCACTTTTCTCACGGAATTGGGAGCATTGTTCGCGGCTGTCGGGAACAGAGGACATGAGTGCTTGCAAACCGGCCTTTAGAGGCAGCCGGGGAGTCTTCCAAGGGCCCGAGAGAGACCACCCCAAAATGCTTTTCTCCCGGGCTTGGGAGCATTGTGTGCGGCTGGGGGGTCAGCGGGAGGGAGTTCTTGAAAACCAGCCTTTGGAGGCAGCCGGGGAGGTCTTCCAAGGGCCGGGAGAGAGCACCACCCCGAAGCGCTTTTCTCCCGGGCTTGGGAGCATTGTGCGCGGCTGGCGGGAACAGCGGGCATGAGTGCTTGCAAACCGGCCTTTGGAGACAAACGGGGAGGTCTTCCAAGGGCCGGGAGAGAGCACCACCCCGAAGCGCTTTTCTCCTAGGCTTGGGAGCATTGTGCGCGGCTGGCGGGAACAGCGGGCATGAGTGCTTGCAAACCGGCCTTTGGAGACAAACGGGGAGGTCTTCCAAGGGCCCGTAGAGAGCACCACCCCAAAGCGCTTTTCTCCCGTGATTGGGAGCATTGTGTGCGGCTGGCGGGACAGCGGGAGGGAGTACTTGAAATCCAGCCTTTGGAGGCAGCCGGGGAGGTCTTCCAAGTGCCGGGAGAGAGCACCACCCTGAAGGGCTTTTCTCCTGGGCTTGGAGCATTTGCACGGATGGCGGGAACAGCGAGTGGGAGTGCTTGCAAACCGGCATTTGGGGGCAGCCCGGGAGGTCTTTCTTGGGCCCAGAGAGAACACCACCCCGAAACGCTTTTCTCCCGGGCTTGGGAGCATTGTGCGCGGGTGGCGGGAACAGCAGGCAGAAGTGCTTGCAAACCGGCCTTGGAGGCAGCCGGGGAGGTCTTCCAAAGCCCGGAGTGAGCACCAACGGAAAATGCTTTTCTCCCGGGCTTGGGAGCATTGTGCGCAGCTGGCGTGAACAGCGGGATTGAGTGCTTGCAAACCAGCCTTTGGAGGCAGCCGGGGAGGTCTTCCAGCGGGAGAGTGCCAGTTGTTCTCAGAGGCCTCACAGGCCAGGGGCAGGACCCAGCAGGGCCCCTGCCCCTGGCCAGCCTTGCCCAGACCTTCCTGGCCTCCGGGGGTACTGCCCCACCAAGGGGCAGGCTGCGGGGCCTAGGTCCAGACATGCCCGGGCGCCTCCCCAGGCTCATCCCCGCTGGTGCCTTTCCCCTGGGCCTAGGCCTCGGTTGAGGCCTCTTTGGAGAGGAGGTTGCTGGCAGGGGCTGTCTCCACACTGCAAGGTGCTGGAGCTCAGAGGGCCTCGTCAGAGGGAAGGCACCAGCAAAGGGCTGGATGCCCAAGACCTCTTTGACCCAGCAGCCTCAGGGCAGCAGGGAGAGCAAGAGGCCCAACTTGCCCCTAGGTCGGCTCTGCCCCGTCCCACACAGGCAGCCAGCAGAGCAGCAGCCTGGCAGTCTCTGGCTCCCCCGAGCTCTCTGCCGGTGTAGGGGGCAGGAACAGACGTGTGCATGTCGTTCTCCCTTGGCCTGGGAGTGTGTTCCCCCTGCCTGGCCCCAGGCTCAGGGGCAAGGGCCCGGAGAGAGCACCACCCCGAAGCGCTTTTCTCCCGGGCTTGGGAGCATTGTGCGTGCCTGGGGGAACAGCGGGTGGGAGTGCTTGCAAACCGTCTTTTGGAGGCAGACGGGGAGGTCTTCCAGCGGGAGAGTGCCGGTTGTGCTCAGAGGCCCCACAGGCCAGGGGCAGGACCCAGCAGGGCCCCTGCCCCTGGCCAGCCTTGCCCAGACCTTCCTGCCTCCGGGGTTACAGCCCCACAAAGGGGTAGGCTGCGGGGAATGGGTCCAGACATGCCCGGGCGCCTCCCCAGGCTCATCCCCGCTGGTGCCTTTCCCCTGGGCCTAGGCCTCGGTTGAGACCTCCTTGGAGAGGAGGTTGCTGGCAGGGATTGTCTCCACACTGCAAGGTGCTGGAGCTCAGAGGGCCTCGTCAGAGGGAAGGGACCAGCAACGGGATGGATGCCCAAGACCTCTTTGGCCCAGCAGCCTCAGGGCAGCAGGGAGAGGAAGAGGCCCAACTTGCCCCTAGGTCGGCTCTGCCCCTTCCCACACAGGCGGCCAGCCCAGCAGCTGCCTGACAGACTCTGGCTCCCCCGACCTCTCTGCCGGTGCAGGGGGCAGGAACAGACGTGTGCATGTGGTTCTGACTTGGCCTGGGAGTGTGGACACCGTGCCTTGACCCCAGGCTCAGGGGCAAGGGCCCGGAGAGAGCACCACCCTGAAGCGCTTTTCTCCCGGGCTTGGGAGCATTGTGCACGCCTGCTGGGAACAGTGGGCGGGAGCGCTTGCAAACCGGCCTTTGGAGGCAGCCGGCGAGGTCTTCCAGTGGGAGAGGGCCGGTTGTGCTCAGAGGCCCCACAGGCCAGGGGCAGGACGCAGCAGGGCCCCTGCCCCTGGCCAGCCTTGCCCAGACCTTCCTGGCCTCCGGGGGTACTGCCCCACCAAGGGGCAGGCTGCGGGGACTGGGTCCAGACATGCTCGGGCGCCTCCCCTGGCTCATCCCCGCTGGTGCCTTTCCCCTGGGCCTAGGCCTCGGTTGAGGCCTCCTTGGAGAGGAGGTTGCTGGCAGGGGCTGTCTCCACACTGCAAGGTGCTGGAGCTCAGAGGGCCTCGTCAGAGGGAAGGGATCAGTAAGGGGCTGGATGCCCAAGACGTCTTTGGCCCAGCAGCCTCAGGGCAGCAGGGAGAGCAAGAGGCCCAACTTGCCCCTAGGGCGGCTCTGCCCCTTCCCACACAGGCGGCCAACCCAGCAGCTGCCTGCCAGACTCTGGCTCCCCCAAGCTCTCTGCCGGTGCAGGGGACAGGAACAGACGTGGGCATGTGGTTCTGCCTTGGCCAGGGAGTGTGTTCCCCGTGCCTTGCCCCCAGGCTCAGGGGCAAGGGCCCGGAGAGAGAACCACCCCAATGCGCTTTTCTCCCGGGCTTGGGAGCATTGTGCGAGCCTGGCGTGAACAGCGGGCGGGAGTGTTTGCAAACAGGACTTTGGAGGCAGCCGGGGAGGTCTTCCAGTGGGAGAGGGCCGGTTGTGCTCAGAGGCCCCACAGGCCAGGGGCAGGACCCAGCAGGGCCCCTGACCCTGGCCAGCCTTGCCCAGACCTTCCTGGCCTCCGGGGGTACTGCCCCACCAAGGGGCAGGCTGCGGGGACTGGGTCCAGACATGCCCGGGCGCCTCCCCAGGCTCATCCCCGCTGGTGCCTTTCCCCTGGGCCTAGGCCTCGGTTGAGGCCTCCTTGGAGAGGAGGTTGCTGGCAGGGGCTGTCTCCACACTGCAAGGTGCTGGAGCTCAGAGGGCCTCGTCAGAGGGAAGGGACCAGCAAGGGGCTGGATGCCCAAGACCTCTTTGGCCCAGCACCCTCAGGGCAGCAGTGAGAGCAAGAGGCCCAACTTGCCCCTAGGTCGGCTCTGCCACTTCCCACACAGGCGGCCAGCCCAGCAGCTGCCTGACAGACTCTGGCTCGCCCGAGCTCTCTGCCGGTGCAGGGGGCAGGTCAGACGTGTGCATGTGGATCTGCCTTGGCCTGGGAGTGTGGACACCCTGCCTTGCCCCCAGGCTCAGGGGCAAGGGCCCAGAGAGAGCACCACCCTGAATCGCTTTTCTTCCGGGCTTAGGAGCATTGTGCCCGCCTGCTGGTAACAGTGGCCGGGAGCGCTTGCAAACTGGCCTTTGGAGGCAGCCGGGGAGGTCTTCCAGTGGGAGAGGGCCGGTTGTGCTCAGAGGCCCCACAGGCCAGGGGCAGGACCCAGCAGGGCCCCTGCCCCTGGCCAGCCTTACCCAGACCTTCCTGGCCTCCGGGGGTACTGCCCCACCAAGGGGCAGGCTGCGGGGACTGGGTCCAGACATGCTCGGGCGCCTCCCCTGGCTCATCCCCGCTGGTGCCTTTCCCCTGGGCCTAGGCCTCGGTTGAGGCCTCCTTGGAGAGGAGGTTGCTGGCAGGGGCTGTCTCCACACTGCAAGGTGCTGGAGCTCAGAGGGCCTCGTCAGAGGGAAGGGACCAGTAAGGGGCTGGATGCCCAAGACGTCTTTGGCCCAGCAGCCTCAGGGCAGCAGGGAGAGCATGAGGCGCAACTTGCCCCTAGGGCGGCTCTGCCCCTTTCCACACAGGCGGCCAACCCAGCAGCTGCCTGACAGACTCTGGCTCCCCCAAGCTCTCTGCCGGTGCAGGGGACAGGAACAGACGTGGGCATGTGGTTCTGCCTTGGCCTGGGAGTGTGTTCCCCATGCCTTGCCCCCAGGCTCAGGGGCAAGGGCCCGGAGAGAGCACCACCCCGAAGCGCTTTTCTCCCGGGCTTGGGAGCATTGTGCAAGTCTGGCGTGAACAGCGGTGGGAGTGTTGGCAAACCCGCCTTTGGAGGCAGCCGGGGAGGTCTTCCAGTGGGAGAGGGCCGGTTGTGCTCAGAGGCCCCACAGGCCAGGAGCAGGACCCAGCAGGGACCCTGCCCCTGGGCAGCCTTGCCCAGACCTTCCTGGCCTCCGGGGGTACTGCCCCACCAAGGGGCAGGCTGCGGGGACTGGGTCCTGATATGCCCGTGCGCCTCCACTGGCTCATCCCCGCTGGTGCCTTTCCCCTGGGCCTAGGCCTCGGTTGAGGCCTCCTTGGAGAGGAGGTTGCTGGCAGGGGCTGTCTCCACACTGCAAGGTGCTGGAGCTCAGAGGGCCTCGTCAGAGGGAAGGGACCAGCAAGGGGCTGGAGCCCAAGACCTCTTTGGCCCAGCAGCCTCAGGGCAGCAGGGAGAGCAAGAGGCACAACTTGCCCCTAGGTCGGCTCTGCCCCTTCCCACACAGGCGGCCAGCCCAGCAGCTGCCTGACAGACTCTGGCTCCCCCCAGCTCTCTGCCGGTGGAGGGGGCAGGAACAGACGTGTGCATGTTGTTGTGCCTTGGCCTGGGACTGTGGATCCCCTGCCTGGCCCCCAGGCTCAGGGGCAAGGGCCCGGAGAGACCACCACCCCGAAGCGCTTTTCTCCCGGGCTTGGGAGCATTGTGCGCGCCTGGCGGGAACAGTGGGCGGGAGTGCTTGCAAACCGGCCTTTGGAGGCAGCCGGGGAGGTCTTCCAGTGGGAGAGGGCCGGTTGTGCTCAGAGGCCCCACAGGCCAGGGGCAGGACCCAGCAGGGCCCCTGCTCCTGGCCAGCCTTGCCCAGACCTTCCTGGCCTCCGGGGGTACTGCCCCACCAAGGGGCAGGCTGCGGGGACAGGGTCCAGACATGCCCGGGCGCCTCCCCTGGCTCAACCCCGCTGGTGCCTTTCCCCTGGGCCTAGGCCTCGGTTGAGGCCTCCTTGGAGAGGAGATTGCTGGCAGGGGTTGTCTCCACACTGCAAGGTGCTGGAGCTCAGAGGGCCTCGTCAGAGGGAAGGGACCAGTAAGGGGCTGGATGCCCAAGACGTCTTTGGCCCTGCAGCCTCAGGGCAGCAGGGAGAGCAAGAGGCCCAACTTGCCCCTAGGTCGGCTCTGCCCCTTCCCACACAGGCGGCCAGCCCAGCACCTGCCTGATAGACTCTGGCTCCCCCGAGCTCTCTGCCGGTGCAGGGGACAGGACCAGACGTGTGCATGTTTTTCTGCCTTGGTCTGGGAGTGTGTTCCCCTTGCCTTGCCCACAGGCTCAGGGGCAAGGGCCCGGAGAGAGCACCACCCCGAAGCGCTTTTCTCCCGGGCTTGGGAGCATTGTGCGTGCCTGGCGGGAAGAGCGGGCAGGAGTGTTGGCAAACTGGCCTTTGGAGGCAGCCGGGGAGGTCTTCCAGTGGGAGAGGGCCGGTTGTGCTCAGAGGCCCCACAGGCCATGGGGAGGACCCAGCAGGGCCCCTGCCCCTGGCCAGCCTTGCCCAGATCTTCCTGGCCTCCGGGGGTACTGCCCCACCAAGGGGCAGGCTGCGGGGACTGGGTCCAGACATACCCGGGCGCCTCCCCAGGCTCATCCCCGCTGGTGCCTTTCCCCTGGGCCTAGGCCTCGGTTGAGGCCTCCTTGGAGAGGATGTTGCTGGCAGGGGCTGTCTCCACACTGCAAGGTGCTGGAGCTCAGAGGGCCTCGTCAGAGGGAAGGGACCAGCAAGGGGCTGGATGCCCAAGAACTCTTTGGCCCAGCAGCCTCAGGGCAGCAGGGAGAGGAAGAGGCCCAACTTGCCCCTAGGTCGGCTCTGCCCCTTCCCACACAGGCGGCCAGCCCAGCAGCTGCCTGACAGACTCTGGCTCCCCCGAGCTCTCTGCCGGTGCAGGGGTCAGGAACAGACGTGTGCATGTGGTTCTGCCTTGGTCTGGGAGTGTGGACCAACTGCCTGGCCCCCAGGCTCAGGGGCAAGGGCCCGAGGAGAGCACCACCCCGAAGCGCTTTTCTCCCGGGCTTGGGAGCATTGTGCGTGCCTGGCGGGAACAGCGGGCGGGAGTGTTGGCAAACTGGCCTTTGGAGGCAGCCGGGGAGTTCTTCCAGTGGGAGAGGGCCGGCTGTGCTCAGATGCCCCACAGGCCAGGGGCAGGACCCAGCAGGGCCCCTGCCCCTGGCCAGCCTTGCCCAGACCTTCCTGGCCTCCGGGGGTACTGCCCCACCAAGGGGCAGGCTGCGGGGACTGGGTCCAGACATGCCCGGGCGCCTCCCCAGGCTCATCCCCGCTGGTGCCTTTCCCCTGGGCCTAGGCCTCGGTTGAGGCCTCCTTGGAGAGGAGGTTGCTGGCAGGGGCTGTCTCCACACTGCAAGGTGCTGGAGCTCAGAGGGCCTCGTCAGAGGGAAGGGACCAGCAAGGGGCTGGATGCCCAAGACCTCTTTGGCCCAGCAGCCTCAGGGCAGCAGGGAGACCAAGAGGCCCAACTTGCCCCTAGGTCGGCTCTGCCACTTCCCACACAGGCGGCCAGCCCAGCAGCTGCCTGACAGACTCTGGCTCCCCCGAGCTCTCTGCCGGTGCAGGGGGCAGATCAGACGTGTGCATGTGGTTCTGCCTTGGCCTGGGAGTGTGGACACCCTGCATTGCCCCCAGGCTCAGGGGCAAGGGCCCAGAGAGAGCACCACCCTGAAGCGCTTTTCTCCCGGGCTTGGGAGCATTGTGCGTGCCTGGCGGGAACAGCGGGCGGGAGTGCTTGCAAACCGGCCTTTGGAGGCAGCCGGGGAGGTCTTCCAGCGGGAGAGTGCCGGTTGTGCTCAGACGCCCCACAGGCCAGGGGCAGGACCCAGCATTGTCCCTGCCCCTGGCAGCCTTGCCCATACCCTCCTGGCCTCCGGGGGTACTGCCCCACCAAGGGGCAGGCTGCGGGGACTGGGTCCAGACATGGCCGGGCGCCTCCCCAGGCTCATCCCCGCTGGTGCCTTTCCCCTGGGCCTAGGCCTCGGTTGAGGCCTCCTTGGAGAGGAGGTTGCTGGCAGGGGCTGTCTCCACACTGCAAGGTGCTGGAGCTCAGAGGGCCTCGTCAGAGGGAAGGGACCAGCAAGGGGCTGGATGCCCAAGACCTCTTTGGCCCAGCAGCCTCAGGGCAGCAGGGAGAGGAAGAGGCCCAACTTGCCCCTAGGTCGGCTCTGCCCCTTCCCACACAGGCGGCCAGCCCAGCAGCTGCCTGACAGACTCTGGCTCCCCCGAGCTCTCTGCCGGTGCAGGGGTCAGGAACAGACGTGTGCATGTGGTTCTGCGTTGGTCTGGGAGTGTGGACCCACTGCCTCGCCCCCAGGCTCAGGGGCAAGTGCCCGGAGAGAGCACCACCCCGAAGCGCTTTTCTCCCGGGCTTGGGAGAATTGTGCGTGCCTGGCGGGAACAGCGGGCGGGAGTGTTGGCAAACCGGCCTTTGGAGGCAGCCGGGGAAGTCTTCCAGTGGGAGAGGGCCGGGTGTGCTCAGAGGCCCCACAGGCCAGGGGCAGGACCCAGCAGGGCCCCTGCCCCTGGCCAGCCTTGCCCAGACCTTCCTGGCCTCCGGGGGTACTGCCCCACCAAGGGGCAGGCTGCGGGGACTGGGTCCAGACATGCCCGGGCGCCTCCCCAGGCTCATCCCCGCTGGTGCCTTTCCCCTGGGCCTAGGCCTCGGTTGAGGCCTCCTTGGAGAGGAGGTTGCTGGCAGGGGCTGTCTCCACACTGCAAGGTGCTGGAGCTCAGAGGGCCTCGTCAGAGGGAAGGGACAAGCAAGGGGCTGGATGCCCAAGATCTCTTTGGCCCAGCAGCCTCAGGGCAGCAGGGAGAGCAAGAGGCCCAACTTGCCCCTAGGTCGGCTCTGCCCCTTCCCACACAGGCGGCCAGCCCAGCAGCTGCCTGACAGACTCTGGCTCCCCCGAGCTCTCTGCCGGTGCATGGGGCAGGAACAGACGTGTGCATGTCGTTCTGCCTTGGCCTGGGAGTGTGGACCCCCTGCCTGGCCCCCAGGCTCAGGGGAAAGGGCCCGGAGAGAGCACCACCCCGAGGCGATTTTCTCCCGGGCTTGGGAGCGTTGTGCGCCCTTGGTTGGAACAGTGGGCGGGAGTGCTTGCAAACCGGCCTTTGGAGGGAGCCGGGGACGTCTTCCAGTGGGAGAGGGCCGGTTGTGCTCAGAGGCCCCACAGGCCAGGGGCAGGACCCAGCAGGTCCCCTGCCCCTGGCCAGCCTTTCCCAGACCTTCCTCGCCTCCGGGGGTACTGCCCCACCAAGGGGCAGGCTGCGGGGACTGGGTCCATACATGCCCGGGCGCCTCCCCAGGCTCATCCCCGCTGGTGCCTTTCCCCTGTGCCTAGGCCTCGGTTTAGGCCTCCTTGGAGAGGAGGTTGCTGGCAGGGGCTGTCTCCACACTGCAAGGTGCTGGAGCTCAGAGGGCCTCGTCAGAGGGAAGGGACCAGCAAGGGGTTGGATGCCCAAGACCTCTTTGGCCCAGCAGCCTCAGGGCAGCAGGGAGGGCAAGAGGCCCAACTTGCCCCTAGGTCGGCTCTGCCACTTCCCACACAGGCAGCCAGCCCAGCAGCTGCCTGACAGACTCTGGCTCCCCCGAGCTCTCTGCCGGTGAAGGGGGCAGGAACAGACGTGTGCATGTGGTTCTGCCTTGGCCTGGGATTGTGGATCCCCTGCCTGGCCCCCAGGCTCAGGGGCAGGGGCCCGGAGAGACCACCACCCCGAAGCGCTTTTCTCCGGGGTTTTGGAACATTGTGTGTGCCTGGCGGGAACAGCGAGTGGGAATGCTTGCAAACCGGCCTTTGGGGGCAGCCGGGGAGGTCCTCCATGGTCCCTGAGAGAACACCACCCGGAAGCGCTTTTCTCACGGTCTTGGGAGCATTGTGCGCGGCTGGCGGGAACAGCGGGCATGAGTGCTTGCAAACTGTCCTTTGGAGGCAGCCGGGGAGGTCTTCCAAGGGCCGGACTGATCACCACCCCAAAATGCTTTTCTCTCGGGCTTGGGAGCATTGTGCGCGGCTGTCGGGAACAACGGACATGAATGCTTGCAATCCGGCCTTTGGAGGCAGCCCGGGAGGTCTTCCAAGGGCCCGGAGAGAGCACCACCCCAAAATGCTTTTCTCCCGGGCTTGGGAGCATTGTGCGTGGCTGGCGGAAGCAGCGGGAATGAGTACTTACAAACCGGCCTTTGGAGGCAGCCGGGGAGGTCTTGAAAGTGCCCGGAGAGAGCACCACCCCGAAGCGCTTTTCTCCCGGGCTTGGGAACATTGTGCGCGGCTGGCGGGAACAGCAGGCAGGACTGCTTGCAAACTGGCCTTTGGAGGCAGCCGGGGAGGTCTTCCAAGGGCCCGGAGTGAGCACCACCCCAAAATGCTTTTCTCCCGGGCTTGGGAGCATTGTGCGCGGCTGGTGGGAACAACGGGCATGAGTGCTTGCAAACCGGCCTTTGGAGGCAGCCGGGGACGACTTCCAAGGGCCCGGAGAGATCACCACCCCGAAGCACTTTTCTCCCGGGCTTGGGAGCATTGTGCGTGGCTGGCGGGAACAGCAGGAAGGAGTCCTTGCAAACCGGCCTTTGGAGGCAGCGGGGGAGGTCTTCCAAGGGCCTGTAGAGAGCACCACCCCTAAGCGCTTTTCTCCCGGGCTTGGGAGTATTGTGCGCGGGTGGCAGGAACAGCAGGCAGGAGTGCTTGAAAACCGGCCTTTGCAGGCAGCCGGGGAGGTCTTCCAGGGCCCGGTGTGAGCACCACCCCAAAAAGCTTTTCTCCCGGGCTTGGGAGCATTGTGCGTGGCTGGTGGGAACAGCGGGCATGAGTGCTTGCAAACTGGCCACTGGAGGCAGCCGGGGAGGTCTTCCAAGGGCCCGGAGTGAGCACCACCCCAAAATGCTTTTCTCCCGGGCTTGGGAGCATTGTGCGCGGCTGGTGGGAACAACGGGCATGAGTGCTTGCAAACCGGCCTTTGGAGGCAGCCGGGGACGACTTCCAAGGGCCCGGAGAGATCACCACCCCGAAGCACTTTTCTCCCGGGCTTGGGAGCATTGTGCGTGGCTGGCGGGAACAGCAGGAAGGAGTCCTTGCAAACCGGCCTTTGGAGGCAGCCGGGGAGGTCTTCCAAGGGCCTGTAGAGAGCACCACCCCGAAGCGCTTTTCTCCCGCGCTTGGGAGCATTCTGCGCGGGTGGCGGGAACAGCAGGCAGGAGTGCTTGAAAACCGTCCTTTGGAGGCAGCCGGGGAGGTCTTCCAGGGCCCGGTGTGAGCACCACCCCAAAATGCTTTTCTCCCGGGCTTGGGAGCATTGTGCGTGGCTGGCGGGAACAGCAGGAAGGAGTCCTTGCAAACCGTCCTTTGGAGGCAGCCGGGGAGGTCTTCCAAGGGCCTGTAGAGAGCACCACCCCGAAGCGCTTTTCTCCCGGGCTTGGGAGCATTTTGCGCGGGTGGCGGGAACAGCAGGCAGGAGTGCTTGAAAACCGTCCTTTGGAGGCAGCCGGGGAGGTCTTCCTGGGCCCGGTGTGAGCACCACCCCAAAATGCTTTTCTCCCGGGCTTGGGAGCATTGTGCGCGGATGGCGGGAACAGCAGGAAGGAGTCCTTGCAAACCGGCCTTTGGAGGCAGCTGGGGAGGTCTTCCAAGGGCCTGTAGAGAGCACCACCCCGAAGCGCTTTTCTCCCGGGCTTGGGAGCATTGTGCGCGGGTGGCGGGAACAGCAGGCAGGAGTGCTTGAAAACCGTCCTTTGGAGGCAGCCGGGGAGGTCTTCCAGGGCCCGGTGTGAGCACCACCCCAAAATGCTTTTCTCCCGGGCTTGGGAGCATTGTGCGCGGATGGCGGGAACAGCGAGTGGGAGTGCTTGCAAACCGGCCTTTGGGGGCAGCCAGGGAGGTCCTCCATTGGCACGGAGAGAACACCACCCCGAAGCGCTTTTCTCCCGGTCTTGGGAGCATTGTGCGAGGCTGGCGGGAACAGCGGGCGGGAGTGCTTGCAAACCGGCCTTTGGAGGCAGCTTGGGAGGTCTTCCAAGGGCCCGGAGAGAGCACCATCCCGAAGCACTTTTCTCACGGAATTGGGAGCATTGTTCGCGGCTGTCGGGAACAGAGGACATGAGTGCTTGCAAACCGGCCTTTAGAGGTAGCCGGGGAGTCTTCCAAGGGCCCGGAGAGAGACCACCTCAAAATGCTTTTCTCCCGGGCTTGGGAGCATTGTGTGCGGCTTGCGTGTCAGCGGGAGGGAGTTCTTGAAAACCAGCCTTTGGAGGCAGCCGGGGAGGTCTTCCAAGGGCCGGGAGAGAGCACCACCCCGAAGCGCTTTTCTCCCGGGCTTGGGAGCATTGTGCGCGGCTGGCGGGAACAGCGGGATTGAGTGCTTGCAAACCGGCCTTTGGAGGCAGCCGGGGAGGTCTTCCAAGGGCCGGGAGAGAGCACCACCCCGAAGCGCTTTTCTCCTAGGCTTGGGAGCATTGTGCGCGGCTGGTGGGAACAGCGGGCATGAGTGCTTGCAAACCGGCCTTTGGAGACAAACGGGGAGGTCTTCCAAGGGCCCGTAGAGAGCACCACCCCGAAGCGCTTTTCTCCCGTGATTGGGAGCATTGTGTGCGGCTGGCGGGACAGCGGGAGGGAGTACTTGAAATCCAGCCTTTGGAGGCAGCCGGGGAGGTCTTCCAAGGGCCGGGAGAGAGCACCACCCTGAAGGGCTTTTCTCCTGGGCTTGGAGCATTTGCACGGATGGCGGGAACAGTGAGTGGGAGTGCTTGCAAACCGGCATTTGGGGGCAGCCCGGGAGGTCTTTCTTGGGTCCAGAGAGAACACCACCCCGAAACGCTTTTCTCCCGGGCTTGGGAGCATTGTGCGCGGGTGGCGGGAACAGCAGGCAGAAGTGCTTGCAAACCGGCCTTGGAGGCAGCCGGGGAGGTCTTCCAAAGCCCGGAGTGAGCACCACCCCAAAATGCTTTTCTCCCGGGCTTGGGAGCATTGTGCGCAGCTGGCGTGAACAGCGGGATTGAGTGCTTGCAAACCAGCCTTTGGAGGCAGCCGGGGAGGTCTTCCAGCGGGAGAGTGCCAGTTGTTCTCAGAGGCCCCACAGGCCAGGGGCAGGACCCAGCAGTGTCCCTGCCTCTGGCAGCCTTGCCCAGACCTTCCTGGCCTCCGGGGGTACTACCCCACCAAGGGGCAGGCTGCGGGGCCTGGGTCCAGACATGCCCGGGCGCCTCCCCAGGCTCATCCCCGCTGGTGCCTTTCCCCTGGGCCTAGGCCTCGGTTGAGGCCTCCTTGGAGAGGAGGTTGCCGGCAGGGGCTGTCTGCACACTGCAAGGTGCTGGAGCTCAGAGGGCCTCGTCAGAGGGAAAGGACCAGCAAAGGGCTGGATGGCCAAGACCTCTCTGACCCAGCAGCCTCAGGGCAGCAGGGAGAGCAAGAGGCCCAACTTGCCCCTAGGTCGGCTCTACCCCGTCCCACACAGGCAGCCAGCCCAGCAGCAGCCTGGCAGTCTCTGGCTCCCCCGAACTCTCTGCCGGTATAGGGGGCAGGAACAGACGTGTGCATGTCGTTCTCCCTTGGCCTGGGAGTGTGTTCCCCCTGCCTGTCCCCCAGGCTCAGGGGCAAGGGCCCGGAGAGAGTACCACCCCGAAGCGCTTTTCTCCCGGGCTTGGGAGCATTGTGCATGCCTGGCGGGAACAGCGGGCGGGAGTGCTTGCAAACCGGCCTTTGGAGGCAGCCGGGGAGGTCTTCCAGCGGGAGAGTGCCGGTTGTGCTCAGACGCCCCACAGGCCAGGGGCAGGACCCAGCAGTGTCCCTGCCCCTGGCAGCCTTGCCCAGACCCTCCTGGCCTCCGGGGGTACTGCCCCACCAAGGGGCAGGCTGCGGGGACTGGGTCCAGACATGGCCGGGCGCCTCCCCAGGCTCATCCCCGCTGGTGCCTTTCCCCTGGGCCTAGGCCTCAGTTGAGGCCTCCTTGGAGAGGAGGTTGCTGGCAGGGGCTGTCTCCACACTGCAAGGTGCTGGAGCTCAGAGGGCCTCGTCAGAGGGAAGGGACCAGCAAGGGGCTGGATGCCCAAGACCTCTTTGGCCCAGCAGCCTCAGGGCAGCAGGGAGAGCAAGAGGCCCAACTTGCCCCTAGGTCGGCTCTGCCCCTTCCCACACAGGCGGCCAGCCCAGCAGCTGCCTGACAGACTCTGGCTCCCCCGAGCTCTCTGCCGGTGCAGGGGGCAGATCAGACGTGTGCATGTGGTCTGCCTTTTCCTGGGAGTGTGGACACCCTGCCTTGCCCCAGGCTCAGGGGCAAGGGCCCGGAGAGAGCACCACCCTGAAGCACTTTTCTCCCGGGCTTGGGAGCATTGTGCACGCCTGCTGGGAACAGTGGACGGGAGCGCTTGCAAACCGGCCTTTGGAGGCAGCCGGGGAGGTCTTCCAGTGGGTGAGGGCCGGTTGTGCTCAGAGGCCCCACAGGCCAGGGGCAGGACGCAGCAGGGCCCCTGACCCTGGCCAGCCTTGCCCAGACCTTCCTGGCCTCCGGGGGTACTGCCCCACCAAGGGGCAGGCTGCGGGGCCTGGGTCCAGACATGCCCGGGCGCCTCCCCAGGCTCATCCCCGCTGGTGCCTTTCCCCTGGGCCTAGGCCTCGGTTGAGGCCTCCTTGGAGAGGAGGTTGCTGGCAGGGGCTGTCTCCACACTGCAAGGTGCTGGAGCTCAGAGGGCCTCGTCAGAGGGAAGGGACCAGTAAGGGGCTGGATGCCCAAGACGTCTTTGGCCCAGCAGCCTCAGGGCAGCAGGGAGAGCAAGAGGCCCAACTTGCCCCTAGGGCGGCTCTGCCCCTTCCCACACAGGCGGCCAACTCAGCAGCTGCCTGACAGACTCTGGCTCCCCCAAGCTCTCTGCCGGTGCAGGGGACAGGAACAGACGTGGGCATGTGGTTCTGCCTTGGCCTGGGAGTGTGTTCCCTCTGCCTTGCCCCCAGGCTCAGGGGCAAGGGCCCGGAGAGAGCACCACCCCGAAGCGCTTTTCTCCCGGGCTTGGGAGCATTGTGCGAGCCTGGCGTGAACAGCGGGCGGGAGTGTTTGCAAACAGGACTTTGGAGGCAGCCGTGGAGGTCTTCCAGTGGGAGAGGGCCGGTTGTGCTCAGAGGCCACACAGGCCAGGGGCAGGACCCAGCAGGTCCCCTGCCCCTGGCCAGCCTTGCCCAGACCTTCCTGGCCTCCGGGGGTACTGCCCCACCAAGGGGCAGGCTGCGGGGACTGGGTCCAGACATGCCTGGGCGCCTCCCCAGGCTCATCCCCGCTGGTGCCTTTCCCCTGGGCATAGGCCTCGGTTGATGCCTCCTCGGAGAGGAGGTTGCTGGCAGGGGCTGTCTCCACACTGCAAGGTGCTGGAGCTCAGAGGGCCTCGTCAGCGGGAAGGGACCAGCAAGGGGCTGGATGCCCAAGACCTCTTTGGCCCAGCAGCCTCAGGGCAGCAGGGAGAGCAAGAGGCCCAACTTGCCCCTAGGTCGGCTCTGCCCCTTCCCACACAGGCAGCCAACCCAGCAGCTGCCTGATAGACTCTGGCTCCCCCGAGCTCTCTGCCGGTTCAGGGGTCAGGAACAGACGTGTGCATGTGGTTCTGCCTTGGTCTGGGAGTGTGGACCCACTGCCTGGACCCCAGGCTCAGGGGCAAGGGCCCGGAGAGAGCAACACCCCGAAGCGCTTTTCTCCTGGCCTTGGGAGCTTTGTGCGTGCCTGGCGGGAACAGCGGGCGGGAGTGTTGGCAAACCCGCCTTTGAAGGCAGCCGGGGAGGTCTTCCAGTGGGAGAGGGCCGGTTGTGCTCAGACGCCCCACAGGCCAGGGGCAGGACCCAGCAGGGACCCTGCCCCTGGCCAGCCTTGCCCAGACCTTCCTGGCCTCCGGGGGTACTGCCCCACCAAGGGGCAGGCTGCGGGGCCTGGGTCCAGACATGCCCGGGCGCCTCCCCAGGCTCATCCACGCTGGTGCCTTTCCCCTGGGCCTAGGCCTCGGTTGAGGCCTCCTTGGAGAGGAGGTTGCTGGCAGGGTCTGTCTCCACACTGCAAGGTGCTGGAGCTCAGAGGGCCTCGTCAGAGGGAAGGGACCAGCAAGGGGCTGGATGCCCAAGACCTCTTTGGCACAGCAGCCTCAGGGCAGCAGGGAGAGCAAGAGGCCCAACTTGCCCCTAGGTCGGCTCTGCCCCTTCCCACACAGGCGGCCAGCCCAGCAGCTGCCTGACAGACTCTGGCTCCCCCCAACTCTCTGCCGGTGGAGGGGGCAGGAACAGACGTGTGCATGTTGTTGTGCCTTGGCCTGGGACTGTGGATCCCCTGCCTGGCCCCCAGGCTCAGGGGCAAGGGCCCGAAGAGACCACCACCCCGAAGCGCTTTTCTCCCGGGCTTGGGAGCATTGTGCGCGCCTGGCAGGAACAGTGGGCGGGAGTGCTTGCAAACCGGCCTTTGGAGGCAGCCGTGGAGGTCTTCCAGTGGGAGAGGGCCGGTTGTGCTCAGAGGCCCCACAGGCCAGGGGCACGACCCAGCAGGACCCTGCCCCTGGCCAGCCTTGCCCAGACCTTCCTGGCCTCCGGGGGTACTGCCCCACCAAGGGGCAGGCTGCGGGGACAGGGTCCAGACATGCACGGGCGCCTCCCCTGGCTCAACCCCGCTGGTGCCTTTCCCCTGGGCCTAGGCCTCGGTTGAGGCCTCCTTGGAGAGGAGATTGCTGGCAGGGGCTGTCTCCACACTGCAAGGTGCTGGAGCTCAGAGGGCCTCGTCAGAGGGAAGGGACCAGCAAGGGGGTGGATGCCCAAGACCTCTTTGGCCCAGCAGCCTCAGGGCAGCAGGGAGAGCAAGAGGCCCAACTTGCCCCTAGGTCGGCTCTGCCCCTTCCCACACAGGCGGCCAGCCCAGCAGCTGCCTGACAGACTCTGGCTCCCCCGAACTCTCTGCCGGTGCAGGGGTCAGGAACAGACGTGTGCATGTGGTTCTGCCTTGGTCTGGGAGTGTGGACCAACTGCCTGGCCCCCAGGCTCAGGGGCAAGGGCCCGAGGAGAGCACCACCCTGGAGCGCTTTTCTCCCGGGCTTGGGAGCATTGTGCGTGCCTGGCGGGAACAGCGGTCGGGAGTGTTGGCAAACTGGCCTTTGGAGGGAGCCGGGGAGTTCTTCCAGTGGGAGACGGCCGGTTGTGCTCAGAGGACCCACAGGCCAGGGGCAGGACCCAGCAGGGCCCCTGCCCCTGGCCAGCCTTACCCAGACCTTCCTGGCCTCCGGGGGTACTGCCCCACCAAGGGGCAGGCTGCGGGGACTGGGTCCAGACATGCTCGGGCGCCTCCCCTGGCTCATCCCCGCTGGTGCCTTTCCCCTGGGCCTAGGCCTCGGTTGAGGCCTCCTTGGAGAGGAGGTTGCTGGCAGGGGCTGTCTCCACACTGCAAGGTGCTGGAGCTCAGAGGGCCTCGTCAGAGGGAAGGGACCAGTAAGGGGCTGGATGCCCAAGACGTCTTTGGACCAGCAGCCTCAGGGCAGCAGGGAGAGCAAGAGGCCCAACTTGCCCCTAGGGCGGTTCTGCCCCTTCCCACACAGGCGGCCAAACCAGCAGCTGCCTGACAGACTCTGGCTCCCCCAAGCTCTCTGCCGGTGCAGGGGACAGGAACAGACGTGGGCATGTGGTTCTGCCTTGGCCTGGGAGTGTGTTCCCCATGCCTTGCCCCCAGGCTCAGGGGCAAGGGCCCGGAGAGAGCACCACCCCGAAGCGCTTTTCTCCCGGGCTTGGGAGCATTGTGCAAGTCTGGCGTGAACAGCGGGTGGGAGTGTTGGCAAACAGGACTTTGGAAGCAGCCGGGGAGGTCTTCCAGTGGGAGAGGGCCGGTTGTGCTCAGAGGCCCCACAGGCCAGGGGCAGGACCCAGCAGGTCCCCTGCCCCTGGCCAGCCTTTCCCAGACCTTCCTGGCCTCCGGGGGTACTGCCCCACCAAGGGGCAGGCTGCGGGGACTCGGTCCAGACATGCCCGGGCGCCTCCCCAGGCTCATCCCCGCTGGTGCCTTTCCCCTGGTCCTAGGTCTCGGTTGAGGCCTCCTTGGAGAGGAGGTTGCTGGCAGGGGCTGTCTCCACACTGCAAGGTGCTGGAGCTCAGAGGGCCTCGTCAGAGGGAAGGGACAAGCAAAGGGCTGGATGCCCAAGACCTCTTTGGCCCAGCAGCCTCAGGGCAGCAGGGAGAGCAAGAGGCCCAACTTGCCCCTAGGTCGGCTCTGCCCCTTCCCACACAGGCGGCCAGCCCAGCAGCTGCCTGACAGACTCTGGCTCCCCCGAGCTCTCTGCCGGTGCAGGGGTCAGGAACAGACGTGTGCATGTGGTTCTGCCTTGCCCTGGGAGTGTGGACCCCCTGCCTGGCCCCCAGGCTCAGGGGCAAGGGCCCGGAGAGAGCACCACCCCGAAGCGCTTTTCTCCCGGGCTTGGGAGCATTGTGCGCGCTTGGTGGGAACAGTGGGCGGGAGTGCGTGCAAAACGGCCTTTGGAGGCAGCCGGGGAGGTCTTCCAGTAGGAGAGGGCCGGTTGTGCTCGGAGGCCCCAAAGGCCAGGGGCAGGACCCAGCAGGTCCCCTGCCCCTGGTCAGCCTTGCCCAGACCTTCCTGGCCTCCAGGGGTACTGCCCCACCAAGGGGCAGGCTGCGGGGACTGGGTCCAGACATGCCCGGGCGCCTCCCCAGGCTCATCCCCGCTGGTGCCTTTCCCCTGGGCCTAGGCCTCGGTTGAGGCCTCCTTGGAGAGGAGATTGCTGGCAGGTGCTGTCTCCACACTGCAAGGTGCTGGAGCTCAGAGGGCCTCGTCAGAGGGAAGGGACCAGCAAAGGGCTGGATGCCCAAGACGTCTTTGGCCCAGCAGCCTCAGGGCAGCAGGGAGAGCAAGAGGCCCAACTTGCCCCTAGGTCGGCTCTGCCCCTTCCCACACAGGCGGCCAGCCCAGCACCTGCCTGAGAGACTCTGGCTCCCCCGAGCTCTCTGCCGGTGCAGGGGACAGGAACAGACGTGGGCATGTGGTTCTGCCTTGGCCAGGGAGTGTGTTCCCCGTGCCTTGCCCCCAGGCTCAGGGGCAAGGGCCCGGAGAGAGAACCACCCCAATGCGCTTTTCTCACGGGCTTGGGAGCATTGTGCGAGCCTGGCGTGAACAGCGGGCGGGAGTGTTTGCAAACAGGACTTTGGAGGCAGCCGGGGAGGTCTTCCAGTGGGAGAGGGCCGGTTGTGCTCAGAGGCCCCACAGGCCAGGGGCAGGACCCAGCAGGGCCCCTGACCCTGGCCAGCCTTGCCCAGACCTTCCTGGCCTCCGGGGGTACTGCCCCACCAAGGGGCAGGCTGCGGGGACTGGGTCCAGACATGCCCGGGCGCCTCCCCAGGCTCATCCCCGCTGGTGCCTTTCCCCTGGGCCTAGGCCTCGGTTGAGGCCTCCTTGGAGAGGAGGTTGCTGGCAGGGGCTGTCTCCACACTGCAAGGTGCTGGAGCTCAGAGGGCCTCGTCAGAGGGAAGGGACCAGCAAAGGGCTGGATGCCCAAGACGTCTTTGGCCCAGCAGCCTCAGGGCAGCAGGGAGAGCAAGAGGCCCAACTTGCCCCTAGGTCGGCTCTGCCCCTTCCCACACAGGCGGCCAGCCCAGCACCTGCCTGAGAGATTCTGGCTCCCCCGAGCTCTCTGCCGGTGCAGGGGACAGGAACAGACGTGGGCATGTGGTTCTGCCTTGGCCAGGGAGTGTGTTCCCCGTGCCTTGCCCCCAGGCTCAGGGGCAAGGGCCCGGAGAGAGACCACCCCAATGCGCTTTTCTCCCGGGCTTGGGAGCATTGTGCGAGCCTGGCGTGAACAGCGGGCGGGAGTGTTTGCAAACAGGACTTTGGAGGCAGCCGGGGAGGTCTTCCAGTGGGAGAGGGCCGGTTGTGCTCAGAGGCCCCACAGGCCAGGGTCAGGACCCAGCAGGGCCCCTGACCCTGGCCAGCCTTGCCCAGACCTTCCTGGCCTCCGGGGGTACTGCCCCACCAAGGGGCAGGCTGCGGGGACTGGGTCCAGACATGCCCGGGCGCCTCCCCAGGCTCATCCCCGCTGGTGCCTTTCCCCTGGGCCTAGGCCTCGGTTGAGGCCTCCTTGGAGAGGAGGTTGCTGGCACGGGCTGTCTCCACACTGCAAGGTGCTGGAGATCAGAGGGCCTCGTCAGAGGGAAGGGACCAGCAAAGGGCTGGATGCCCAAGACCTCTTTGACCCAGCAGCCTCAGGGCAGCAGGGAGAGCAAGAGGCCCAACTTGCCCCTAGGTCGGCACTGCCCCGTCCCACACAGGCGGCCAGCCCAGCAGCAGCCTGGCAGTCTCTGGCTCCCCCGAGCTCTCTGCCGGTGTAGGGGGCAGGAACAGACGTGTGCATGTCGTTCTGCCTTGGCCTGGGAGTGTGTTCCCCCTGCCTGGCCCCCAGGCTCAGGGGCAAGGGCCCGGTGAGAGCACCACCCCGAAGCGCTTTTCTCCCGGGCTTGGGAGCATTGTGCGTGCCTGGCGGGAACAGCGGGCGGGAGTGCTTGCAAACCGGCCTTTCGAGGCAGACGGGGAGGTCTTCCAGCGGGAGAGTGCCGGTTGTGCTCAGACGCCCCACAGGCCAGGGGCAGGACCCAGCAGTGTCCCTGCCCCTGGCAGCCTTGCCCAGACCTTCCTGGCCTCCGGGGGTACTGCCCCACCAAGGGGCAGGCTGCGGGGACTGGGTCCAGACATGCCCGGGCGCCTCCCCAGGCTCATCCCCGCTGGTGCCTTTCCCCTGGGCCTAGGCCTCGGTTGAGACCTCCTTGGAGAGGAGGTTGCTGGCAGGAGCTGTCTCCACACTGCAAGGTGCTGGAGATCAGAGGGCCTCGTCAGAGGGAAGGGACCAGCAAAGGGCTGGATGCCCAAGACCTCTTTGACCCAGCAGCCTCAGGGCAGCAGGGAGAGCAAGAGGCCCAACTTGCCCCTAGGTCGGCTCTGCCCCTTCCCACACAGGCGGCCAGCCCATCAGCTGCCTGACAGACTCTGGCTCTCCCGAGCTCTCTGCCGGTGCAGGGGGCAGATCAGACGTGTGCATGTGGTTCTGCCTTGTTCTGGGAGTGTGGACACCCTGCCTTGCCCCCAGGCTCAGGGGCAAGGGCCCGGAGAGAGCACCACCCTGAAGCGCTTTTCTCCCGGGCTTGGGAGCATTGTGCACGCCTGCTGGGAACAGTGGGCGGGAGCGCTTGCAAACCGGCCTTTGGAGGCAGCCGGGGAGGTCTTCCAGTGGGAGAGGGCCGGTTGTGCTCAGAGGACCCACAGGCCAGGGGCAGGACGCAGCAGGGCCCCTGCCCCTGGCCAGCCTTGTCTAGACCTTCCTGGCCTCCGGGGGTACTGCCCCACCAAGGGGCAGGCTGCGGGGCCTGGGTCCAGACATGCCCGGGCGCCTCCCCAGGCTCATCCCCGCTGGTGCCTTTCCCCTGGGCCTAGGCCTCGGTTGAGGCCTCCTTGGAGAGGAGGTTGCTGGCAGGGGCTGTCTCCACACTGCAAGGTGCTGGAGCTCAGAGGGCCTCGTCAGAGGGAAGGGACCAGTAAGGGGCTGGATGCCCAAGACGTCTTTGGCCCAGCAGCCTCAGGGCAGCAGGGAGAGCAAGAAGCCCAACTTGCCCCTAGGGCGGCTCTGCCCCTTCCCACACAGGCGGCCAACCCAGCAGCTGCCTGACAGACTCTGGCTCCCCCAAGCTCTCTGCCGGTGCAGGGGACAGGAACAGACGTGGGCATGTGGTTCTGCCTTGGCCTGGGAGTGTGTTCCCCCTGCCTTGCCCCCAGGCTCAGGGGCAAGGGCCCGGAGAGAGCACCACCCCAATGCGCTTTTCTCCCGGGCTTGGGAGCATTGTGCGAGCCTGGCGTGAACAGCGGGCGGGATTGTTTGCAAACAGGACTTTGGAGGCAGCCGTGGACGTCTACCAGTGGGAGAGGGCCGGTTGTGCTCAGAGGCCTCACAGGCCAGGGGCAGGACCCAGCAGGTCCCTTGCCCCTGGCCAGCCTTGCCCAGACCTTCCTGGCCTCAGGGGGTACTGCCCCACCAAGGGGCAGGCTGCGGGGACTGGGTCCAGACATGCCTGGGCGCCTCCCCAGGCTCATCCCCGCTGGTGCCTTTCCCCTGGGCATAAGCCTCGGTTGATGCCTCCTTGGAGAGGAGGTTGCTGGCAGGGGCTGTCTCCACACTGCAAGGTGCTGGAGCTCAGAGGGCCTCGTCAGCGGGAAGGGACCAGCTAGGGGCTGGATGCCCAAGACCTCTTTGGCCCAGCAGCCTCAGGGCAGCAGGGAGAGCAAGAGGCCCAACTTGCCCCTAGGTCGGCTCTGCCCCTTCCCACACAGGCAGCCAACCCAGCAGCTGCCTGACAGACTCTGGCTCCCCCGAGCTCTCTGCCGGTGCAGGGGTCAGGAACAGACGTGGGCATGTGGTTCTGCCTTGGTCTGGGAGTGTGGACCCCCTTCCTGGCCCCCAGGCTCAGGGGCAAGGGCCCGGAGAGAGCACCACCCCGAAGCGCTTTTCTCCCGGGCTTGGGAGCATTGTGCGCGCTTGGTGGGAACAGTGGGCGGAGGTGCGTGCAAAACGGCCTTTGGAGGCAGCCGGGGAGGTCTTCCAGTGGGAGAGGGCCGGTTGTGCTCAGAGGCCCCACAGACCAGGGGCAGGAACCAGCAGGGCCCCTGCCCCTGGTCAGCCGTGCCCAGACCTTCCTGGCCTCCAGGGGTACTGCCCCACCAAGGGGCAGGCTGCGGGGACTGGGTCCAGACATGCCCGGGCGCCTCCCCAGGCTCATCCCCGCTGGTGCCTTTCCCCTGGGCCTAGGCCTCGGTTGAGGCCTCCTTGGAGAGGAGGTTGCTGGCAGGGGCTGTCTCCACACTGCAAGGTGCTGGAGCTCAGAGGGCCTCGTCAGAGGGAAGGGACCAGTTAGGGGCTGGATGCCCAAGACCTCTTTGGCCCAGCAGCCTCAGGGCAGCAGGGAGAGCAAGAGGCCCAACTTGCCCCTAGGTCGGCTCTGCCCCTTCCCACACAGGCGGCCAGCCCAGCACCTGCCTGAGAGACTCTGGCTCCCCCGAGCTCTCTGCCGGTGCAGGGGACAGGAACAGACGTGGGCATGTGGTTCTGCCTTGGCCAGGGAGTGTGTTCCCCGTGCCTTGCCCCCAGGCTCAGGGGCAAGGGCCCGGAGAGAGAACCACCCCAATGCGCTTTTCTCCCGGGCTTGGGAGCATTGTGCGAGCCTGGCGTGAACAGCGGGCGGGAGTGTTTGCAAACAGGACTTTGGAGGCAGCCGGGGAGGTCTTCCAGTGGGAGAGGACCGGTTGTGCTCAGAGGCCCCACAGGCCAGGGGCAGGACCCAGCAGGGCCCCTGACCCTGGCCAGCCTTGCCCAGACCTTCCTGGCCTCCGGGGGTACTGCCCCACCAAGGGGCAGGCTGCGGGGACTGGGTCCAGACATGCCCGGGTGCCTCCCTAGGCTCATCCCCGCTGGTGCCTTTCCCCTGGGCCTAGGCCTCGGTTGAGGCCTCCTTGGAGAGGAGGTTGCTGGCAGGGGCTGTCTCCACACTGCAAGGTGCTGGAGATCAGAGGGCCTCGTCAGAGGGAAGGGACCAGCAAAGGGCTGGATGCCCAAGACCTCTTTGACCCAGCAGCCTCAGGGCAGCAGGGAGAGCAAGAGGCCCAACTTGCCCCTAGGTCGGCTCTGCCCCGTCCCACACAGGCGGCCAGCCCAGCAGCAGCCTGGCAGTCTCTGGCTCCCCCGAGCTCTCTGCCGGTGTAGGGGGCAGGAACAGACCTGTGCATGTCGTTCTGCCTTGGCCTGGGAGTGTGTTCCCCCTGCCTGGCCCCCAGGCTCAGGGGCAAGGGCCCGGTGAGAGCACCACCCCGAAGCGCTTTTCTCCCGGGCTTGGGAGCATTGTGCGTGCCTGGCGGGAACAGCGTGCGGGAGTGCTGCAAACCGGCCTTTCGAGGCAGACGGGGAGGTCTTCCAGCGGGAGAGTGCCGGTTGTGCTCAGACGCCCCACAGGCCAGGGGCAGGACCCAGCAGTGTCCCTGCCCCTGACAGCCTTGCCCAGACCTTCCTGGCCTCCGGGGGTACTGCCCCACCAAGGGGCAGGCTGCGGGGACTGGGTCCAGACATGCCCGGGCGCCTCCCCAGGCTCATCCCCGCTGGTGCCTTTCCCCTGGGCCTAGGCCTCGGTTGAGGCCTCCTTGGAGAGGAGGTTGCTGGCAGGGGCTGTCTCCACACTGCAAGGTGCTGGAGCTCAGAGGGCCTCGTCAGAGGGAAGGGACCAGCAAGGGGCTGGATGCCCAAGACCTCTTTGGCCCAGCAGCCTCAGGGCAGCAGGGAGAGCAAGAGGCCCAACTTGCCCCTAGGTCGGCTCTGCCCCTTCCCACACAGGCGGCCAGCCCAGCAGCTGCCTGACAGACTCTGGCTCCCCCGAGCTCTCTGCCGGTGCAGGGGGCAGATCAGACGTGTGCATGTGGTTCTGCCTTGTCCTGGGAGTGTGGACACCCTGCCTTGCCCCCAGGCTCAGGGGCAAGGGCCCGGAGAGAGCACCACCCTGAAGCGCTTTTCTCCCGGGCTTGGGAGCATTGTGCACGCCTGCTGGGAACAGTGGGCGGGAGCGCTTGCAAACCGGCCTTTGGAGGCAGCCGGGGAGGTCTTCCAGTGGGAGAGGGCCGGTTGTGCTCAGAGGACCCACAGGCCAGGGGCAGGACGCAGCAGGGCCCCTGCCCCTGGCCAGCCTTGCCCAGACCTTCCTGGCCTCCGGGGGTACTGCCCCACCAAGGGGCAGGCTGCGGGGCCTGGGTCCAGACATGCCCGGGCGCCTCCCCAGGCTCATCCCCGCTGGTGCCTTTCCCCTGGGCCTAGGCCTCGGTTGAGGCCTCCTTGGAGAGGAGGTTGCTGGCAGGGGCTGTCTCCACACTGCAAGGTGCTGGAGCTCAGAGGGCCTCGTCAGAGGGAAGGGACCAGTAAGGGGCTGGATGCCCAAGACGTCTTTGGCCCAGCAGCCTCAGGGCAGCAGGGAGAGCAAGAGGCCCAACTTGCCCCTAGGGCGGCTCTGCCCCTTCCCACACAGGCGGCCAACCCAGCAGCTGCCTGACAGACTCTGGCTCCCCCAAGCTCTCTGCCGGTGCAGGGGACAGGAACAGACGTGGGCATGTGGTTCTGCCTTGGCCTGGGAGTGTGTTCCCCCTGCCTTGCCCCCAGGCTCAGGGGCAAGGGCCCGGAGAGAGCACCACCCCGAAGCGCTTTTCTCCCGGGCTTGGGAGCATTGTGCGAGCCTGGCGTGAACAGCGGGCGGGAGTGTTTGCAAACAGGACGTTGGAGGCAGCCGTGGAGGTCTTCCAGTGGGAGAGGGCCGGTTGTGCTCAGAGGCCTCACAGGCCAGGGGCAGGACCCAGTAGGTCCCCTGCCCCTGGCCAGCCTTGCCCAGACCTTACTGGCCTCCGGGGGTACTGCCCCACCAAGGGGCAGGCTGCGGGGACAGGGTCCAGACATGCCCGGGCGCCTCCCCTGGCTCAACCCCGCTGGTGCCTTTTCCCTGGGCCTAGGCCTCGGTTGAGGCCTCCTTGGAGAGGAGATTGCTGGCAGGTGCTGTCTCAACACTGCAAGGTGCTGGAGCTCAGAGGGCCTCGTCAGAGGGAAGGGACAAGCAAGGGGCTGGATGCCCAAGACCTCTTTGGCCCACCAGCCTCAGGGCAGCAGGGAGAGCAAGAGGCCCAACTTGCCCCTAGGTCGGCTCTGCCCCTTCCCACACAGGCGGCCAGCCCAGCAGCTGCCTGACAGACTCTGGCTCCCCCGAGCTCTCTGCCGGTGCAGGGGGCAGATCAGACGTGTGCATGTGGTTCTGCCTTGTCCTGGGAGTGTGGACCCCCTGCCTTGCCCCCAGGCTCAGGGGCAAGGGCCCGGAGAGAGCACCACCCCGAAGCGCTTTTCTCCCGGGCTTGGGAGCATTGTGCACGCCTGCTGGGAACAGTGGGCGGGAGCGCTTGTTAACCGGCCGTTGGAGGCAGCCGGGCAGGTCTTCCAGCGGGAGAGTGCCGGTTGTGCTCAGACGCCCCACAGGCCAGGGGCAGGACCCAGCAGGGCCCCTGCCCCTGGCAGCGTTGCCCAGACCTTCCTGGCCTCCGGGGGTACTGCCCCACCAAGGGGCAGGTTGCGGGGACTGGGTCCAGACATGCCCGTGCGCCTCCACTGGCTCATCCCCGCTGGTGCCTTTCCCCTGGGCCTAGGCCTCGGTTGAGGCCTCCTTGGAGAGGAGGTTGCTGGCAGGGGCTGTGTCCACACTGCAAGGTGCTGGAGCTCAGAGGGCCTCGACAGAGGGAAGGGACCAGCAAGGGGCTGGATGCCCAAGACCTCTTTGGCCCAGCAGCCTCAGGGCAGCAGGGAGAGCAAGAGGCCCAACTTGCCCCTAGGTCGGCTCTGCCCCTTCCCACACAGGCGGCCAGCCCAGCAGCTGCCTGACAGACTCTGGCTCCCCCGAGCTCTCTGCCGGTGCAGGGGGCAGATCAGACGTGTGCATGTGGTTCTGCCTTGTCCTGGGAGTGTGGACACCCTGCCTTGCCCCCAGGCTCAGGGGCAAGGGCCCGGAGAGAGCACCACCCTGAAGCGCTTTTCTCCCGGGCTTGGGAGCATTGTGCACGCCTGCTGGGAACAGTGGGCGGGAGCGCTTGCAAACCGGCCTTTGGAGGCAGCCGGGGAGGTCTTCCAGTGGGAGAGGGCCGGTTGTGCTCAGAGGACCCACAGGCCAGGGGCAGGACGCAGCAGGGCCCCTGCCCCTGGCCAGCCTTGCCCAGACCTTCCTGGCCTCCGGGGGTACTGCCCCACCAAGGGGCAGGCTGCGGGGCCTGGGTCCAGACATGCCCGGGCGCCTCCCCAGGCTCATCCCCGCTGGTGCCTTTCCCCTGGGCCTAGGCCTCGGTTGAGGCCTCCTTGGAGAGGAGGTTGCTGGCAGGGGCTGTCTCCACACTGCAAGGTGCTGGAGCTCAGAGGGCCTCGTCAGAGGGAAGGGACCAGTAAGGGGCTGGATGCCCAAGACGTCTTTGGCCCAGCAGCCTCAGGGCAGCAGGGAGAGCAAGAGGCCCAACTTGCCCCTAGGGCGGCTCTGCCCCTTCCCACACAGGCGGCCAACCCAGCAGCTGCCTGACAGACTCTGGCTCCCCCAAGCTCTCTGCCGGTGCAGGGGTCAGGAACAGACGTGTGCATGTGGTTCTGCCTTGGTCTGGGAGTGTGGACCCACTGCCTGGACCCCAGGCTCAGGGGCAAGGTCCCGGAGAGAGCAACACCCCGAAGCGCTTTTCTCCTGGCCTTGGGAGCGTTGTGCGTGCCTGGCGGGAACAGCGGGCGGGAGTGTTGGCAAACCGGCCTTTGGAGGCAGCCGGGGAGGTCTTCCAGTGGGAGAGGGCCGGTTGTGCTCAGAGGCCCCACAGGCCAGGGGCAGGACCCAGCAGGGACCCTGCCCCTGGCCAGCCTTGCCCAGACCTTCCTGGCCTCCGGGGGTACTGCCCCACCAAGGGGCAGGCTGCGGGGACTGGGTCCTGATATGCCCGTGCGCCTCCACTGGCTCATCCCCGCTGGTGCCTTTCCCCTGGGCCTAGGCCTCGGTTGAGGCCTCCTTGGAGAGGAGGTTGCTGGCAGGGGCTGTCTCCACACTGCAAGGTGCTGGAGCTCAGAGGGCCTCGTCAGAGGGAAGGGACCAGCAAGGGGCTGGATGCCCAAGACCTCTTTGGCCCAGCAGCCTCAGGGCAGCAGGGAGAGCAAGAGGCCCAACTTGCCCCTAGGTCGGCTCTGCCCCTTCCCACACAGGCGGCCCGCCCAGCAGCTGCCTGACAGACTCTGGCTCCCCCCAGCTCTCTGCCGGTGGAGGGGGCAGGAACAGACGTGTGCATGTTGTTGTGCCTTGGCCTGGGACTGTGGATCCCCTGCCTGGCCCCCAGGCTCAGGGGCAAGGGCCCGGAGAGACCAACACCCCGAAGCGCTTTTCTCCCGGGCTTGGGAGCATTGTGCGCGCCTGGCGGGAACAGTGGGCGGGAGTGCTTGCAAACCGGCCTTTGGAGGCAGCCGGGGAGGTCTTCCAGTGGGAAAGGGCCGGTTGTGCTCAGAGGCCCCACAGGCCAGGGGCAGGACCCAGCAGGGCCCCTGCCCCTGGCCAGCCTTACCCAGACCTTCCTGGCCTCCGGGGGTACTGCCCCACCAAGGGGCAGGCTGCGGGGACTGGGCCCAGACATGCTCGGGCGCCTCCCCTGGCTCATCCCCGCTGGTGCCTTTCCCCTGGGCCTAGGCCTCGGTTGAGGCCTCCTTGGAGAGGAGGTTGCTGGCAGGGGCTGTCTCCACACTGCAAGGTGCTGGAGCTCAGAGGGCCTCGTCAGAGGGAAGGGACCAGTAAGGGGCTGGATGCCCAAGACGTCTTTGGCCCAGCAGCCTCAGGGCAGCAGGGAGAGCAAGAGGCCCAACTTGCCCCTAGGGCGGTTCTGCCCCTTCCCACACAGGCGGCCAAACCAGCAGCTGCCTGACAGACTCTGGCTCCCCCAAGCTCTCTGCCGGTGCAGGGGACAGGAACAGACGTGGGCATGTGGTTCTGCCTTGGCCTGGGAGTGTGTTCCCCATGCCTTGCCCCCAGGCTCAGGGGCAAGGGCCCGGAGAGAGCACCACCCCGAAGCGCTTTTCTCCCGGGCTTGGGAGCATTGTGCAAGTCTGGCGTGAACAGCGGGTGGGAGTGTTGGCAAACAGGACTTTGGAAGCAGCCGGGGAGGTCTTCCAGTGGGAGAGGGCCGGTTGTGCTCAGAGGCCCCACAGGCCAGGGACAGGACCCAGCAGGTCCCCTGCCCCTGGCCAGCCTTGCCCAGACCTTCCTGGCCTCCGGGGGTACTGCCCCACCAAGGGGCAGGCTGCGGGGACTGGGTCCAGACATGCCCGGGCGCCTCCCCAGGCTCATCCCCGCTGGTGCCTTTCCCCTGGTCCTAGGTCTCGGTTGAGGCCTCCTTGGAGAGGAGGTTGCTGGCAGGGGCTGTCTCCACACTGCAAGGTGCTGGAGCTCAGAGGGCCTCGTCAGAGGGAAGGGACAAGCAAAGGGCTGGATGCCCAAGACCTCTTTGGCCCAGCAGCCTCAGGGCAGCAGGGAGAGCAAGAGGCCCAACTTGCCCCTAGGTCGGCTCTGCCCCTTCCCACAAAGGCGGCCAGTCCAGCAGCTGCCTGACAGACTCTGGCTCCCCCGAGCTCTCTGCCGGTGCAGGGGTCAGGAACAGACGTGTGCATGTGGTTCTGCCTTGGTCTGGGAGTGTGGACCCCCTTCCTGGCCCCCAGGCTCAGGGGCAAGGGCCCGGAGAGAGCACCACCCCGAAGCGCTTTTCTCCCGGGCTTGGGAGCATTGTGCGCGCTTGGTGGGAACAATGGGCGGGAGTGCGTGCAAAACGGCCTTTGGAGGCAGCCGGGGAGGTCTTCCAGTAGGAGAGGGCCCGTTGTGCTCGGAGGCCCCAAAGGCCAGGGGCAGGACCCAGCAGGTCCCCTGCCCCTGGTCAGCCTTGCCCAGACCTTCCTGGCCTCCAGGGGTACTGCCCCACCAAGGGGCAGGCTACGGGGACTGGGTCCAGACATGCCCGGGCGCCTCCCCAGGCTCATCCCCGCTGGTGCCTTTCCCCTGGGCCTAGGCCTCGGTTGAGGCCTCCTTGGAGAGGAGATTGCTGGCAGGTGCTGTCTCCACACTGCAAGGTGCTGGAGATCAGAGGGCCTCGTCAGAGGGAAGGGACCAGCAAAGGGCTGGATGCCCAAGACGTCTTTGGCCCAGCAGCCTCAGGGCAGCAGGGAGAGCAAGAGGCCCAACTTGCCCCTAGGTCGGCTCTGCCCCTTCCCACACAGGCGGCCAGCCCAGCACCTGCCTGAGAGACTCTGGCTCCCCCGAGCTCTCTGCCGGTGCAGGGGACAGGAACAGACGTGGGCATGTGGTTCTGCCTTGGCCAGGGAGTGTGTTCCCCGTGCCTTGCCCCCAGGCTCAGGGGCAAGGGCCCGGAGAGAGAACCACCCCAATGCGCTTTTCTCACGGGCTTGGGAGCATTGTGCGAGCCTGGCGTGAACAGCGGGCGGGAGTGTTTGCAAACAGGACTTTGGAGGCAGCCGGGGAGGTCTTCCAGTGGGAGAGGGCCGGTTGTGCTCAGAGGCCCCACAGGCCAGGGGCAGGACCCAGCAGGGCCCCTGACCCTGGCCAGCCTTGCCCAGACCTTCCTGGCCTCCGGGGGTACTGCCCCACCAAGGGGCAGGCTGCGGGGACTGGGTCCAGACATGCCCGGGCGCCTCCCCAGGCTCATCCCCGCTGGTGCCTTTCCCCTGGGCCTAGGCCTCGGTTGAGGCCTCCTTGGAGAGGAGGTTGCTGGCAGGGGCTGTCTCCACACTGCAAGGTGCTGGAGATCAGAGGGCCTCGTCAGAGGGAAGGGACCAGCAAAGGGCTGGATGCCCAAGACCTCTTTGACCCAGCAGCCTCAGGGCAGCAGGGAGAGCAAGAGGCCCAACTTGCCCCTAGGTCGGCTCTGCCCTGTCCCACACAGGCGGCCAGCCCAGCAGCAGCCTGGCAGTCTCTGGCTCCCCCGAGCTCTCTGCCGGTGTAGGGGGCAGGAACAGACGTGTGCATGTCGTTCTGCCTTGGCCTGGGAGTGTGTTCCCCCTGCCTGGCCCCCAGGCTCAGGGGCAAGGGCCCGGTGAGAGCACCACCCCGAAGCGCTTTTCTCCCGGGCTTGGGAGCATTGTGCGTGCCTGGCGGGAACAGCGGGCGGGAGTGCTTGCAAACCGGCCTTTCGAGGCAGACGGGGAGGTCTTCCAGCGGGAGAGTGCCGGTTGTGCTCAGACGCCCCACAGGCCAGGGGCAGGACCCAGCAGTGTCCCTGACCCTGGCAGCCTTGCCCAGACCTTCCTGGCCTCCGGGGGTACTGCCCCACCAAGGGGCAGGCTGCGGGGACTGGGTCCAGACATGCCCGGGCGCCTCCCCAGGCTCATCCCCGCTGGTGCCTTTCCCCTGGGCATAGGCCTCGGTTGAGGCCTCCTTGGAGAGGAGGTTGCTGGCAGGGGCTGTCTCCACACTGCAAGGTGCTGGAGCTCAGAGGGCCTCGTCAGAGGGAAGGGACCAGCAAGGGGCTGGATGCCCAAGACCTCTTTGGCCCAGCAGCCTCAGGGCAGCAGGGAGAGCAAGAGGCCCAACTTGCCCCTAGGTCGGCTCTGCCCCTTCCCACACAGGCGGCCAGCCCAGCAGCTGTCTGACAGACTCTGGCTCCCCCGAGCTCTCTGCCGTTGCAGGGGACAGATCAGACGTGTGCATGTGGTTCTGCCTTGGTCTGGGAGTGTGGACACACATGCCTTGCCCCCAGGCTCAGGGGCAAGGGCCCGGAGAGAGCACCACCCTGAAGCGCTTTTCTCCCGGGCTTGGGAGCATTGTGCAAGCCTGCTGGGAACAGTGGGCGGGAGCGCTTGCAAACCGGCCTTTGGAGGCAGCCGGGGAGGTCTTCCAGTGGGAGAGGGCCGGTTGTGCTCAGAGGCCCCACAGGCCATGGGCAGGACGCAGCAGGGCCCCTGCCCCTGGCCAGCCTTGCCCAGACCTTCCTGGCCTCCGGGGGTACTGCCCCACCAAGGGGCAGGCTGCGGGGCCTGGGTCCAGACATGCCCGGGCGCCTCCCCAGGCTCATCCCCGCTGGTGCCTTTCCCCTGGGCCTAGGCCTCGGTTGAGGCCTCCTTGGAGAGGAGGTTGCTGGCAGGGGCTGTCTCCACACTGCAAGGTGCTGGAGCTCAGAGGGCCTCGTCAGAGGGAAGGGACCAGTAAGGGGCTGGATGCCCAAGACGTCTTTGGCCCAGCAGCCTCAGGGCAGCAGGGAGAGCAAGAGGCCCAACTTGCCCCTAGGGCGGCTCTGCCCCTTCCCACACAGGCGGCCAACCCAGCAGCTGCCTGACAGACTCTGGCTCCCCCAAGCTCTCTGCCGGTGCAGGGGACAGGAACAGACGTGGGCATGTGGTTCTGCCTTGGCCTGGGAGTGTGTTCCCCCTGCCTTGCCCCCAGGCTCAGGGGCAAGGGCCCGGAGAGAGCACCACCCCGAAGTGCTTTTCTCCCGGGCTTGGGAGCATTGTGCGAGCCTGGCGTGAACAGCGGGCGGGAGTGTTTGCAAACAGGACTTTGGAGGCAGCCGTGAAGGTCTACCAGTGGGAGAGGGCCGGTTGTGCTCAGAGGCCTCACAGGCCAGGGGCAGGACCCAGCAGGTCCCCTGCCCCTCGCCAGCCTTGCCCAGACCTTCCTGGCCTCCGGGGGTACTGCCCCACCAAGGGGCAGGCTGCGGGGACTGGGTCCAGACATGCCCGGGCGCCTCCCCAGGCTCATCCCCGCTGGTGCCTTTCCCCTGGTCCTAGGCCTCGGTTGAGGCCTCCTTGGAGAGGAGGTTGCTGGCAGGGGCTGTCTCCACACTACAAGGTGCTGGAGCTCAGAGGGCCTCGTCAGAGGGAAGGGACAAGCAAGGGGCTGGATGCCCAAGATCTCTTTGGCCCAGCAGCCTCAGGGCAGCAGGGAGAGCAAGAGGCCCAACTTGCCCCTAGGTCGGCTCTGCCCCTTCCCACACAGGCGGCCAGCCCAGCAGCTGCCTGACAGACTCTGGCTCCCCCGAGCTCTCTGCCGGTGCATGGGGCAGGAACAGACGTGTGCATGTCGTTCTGCCTTGGCCTGGGAGTGTGGACCCCCTTCCTGGCCCCCAGGCTCAGGGGAAAGGGCCCGGAGAGAGCACCACCCCGAGGCGATTTTCTCCCGGGCTTGGGAGCGTTGTGCGCCCTTGGTTGGAACAGTGGGCGGGAGTGCTTGCAAACCGGCCTTTCGAGGCAGCCGGGGACGTCTTCCAGTGGGAGAGGGCCGGTTGTGCTCAGAGGCCCCACAGGCCAGGGGCAGGACCCAGCAGGGCCCCTGCCCCTGGCCAGACTTGCCCAGACCTTCCTGGCCTCCGGGGGTACTGCCCCACCAAGGGGCAGGCTGCGGAGACTGGGTCCAGACATGTCCGTGCGCCTCCCCAGGATCATCCCCGCTGGTGCCTTTCCCCTGGGTGTAGTCCTCGGTTGAGGCCTCTTTGGAGAGGAGGTTGCTGGCAGGGGCTGTCTCCACACTGCAAGGTGCTGGAGCTCAGAGGGCCTCGTCAGAGGGAAGGCACCAGCAAAGGGCTGGATGCCCAAGACCTCTTTGACCCAGCAGCCTCAGGGCAGCAGGGAGAGCAAGAGGCCCAACTTGCCCCTAGGTCGGCTCTGCCCCGTCCCACACAGGCAGCCAGCCCAGCAGCAGCCTGGCAGTCTCTGGCTCCCCCGAGCTCTCTGCCGGTGTAGGGGGCAGGAACAGACGTGTGCATGTCGTTCTCCCTTGGCCTGGGAGTGTGTTCCCCCTGACTGGCCCCCAGGCTCAGGGGCAAGGGCCCGGTGAGAGCACCACCCCGAAGCGCTTTTCTCCCGGGCTTGGGAGCATTGTGCGTGCCTGGCGGGAACAGCGGGCGGGAGTGCTTGCAAACCGGCCTTTCGAGGTAGACGGGGAGGTCTTCCAAAGACCGGAGTGAGCACCACCCCAAAATGCTTTTCTCCCGGGCTTGGGAGCATTGTGCGCAGCTGGCGTGAACAGCGGGATTGAGTGCTTGCAAACCAGCCTTTGGAGGCAGCCGGGGAGGTCTTCCAGCGGGAGAGTGCCAGTTGTTCTCAGAGGCCTCACAGGCCAGGGGCAGGACCCAGCAGGGCCCCTGCCCCTGGCCAGCCTTGCCCAGACCTTCCTGGCCTCCGGGGGTACTGCCCCACCAAGGGGCAGGCTGCGGGGCCTAGGTCCAGACATGCCCGGGCGCCTCCCCAGGCTCATCCCCGCTGGTGCCTTTCCCCTGGGCCTAGGCCTCGGTTGAGGCCTCCTTGGAGAGGAGGTTGCCGGCAGGGGCTGTCTGCACACTGCAAGGTGCTGGAGCTCAGAGGGCCTCGTCAGAGGGAAAGGACCAGCAAAGGGCTGGATGCCCAAGACCTCTTTGACCCAGCAGCCTCAGGGCAGCAGGGAGAGCAAGAGGCCCAACTTGCCCCTAGGTCGGCTCTACCCCGTCCCACACAGGCAGCCAGCCCAGCAGCAGCCTGGCAGTCTCTGGCTCCCCCGAACACTCTGCCGGTGTAGGGGGCAGGAACAGACGTGTGCATGTCGTTCTGCATTGACCTGGGAGTGTGTTCCCCCTGCCTGT
The DNA here is from genome assembly GCF_033118175.1 of Dama dama. Lineage (NCBI taxonomy): Eukaryota > Metazoa > Chordata > Mammalia > Artiodactyla > Cervidae > Dama > Dama dama. Next base: position 1,107,008 of record NW_026870997.1, on the reverse strand, counting down.
CCCCCAGGCTCAGGGGCAAGGGCCCGGAGAGAGCACCACCCCGAAGCGCTTTTCTCCCGGGCTTGGGAGCATTGTGCGTGCCTGGCGGGAACAGCGGGCGGGAGTGCTTGCAAACCGGCCTTTGGAGGCAGCCGGGGAGGTCTTCCAGCGGGAGAGTGCCGGTTGTGCTCAGACGCCCCACAGGCCAGGGGCAGGACCCAGCAGTGTCCCTGCCCCTGGCAGCCTTGCCCAGACCCTCCTGGCCTCCGGGGGTACTGCCCCACCAAGGGGCAGGCTGCGGGGACTGGGTCCAGACATGGCCGGGCGCCTCCCCAGGCTCATCCCCGCTGGTGCCTTTCCCCTGGGCCTAGGCCTTGGTTGAGGCCTCCTTGGAGAGGAGGTTGCTGGCAGGGGCTGTCTCCACACTGCAAGGTGCTGGAGCTGAGAGGGCCTCGTCAGAGGGAAGGGACCAGCAAGGGACTGGATGCCCAAGACCTCTTTGGCCCAGCAGCCTCAGGGCAGCAGGGAGAGCAAGAGGCCCAACTTGCCCCTAGGGCGGCTCTGCCCCTTCCCACACAGGCGGCCAACCCAGCAGCTGCCTGACAGACTCTGGCTCCCCCAAGCTCTCTGCCGGTGCAGGGGACAGGAACAGACGTGGGCATGTGGTTCTGCCTTGGCCTGGGAGTGTGTTCCCCCTGCCTTGCCCCCAGGCTCAGGGGCAAGGGCCCGGAGAGAGCACCACCCCGAAGTGCTTTTCTCCCGGGCTTGGGAGCATTGTGCGAGCCTGGCGTGAACAGCGGGCGGGAGTGTTTGCAAACAGGACTTTGGAGGCAGCCGTGAAGGTCTACCAGTGGGAGAGGGCCGGTTGTGCTCAGAGGCCTCACAGGCCAGGGGCAGGACCCAGCAGGTCCCCTGCCCCTCGCCAGCCTTGCCCAGACCTTCCTGGCCTCCGGGGGTACTGCCCCACCAAGGGGCAGGCTGCGGGGACTGGGTCCAGACATGCCCGGGCGCCTCCCCAGGCTCATCCCCGCTGGTGCCTTTCCCCTGGTCCTAGGCCTCGGTTGAGGCCTCCTTGGAGAGGAGGTTGCTGGCAGGGGCTGTCTCCACACTACAAGGTGCTGGAGCTCAGAGGGCCTCGTCAGAGGGAAGGGACAAGCAAGGGGCTGGATGCCCAAGATCTCTTTGGCCCAGCAGCCTCAGGGCAGCAGGGAGAGCAAGAGGCCCAACTTGCCCCTAGGTCGGCTCTGCCCCTTCCCACACAGGCGGCCAGCCCAGCAGCTGCCTGACAGACTCTGGCTCCCCCGAGCTCTCTGCCGGTGCATGGGGCAGGAACAGACGTGTGCATGTCGTTCTGCCTTGGCCTGGGAGTGTGGACCCCCTTCCTGGCCCCCAGGCTCAGGGGAAAGGGCCCGGAGAGAGCACCACCCCGAGGCGATTTTCTCCCGGGCTTGGGAGCGTTGTGCGCCCTTGGTTGGAACAGTGGGCGGGAGTGCTTGCAAACCGGCCTTTCGAGGCAGCCGGGGACGTCTTCCAGTGGGAGAGGGCCGGTTGTGCTCAGAGGCCCCACAGGCCAGGGGCAGGACCCAGCAGGGCCCCTGCCCCTGGCCAGACTTGCCCAGACCTTCCTGGCCTCCGGGGGTACTGCCCCACCAAGGGGCAGGCTGCGGAGACTGGGTCCAGACATGTCCGTGCGCCTCCCCAGGATCATCCCCGCTGGTGCCTTTCCCCTGGGTGTAGTCCTCGGTTGAGGCCTCTTTGGAGAGGAGGTTGCTGGCAGGGGCTGTCTCCACACTGCAAGGTGCTGGAGCTCAGAGGGCCTCGTCAGAGGGAAGGCACCAGCAAAGGGCTGGATGCCCAAGACCTCTTTGACCCAGCAGCCTCAGGGCAGCAGGGAGAGCAAGAGGCCCAACTTGCCCCTAGGTCGGCTCTGCCCCGTCCCACACAGGCAGCCAGCCCAGCAGCAGCCTGGCAGTCTCTGGCTCCCCCGAGCTCTCTGCCGGTGTAGGGGGCAGGAACAGACGTGTGCATGTCGTTCTCCCTTGGCCTGGGAGTGTGTTCCCCCTGACTGGCCCCCAGGCTCAGGGGCAAGGGCCCGGTGAGAGCACCACCCCGAAGCGCTTTTCTCCCGGGCTTGGGAGCATTGTGCGTGCCTGGCGGGAACAGCGGGCGGGAGTGCTTGCAAACCGGCCTTTCGAGGTAGACGGGGAGGTCTTCCAAAGACCGGAGTGAGCACCACCCCAAAATGCTTTTCTCCCGGGCTTGGGAGCATTGTGCGCAGCTGGCGTGAACAGCGGGATTGAGTGCTTGCAAACCAGCCTTTGGAGGCAGCCGGGGAGGTCTTCCAGCGGGAGAGTGCCAGTTGTTCTCAGAGGCCTCACAGGCCAGGGGCAGGACCCAGCAGGGCCCCTGCCCCTGGCCAGCCTTGCCCAGACCTTCCTGGCCTCCGGGGGTACTGCCCCACCAAGGGGCAGGCTGCGGGGCCTAGGTCCAGACATGCCCGGGCGCCTCCCCAGGCTCATCCCCGCTGGTGCCTTTCCCCTGGGCCTAGGCCTCGGTTGAGGCCTCCTTGGAGAGGAGGTTGCCGGCAGGGGCTGTCTGCACACTGCAAGGTGCTGGAGCTCAGAGGGCCTCGTCAGAGGGAAAGGACCAGCAAAGGGCTGGATGCCCAAGACCTCTTTGACCCAGCAGCCTCAGGGCAGCAGGGAGAGCAAGAGGCCCAACTTGCCCCTAGGTCGGCTCTACCCCGTCCCACACAGGCAGCCAGCCCAGCAGCAGCCTGGCAGTCTCTGGCTCCCCCGAACACTCTGCCGGTGTAGGGGGCAGGAACAGACGTGTGCATGTCGTTCTGCATTGACCTGGGAGTGTGTTCCCCCTGCCTGTCCCCCAGGCTCAGGGGCAAGGGCCCGGAGAGAGCACCACCCCGAAGCGCTTTTCTCCCGGGCTTGGGAGCATTGTGCGTGCCTGGCGGGAACAGCGGGCGGGAGTGCTTGCAAACCGGCCTTTGGAGGCAGCCGGGGAGGTCTTCCAGCGGGAGAGTGCCGGTTGTGCTCAGACGCCCCACAGGCCAGGGGCAGGACCCAGCAGTGTCCCTGCCCCTGGCAGCCTTGCCCAGACCCTCCTGGCCTCCGGGGGTACTGCCCCACCAAGGGGCAGGCTGCGGGGACTGGGTCCAGACATGGCCGGGCGCCTCCCCAGGCTCATCCCCGCTGGTGCCTTTCCCCTGGGCCTAGGCCTTGGTTGAGGCCTCCTTGGAGAGGAGGTTGCTGGCAGGGGCTGTCTCCACACTGCAAGGTGCTGGAGCTGAGAGGGCCTCGTCAGAGGGAAGGGACCAGCAAGGGACTGGATGCCCAAGACCTCTTTGGCCCAGCAGCCTCAGGGCAGCAGGGAGAGCAAGAGGCCCAACTTGCCCCTAGGTCGGCTCTGCCCCTTCCCACACAGGCGGCCAGCCCAGCAGCTGCCTGACAGACTCTGGCTCCCCCGAGCTCTCTGCCGGTGCATGGGGCAGGAACAGACGTGTGCATGTCGTTCTGCCTTGGCCTGGGATTGTGGACCCCCTGCCTAGCCCCCAGGCTCAGGGGAAAGGGCCCGGAGAGAGCACCACCCCGAGGCGATTTTCTCCCGGGCTTGGGAGCGTTGTGCGCCCTTGGTTGGAACAGTGGGCGGGAGTGCTTGCAAACCGGCCTTTGGAGGCAGCCGGGGAGGTCTTCCAGTGGGAGAGGGCCGGTTGTGCTCAGAGGCCCCACAGGCCAGGGGCAGGACCCAGCAGGTCCCCTGCCCCTGGCCAGCCTTTCCCAGACCTTCCTCGCCTCCAGGGGTACTGCCCCACCAAGGGGCAGGCTGCGGGGACTGGGTCCATACATGCCCGGGCGCCTCCCCAGGCTCATCCCCGCTGGTGCCTTTCCCCTGTGCCTAGGCCTCGGTTTAGGCCTCCTTGGAGAGGAGGTTGCTGGCAGGGGCTGTCTCCACACTGCAAGGTGCTGGAGCTCAGAGGGCCTCGTCAGAGGGAAGGGACCAGCAAGTGGTTGGAGGCCCAAGACCTCTTTGGCCCAGTAGCCTCAGGGCAGCAGGGAGGTCAAGAGGCCCAACTTGCCCCTAGGTCGGCTCTGCCACTTCCCACACAGGCGGCCAGCCCAGCAGCTGCCTGACAGACTCTGGCTCCCCCGAGCTCTCTGCCGGTGCAGGGGGCAGATCAGACGTGTGCATGTGGTTCTGCCTTGGCCTGGGAGTGTGGACACCCTGCCTTGCCCCCAGGCTCAGGGGCAAGGGCCCAGAGAGAGCACCACCCTGAAGCGCTTTCCTCCCGGGCTTAGGAGCATTGTGCACGCCTGCTGGGAACAGAGGGCAGTAGCGCTTGCAAACCGGCCTTTGGTGGCAGCCGGGGAGGTCTTTCAGTGGGAGAGGGCCGGTTGTGCTCAGAGGCGCCACAGGCCAGGGGCAGGACCCAGCAGGGCCCCTGCCCCTGGCCAGCCTTGCCCAGACCTTCCTGGCCTCCGGGGGTACTGCCCCACCAAGGGGCAGGCTGCGGGAACTGGGTCCAGACATGCTCGGGCGCCTCCCCTGGCTCATCCCCGCTGGTGCCTTTCCCCTGGGCCTAGGCCTCGGTTGAGGCCTCCTTGGAGAGGAGGTTGCTGGCAGGGGCTGTCTCCACACTGCAAGGTGCTGGAGCTCAGAGGGCCTCGTCAGAGTGAAGGGACCAGTGAGGGGCTGGATGCCCAAGACGTCTTTGGCCCAGCAGCCTCAGGGCAGCAGGGAGAGCAAGAGGCCCAACTTGCCCCTAGGTCGGCTCTGCCCCTTCCCACACAGGCGGCCAACCCAGCACCTGCCTGACAGACTCTGGCTCCCCCAAGCTCTCTGCCGGTGCAGGGGACAGGAACAGACGTGTGCATGTTGTTGTGCCTTGGCCTGGGACTGTGGATCCCCTGCCTGGCCCCCAGGCTCAGGGGCAAGGGCCCGGAGAGACCACCACCCCGAAGCGCTTTTCTCCCGGGCTTGGGAGCATTGTGCGCGCCTGGCGGGAACAGTGGGCGGGAGTGCTTGCAAACCGGCCTTTGGAGGCAGCCGGGGAGGTCTTCCAGTGGGAGAGGGCCGGTTGTGCTCAGAGGCCCCACAGGCCAGGGGCAGGACCCAGCAGGGCCCCTGCTCCTGGCCAGCCTTGCCCAGACCTTCCTGGCCTCCGGGGGTACTGCCCCACCAAGGGGCAGGCTGCGGGGACAGGGTCCAGACATGCCCGGGCGCCTCCCCTGGCTCAACCCCGCTGGTGCCTTTCCCCTGGGCCTAGGCCTCGGTTGAGGCCTCCTTGGAGAGGAGATTGCTGGCAGGGGTTGTCTCCACACTGCAAGGTGCTGGAGCTCAGAGGGCCTCGTCAGAGGGAAGGGACCAGTAAGGGGCTGGATGCCCAAGACGTCTTTGGCCCTGCAGCCTCAGGGCAGCAGGGAGAGCAAGAGGCCCAACTTGCCCCTAGGTCGGCTCTGCCCCTTCCCACACAGGCGGCCAGCCCAGCACCTGCCTGAGAGACTCTGGCTCCCCCGAGCTCTCTGCCGGTGCAGGGGACAGGACCAGACGTGTGCATGTTTTTCTGCCTTGGTCTGGGAGTGTGTTCCCCTTGCCTTGCCCACAGGCTCAGGGGCAAGGGCCCGGAGAGAGCACCACCCCGAAGCGCTTTTCTCCCGGGCTTGGGAGCATTGTGCGTGCCTGGCGGGAAGAGCGGGCAGGAGTGTTGGCAAACTGGCCTTTGGAGGCAGCCGGGGAGGTCTTCCAGTGGGAGAGGGCCGGTTGTGCTCAGAGGCCCCACAGGCCATGGGGAGGACCCAGCAGGGCCCCTGCCCCTGGCCAGCCTTGCCCAGATCTTCCTGGCCTCCGGGGGTACTGCCCCACCAAGGGGCAGGCTGCGGGGACTGGGTCCAGACATACCCGGGCGCCTCCCCAGGCTCATCCCCGCTGGTGCCTTTCCCCTGGGCCTAGGCCTCGGTTGAGGCCTCCTTGGAGAGGATGTTCCTGGCAGGGGCTGTCTCCACACTGCAAGGTGCTGGAGCTCAGAGGGCCTCGTCAGAGGGAAGGGACCAGCAAGGGGCTGGATGCCCAAGAACTCTTTGGCCCAGCAGCCTCAGGGCAGCAGGGAGAGGAAGAGGCCCAACTTGCCCCTAGGTCGGCTCTGCCCCTTCCCACACAGGCGGCCAGCCCAGCAGCTGCCTGACAGACTCTGGCTCCCCCGAGCTCTCTGCCGGTGCAGGGGTCAGGAACAGACGTGTGCATGTGGTTCTGCCTTGGTCTGGGAGTGTGGACCAACTGCCTGGCCCCCAGGCTCAGGGGCAAGGGCCCGAGGAGAGCACCACCCCGAAGCGCTTTTCTCCCGGGCTTGGGAGCATTGTGCGTGCCTGGCGGGAACAGCGGGCGGGAGTGTTGGCAAACTGGCCTTTGGAGGCAGCCGGGGAGTTCTTCCAGTGGGAGAGGGCCGGTTGTGCTCAGATGCCCCACAGGCCAGGGGCAGGACCCAGCAGGGCCCCTGCCCCTGGCCAGCCTTGCCCAGACCTTCCTGGCCTCCGGGGGTACTGCCCCACCAAGGGGCAGGCTGCGGGGACTGGGTCCAGACATGCCCGGGCGCCTCCCCAGGCTCATCCCCGCTGGTGCCTTTCCCCTGGGCCTAGGCCTCGGTTGAGGCCTCCTTGGAGAGGAGGTTGCTGGCAGGGGCTGTCTCCACACTGCAAGGTGCTGGAGCTCAGAGGGCCTCGTCAGAGGGAAGGGACCAGCAAGGGGCTGGAAGCCCAAGACCTCTTTGGCCCAGCAGCCTCAGGGCAGCAGGGAGACCAAGAGGCCCAACTTGCCCCTAGGTCGGCTCTGCCACTTCCCACACAGGCGGCCAGCCCAGCAGCTGCCTGACAGACTCTGGCTCCCCCGAGCTCTCTGCCGGTGCAGGGGGCAGATCAGACGTGTGCATGTGGTTCTGCCTTGGCCTGGGAGTGTGGACACCCTGCATTGCCCCCAGGCTCAGGGGCAAGGGCCCAGAGAGAGCACCACCCTGAAGCGCTTTTCTTCCGGGCTTAGTAGCATTGTGCCCGCCTGCTGGTAACAGTGGCCGGGAGCGCTTGCAAACCGGCCTTTGGAGGCAGCCGGGGAGGTCTTCCAGTGGGAGAGGGCCGGTTGTGCTCAGAGGCCCCACAGGCCAGGGGCAGGACCCAGCAGGGCCCCTGCCCCTGGCCAGCCTTACCCAGAACTTCCTGGCCTCCGGGGGTACTGCCCCACCAAGGGGCAGGCTGCGGGGACTGGGTCCAGACATGCTCGGGCGCCTCCCCTGGCTCATCCCCGCTGGTGCCTTTCCCCTGGGCCTAGGCCTCGGTTGAGGCCTCCTTGGAGAGGAGGTTGCTGGCAGGGGCTGTCTCCACACTGCAAGGTGCTGGAGCTCAGAGGGCCTCGTCAGAGGGAAGGGACCAGTAAGGGGCTGGATGCCCAAGACGTCTTTGGACCAGCAGCCTCAGGGCAGCAGGGAGAGCAAGAGGCCCAACTTGCCGCTAGGGCGGCTCTGCCCCTTCCCACACAGGCGGCCAACCCAGCAGCTGCCTGACAGACTCTGGCTCCCCCAAGCTCTCTGCGGTGCAGGGGACAGGAACAGACGTGGGCATGTGGTTCTGCCTTGGCCTGGGAGTGTGTTCCCCATGCCTTGCCCCCAGGCTCAGGGGCAAGGGCCCGGAGAGAGCACCACCCCGAAGCGCTTTTCTCCCGGGCTTGGGAGCATTGTGCAAGTCTGGCGTGAACAGCGGTGGGAGTGTTGGCAAACAGGACTTTGGAGGCAGCCGGGGAGGTCTTCCAGTTGGAGAGGGCCGGTTGTGCTCAGAGGCCCCACAGGCCAGGGGCAGAACCCAGCAGGTCCCCTGCCCCTGGCCAGCCTTTCCCAGACCTTCCTGGCCTCCGGGGGTACTGCCCCACCAAGGGGCAGGCTGCGGGGACTGGGTCCAGACATGCCCGGGCGCCTCCCCAGGCTCATCCCCGCTGGTGCCTTTCCCCTGGTCATAGGTCTCGGTTGAGTCCTCCTTGGAGAGGAGGTTGCTGGCAGGGGCTGTCTCCACACTGCAAGGTGCTGGAGCTCAGAGGGCCTCGTCAGAGGGAAGGGACAAGCAAAGGGCTGGATGCCCAAGACCTCTTTGGCCCAGCAGCCTCAGGGCAGCAGGGAGAGCAAGAGGCCCAACTTGCCCCTAGGTCGGCTCTGCCCCTTCCCACAAAGGCGGCCAGCCCAGCAGCTGCCTGACAGACTCTGGCTCCCGCGAGCTCTCTGCCGGTGCAGGGGTCAGGAACAGACGTGTGCATGTGGTTCTGCCTTGGCCTGGGAGTGTGGACCCCCTGCCTGGCCCCCAGGCTCAGGGGCAAGGGCCCGGAGAGAGCACCACCCCGAAGCGCTTTTCTCCCGGGCTTGGGAGCATTGTGCGCGCTTGGTGGGAACAGTGGGCGGGAGTGCGTGCAAAACGGCCTTTGAAGGCAGCCGGGCAGGTCTTCCAGTGGGAGAGGGCCGGTTGTGCTCAGAGGCCCCACAGGCCAGGGGCAGGACCCAGCAGGTCCCCTGCCCCTGGTCAGCCTTGCCCAGACCTTCCTGGCCTCCAGGGGTACTGCCCCACCAAGGGGCAGGCTGCGGGGACTGGGTCCAGACATGCCCGGGCGCCTCCCCAGGCTCATCCCCGCTGGTGCCTTTCCCCTGGGCCTAGGCCTCGGTTGAGGCCTCCTTGGAGAGGAGATTGCTGGCAGGTGCTGTCTCCACACTGCAAGGTGCTAGAGCTCAGAGGGCCTCGTCAGAGGGAAGGGACCAGCAAAGGGCTGGATGCCCAAGACGTCTTTGGCCCAGCAGCCTCCGGGCAGCAGGGAGAGCAAGAGGCCCAACTTGCCCCTAGGTCGGCTCTGCCCCTTCCCACACAGGCGGCCAGCCCAGCACCTGCCTGAGAGACTCTGGCTCCCCCAAGCTCTCTGCCGGTGCAGGGGACAGGAACAGACGTGTTCATGTCGTTCTGTCTTGGCCTGGGAGTGTGTTCCCCCTGCCTGGCCCGCAGGCTTAGGGGCAAGGGCCCGGAGAAAGCACCACCCCGAAGCGCTTTTCTCCCGGGCTTGGGAGCATTGTGCGTGCCTGGCGGGAACATCGGGCGGGAGTGCTTGCAAACCGGCCTTTGGAGGCAGACGGGGAGGTCTTCCAGCGGGAGAGTGCCGGTTGTGCTCAGACGTCCCACAGGCCAGGGGCAGGACCCAGCGCTGTCCCTGCCCCTGGCAGCCTTGCACAGACCTTCCTGGCCTCCGGGGGTACTGCCCCACCAAGGGGCAGGCTGCGGGGACTGGGTCCACACATGCCCGGGCGCCTCCCCAGGCTCATCCCCGCTGGTGCCTTTCCCCTGGGCCTAGGCCTCGGTTGAGGCCTCATTGGAGAGGAGGTTGCTGGCAGGGGCTGTCTCCACACTGCAAGGTGCTGGAGCTCAGAGGGCCTCGGCAGAGGGAAGGGACCAGCAAGGGGCTGGATGCCCAAGACCTCTTTGGCCCAGCAGCCTCAGGGCAGCAGGGAGAGGAAGAGGCCCAACTTGCCCCTAGGTCGGCTCTGCCCCTTCCCACACAGGCGGCCAGCCCAGCACCTGCCTGACAGACTCTGGCTCCCCCGAGCTCTCTGCCGGTGCAGGGGTCAGGAACAGACGTGTGCATGTGGTTCTGCCTTGGTCTGGGAGTGTGGACCCACTGCCTGGCCCCCAGGCTCAGGGGCAAGGGCCCGGAGAGAGCACCACCCCGAAGCGCTTTTCTCCCAGGCTTGGGAGCATTGTGCGAGCCTGGCGTGAACAGCGGGCGGGAGTGTTTGCAAACAGGACTTTGGAGGCAGCTGGGGAGGTCTTCCAGTGGGAGAGGGCCGGTTGTGCTCAGAGGCCTCACAGGCCAGGGGCAGGACCCAGCAGGGCCCCTGCCCCTGGCCAGCCTTGCCCAGACCTTCCTGGCCTCCGGGGGTACTGCCCCACCAAGGGGCAGGCTGCGGGGACTGGGTCCAGACATGCTCGGGCGCCTCCCCTGGCTCATCACCGCTGGTGCCTTTCCCCTGGGCCTAGGCCTCCCTTGAGGCCTCCTTGGAGAGGAGGTTGCTGGCAGGGGCTGTCTCCACAGTGCAAGGTGCTGGAGCTCAGAGGGCCTCGTCAGAGGGAAGAGACCAGTAAGGGGCTGGATGCCCAGGACGTCTTTGGCCCAGCAGCGTCAGGGCAGCAGGGAGAGCAAGAGGCCCAACTTGCCCCTAGGTCGGCTCTGCCCCATCCCAGACAGGCAGCCAGCCCAGCAGCAGCCTGGCAGTCTCTGGCTCCCCCGAGCTCTCTGCCGGTGTAGGGGGCAGGAACAGACGTGTGCATGTCGTTCTGCCTTGGCCTGGGAGTGTGTTCCCCCTGCCTGGCCCCCAGGCTCAGGGGCAAGGGCCCGGAGAGAGCACCACCCCGAAGCGCTTTTCTCCCGGGCTTGGTAGCTTTGTGCGTGCCTGGCGGGAACAGCGGGCGGGAGTGCTTGCAAACCGGCCTTTGGAGGCAGCCAGGGAGGTCTTCCAGCGGGAGAGTGCCGGTTGTGCTCAGACGCCCCAGAGGCCAGGGGCAGGACCAAGCAGTGTCCCTGCCCCTGGCAGCGTTGCCCAGACCTTCCTGGCCTCCGGGGTTACTACCCCACCAAGGGGCAGGCTGCGGGGACTGGGTCCACACATGCCCGGGCGCCTCCCCAGGCTCATCCCCGCTGGTGCCTTTCCCCTGGGCCTAGGCCTCGGTTGAGGCCTCCTTGGAGAGGAGGTTGCTGGCAGGGGCTGTCTCCACACTGCAAGGTGCTGGAGCTCAGAGGGCCTCGGCAGCGGGAAGGGACCAGCAAGGGGCTGGATACCCAAGACCTCTTTGGCCCAGCAGCCTCAGGGCAGCAGGGAGAGGAAGAGGCCCAACTTCCCCTAGGTCGGCTCTGCCCCTTCCCACACAGGCAGCCAACCCAGCAGCTGCCTGACAGACTGTGGCTCCCCCGAGCGCTCTGCCGGTGCAGGGGTCAGGAACAGACGTGTGCATGTGGTTCTGCCTTGGTCTGGGAGTGTGGACACACTGCCTGGACCCCAGGCTCAGGGGCAAGGGCCCGGAGAGAGCAACACCCCGAAGCGCTTTTCTCCCGGGCTTGGGAGCATTGTGCGCGCTTGGTGGGAACAGTGGGCGGGAGTGCTTGCAAACCGGCCTTGGGAGGCAGCCGGGGAGGTCTTCCAGTGGGAGAGGGCCGGTTGTGCTCAGAGGCCCCACAGGCCAGGGGCAGGACCCAGCAGGGCCCCTGCCCCTGGCCAGCCTTGCCCAGACCTTCCTGCCTCCGGGGTTACAGCCCCACCAAGGGGCAGGCTGCGGGGACTGGGTCCAGACATGTCCGTGCGCCTCCCCAGGATCATCCCCGCTGGTGCCTTTCCCCTGGGTGTAGGACTCGGTTGAGGCCTGTTTGGAGAGGAGGTTGCTGGCAGGGGCTGTCTCCACACTGCAAGGTGCTGGAGCTCAGAGGGCCTCGTCAGAGGGAAGGGACCAGCAAAGGGCTGGATGCCCAAGACCTCTTTGAACCAGCAGACTCAGGGCAGCAGGGACAGCAAGAGGCCCAACTTGCCCCTAGGTCGGCTCTGCCCCGTCGCACACAGGCAGCCAGCCCAGCAGCAGTCTGGCAGTCTCTTGGTCCCCCGAGCTCTCTGCCGGTGTAGGGGGCAGGAACAGACGTGTGCATGTCGTTCTGCCTTGGCCTGGGAGTGTGTTCCCCCTGCCTGGCCCGCAGGCTCAGGAGCAAGGGCCCGGAGAGAGCACCACCCCGAAGCGCTTTTCTCCCGGGCTTGGGAGCATTGTGCACGCCTGCTGGTAACAGTGGGCGGGAGCGCTTGCAAACCGGCCTTTGGAGGCAGCCGGGGAGGTCTTACAGTGGGAGAGGGCCGGTGGGCTCAGAGGACCCACAGGCCAGGGGCAGGACACAGCAGGGCCCCTGCCCCTGGCCAGCCTTGCCCAGACCTTCCTGGCCTCCGGGGGTACTGCCCCACCAAGGGGCAGTCTGCGGGGACTGGGTCCAGACATGCCCGTGCGCCTCCACTGGATCATCCCCGCTGGTGCCTTTCCCCTGGGCCTAGGCCTCGGTTTAGGCCTCCTTGGAGAGGAGGTTGCTGGCAGGGGCTGTCTCCACACTGCAAGGTGCTGGAGCTCAGAGGGCCTCGTCAGAGGGAAGGGACCAGTAAGGGGCTGGATGCCCAAGACCTCTTTGGCCCAGCAGCCTCAGGGCAGCAGGGAGAGCAAGAGGCCCAACTTGCCCCTAGGTCGGCTCTGCCCCTTCCCACACAGGCCGCCAACCCAGCAGCTGCCTGACAGACTCTGGCTCCCCCAGCTCTCTGCCGGTGCAGGGGGCAGGAACAGACGTGTGCATGTGGTTCTGCCTTGGCCTGGGTGTGTGGACCCCCTGCCTGGCCCCCAGGCTCAGGGGCAAGGGCCCGGAGAGAGCACCAACCCGAAGCGCTTTTCTCCCGGGCTTGGGAGCATTGTGCGCGCTTGGTGGGAACAGTGGGCGGGAGTGCTTGCAAACCGGCCTTGGGAGGCAGCCGGGGAGGTCTTCCAGTGGGAGAGGGCCGGTTGTGCTCAGAGGCCCCACAGGCCAGGGGCAGGACCCAGCAGGGCCCCTGCCCCTGGCCAGCCTTGCCCAGACCTTCCTGCCTCCGGGGTTACAGCCCCACCAAGGGGCAGGCTGCGGGGACTGGGTCCAGACATGTCCGTGCGCCTCCCCAGGATCATCCCCGCTGGTGCCTTTCCCCTGGGTGTAGGACTCGGTTGAGGCCTGTTTGGAGAGGAGGTTGCTGGCAGGGGCTGTCTCCACACTGCAAGGTGCTGGAGCTCAGAGGGCCTCGTCAGAGGGAAGGGACCAGCAAGGGGCTGGATGCCCAAGACCTCTTTGGCCCAGCAGCCTCAGGGCAGCAGGGAGAGCAAGAGGCCCAACTTGCCCCTAGGTCGGCTCTGCCCCTTCCCACACAGGCGGCCAGCCCAGCAGCTGCCTGACAGACTCTGGCTCCCCCCAGCTCTCTGCCGGTAGAGGGGGCAGGAACAGACGTGTGCATGTGGTTCTGCCTTGGCCTGGGACTGTGGATCCCCTGCCTGGCCCCCAGGCTCAGGGGCAGGGGCCCGGAGAGACCACCACCCCGAAGCGCTTTTTTCCTGGGCTTGGGAGCATTGTGCGTGCCTGGCGGGAACAGCGGGCAGGAGTGTTGGCAAACTGGCCTTTGGAGGCAGCCGGGGAGGTCTTCCAGCGGGAGAGGGCCGGTTGTGCTCAGAGGCCCTACAGGCCAGGGGCAGGACCCAGCAGGGCCCCTGCCCCTGGCCAGCCTTGCCCAGACCTTCCTGGCCTCCGGGGGTACTGCCCCAACAAGGGGCAGGCTGCGGGGACTGGGTCCACACATGCCCGGGCGCCTCCCCAGGCTCATCCCCGCTGGTGCCTTTCCCCTGGGCCTAGGCCTCGGTTGAGGCCTCCTTGGAGAGGAGGTTGCTGGCAGGGGCTGTCTCCACACTGCAAGGTGCTGGAGCTCAGAGGGCCTCGTCAGAGGGAAGGGACCAGCAAGGGGCTGGATGCCCAAGACCTCTTTGGCCCAGCAGCCTCAGGGCAGCAGGGAGAGCAAGAGGCCCAACTTGCCCCTAGGTCGGCTCTGCCCCTTCCCACACAGGCGGCCAGCCCAGCAGCTGCCTGACAGACTCTGGCTCCCCCGAGCTCTCTGCCGGTGCAGGGGCCAGATCAGTCGTGTGCATGTGGTTCTGCCTTGGCCTGGGAGTGTGGACACCCTGCCTTGCCCCCAGGCTCAGGGGCAAGGGCCCGGAGAGAGCACCACCCCGAAGCGCTTTTCTCCCGGGCTTAGGAGCATTGTGCACGCCTGCTGGGAACAGTGGGCGGGAGCGCTTGCAAACCGGCCTTTGGAGGCAGCCGGGGAGGTCTTCCAGTGGGAGAGGGCCGGTTGTGCTCAGAGGCCCCACAGGCCAAGGACAGGACGCAGCAGGGCCCCTGCCCCTGGCCAGCCTTGCCCAGACCTTCCTGGCCTCCGGGGGTACTGCCCCACCAAGGGGCAGGCTGCGGGGACTGGGTCCAGACATGCTCGGGCGCCTCCCCTGGCTCATCCCCGCTGGTGCCTTTCCCCTGGGCCTAGGCCTCGGTTGAGGCCTCCTTGGAGAGGAGGTTGCTGGCAGGGGCTGTCTCCACACTGCAAGGTGCTGCAGCTCAGACAGCCTCGTCAGAGAGAAGGGACCAGTAAAGGGCTGGATGCCCAAGACATCTTTGGCCCAGCAGCCTCAGGGCAGCAGGGAGAGCAAGACGCCCAACTTGCCCCTAGGGCGGCTCTGCCCCTTCCCACACAGGCGGCCAACCCAGCAGCTGCCTGACAGACTCTGGCTCCCCCAAGCTCTCTGCCGATGCAGGGGACAGGAACAGATGTGGGCATGTGGTTCTGCCTTGGCCTGGGAGTGTGTTCTCCCTGCCTTGCCCCCAGGCTCATGGGCAAGGGCCCGGAGAGAGCACCACACCGAAGCGCTTTTCTCCCCGGCTTGGGAGCTTTGTGCATTCCTGACGTGAACAGCGGGCGGGAGTGTTGCAAACAGGACTTTAGAGGCAGCCGGGGAGGTCTTCCAGTGGGAGAGGGCCGGTTGTGCTCAGAGGCCCCACAGCCAGGGTCAGGACCCAGCAGGGCCCCTGCCACTGGACAGACTTGCCCAGACCTTCCTGGCCTCCGGGGGTACTGCCCCACCAAGGGGCAGGCTGAGGAGACTGGGTCCAGACATGTCTGTGCGCCTCCCCAGGATCATCCCCGCTGGTGCCTTTCCCCTGGTTGTAGGCCTCGGTTGAGGACTCTTTGGAGAGGAGGTTGCTGACAGGGGCTGTCTCCACACTGCAAGGTGCTGGAGCTCAGAGGGCCTCGGCAGCGGGAAGGGACCAGCAAGGGGCTGGATACCCAAGACCTCTTTGGCCCAGCAGCCTCAGGGCAGCAGGGAGAGGAAGAGGCCCAACTTCCCCTAGGTCGGCTCTGCCCCTTCCCACACAGGCAGCCAACCCAGCAGCTGCCTGACAGACTGTGGCTCCCCCGAGCGCTCTGCCGGTGCAGGGGTCAGGAACAGACGTGTGCATGTGGTTCTGCCTTGGTCTGGGAGTGTGGACACACTGCCTGGACCCCAGGCTCAGGGGCAAGGGCCCGGAGAGAGCAACACCCCGAAGCGCTTTTCTCCCGGGCTTGGGAGCATTGTGCGTGCCTGGCGGGAACAGCGGGCGGGAGTGTTGGCAAACCGGCCTTTGGAGGCAGCCGGGGAGGTCTTCCAGTGGGAGAGGGCCGGTTGTGCTCAGAGGCCCCACAGGCCAGGGGCAGGACCCAGCAGGGACCCTGCCCCTGGCCAGCCTTGCCCAGACCTTCCTGGCCTCCGGGGGTACTGCCCCACCAAGGGGCAGGCTGCGGGGACTGGGTCCAGACATGCCCGTGCGCCTCCACTGGCTCATCCCCGCTGGTGCCTTTCCCCTGGGCCTAGGCCTCGGTTGAGGCCTCCTTGGAGAGGAGGTTGCTGGCAGGGGCTGTCTCCACACTGCAAGGTGCTGGAGCTCAGAGGGCCTCGTCAGAGGGAAGGGACCAGCAAGGGGCTGGATGCCCAAGACCTCTTTGGCCCAGCAGCCTCAGGGCAGCAGGGAGAGCAAGAGGCCCAACTTGCCCCTAGGTCGGCTCTGCCCCTTCCCACACAGGCGGCCAGCCCAGCAGCTGCCTGACAGACTCTGGCTCCCCCCAGCTCTCTGCCGGTAGAGGGGGCAGGAACAGACGTGTGCATGTGGTTCTGCCTTGGCCTGGGACTGTGGATCCCCTGCCTGGCCCCCAGGCTCAGGGGCAGGGGCCCGGAGAGACCACCACCCCGAAGCGCTTTTCTCCTGGGCTGGGAGCATTGTGCGTGCCTGGCGGGAACAGCGGGCAGGAGTGTTGGCAAACTGGCCTTTGGAGGCAGCCGGGGAGGTCTTCCAGCGGGAGAGGGCCGGTTGTGCTCAGAGGCCCTACAGGCCAGGGGCAGGACCCAGTAGGGCCCCTGCCCCTGGCCAGCCTTGCCCAGACCTTCCTGGCCTCCGGGGGTACTGCCCCACCAAGGGGCAGGCTGCGGGGACTGGGTCCAGACATGCCCGGGCGCCTCCCCAGGCTCATCCCCGCTGGTGCCTTTCCCCTGGGCCTAGGCCTCGGTTGAGGCCTCCTTGGAGAGGAGGTTGCTGGCAGGGGCTGTCTCCACACTGCAAGGTGCTGGAGCTCAGAGGGCCTCGTCAGAGGGAAGGGACCAGCAAGGGGCTGGATGCCCAAGACCTCTTTGGCCCAGCAGCCTCAGGGCAGCAGGGAGAGCAAGAGGCCCAACTTGCCCCTAGGTCGGCTCTGCCCCTTCCCACACAGGCGGCCAGCCCAGCAGCTGCCTGACAGACTCTGGCTCCCCCGAGCTCTCTGCCGGTGCAGGGGCCAGATCAGTCGTGTGCATGTGGTTCTGCCTTGGCCTGGGAGTGTGGACACCCTGCCTTGCCCCCAGGCTCAGGGGCAAGGGCCCGGAGAGAGCAACACCCCGAAGCGCTTTTCTCCCGGGCTTAGGAGCATTGTGCACGCCTGCTGGGAACAGTGGGCGGGAGCGCTTGCAAACCGGCCTTTGGAGGCAGCCGGGGAGGTCTTCCAGTGGGAGAGGGCCGGTTGTGCTCAGAGGCCCCACAGGCCAAGGACAGGACGCAGCAGGGCCCCTGCCCCTGGCCAGCCTTGCCCAGACCTTCCTGGCCTCCGGGGGTACTGCCCCACCAAGGGGCAGGCTGCGGGGACTGGGTCCAGACATGCTCGGGCGCCTCCCCTGGCTCATCCCCGCTGGTGCCTTTCCCCTGGGCCTAGGCCTCGGTTGAGGCCTCCTTGGAGAGGAGGTTGCTGGCAGGGGCTGTCTCCACACTGCAAGGTGCTGCAGCTCAGACAGCCTCGTCAGAGAGAAGGGACCAGTAAAGGGCTGGATGCCCAAGACATCTTTGGCCCAGCAGCCTCAGGGCAGCAGGGAGAGCAAGACGCCCAACTTGCCCCTAGGGCGGCTCTGCCCCTTCCCACACAGGCGGCCAACCCAGCAGCTGCCTGACAGACTCTGGCTCCCCCAAGCTCTCTGCCGGTGCAGGGGACAGGAACAGATGTGGGCATGTGGTTCTGCCTTGGCCTGGGAGTGTGTTCTCCCTGCCTTGCCCCCAGGCTCATGGGCAAGGGCCCGGAGAGAGCACCACACCGAAGCGCTTTTCTCCCCGGCTTGGGAGCTTTGTGCATTCCTGACGTGAACAGCGGGCGGGAGTGTTGCAAACAGGACTTTAGAGGCAGCCGGGGAGGTCTTCCAGTGGGAGAGGGCCGGTTGTGCTCAGAGGCCCCACAGGCCAGGGTCAGGACCCAGCAGGGCCACTGCCCCTGGCCAGACTTGCCCAGACCTTCCTGGCCTCCGGGGGTACTGCCCCACCAAGGGGCAGGCTGAGGAGACTGGGTCCAGACATGTCTGTGCGCCTCCCCAGGATCATCCCCGCTGGTGCCTTTCCCCTGGTTGTAGGCCTCGGTTGAGGACTCTTTGGAGAGGAGGTTGCTGACAGGGGCTGTCTCCACACTGCAAGGTGCTGGAGCTCAGAGGGCCTCGTCAGAGGGAAGGCACCAGCAAAGCGCTGGATGCCCAAGACCTCTTTGACCCAGCAGCCTCAGGGCAGCAGGGAGAGCAAGAGGCCCAACATGCCCCTAGGTCGGCTCTGCCCCGTACCACACAGGCAGCCAGCCCAGCAGCAGCCTGGCAGTCTCTGGCTCCCCCGAGCTCTCTGCCGGTGTAGGGGGCAGGAACACACGTGTGCATGTGGTTCTGCCTTGGCCTGGGAGTGTGTTCCGACTGCCTGGCCCCCAGGCTCAGGGGCAAGGGCCCGGAGAGAGCACCACCCCGAAGCGCTTTTCTCCCGGGCTTGGGAGCATTGTGCGTGCCTGGCGGGAACAGCGGGCGGGAGTGCTTGCAAACCGGCCTTTGGAGGCAGCCGGGGAGGTCTTCCAGCGGGAGAGTGCCGGTTGTGCTCAGACGCCCCACAGGCCAGAGGCACGACCCAGCAGGGCCCCTGCCCCTCGCAGCCTTGCCCAGACCTTCCTGGCCTCGGGGGGTATTGCCCCACCAAGGGGCAGGCTGCGGGGACTGGGTCCAGACATGCCCGTGCGCCTCCACTGGCTCATCCCCGCTGGTGCCTTTCCCCTGGGCCTAGGCCTCGGTTGAGGCCTCCTTGGATAGGAGGTTGCTGGCAGGGGCTGTCTCCACACTGCAAGGTGCTGGAGCTCAGAGGGCCTCGTCAGAGGGAAGGGACCAGTAAGGGGCTGGATGCCCTAGACGTCTTTGGCCCAGCAGCCTCAGGGCAGCAGGGAGAGGAAGAGGCCCAACTTGCCCCTGGGTCGGCTCTGCCCCTTCCCACACAGGCGGCCAGCCCAGCAGCTGCCTGAGAGACTCTGGCTCCCCCGAGCTCTCTGCCGGTGCAGGGGGCAGGAACAGACGTGTGCATGTGGTTCTGCCTTGGTCTGGGAGTGTGGAACCACTGCCTGGCCCCCACACTCAGGGGCAAGGGCCCGGAGAGAGCAACACACCGAACCGCTTTTCTCCCGGGCTTGGGAGAATTGTGCGTGCCTGGCGAGAACAGCGGGCGGGAGTGTTGGCAAACCGGCCTTTGGAGGCAGCCGGGGAGGTCTTCCAGTGGGAGAGGGCCGGTTGTGCTCAGAGGCCCCACAGGCCAGGGGCAGGACCCAGCAGGGCCCCTGCCCCTGGCCAGCCTTGCCCAGACCTTCCTGGCCTCCGGGGGTACTGCCCCACCAAGGGGCAGGCTGCGGGGACTGGGTCCAGTCATGCCCGGGCGCCTCCCCAGGCTCATCCCCGCTGGTGCCTTTCCCCTGGGCCTAGGCCTCGGTTGAGGCCTCCTTGGAGAGGAGGTTGCTGGCAGGGGCTGTCTCCACACTGCAAGGTGCTGGAGCTCAGAGGGCCTCGTCAGAGGGAAGGGACCAGGAAGGGGCTGGATGGCCAAGACCTCTTTGGCCCAGCAGCCTCATGGCAGCAGGGAGAGCAAGAGGCCCATCTTGCCCCTAGGTCGGCTCTGCCCCTTCCCACACAGGCGGCCAGCCCAGCAGCTGCCTGACAGAATCTGGCTCCCCCGAGCTCTCTGCTGGTGCAGGGGGCAGATCAGACGTGTGCATGTGGTTCTGCCTTGGCCTGGGAGTGTGGACACCCTGCCTTGCCCCCAGGCTCAGGGGCAAGGGCCCAGAGAGAGCACCACCCTGAAGCGCTTTTCTCCCGGGCTTGGGAGCATTGTGCACGCCTGCTGGGAACAGTGGGCGGGAGCGCTTGCAAACCGGCCTTTGGAGGCAGCCGGGGAGGTCTTCCAGTGGGAGAGGGCCGGTTGGGCTCAGAGGCCCCACAGGCCAGGGGCAGGACCCAGCAGTGCCCCTGCCCCTGGCCAGCCTTGCCCAGACCTTCCTGGCCTCCGGGGGTACTGCCCCACCAAGGGGCAGGCTGCGGGGACTGGGTCCAGACATGCTCGGGCGCCTCCCCTGGCTCATCACCGCTGGTGCCTTTCCCCTGGGCCTAGGCCTCGGTTGAGGCCTCCTTGGAGAGGATGTTGCTGGCAGGGGCTGTCTCCACAGTGCAAGGTGCTGGAGCTCAGAGGGCCTCGTCAGAGGGAAGAGACCAGTAAGGGGCTGGATGCCCAAGACGTCTTTGGCCCAGCAGCGTCAGGGCAGCAGGGAGAGCAAGAGGCCCAACTTGCCCCTAGGTCGGCTCTGCCCCATCCCAGACAGGCAGCCAGCCCAGCAGCAGCCTGGCAGTCTCTGGCTCCCCCGAGCTCTCTGCCGGTGTAGGGGGCAGGAACAGACGTGTGCATGTCGTTCTGCCTTGGCCTGGGAGTGTGTTCCCCCTGCCTGGCCCCCAGGCTCAGGGGCAAGGGCCCGGAGAGATCACCACCCCGAAGCGCTTTTCTCCCGGGCTTGGTAGCATTGTGCGTGCCTGGCGGGAACAGCGGGCGGGAGTGCTTGCAAACCGGCCTTTGGAGGCAGCCAGGGAGGTCTTCCAGCGGGAGAGTGCCGGTTGTGCTCAGACGCCCCAGAGGCCAGGGGCAGGACCCAGCAGTGTCCCTGCCCCTGGCAGCCTTGCCCAGACCCTCCTGGCCTCCGGGGTTACTACCCCACCAAGGGGCAGGCTGCGGGGACTGGGTCCACACATGCCCGGGCGCCTCCCCAGGCTCATCCCCGCTGGTGCCTTTCCCCTGGGCCTAGGCCTCGGTTGAGGCCTCCTTGGAGAGGAGGTTGCTGGCAGGGGCTGTCTCCACACTGCAAGGTGCTGGAGCTCAGAGGGCCTCGGCAGCGGGAAGGGACCAGCAAGGGGCTGGATACCCAAGACCTCTTTGGCCCAGCAGCCTCAGGGCAGCAGGGAGAGGAAGAGGCCCAACTTCCCCTAGGTCGGCTCTGCCCCTTCCCACACAGGCAGCCAACCCAGCAGCTGCCTGACAGACTGTGGCTCCCCCGAGCGCTCTGCCGGTGCAGGGGTCAGGAACAGACGTGTGCATGTGGTTCTGCCTTGGTCTGGGAGTGTGGACACACTGCCTGGACCCCAGGCTCAGGGGCAAGGGCCCGGAGAGAGCAACACCCCGAAGCGCTTTTCTCCCGGGCTTGGGAGCATTGTGCGTGCCTGGCGGGAACAGCGGGCGGGAGTGCTTGCAAACCGGCCTTTGGAGGCAGCCGGGGAGGTCTTCCAGTGGGAGAGGGCCGGTTGTGCTCAGAGGCCCCACAGGCCAGGGGCAGGACCCAGCAGGGCCCCTGCCCCTGGCCAGCCTTGCCCAGACCTTCCTGGCCTCCGGGGGTACTGCCCCACCAAGGGGCAGGCTGCGGGGACTGGGTCCAGACATGCCCGTGCGCCTCCACTGGCTCATCCCCGCTGGTGCCTTTCCCCTGGGCCTAGGCCTCGGTTGAGGCCTCCTTGGAGAGGAGGTTGCTGGCAGGGGCTGTCTCCACACTGCAAGGTGCTGGAGCTCAGAGGGCCTCGTCAGAGGGAAGGGACCAGCAAGGGGCTGGATGCCCAAGACCTCTTTGGCCCAGCAGCCTCAGGGCAGCAGGGAGAGCAAGAGGCCCAACTTGCCCCTAGGTCGGCTCTGCCCCTTCCCACACAGGCGGCCAGCCCAGCAGCTGCCTGACAGACTCTGGCTCCCCCCAGCTCTCTGCCGGTAGAGGGGGCAGGAACAGACGTGGGCATGTGGTTCTGCCTTGGCCTGGGACTGTGGATCCCCTGCCTGGCCCCCAGGCTCAGGGGCAGGGGCCCGGAGAGAGCACCACCCCGAAGCGCTTTTCTCCCGGGCTTGGGAGCATTGTGCGTGCCTGGCGGGAACAGCGGGCGGGAGTGCTTGCAAACCGGCCTTTGGAGGCAGCCGGGGAGGTCTTCCAGCGGGAGAGTGCCGGTTGTGCTCAGACGTCCCACAGGCCAGGGGCAGGACCCAGCGCTGTCCCTGCCCCTGGCAGCCTTGCACAGACCTTCCTGGCCTCCGGGGGTACTGCCCCACCAAGGGGCAGGCTGCGGGGACTGGGTCCAGACATGCCCGGGCGCCTCACCAGGCTCATCCCCGCTGGTGCCTTTCCCCTGGGCCTAGGCCTCGGTTGAGGCCTCATTTGAGAGGAGGTTGCTGGCAGGGGCTGTCTCCACACTGCAAGGTGCTGGAGCTCAGAGGGCCTCGTCAGAGGGAAGGGACCAGCAAGGGGCTGGATGCCCAAGACCTCTTTGGCCCAGCAGCCTCAGGGCAGCAGGGAGAGGAAGAGGCCCAACTTGCCCCTAGGTCGGCTCTGCCCCTTCCCACACAGGCGGCCAGCCCAGCACCTGCCTGACAGACTCTGGCTCCCCCGAGCTCTCTGCCGGTGGAGGTGTCAGGAACAGACGTGTGCATGTGGTTCTGCCTTGGTCTGGGAGTGTGGACCCACTGCCTGGCCCCCAGGCTCAGGGGCAAGGGCCCGGAGAGAGCACCACCCCGAAGCGCTTTTCTCCCGGGCTTGGGAGCATTGTGCGAGCCTGGCGTGAACAGCGGGCGGGAGTGTTTGCAAACAGGACTTTGGAGGCAGCTGGGGAGGTCTTCCAGTGGGAGAGGGCCGGTTGTGCTCAGAGGCCTCACAGGCCAGGGGCAGGACCCAGCAGGGACCCTGCCCCTGGCCAGCCTTGCCCAGACCTTCCTGGCCTCCGGGGATACTGCCCCACCAAGGGGCAGGCTGCGGGGACTGGGTCCAGACATGTCCGTGCGCCTCCCCAGGATCATCCCCGCTGGTGCTTTTCCCCTGGGCGTAGGCCTCGGTTGAGGCCTCTTTGGAGAGGAGGTTGCTGGCAGGGGCTGTCTCCACACTGCAAGGTGCTGGAGCTCAGAGGGCCTCGTCAGAGGGAAGGGACCAGCAAAGGGCTGGATGCCCAAGACCTCTTTGACCCAGCACCCTCAGGCCAGCAGTTAGAGCAAGAGGCCCAACTTGCCCCTAGATCGGCTCTGCCCCATCCCACACAGGCAGCCAGCCCAGCAGCAGCCTGGCAGTCTCTGGCTCCCCCGAGCTCTCTGCCGGTGTAGGGGGCAGGAACAGACGTGTGCATATCGTTCTGCCTTGGCCTGGGAGTGTGTTCCAACTGCCTGGCCCCCAGGCTCAGGGGCAAGGGCCCGGAGAGAGCACCACCCCGAAGCGCTTTTCTCCCGGGCTTGGGAGCATTGTGCGTGCCTGGCGGGAACAGCGGGCGGGAGTGCTTGCAAACCGGCCTTTGGAGGCAGCCGGGGAGGTCTTCCAAGGGCCTGTAGAGAGCACCACCCCGAAGCGCTTTTCTCCCGCGCTTGGGAGCATTCTGCGCGGGTGGCGGGAACAGCAGGCAGGAGTGCTTGAAAACCGTCCTTTGGAGGCAGCCGGGGAGGTCTTCCAGGGCCCGGTGTGAGCACCACCCCAAAATGCTTTTCTCCCGGGCTTGGGAGCATTGTGCGCGGATGGCGGGAACAGCAGGAAGGAGTCCTTGCAAACCGGCCTTTGGAGGCAGCCGGGGAGGTCTTCCAAGGGCCTGTAGAGAGCACCACCCCGAAGCGCTTTTCTCCCGGGCTTGGGAGCATTGTGCGCGGGTGGCGGGAACAGCAGGCAGGAGTGCTTGAAAACCGTCCTTTGGAGGCAGCCGGGGAGGTCTTCCAGGGCCAGGTGTGAGCACCACCCCAAAATGCTTTTCTCCCGGGCTTGGGAGCATTGTGCGCGGATGGCGGGAACAGCGAGTGGGAGTGCTTCCAAACCGGCCTTTGGGGGCACCCCGGGAGGTCTTCCATGGGCACGGAGAGAACACCACCCCGAAGCGCTTTTCTCCGGGGTTTTGGAGGATTGTGCATGGCTGGCGGGAACAGCGAGTGGGAGTGCTTGCAAACCGGCCTTTGAGGGCAGCCAGGGAGGTCCTCCATTGGCACGGAGAGAACACCACCCCGAAGCGCTTTTCTCCCGGTCTTGGGAGCATTGTGCGAGGCTGGCGGGAACAGCGGGCGGGAGTGCTTGCAAACCGGCCTTTGGAGGCAGCTTGGGAGGTCTTCCAAGGGCCCGGAGAGAGCACCATCCCGAAGCACTTTTCTCACGGAATTGGGAGCATTGTTCGCGGCTGTCGGGAACAGAGGACATGAGTGCTTGCAAACCGGCCTTTAGAGGCAGCCGGGGAGTCTTCCAAGGGCCCGAGAGAGACCACCCCAAAATGCTTTTCTCCCGGGCTTGGGAGCATTGTGTGCGGCTGGCGGGTCAGCGGGAGGGAGTTCTCGAAAACCAGCCTTTGGAGGCAGCCGGGGAGGTCTTCCAAGGGCCAGGAGAGAGCACCACCCCGAAGCGCTTTTCTCCCGGGCTTGGGAGCATTGTGCGCGGCTGGCGGGAACAGCGGGATTGAGTGCTTGCAAACTGGCCTTTGGAGGCAGCCGGGGAGGTCTTCCAAGGGCCGGGAGAGAGCACCACCCCGAAGCGCTTTTCTCCTAGGCTTGGGAGCATTGTGCGCGGCTGGCGGGAACAGCGGGCATGAGTGCTTGCAAACCGGCCTTTGGAGACAAACGGGGAGGTCTTCCAAGGGCCCGTAGAGAGCACCACCCCGAAGCGCTTTTCTCCCGTGATTGGGAGCATTGTGTGCGGCTGGCGGGACAGCGGGAGGGAGTACTTGAAATCCAGCCTTTGGAGGCAGCCGGGGAGGTCTTCCAAGGGCCGGGAGAGAGCACCACCCTGAAGGGCTTTTCTCCTGGGCTTGGAGCATTTGCACGGATGGCGGGAACAGCGAGTGGGAGTGCTTGCAAACCGGCATTTGGGGGCAGCCCGGGAGGTCTTTCTTGGGCCCAGAGAGAACACCACCCCGAAACGCTTTTCTCCCGGGCTTGGGAGCATTGTGCGCGGGTGGCGGGAACAGCAGGCAGAAGTGCTTGCAAACCGGCCTTGGAGGCAGCCGGGGAGGTCTTCCAAAGCCCGGAGTGAGCACCACCCCAAAATGCTTTTCTCCCGGGCTTGGGAGCATTGTGCGCAGCTGGCGTGAACAGCGGGATTGAGTGCTTGCAATCCAGCCTTTGGAGGCAGCCGGGGAGGTCTTCCAGCGGGAGAGTGCCAGTTGTTCTCAGAGGCCCCACAGGCCAGGGGCAGGACCCAGCAGTGTCCCTGCATCTGGCAGCCTTGCCCAGACCTTCCTGGCCTCCGGGGGTACTGCCCCACCAAGGGGCAGGCTGCGGGGCCTGGGTCCAGACATGCCCGGGCGCCTCCCCAGGCTCATCCCCGCTGGTGCCTTTCCCCTGGGCCTAGGCCTCGGTTGAGGCCTCCTTGGAGAGGAGGTTGCCGGCAGGGGCTGTCTGCACACTGCAAGGTGCTGGAGCTCAGAGGGCCTCGTCAGAGGGAAAGGACCAGCAAAGGGCTGGATGCCCAAGACCTCTTTGACCCAGCAGCCTCAGGGCAGCAGGGAGAGCAAGAGGCCCAACTTGCCCCTAGGTCGGCTCTACCCCGTCCCACACAGGCAGCCAGCCCAGCAGCAGCCTGGCAGTCTCTGGCTCTCCCGAACTCTCTGCCGGTGTAGGGGGCAGGAACAGACGTGTGCATGTCGTTCTGCCTTGGCCTGGGAGTGTGTTCCCCCTGCCTGTCCCCCAGGCTCAGGGGCAAGGGCCCGGAGAGAGCACCACCCCGAAGCGCTTTTCTCCCGGGCTTGGGAGCATTGTGCGTGCCTGGCGGGAACAGCGGTCGGGAGTGCTTGCAAACCGGCCTTTGGAGGCAGCCGGGGAGGTCTTCCAGCGGGAGAGTGCCGGTTGTGCTCAGACGCCCCACAGGCCAGGGGCAGGACCCAGCAGTGTCCCTGCCCCTGGCAGCCTTGCCCAGACCCTCCTGGCCTCCGGGGGTACTGCCCCACCAAGGGGCAGGCTGCGGGGACTGGGTCCAGACATGGCCGGGCGCCTCCCCAGGCTCATCCCCGCTGGTGCCTTTCCCCTGGGCCTAGGCCTCGGTTGAGGCCTCCTTGGAGAGGAGGTTGCTGGCAGGGGCTGTCTCCACACTGCAAGGTGCTGGAGCTCAGAGGGCCTCGTCAGAGGGAAGGGACCAGCAAGGGGCTGGATGCCCAAGACCTCTTTGGCCCAGCAGCCTCAGGGCAGCAGGGAGAGGAAGAGGCCCAACTTGCCCCTAGGTCGGCTCTGCCCCTTCCCACACAGGCGGCCAGCCCAGCAGCTGCCTGACAGACTCTGGCTCCCCCGAGCTCTCTGCCGGTGCAGGGGTCAGGAACAGACGTGGGCATGTGGTTCTGCGTTGGTCTGGGAGTGTGGACCCACTGCCTCGCCCCCAGGCTCAGGGGCAAGGGCCCGGAGAGAGCACCACCCCGAAGCGCTTTTCTCCCGGGCTTGGGAGAATTGTGCGTGCCTGGCGGGAACAGCGGGCGGGAGTGTTGGCAAACCGGCCTTTGGAGGCAGCCGGGGAAGTCTTCCAGTGGGAGAGGGCCGGTTGTGCTCAGAGGCCCCACAGGCCAGGGGCAGGACCCAGCAGGGCCCCTGCCCGTGGCCAGCCTTGCCCAGACCTTCCTGGCTTCCGGGGGTACTGCCCCACCAAGGGGCAGGCTGCGGGGACTGGGTCCAGACATGCCCGGGCGCCTCCCCAGGCTCATCCCCGCTGGTGCCTTTCCCCTGGGCCTAGGCCTCGGTTGAGGCCTCCTTGGAGAGGAGGTTGCTGGCAGGGGCTGTCTCCACACTGCAAGGTGCTGGAGCTCAGAGGGCCTCGTCAGAGGGAAGGGACAAGCAAGGGGCTGGATGCCCAAGATCTCTTTGGCCCAGCAGCCTCATGGCAGCAGGAAGAGCAAGAGGCCCAACTTGCCCCTAGGTCGGCTCTGCCCCTTCCCACACAGGCGGCCAGCCCAGCAGCTGCCTGACAGACTTTGGCTCCCCCGAGCTCTCTGCCGGTGCATGGGGCAGGAACAGACGTGTGCATGTCGTTCTGCCTTGGCCTGGGAGTGTGGACACCCTGCCTGGCCCCCAGGCTCAGGGGAAAGGGCCCGGAGAGAGCACCACCCCGAGGCGATTTTCTCCCGGGCTTGGGAGCGTTGTGCGCCCTTGGTTGGAACAGTGGGCGGGAGTGCTTGCAAACCGGCCTTTGGAGGCAGCCGGGGACGTCTTCCAGTGGGAGAGGGCCGGTTGTGCTCAGAGGCCCCACAGGCCAGGGGCAGGACCCAGCAGGGCCCCTGCCCATGGCCAGCCTTTCCCAGACCTTCCTCGCCTCCGGGGGTACTGCCCCACCAAGGGGCAGGCTGCGGGGACTGGGTCCATACATGCCCGGGCGCCTCCCCAGGCTCATCCCCGCTGGTGCTTTTCCCCTGTGCCTAGGCCTCGGTTTAGGCCTCCTTGGAGAGGAGGTTGCTGGCAGGGGCTGTCTCCACACTGCAAGGTGCTGGAGCTCAGAGGGCCTCGTCAGAGGGAAGGGACCAGCAAGGGGTTGGATGCCCAAGACCTCTTTGGCCCAGCAGCCTCAGGGCAGCAGGGAGGGCAAGAGGCCCAACTTGCCCCTAGGTCGGCTCTGCCACTTCCCACACAGGCGGCCAGCCCAGCAGCTGCCTGACAGACTCTGGCTCCCCCGAGCTCTCTGCCGGTGCAGGGGGCAGGAACAGACGTGTGCATGTGGTTCTGCCTTGGCCTGGGAGTGTGGACCCCCTGCCTTGCCCCCAGGCTCAGGGGCAAGGGCCCGGAGAGAGCACCACCCTGAAGCGCTTTTCTCCCGGGCTTGGGAGCATTGTGCACGCCTGCTGGGAACAGTGGGCGGGAGCGCTTGCAAACCGGCCTTTGGAGGCAGCCGGGGAGGTCTTCCAGTGGGAGAGGGCCGGTTGTGCTCAGAGGCCCCACAGGCCAGGGGCAGGACGCAGCAGGGCCCCTGCCCCTGGCCAGCCTTGCCCAGACCTTCCTGGCCTCCGGGGGTACTGCCCCACCAAGGGGCAGGCTGCGGGGACTGGGTCCAGACATGCTCGGGCGCCTCCCCTGGCTCATCCCCGCTGGTGCCTTTCCCCTGGGCCTAGGCCTCGGTTGAGGCCTCCTTGGAGAGGAGGTTGCTGGCAGGGGCTGTCTCCACACTGCAAGGTGCTGGAGCTCAGAGGGCCTCGTCAGAGGGAAGGGACCAGTAAGGGGCTGGATGCCCAAGACGACTTTGGCCCAGCAGCCTCAGGGCAGCAGGGAGAGCAAGAGGCCCAACTTGCCCCTCGGTCGGCTCTGCCCCTTCCCACACAGGCGGCCAACCCAGCAGCTGCCTGCCAGACTCTGGCTCCCCCAAGCTCTCTGCCGGTGCAGGGGACAGGAACAGACGTGGGCATGTGGTTCTGCCTTGGCCAGGGAGTGTGTTCCCCGTGCCTTGCCCCCAGGCTCAGGGGCAAGGGCCCGGAGAGAGAACCACCCCAATGCGCTTTTCTCCCGGGCTTGGGAGCATTGTGCGAGCCTGGCGTGAACAGCGGGCGGGAGTGTTAGCAAACAGGACTTTGGAGGCAGCCGGGGAGGTCTTCCAGTGGGAGAGGGCTGGTTGTGCTCAGAGGCCCCACAGGCCAGGGGCAGGACCCAGCAGGGCCCCTGACCCTGGCCAGCCTTGCCCAGACCTTCCTGGCCTCCGGGGGTACTGCCCCACCAAGGGGCAGGCTGCGGGGACTGGGTCCAGACATCCCCGGGCGCCTCCCCAGGCTCATCCCCGCTGGTGCCTTTCCCCTGGGCCTAGGCCTCGGTTGAGGCCTCCTTGGAGAGGAGGTTGCTGGCAGGGGCTCTCTCCACACTGCAAGGTGCTGGAGATCAGAGGGCCTCGTCAGAGGGAAGGGACCAGCAAAGGGCTGGATGCCCAAGACCTCTTTCACCCAGCAGCCTCAGGGCAGCAGGGAGAGCAAGAGGCCCAACTTGCCCCTAGGTCGGCTCTGCCCCGTCCCACACAGGCGGCCAGCCCAGCAGCAGCCTGGCAGTCTCTGGCTCCCCCGAGCTCTCTGCCGGTGTAGGGGGCAGGAACAGACGTGTGCATGTCGTTCTGCCTTGGCCTGGGAGTGTGTTCCCCCTGCCTGGCCCCCAGGCTCAGGGGCAAGGGCCCGGTGAGAGCACCACCCCGAAGCGCTTTTCTCCCGGGCTTGGGAGCATTGTGCGTGCCTGGCGGGAACAGCGGGCGGGAGTGCTTGCAAACCGGCCTTTCGAGGCAGACGGGGAGGTCTTCCAGCGGGAGAGTGCCGGTTGTGCTCAGACGCCCCACAGGCCAGGGGCAGGACCCAGCAGTGTCCCTGCCCCTGGCAGCATTGCCCAGACCTTCCTGGCCTCCGGGGGTACTGCCCCACCAAGGGGCAGGCTGCGGGGACTGGGTCCAGACATGCCCGGGCGCCTCCCCAGGCTCATCCCCGCTGGTGCCTTTCCCCTGGCCCTAGGCCTCGGTTGAGGACTCCTTGGAGAGGAGGTTGCTGGCAGGGGCTGTCTCCACACTGCAAGGTGCTGGAGCTC
This sequence comes from Dama dama, assembly GCF_033118175.1. Taxonomy (NCBI): domain Eukaryota; kingdom Metazoa; phylum Chordata; class Mammalia; order Artiodactyla; family Cervidae; genus Dama; species Dama dama. The sequence goes on along the minus strand of NW_026870997.1, from coordinate 1,078,052 downwards.
AGAGGGCCTCGTCCGAGGGAAGGGACCAGCAAGGGGTTGGATGCCCAGACCTCTTTGGCCCAGCAGCCTCAGGGCAGCAGGGAGAGCAAGAGGCCCAACTTGCCCCTAGGTCGGCTCTGCCCCTTCCCACACAGGCGGCCAGCCCAGCAGCTGCCTGACAGACTCTGGCTCCCCCGAGCTCTCTGCCGGTGCAGGGGGCAGATCAGACGTGTGCATGTGGTTCTGCCTTGTCCTGGGAGTGTGGACACCCTGCCTTGCCCCCAGGCTCAGGGGCAAGGGCCCGGAGAGAGCACCACCCTGAAGCGCTTTTCTCCCGGGCTTGGGAGCATTGTGCACGCCTGCTGGGAACAGTGGGCGGGAGCGCTTGCAAACCGGCCTTTGGAGGCAGCCGGGGAGGTCTTCCAGTGGGAGAGGGCCGGTTGTGCTCAGAGGCCCCACAGGCCAGGGGCAGGACGCAGCAGGGCCCCTGCCCCTGGCCAGCCTTGCCCAGACTTTCCTGGCCTCCGGGGGTACTGCCCCACCAAGGGGCAGGCTGCGGGGACTGGGTCCAGACATGCCCGGGCGCCTCCCCAGGCTCATCCCCGCTGGTGCCTTTCCCCTGGGCCTAGGCCTCGGTTGAGGCCTCCTTGGAGAGGAGGTTGCTGGCAGGGGCTGTCTCCACACTGCAAGGTGCTGGAGCTCAGAGGGCCTCGTCAGAGGGAAGGGACCAGTAAGGGGCTGGATGCCCAAGACGTCTTTGGCCCAGCAGCCTCAGGGCAGCAGGGAGAGCAAGAGGCCCAACTTGCCCCTAGGGCGGCTCTGCCCCTTCCCACACAGGCGGCCAACTCAGCAGCTGCCTGACAGACTCTGGCTCCCCCAAGCTCTCTGCCGGTGCAGGGGACAGGAACAGACGTGGGCATGTGGTTCTGCCTTGGCCTGGGAGTGTGTTCCCCCTGCCTTGCCCCCAGGCTCAGGGGCAAGGGCCCGGAGAGAGCACCACCCCGAAGCACTTTTCTCCCGGGCTTGGGAGCATTGTGCGAGCCTGGCGTGAACAGCGGGCGGGAGTGTTTGCAAACAGGACTTTGTAGGCAGCCGTGGAGGTCTTCCAGTGGGAGAGGGCCGGTTGTGCTCAGAGGCCTCACAGGCCAGGGGCAGGACCCAGCAGGGCCCATGCCCCTGGCCAGCCTTGCCCAGACCTTCCTGGCCTCCGGGGGTACTGCCCCACCAAGGGGCAGGCTGCGGGGACTGGGTCCAGACATGCCTGGGCGCCTCCCCAGGCTCATCCCCGCTGGTGCCTTTCCCCTGGGCATAGGCCTCGGTTGATGCCTCCTTGGAGAGGAGGTTGCTGGCAGGGGCTGTCTCCACACTGCAAGGTGCTGGAGCTCAGAGGGCCTCGTCAGCGGGAAGGGACCAGCAAGGGGCTGGATGCCCAAGACCTCTTTGGCCCAGCAGCCTCAGGGCAGCAGGGAGAGCAAGAGGCCCAACTTGCCCCTAGGTCGGCTCTGCCCCTTCCCACACAGGCAGCCAACCCAGCAGCTGCCTGATAGACTCTGGCTCCCCCGAGCTCTCTGCCGGTTCAGGGGTCAGGAACAGACGTGTGCATGTGGTTCTGCCTTGGTCTGGGAGTGTGGACCCACTGCCTGGACCCCAGGCTCAAGGGCAAAGGCCCGGAGAGAGCAACACCCCGAAGCGCTTTTCTCCTGGCCTTGGGAGCGTTGTGCGTGCCTGGCGGGAACAGCGGGCGGGAGTGTTGGCAAACCCGCCTTTGAAGGCAGCCGGGGAGGTCTTCCAGTGGGAGAGGGCCGGTTGTGCTCAGAGGCCCCACAGGCCAGGGGCAGGACCCAGCAGGGACCCTGCCCCTGGCCAGCCTTGCCCAGACCTTCCTGGCCTCCGGGGGTACTGCCCCACCAAGGGGCAGGCTGTGGGGACTGGGTCCAGACATGCCCGGGCCCCTCCACTGGCTCATCCCCGCTGGTGCCTTTCCCCTGGGCCTAGGCCTCGGTTGAGGCCTCCTTGGAGAGGAGGTTGCTGGCAGGGTCTGTCTCCACACTGCAAGGTGCTGGAGCTCAGAGGGCCTCGTCAGAGGGAAGGGACCAGCAAGGGGCTGGATGCCCAAGACCTCTTTGGCCCAGCAGCCTCAGGGCAGCAGGGAGAGCAAGAGGCCCAACTTGCCACTAGGTCGGCTCTGCCCCTTCCCACACAGGCGGCCAGCCCAGCAGCTGCCTGACAGACTCTGGCTCCCCCCAGCTCTCTGCCGGTGGAGGGGGCAGGAACAGACGTGTGCATGTTGTTGTGCCTTGGCCTGGGACTGTGGATCCCCTGCCTGGCCCCCAGGCTCAGGGGCAAGGGCCCGGAGAGACCACCACCCCGAAGCGCTTTTCTCCCGGGCTTGGGAGCATTGTGCGCGCCTGGCGGGAACAGTGGGCGGGAGTGCTTGCAAACCGGCCTTTGGAGGCAGCCGGGGAGGTCTTCCAGTGGGAGAGGGCCGGTTGTGCTCAGAGGCCCCACAGGCCAGGGGCAGGACCCAGCAGGGCCCCTGCCCCTGGCCAGCCTTGCCCAGACCTTCCTGGCCTCCGGGGGTACTGCCCCACCAAGGGGCAGGCTGCGGGGACAGGGTCCAGACATGCCCGGGCGCCTCCCCTGGCTCAACACCGCTGGTGCCTTTCCCCTGGGCCTAGTCCTCGGTTGAGGCCTCCTTGGAGAGGAGATTGCTGGCAGGGGCTGTCTCCACACTGCAAGGTGCTGGAGCTCAGAGGGCCTCGTCAGAGGGAAGGGACCAGTAAGGGGCTGGATGCCCAAGACGTCTTTGGCCCTGCAGCCTCAGGGCAGCAGGGAGAGCAAGAGGCCCAACTTGCCCCTAGGTCGGCTCTGCCCCGTCCCACACAGGCAGCCAGCCCAGCAGCAGCCTGGCAGTCTCTGGCTCCCCCGAGCTCTCTGCCGGTGTAGGGGGCAGGAACAGACGTGTGCATGTCGTTCTGCATTGGCCTGGGAGTGTGTTCCAACTGCCTGGCCCCCAGGCTCAGGGGCAAGGGCCCGGAGAGAGCACCACCCCGAAGCGCTTTTCTCCCGGGCTTGGGAGCATTGTGCGTGCCTGGCGGGAACAGCGGGCGGGAGTGCTTGCAAACCGGCCTTTGGAGGCAGACGGGGAGGTCTTCCAGCGGGAGAGTGCCGGTTGTGCTCAGACGCCCCACAGGCCAGGGGCACGACCCAGCAGGGCCCCTGCCCCTCGCAGCCTTGCCCAGACCTTCCTGGCCTCCGGGGGTCCTGCCCCACCAAGGGGCAGGCTGCGGGGACTGCGTCCAGACATGCCCGTGCGCCTCCACTGGCTCATCTCCGCTGGTGCCTTTCCCCTGGGCCTAGGCCTCGGTTGAGGCCTCCTTGGAGAGGAGGTTGCTGGCAGGGGCTGTCTCCACACTGCAAGGTGCTGGAGCTCAGAAGGCCTCGTCAGAGGGAAGGGACCAGCAAGGGGCTGGATGCCCAAGACCTCTTTGGCCCAGTAGCCTCAGGGCAGCAGGGAGAGCAAGAGGCCCAACTTGCCCCTAGGTCGGCTCTGCCCCTTCCCACACAGGCGGCCAGCCCAGCAGCTGCCTGACAGACTCTGGCTCCCCCCAGCTCTCTGCCGGTGGATGGGGCAGGAACAGACGTGTGCATGTGGTTCTGCCTTGGCCTGGGACTGTGGATCCCCTGCCTGGCCCCCAGGCTCAGGGGCAGGGGCCCGGAGAGACCACCACCCCGAAGCGCTTTTCTCCGGGGTTTTGGAACATTGTGTGTGCCTGGCGGGAACAGCGAGTGGGAATGCTTGCAAACCGGCCTTTGGGGGCAGCCGGGGAGGTCCTCCATGGTCCCTGAGAGAACACCACCCCGAAGCGCTTTTCTCACGGTCTTGGGAGCATTGTGCACGGCTGGCGGGAACAGCGGGCATGAGTGCTTGCAAACTGTCCTTTGGAGGCAGCCGGGGAGATCTTCCAAGGGCCGGTCTGATCACCACCCCAAAATGCTTTTCTCTCGGGCTTGGGAGCATTGTGCGCGGCTGTCGGGAACAACGGACATGAATGCTTGCAAACCGGCCTTTGGAGGCAGCCCGGGAGGTCTTCCAAGGGCCCGGAGAGAGCACCACCTCAAAATGCTTTTCTCCCGGGCTTGGGAGCATTGTGCGTGGCTGGCGGAAGCAGCGGGAATGAGTACTTACAAACCGGCCTTTGGAGGCAGCCGGGGAGGTCTTGAAAGTGCCCGGAGAGAGCACCACCCCGAAGCGCTTTTCTCCCGGGCTTGGGAACATTGTGCGCGGCTGGCGGGAACAGCAGGCAGGACTGCTTGCAAACTGGCCTTTGGAGGCAGCCGGGGAGGTCTTCCAAGGGCCCGGAGTGAGCACCACCCCAAAATGCTTTTCTCCCGGGCTTGGGAGCATTGTGCGCGGCTGGTGGGAACAACGGGCATGAGTGCTTGCAAACCGGCCTTTGGAGGCAGCCGGGGACGTCTTCCAAGGGCCCGGAGAGAGCACCACCCCGAAGCGCTTTTCTCCCGGGCTTGGGAGCATTGTGCGCGGCTGGCGGGAACAGCAGGCAGGACTGCTTGCAAACTGGCCTTTGGAGGCAGCCGGGGAGGTCTTCCAAGGGCCCGGAGTGAGCACCACCCCAAAATGCTTTTCTCCCGGGCTTGGGAGCATTGTGCGCGGCTGGTGGGAACAACGGGCATGAGTGCTTGCAAACCGGCCATTGGAGGCAGCCGGGGACGACTTCCAAGGGCCCGGAGAGATCACCACCCCGAAGCACTTTTCTCCCGGGCTTGGGAGCATTGTGCGTGGCTGGCGGGAACAGCAGGAAGGAGTCCTTGCAAACCGGCCTTTGGAGGCAGCGGGGGAGGTCTTCCAAGGGCCTGTAGAGAGCACCACCCCGAAGTGCTTTTCTCCCGGGCTTGGGAGTATTGTGCGCGGGTGGCAGGAACAGCAGGCAGGAGTGCTTGAAAACCGGCCTTTGCAGGCAGCCGGGGAGGTCTTCCAGGGCCCGGTGTGAGCACCACCCCAAAAAGCTTTTCTCCCGGGCTTGGGAGCATTGTGCGCGGCTGGTGGGAACAGCGGGCATGAGTGCTTGCAAACTGGCCACTGGAGGCAGCGGGGGAGGTCTTCCAAGGGCCTGTAGAGAGCACCACCCCAAAATGCTTCTCTCCCGGGCTTGGGAGCATTGTGCGTGGCTGGCGGGAACAGCAGGAAGGAGTCCTTGCAAACCGGCCTTTGGAGGCAGCCGGGGAGGTCTTCCAAGGGCCTGTAGAGAGCACCACCCCGAAGCGCTTTTCTCCCGGGCTTGGGAGCATTGTGCGCAGGTGGCGGGAACAGCAGGCAGGAGTGCTTGAAAACTGGCCTTTGGAGGCAGCCGGGGAGGTCTTCCAGGGCCCGGTGTGAGCACCACCCCAAAAAGCTTTTCTCCCAGGCTTGGGAGCATTGTGCGCGGCTGGTGGGAACAGCGGACATGAGTGCTTGCAAACTGGCCTTTGGAGGCAGCCGGGGAGGTCTTCCAAGGGCCCGGAGTGAGCACCACCCCAAAATGCTTTTCTCGCGGGCTTGGGAGCATTGTGCGTGGCTGGCGGGAACAGCAGGAAGGAGTCCTTGCAAACCGGCCTTTGGAGGCAGCCGGGGAGGTCTTCCAAGGGCCTGTAGAGAGCACCACCCCGAAGCGCTTTTCTCCCGGGCTTGGGAGCATTGTGCGCAGGTGGCGGGAACAGCAGGCAGGAGTGCTTGAAAACTGGCCTTTGGAGGCAGCCGGGGAGGTCTTCCAGGGCCCGGTGTGAGCACCACCCCAAAAAGCTTTTCTCCCAGGCTTGGGAGCATTGTGCGCGGCTGGTGGGAACAGCGGACATGAGTGCTTGCAAACTGGCCTTTGGAGGCAGCCGGGGAGGTCTTCCAAGGGCCCGGAGTGAGCACCACCCCAAAATGCTTTTCTCGCGGGCTTGGGAGCATTGTGCGTGGCTGGCGGGAACAGCAGGAAGGAGTCCTTGCAAACCGGCCTTTGGAGGCAGCCGGGGACGACTTCCAAGGGCCCGGAGAGATCACCACCCCGAAGCACTTTTCTCCCGGGCTTGGGAGCATTGTGCGTGGCTGGCGGGAACAGCAGGAAGGAGTCCTTGCAAACCGGCCTTTGGAGGCAGCCGGGGAGGTCTTCCAAGGGCCTGTAGAGAGCACCACCCCGAAGCGCTTTTCTCCCGCGCTTGGGAGCATTCTGCGCGGGTGGCGGGAACAGCAGGCAGGAGTGCTTGAAAACCGTCCTTTGGAGGCAGCCGGGGAGGTCTTCCAGGGCCCGGTGTGAGCACCACCCCAAAATGCTTTTCTCCCGGGCTTGGGAGCATTGTGCGTGGCTGGCGGGAACAGCAGGAAGGAGTCCTTGCAAACCGGCCTTTGGAGGCAGCCGGGGAGGTCTTCCAAGGGCCTGTAGAGAGCACCACCCCGAAGCGCTTTTCTCCCGGGCTTGGGAGCATTTTGCGCGGGTGGCGGGAACAGCAGGCAGGAGTGCTTGAAAACCGTCCTTTGGAGGCAGCCGGGGAGGTCTTCCAGGGCCCGGTGTGAGCACCACCCCAAAATGCTTTTCTCCCGGGCTTGGGAGCATTGTGCGCGGATGGCGGGAACAGCAGGAAGGAGTCCTTGCAAACCGGCCTTTGGAGGCAGCCCGGGAGGTCTTCCAAGGGCCTGTAGAGAGCACCACCCCGAAGCGCTTTTCTCCCGGGCTTGGGATTATTGTGCGCGGGTGGCGGGAACAGCAGGCAGGAGTGCTTGAAAACCGTCCTTTGGAGGCAGCCGGGGAGGTCTTCCAGGGCCCGGTGTGAGCACCACCCCAAAATGCTTTTCTCCCGGGCTTGGGAGCATTGTGCGCGGATGGCGGGAACAGCGAGTGGGAGTGCTTGCAAACCGGCCTTTGGGGGCACCCCGGGAGGTCTTCCATGGGCACGGAGAGAACAGCACCCCGAAGCGCTTTTCTCCGGGGTTTTGGAGGATTGTGCGTGGCTGGCGGGAACAGCGAGTGGGAGTGCTTGCAAACCGGCCTTTGGGGGCAGCCAGGGAGGTCCTCCATTGGCACGGAGAGAACACCACCCCGAAGCGCTTTTCTCCCGGTCTTGGGAGCATTGTGCGAGGCTGGCGGGAACAGCGGGCGGGAGTGCTTGCAAACCGGCCTTTGGAGGCAGCTTGGGAGGTCTTCCAAGGGCCCGGAGAGAGCACCATCCCGAAGCACTTTTCTCACGGAATTGGGAGCATTGTTCGCGGCTGTCGGGAACAGAGGACATGAGTGCTTGCAAACCGGCCTTTAGAGGCAGCCTGGGAGTCTTCCAAGGGCCCGGAGAGAGACCACCCCAAAATGCTTTTCTCCCGGGCTTGGGAGCATTGTGTGTGGCTGGCGGGTCAGCGGGAGGGAGTTCTTGAAAACCAGCCTTTGGAGGCAGCCGGGGAGGTCTTCCAAGGGCCGGGAGAGAGCACCACCCCGAAGCGCTTTTCTCCCAGGCTTGGGAGCATTGTGCGCGGCTGGCGGGAACAGCGGGATTGAGTGCTTGCAAACCGGCCTTTGGAGGCAGCCGGGGAGGTCTTCCAAGGGCCCGTAGAGAGCACCACCCCGAAGCGCTTTTCTCCCGTGATTGGGAGCATTGTGTGCGGCTGGCGGGACAGCGGGAGGGAGTACTTGAAATCCAGCCTTTGGAGGCAGCCGGGGAGGTCTTCCAAGGGCCGGGAGAGAGCACCACCCTGAAGGGCTTTTCTCCTGGGCTTGGAGCATTTGCACGGATGGCGGGAACAGCGAGTGGGAGTGCTTGCAAACCGGCATTTGGGGGCAGCCCGGGAGGTCTTTCTTGGGCCCAGAGAGAACACCACCCCGAAACGCTTTTCTCCCGGGCTTGGGAGCATTGTGCGCGGGTGGCGGGAACAGCAGGCAGAAGTGCTTGCAAACCGGCCTTGGAGGCAGCCGGGGAGGTCTTCCAAAGCCCGGAGTGAGCACCACCCCAAAATGCTTTTCTCCCGGGCTTGGGAGCATTGTGCGCAGCTGGCGTGAACAGCGGGATTGAGTGCTTGCAAACCAGCCTTTGGAGGCAGCCGGGGAGGTCTTCCAGCGGGAGAGTGCCAGTTGTTCTCAGAGGCCCCACAGGCCAGGGGCAGGACCCAGCAGTGTCCCTGCCTCTGGCAGCCTTGCCCAGACCTTCCTGGCCTCCGGGGGTACTACCCCACCAAGGGGCAGGCTGCGGGGACTGGGTCCAGACATGCCCGGGTGCCTCCCCAGGCTCATCCCCGCTGGTGCCTTTCCCCTGGGCCTAGGCCTCGGTTGAGGCCTCCTTGGAGAGGAGGTTGCCGGCAGGGGCTGTCTGCACACTGCAAGGTGCTGGAGCTCAGAGGGCCTCGTCAGAGGGAAAGGACCAGCAAAGGGCTGGATGCCCAAGACCTCTTTGACCCAGCAGCCTCAGGGCAGCAGGGAGAGCAAGAGGCCCAACTTGCCCCTAGGTCGGCTCTACCCCGTCCCACACAGGCAGCCAGCCCAGCAGCAGCCTGGCAGTCTCTGGCTCCCCCGAACTCTCTGCCGGTGTAGGGGGCAGGAACAGACGTGTGCATGTCGTTCTGCCTTGGCCTGGGAGTGTGTTCCCCCTGCCTGTCCCCCAGGCTCAGGGGCAAGGGCCCGGAGAGAGCACCACCCCGAAGCGCTTTTCTCCCGGGCTTGGGAGCATTGTGCGTGCCTGGCGGGAACAGCGGGCGGGAGTGCTTGCAAACCGGCCTTTGGAGGCAGCCGGGGAGTTCTTCCAGTGGGAGAGGGCCGGTTGTGCTCAGAGGCCCCACAGGCCAGGGGCAGGACCCAGCAGGGCCCCTGCCCCTGGCCAGCCTTGCCCAGACCTTCCTGGCCTCCGGGGGTACTGCCCCACCAAGGGGCAGGCTGCGGGGACTGGGTCCAGACATGCCCGGGCGCCTCCCCAGGCTCATCCCTGCTGGTGCCTTTCCCCTGGGCCTAGGCCTCGGTTGAGGCCTCCTTGGAGAGGATGTTGCTGGCAGGGGCTGTCTCCACACTGCAAGGTGCTGGAGCTCAGAGGGCCTCGTCAGAGGGAAGGGACCAGCAAGGGGCTGGATGCCCAAGACCTCTTTGGCCCAGCAGCCTCAGGGCAGCAGGGAGAGGAAGAGGCCCAACTTGCCCCTAGGTCGGCTCTGCCCCTTCCCACACAGGCGGCCAGCCCAGCAGCTGCCTGACAGACTCTGGCTCCCCCGAGCTCTCTGCCGGTGCAGGGGTCAGGAACAGACGTGTGCATGTGGTTCTGCCTTGGTCTGGGAGTGTGGACCAACTGCCTGGCCCCCAGGCTCAGGGGCAAGGGCCCGAGGAGAGCACCACCCCGAAGCGCTTTTCTCCCGGGCTTGGGAGCATTGTGCTTGCCTGGCGGGAACAGCGGGCGGGAGTGTTGGCAAACTGGCCTTTGGAGGCAGCCGGGGAGTTCTTCCAGTGGGAGAGGGCCGGTTGTGCTCAGAGGCCCCACAGGCCAGGGGCAGGACCCAGCAGGGCCCCTGCCCCTGGCCAGCCTTGCCCAGACCTTCCTGGCCTCCGGGGGTACTGCCCCACCAAGGGGCAGGCTGCGGGGACTGGGTCCAGACATGCCCGGGCGCCTCCCCAGGCTCATCCCCGCTGGTGCCTTTCCCCTGGGCCTAGGCCTCGGTTGAGGCCTCCTTGGAGAGGAGGTTGCTGGCAGGGGCTGTCTCCACACTGCAAGGTGCTGGAGCTCAGAGGGCCTCGTCAGAGGGAAGGGACCAGCAAGGGGCTGGATGCCCAAGACCTCTTTGGCCCAGCAGCCTCAGGGCAGCAGGGAGAGCAAGAGGCCCAACTTGCCCCTAGGTCGGCTCTGCCACTTCCCACACAGGCGGCCAGCCCAGCAGCTGCCTGACAGACTCTGGCTCCCCCGAGCTCTCTGCCGGTGCAGGGGGCAGATCAGACGTGTGCATGTGGTTCTGCCTTGGCCTGGGAGTGTGGACACCCTGCCTTGCCCCCAGGCTCAGGGGCAAGGGCCCAGAGAGAGCACCACCCTGAAGCGCTTTTCTTCCGGGCTTAGGAGCATTGTGCCCGCCTGCTGGTAACAGTGGCCGGGAACGCTTGCAAACCGGCCTTTGGAGGCAGCCGGGGAGGTCTTCCAGTGGGAGAGGGCCGGTTGTGCTCAGAGGCCCCACCGGCCAGGGGCAGGACCCAGCAGGGCCCCTGCCCCTGGCCAGCCTTGCCCAGACCTTCCTGCCTCCGGGGTTACAGCCCCACAAAGGGGTAGGCTGCGGGGAATGGGTCCAGACATGCCTGGGCGCCTCCCCAGGCTCATCCCCGCTGGTGCCTTTCCCCTGGGCCTAGGCCTCGGTTGAGGCCTCCTTGGAGAGGAGGTTGCTGGCAGGGATTGTCTCCACACTGCAAGGTGCTGGAGCTCAGAGGGCCTCGTCAGAGGGAAGGGACCAGCAACGGGATGGATGCCCAAGACCTCTTTGGCCCAGCAGCCTCAGGGCAGCAGGGAGAGGAAGAGGCCCAACTTGCCCCTAGGTCGGCTCTGCCCCTTCCCACACAGGCGGCCAGCCCAGCAGCTGCCTGACAGACTCTGGCTCCCCCGAGCTCTCTGCCGGTGCAGGGGGCAGGAACAGACGTGTGCATGTGGTTCTGACTTGGCCTGGGAGTGTGGACACCGTGCCTTGACCCCAGGCTCAGGGGCAAGGGCCCGGAGAGAGCACCACCCTGAAGCGCTTTTCTCCCGGGCTTGGGAGCATTGTGCACGCCTGCTGGGAACAGTGGGCGGGAGCGCTTGCAAACCGGCCCTTGGAGGCAGTCGGGGAGGTCTTTCAGTGGGAGAGGGCCGGTTGTGTTCAGAGGCCCCACAGGCCAGGGGCAGGACCCAGCAGGGCCCCTGCCCCTGGCCAGCCTTACCCAGACCTTCCTGGCCTCCGGGGGTACTGCCCCACCAAGGGGCAGGCTGCGGGGAATGGGTCCAAACATGCTCGGGCGCCTCCCCTGGCTCATCCCCGCTGGTGCCTTTCCCCTGGGCCTAGGCCTCGGTTGAGGCCTCCTTGGAGAGGAGGTTGCTGGCAGGGGCTGTCTCCACACTGCAAGGTGCTGGAGCTCAGAGGGCCTCGTCAGAGGGAAGGGACCAGTAAGGGGCTGGATGCCCAAGACGTCTTTGGCCCAGCAGCCTCAGGGCAGCAGGGAGAGCAAGAGGCCCAACTTGCCCCTAGGGCGGCTCTGCCCCTTACCACACAGGCGGCCAACCCAGCAGCTGCCTGACAGACTCTGGCTCCCCCAAGCTCTCTGCCGGTGGAGGGGACAGGAACAGACGTGGGCATGTGGTTCTGCCTTGGCCTGGGAGTGTGTTCCCCCTGCCTTGCCCCCAGGCTCAGGGGCAAGGGCCCGGAGAGAGCACCACACCGAAGCGCTTTTCTCCTGGCCTTGGGAGCGTTGTGCGTGCCTGGCGGGAACAGCGGGCGGGAGTGTTGGCAAACCCGCCTTTGGAGGCAGCCGGGGAGGTCTTCCAGTGGGAGAGGGCCGGTTGTGCTCAGAGGCCCCACAGGCCAGGAGCAGGACCCAGCAGGGATCCTGCCCCTGGCCAGCCTTGCCCAGACCTTCCTGGCCTCCGGGGGTACTGCCCCACCAAGGGGCAGGCTGCGGGGACTGGGTCCTGATATGCCCGTGCGCCTCCACTGGCTCATCCCCGCTGGTGCCTTTCCCCTGGGCCTAGGCCTCGGTTGAGGCCTCCTTGGAGAGGAGGTTGCTGGCAGGGGCTGTCTCCACACTGCAAGGTGCTGGAGCTCAGAGGGCCTCGTCAGAGGGAAGGGACCAGCAAGGGGCTGGATGCCCAAGACCTCTTTGGCCCAGCAGCCTCAGGGCAGCAGGGAGAGCAAGAGGCACAACTTGCCCCTAGGTCGGCTCTGCCCCTTCCCACACTGGCGGCCAGCCCAGCAGCTGCCTGACAGACTCTGGCTCCCCCAGCTCTCTGCCGGTGGAGGGGGCAGGAACAGACGTGTGCATGTTGTTGTGCCTTGGCCTGGGACTGTGGATCCCCTGCCTGGCCCCCAGGCTCAGGGGCAAGGGCCCGGAGAGACCACCACCCCGAAGCGCTTTTCTCCCGGGCTTGGGAGCATTGTGCGCGCCTGGCGGGAACAGTGGGCGGGAGTGCTTGCAAACCGGCCTTTGGAGGCAGCCGGGGAGGTCTTCCAGTGGGAGAGGGCCGGTTGTGCTCAGAGGCCCCACAGGCCAGGGGCAGGACCCAGCAGGGCCCCTGCCCCTGGCCAGCCTTGCCCAGACCTTCCTGGCCTCCGTGGGTACTGCCCCACCAAGGGGCAGGCTGCGGGGACAGGGTCCAGACATGCCCGGGCGCCTCCCCTGGCTCAACCCCGCTGGTGCCTTTCCCCTGGGCCTAGGCCTCGGTTGAGGCCTCCTTGGAGAGGAGATTGCTGGCAGGGGCTGTCTCCACACTGCAAGGTGCTGGAGCTCAGAGGGCCTCGTCAGAGGGAAGGGACCAGTAAGGGGCTGGATGCCCAAGACGTCTTTGGCCCTGCAGCCTCAGGGCAGCAGGGAGAGCAAGAGGCCCAACTTGCCCCTAGGTCGGCTCTGCCCCTTCCCACACAGGCGGCCAGCCCAGCACCTGCCTGAGAGACTCTGGCTCCCCCGAGCTCTCTGCCGGTGCAGGGGACAGGACCAGACGTGTGCATGTGTTTCTGCCTTGGTCTGGGAGTGTGTTCCCCTTGCCTTGCCCACAGGCTCAGGGGCAAGGGCCCGGAGAGAGCACCACCCCGAAGCGCTTTTCTCCCGGGCTTGGGAGCATTGTGCGTGCCTGGCGGGAAGAGCGGGCAGGAGTGTTGGCAAACTGGCCTTTGGAGGCAGCCGGGGAGGTCTTCCAGTGGGAGAGGGCCGGTTGTGCTCAGAGGCCCCACAGGCCATGGGGAGGACACAGCAGGGCCCCTGCCCCTGGCCAGCCTTGCCCAGATCTTCCTGGCCTCCGGGGGTACTGCCCCACCAAGGGGCAGGCTGCGGGGACTGGGTCCAGACATGCCCGGGCGCCTCCCCAGGCTCATCCCCGCTGGTGCCTTTCCCCTGGGCCTAGGCCTCGGTTGAGGCCTCCTTGGAGAGGATGTTGCTGGCAGGGGCTGTCTCCACACTGCAAGGTGCTGGAGCTCAGAGGGCCTCGTCAAAGGGAAGGGACCAGCAAGGGGCTGGATGCCCAAGAACTCTTTGGCCCAGCAGCCTCAGGGCAGCAGGGAGAGGAAGAGGCCCAACTTGCCCCTAGGTCGGCTCTGCCCCTTCCCACACAGGCGGCCAGCCCAGCAGCTGCCTGACAGACTCTGGCTCCCCCGAGCTCTCTGCCGGTGCAGGGGTCAGGAACAGACGTGTGCATGTGGTTCTGCCTTGGTCTGGGAGTGTGGACCCACTGCCTGGCCCCCAGGCTCAGGGGCAAGGGCCCGAGGAGAGCACCACCCCGAAGCGCTTTTCTCCCGGGCTTGGGAGCATTGTGCTTGCCTGGCGGGAACAGCGGGCGGGAGTGTTGGCAAACTGGCCTTTGGAGGCAGCCGGGGAGTTCTTCCAGTGGGAGAGGGCCGGTTGTGCTCAGAGGCCCCACAGGCCAGGGGCAGGACCCAGCAGGGCCCCTGCCCCTGGCCAGCCTTGCCCAGACCTTCCTGGCCTCCAGGGGTACTGCCCCACCAAGGGGCAGGCTGCGGGGACTGGGTCCAGACATGCCCGGGCGCCTCCCCAGGCTCATCCCCGCTGGTGCCTTTCCCCTGGGCCTAGGCCTCGGTTGAGGCCTCCTTGGAGAGGAGGTTGCTGGCAGGGGCTGTCTCCACACTGCAAGGTGCTGGAGCTCAGAGGGCCTCGTCAGAGGGAAGGGACCAGCAAGGGGCTGGATGCCCAAGAACTCTTTGGCCCAGCAGCCTCAGGGCAGCAGGGAGAGCAAGAGGCCCAACTTGCCCCTAGGTCGGCTCTGCCACTTCCCACACAGGCGGCCAGCCCAGCAGCTGCCTGACAGACTCTGGCTCCCCCGAGCTCTCTGCCGGTGCAGGGGGCAGATCAGACGTGTGCATGTGGTTCTGCCTTGGCCTGGGAGTGTGGACACCCTGCATTGCCCCCAGGCTCAGGGGCAAGGGCCCAGAGAGAGCACCACCCTGAAGCGCTTTTCTTCCGGGCTTAGGAGCATTGTGCCGGCCTGCTGGTAACAGTGGCCGGGAGCGCTTGCAAACCGGTCTTTGGAGGCAGCCGGGGAGGTCTTCCAGTGGGAGAGGGCCGGTTGTGCTAAGAGGCCCCACAGGCCAGGGGCAGGACCCAGCAGGGCCCCTGTCCCTGGCCAGCCTTACCCAGACCTTCCTGGCCTCCGGGGGTACTGCCCCACCAAGGGGCAGGCTGCGGGGACTGGGTCCAGACATGCTCGGGCGCCTCCCCTGGCTCATCCCCGCTGGTGCCTTTCCCCTGGGCCTAGGCCTCGGTTGAGGCCTCTTTGGAGAGGAGGTTGCTGGCAGGGGCTGTCTCCACACTGCAAGGTGCTGGAGCTCAGAGGGCCTCGTCAGAGGGAAGGGACCAGTAAGGGGCTGGATGCCCAAGACGTCTTTGGACCAGCAGCCTCAGGGCAGCAGGGAGAGCAAGAGGCCCAACTTGCCGCTAGGGCGGCTCTGCCCCTTCCCACACAGGCGGCCAACCCAGCAGCTGCCTGACAGACTCTGGCTCCCCCAAGCTCTCTGCCGGTGCAGGGGACAGGAACAGACGTGGGCATGTGGTTCTGCCTTGGCCTGGGAGTGTGTTCCCCATGCCTTGCCCCCAGGCTCAGGGGCAAGGGCCCGGAGAGAGCACCACCCCGAAGCGCTTTTCTCCCGGGCTTGGGAGCATTGTGCAAGTCTGGCGTGAACAGCGGTGGGAGTGTTGGCAAACAGGACTTTAGAGGCAGCCGGGGAGGTCTTCCAGTTGGAGAGGGCCGGTTGTGCTCAGAGGCCCCAGAGGCCAGGGGCAGGACCCAGCAGGTCCCCTGCCCCTGGCCAGCCTTTCCCAGACCTTCCTGGCCTCCGGGGGTACTGCCCCACCAAGGGGCAGGCTGCGGGGACAGGGTCCAGACATGCCCGGGCGCCTCCCCAGGCTCATCCCCGCTGGTGCCTTTCCCCTGGTCATAGGTCTCGGTTGAGGCCTCCTTGGAGAGGAGGTTGCTGGCAGGGGCTGTCTCCACACTGCAAGGTGCTGGAGCTCAGAGGGCCTCGTCAGAGGGAAGGGACAAGCAAAAGGCTGGATGCCCAAGACCTCTTTGGCCCAGCAGCCTCAGGGCAGCAGGGAGAGCAAGAGGCCCAACTTGCCCCTAGGTCGGCTCTGCCCCTTCCCACAAAGGCGGCCAGCCCAGCAGCTGCCTGACAGACTCTGGCTCCCCCGAGCTCTCTGCCGGTGCAGGGGTCAGGAACAGACGTGTGCATGTGGTTCTGCCTTGGCCTGGGAGTGTGGAACCCCTGCCTGGCCCCCAGGCTCAGGGGCAAGGGCCCGGAGAGAGCACCACCCCGAAGCGCTTTTCTCCCGGGCTTGGGAGCATTGTGCGTGCCTGGCGGGAACAGCGGGCGGGAGTGCTTGCAAACCGGCCTTTGGAGGCAGACGGGGAGGTCTTCCAGCGGGAGAGTGCCGGTTGTGCTCAGACGCCCCACAGGCCAGGGGCACGACCCAGCAGGGCCCCTGCCCCTCGCAGCCTTGCCCAGACCTTCCTGGCCTCGGGGGGTACTGCCCCACCAAGGGGCAGGCTGCGGGGACTGGGTCCAGACATGCCCGTGCGCCTCCACTGGCTCATCCCCGCTGGTGCCTTTCCCCTGGGCCTAGGCCTCGATTGAGGCCTCCTTGGAGAGGAGGTTGCTGGCAGGGGCTGTCTCCACACTGCAAGGTGCTGGAGCTCAGAGGGCCTCGTCAGAGGGAAGGGACCAGCAAGGGGCTGGATGGCCAAGAACTCTTTGGCCCAGCAGCCTCATGGCAGCAGGGAGAGCAAGAGGCCCATCTTGCCCCTAGGTCGGCTCTGCCCCTTCCCACACAGGCGGCCAGCCCAGCAGCTGCCTGACAGACTCTGGCTCCCCCGAGCTCTCTGCCGGTGCAGGGGGCAGATCAGACGTGTGCATGTGGTTCTGCCTTGGCCTGGGAGTGTGGACACCCTGCCTTGCCCCCAGGCTCAGGGGCAAGGGCCCAGAGAGAGCACCACCCTGAAGCGCTTTTCTCCCGGGCTTGGGAGCATTGTGCACGCCTGCTGGGAACAGTGGGCGGGAGCGCTTGCAAACCGGCCTTTGGAGGCAGCCGGGGAGGTCTTCCAGTGGGAGAGGGCCGGTTGGGCTCAGAGGCCCCACAGGCCAGGGGCAGGACCCAGCAGGGCCCCTGCCCCTGGCCAGCCTTGCCCAGACCTTCCTGGCCTCCGGGGGTACTGCCCCACCAAGGGGCAGGCTGCGGGGACTGGGTCCAGACATGCTCGGGCGCCTCCCCTGGCTCATCACCGCTGGTGCCTTTCCCCTGGGCCTAGGCCTCCCTTGAGGCCTCCATGGAGAGGAGGTTGCTGGCAGGGGCTGTCTCCACAGTGCAAGCTGCTGGAGCTCAGAGGGCCTCGTCAGAGGGAAGAGACCAGTAAGGGGCTGGATGCACAAGATGTCTTTGGCCCAGCAGCCTCAGGGCAGCAGGGAGAGCAAGAGGCCCAACTTGCCCCTAGGTCGGCTCTGCCCCATCCCAGACAGGCAGCCAGCCCAGCAGCAGCCTGGCATTCTCTGGCTCCCCCGAGCTCTCTGCCGGTGTAGGGGGCAGGATCAGACGTGTGCATGTCGTTCTGCCTTGGCCTGGGAGTGTGTTCCCCCTGCCTGGCCCCCAGGCTCAGGGGCAAGGGCCCGGAGAGAGCACCACCCCGAAGCGCTTTTCTCCCGGGCTGGTAGCATTGTGCGTGCCTGGCGGGAACAGCGGGCGGGAGTGCTTGCAAACCGGCCTTTGGAAGCAGCCAGGGAGGTCTTCCAGCGGGAGAGTGCCGGTTGTGCTCAGACGCCCCAGAGGCCAGGGGCAGGACCCAGAAGTGTCCCTGCCCCTGGCAGCCTTGCCCAGACCCTCCTCGCCTCCGGGGTTACTACCCCACCAAGGGGCAGGCTGCGGGGACTGGGTCCAGACATGCCCGGGCGCCTCCCCAGGCTCATCCCCGCTGGTGCCTTTCCCCTGGGCCTAGGCCTCGGTTGAGGCCTCCTTGGAGAGGAGGTTGCTGGCAGGGGCTGTCTCCACACTGCAAGGTGCTGGAGCTCAGAGGGCCTCGGCAGCGGGAAGGGACCAGCAAGGGGCTGGATACCCAAGACCTCTTTGGCCCAGCAGCCTCAGGGCAGCAGGGAGAGGAAGAGGCCCAACTTCCCCTAGGTCGGCTCTGCCCCTTCCCACACAGGCAGCCAACCCAGCAGCTGCCTGACAGACTGTGGCTCCCCCGAGCGCTCTGCCGGTGCAGGGGTCAGGAACAGACGTGTGCATGTGGTTCTGCCTTGGTCTGGGAGTGTGGACACACTGCCTGGACCCCAGGCTCATGGGCAAGGGCTCGGAGAGAGCAACACCCCGAAGCGCTTTTCTCCCGGGCTTGGGAGCATTGTGCGTGCCTGGCGGGAACAGCGGGCGGGAGTGTTGGCAAACCGGCCTTTGGAGGCAGCCGGGGAGGTCTTCCAGTGGGAGAGGGCCGGTTGTGCTCAGAGGCCCCACAGGCCAGGGGCAGGACCCAGCAGGGCCCCTGCCCCTGGCCAGCCTTGCCCAGACCTTCCTGGCCTCCGGGGGTACTGCCCCACCAAGGGGCAGGCTGCGGGGACTGGGTCCAGACATGCCCGTGCGCCTCCACTGGCTCATCCCCGCTGGTGCCTTTCCCCTGGGCCTAGGCCTCGGTTGAGGCCTCCTTGGAGAGGAGGTTGCTGGCAGGGGCTGTCTCCACACTGCAAGGTGCTGGAGCTCAGAGGGCCTCGTCAGAGGGAAGGGACCAGCAAGGGGCTGGATGCCCAAGACCTCTTTGGCCCAGCAGCCTCAGGGCAGCAGGGAGAGCAAGAGGCCCAACTTGCCCCTAGGTCGGCTCTGCCCCTTCCCACACAGGCGGCCAGCCCAGCAGCTGCCTGACAGACTCTGGCTCCCCCCAGCTCTCTGCCGGTAGAGGGGGCAGGAACAGACGTGTGCATGTGGTTCTGCCTTGGCCTGGGACTGTGGATCCCCTGCCTGGCCCCCAGGCTCAGGGGCAGGGGCCCGGAGAGACCACCACCCCGAAGCGCTTTTCTCCTGGGCTTGGGAGCATTGTGCGTGCCTGGCGGGAACAGCGGGCAGGAGTGTTGGCAAACTGGCCTTTGGAGGCAGCCGGGGAGGTCTTCCAGCGGGAGAGGGCCGGTTGTGCTCAGAGGCCCTACAGGCCAGGGGCAGGACCCAGCAGGGCCCCTGCCCCTGGCCAGCCTTGCCCAGACCTTCCTGGCCTCCGGGGGTACTGCCCCACCAAGGGGCAGGCTGCGGGGACTGGGTCCAGACATGCCCGGGCGCCTCCCCAGGCTCATCCCCGCTGGTGCCTTTCCCCTGGGCCTAGGCCTCGGTTGAGGCCTCCTTGGAGAGGAGGTTGCTGGCAGGGGCTGTCTCCACACTGCAAGGTGCTGGAGCTCAGAGGGCCTCGTCAGAGGGAAGGGACCAGCAAGGGGCTGGATGCCCAAGACCTCTTTGGCCCAGCAGCCTCAGGGCAGCAGGGAGAGCAAGAGGCCCAACTTGCCCCTAGGTCGGCTCTGCCCCTTCCCACACAGGCGGCCAGCCCAGCAGCTGCCTGACAGACTCTGGCTCGCCCGAGCTCTCTGCTGGTGCAGGGGGCAGATCAGTCGTGTGCATGTGGTTCTGCCTTGGCCTGGGAGTGTGGACACCCTGCCTGTCCCCCAGGCTCAGGGGCAAGGGCCCGGAGAGAGCACCACCCCGAAGCGCTTTTCTCCCGGGCTTAGGAGCATTGTGCACGCCTGCTGGGAACAGTGGGCGGGAGCGCTTGCAAACCGGCCTTTGGAGGCAGCCAGGGAGGTCTTCCAGTGGGAGAGGGCCGGTTGTGCTCAGAGGCCCCACAGGCCAGGGTCAGGACCCAGCAGGGCCCCTGCCCCTGGCCAGACTTGCCCAGACCTTCCTGGCCTCCGGGGGTACTGCCCCACCAAGGGGCAGGCTGAGGAGACTGGGTCCAGACATGTCTGTGCGCCTCCCCAGGATCATCCCCGCTGGTGCCTTTCCCCTGGTTGTAGGCCTCGGTTGAGGACTCTTTGGAGAGGAGGTTGCTGAAAGGGGCTGTCTCCACACTGCAAGGTGCTGGAGCTCAGAGGGCCTCGTCAGAGGGAAGGCACCAGCAAAGCGCTGGATGCCCAAGACCTCTTTGACCCAGCAGCCTCAGGGCAGCAGGGAGAGCAAGAGGCCCAACTTGCCCCTAGGTCGGCTCTGCCCCTTCCCACACAGGCGGCCAGCCCAGCACCTGCCTGAGAGACTCTGGCTCCCCCGAGCTCTCTGCCGGTGCAGGGGACAGGACCAGACGTGTGCATGTGTTTCTGCCTTGGTCTGGGAGTGTGTTCCCCTTGCCTTGCCCACAGGCTCAGGGGCAAGGGCCCGGAGAGAGCACCACCCCGAAGCGCTTTTCTCCCGGGCTTGGGAGCATTGTGCGTGCCTGGCGGGAAGAGCGGGCAGGAGTGTTGGCAAACTGGCCTTTGGAGGCAGCCGGGGAGGTCTTCCAGTGGGAGAGGGCCGGTTGTGCTCAGAGGCCCCACAGGCCATGGGGAGGACCCAGCAGGGCCCCTGCCCCTGGCCAGCCTTGCCCAGATCTTCCTGGCCTCCGGGGGTACTGCCCCACCAAGGGGCAGGCTGCGGGGACTGGGTCCAGACATGCCCGGGCGCCTCCCCAGGCTCATCCCCGCTGGTGCCTTTCCCCTGGGCCTAGGCCTCGGTTGAAGCCTCCTTGGAGAGGATGTTTCTGGCAGGGGCTGTCTCCACACTGCAAGGTGCTGGAGCTCAGAGGGCCTCGTCAGAGGGAAGGGACCAGCAAGGGGCTGGATGCCCAAGAACTCTTTGGCCCAGCAGCCTCAGGGCAGCAGGGAGAGGAAGAGGCCCAACTTGCCCCTAGGTCGGCTCTGCCCCTTCCCACACAGGCGGCCAGCCCAGCAGCTGCCTGACAGACTCTGGCTCCCCCGAGCTCTCTGCCGGTGCAGGGGGCAGCAACAGACGTGTGCATGTGGTTCTGCCTTGGTCTGGGAGTGTGGACCAACTGCCTGGCCCCCAGGCTCAGGGGCAAGGGCCCGAGGAGAGCACCACCCCGAAGCGCTTTTCTCCCGGGCTTGGGAGCATTGTGCTTGCCTGGTGGGAACAGCGGGCGGGAGTGTTGGCAAACTGGCCTTTGGAGGCAGCCGGGGAGGTCTTCCAGGGCCCGGTGTGAGCACCACCCCAAAATGCTTTTCTCCCGGGCTTGGGAGCATTGTGCGTGGCTGGCGGGAACAGCAGGAAGGAGTCCTTGCAAACCGGCCTTTGGAGGCAGCCGGGGAGGTCTTCCAAGGGCCTGTAGAGAGCACCACCCCGAAGCGCTTTTCTCCCGGGCTTGGGATCATTTTGCGCGGGTGGCGGGAACAGCAGGCAGGAGTGCTTGAAAACCGTCCTTTGGAGGCAGCCGGGGAGGTCTTCCAGGGCCCGGTGTGAGCACCACCCCAAAATGCTTTTCTCCCGTGCTTGGGAGCATTGTGCGCGGATGGCGGGAACAGCAGGAAGGAGTCCTTGCAAACCGGCCTTTGGAGGCAGCCCGGGAGGTCTTCCAAGGGCCTGTAGAGAGCACCACCCCGAAGCGCTTTTCTCCCGGGCTTGGGATTATTGTGCGCGGGTGGCGGGAACAGCAGGCAGGAGTGCTTGAAAACCGTCCTTTGGAGGCAGCCGGGGAGGTCTTCCAGGGCCCGGTGTGAGCACCACCCCAAAATGCTTTTCTCCCGGGCTTGGGAGCATTGTGCGCGGATGGCGGGAACAGCGAGTGGGAGTGCTTGCAAACCGGCCTTTGGGGGCACCCCGGGAGGTCTTCCATGGGCACGGAGAGAACACCACCCCGAAGCGCTTTTCTCCGGGGTTTTGGAGGATTGTGCGTGGCTGGCGGGAACAGCGAGTGGGAGTGCTTGCAAACCGGCCTTTGGGGGCAGCCAGGGAGGTCCTCCATTGGCACGGAGAGAACACCACACCGAAGCGCTTTTCTCCCGGTCTTGGGAGCATTGTGCGAGGCTGGCGGGAACAGCGGGCGGGAGTGCTTGCAAACCGGCCTTTGGAGGCAGCTTGGGAGGTCTTCCAAGGGCCCGGAGAGAGCACCATCCTGAAGCACTTTTCTCACGGAATTGGGAGCATTGTTCGCGGCTGTCGGGAACAGAGGACATGAGTGCTTGCAAACCGGCCTTTAGAGGCAGCCGGGGAGTCTTCCAAGGGCCCGGAGAGAGACCACCTCAAAATGCTTTTCTCCCGGGCTTGGGAGCATTGTGTGCGGCTGGCGGGTCAGCGGGAGGGAGTTCTTGAAAACCAGCCTTTGGAGGCAGCCGGGGAGGTCTTCCAAGGGCCGGGAGAGAGCACCACCCCGAAGCGCTTTTCTCCCGGGCTTGGGAGCATTGTGCGCGACTGGCGGGAACAGCGGGATTGAGTGCTTGCAAACCGGCCTTTGGAGGCAGCCGGGGAGGTCTTCCAAGGGCCGGGAGAGAGCACCACCCCGAAGCGCTTTTCTCCTAGGCTTGGGAGCATTGTGCGCGGCTGGCGGGAACAGCGGGCATGAGTGCTTGCAAACCGGCCTTTGGAGACAAACGGGGAGGTCTTCCAAGGGCCCGTAGAGAGCACCACCCCGAAGCGCTTTTCTCCCGTGATTGGGAGCATTGTGTGCGGCTGGCGGGACAGCGGGAGGGAGTACTTGAAATCCAGCCTTTGGAGGCAGCCGGGGAGGTCTTCCAAGGGCCGGGAGAGAGCACCACCCTGAAGGGCTTTTCTCCTGGGCTTGGAGCATTTGCACGGATGGCGGGAACAGTGAGTGGGAGTGCTTGCAAACCGGCATTTGGGGGCAGCCCGGGAGGTCTTTCTTGGGTCCAGAGAGAACACCACCCCGAAACGCTTTTCTCCCGGGCTTGGGAGCATTGTGCGCGGGTGGCGGGAACAGCAGGCAGAAGTGCTTGCAAACCGGCCTTGGAGGCAGCCGGGGAGGTCTTCCAAAGCCCGGAGTGAGCACCACCCCAAAATGCTTTTCTCCCGGGCTTGGGAGCATTGTGCGCAGCTGGCGTGAACAGCGGGATTGAGTGCTTGCAAATCAGCCTTTGGAGGCAGCCGGGGAGGTCTTCCAGCGGGAGAGTGCCAGTTGTTCTCAGAGGCCCCACAGGCCAGGGGCAGGACCCAGCAGTGTCCCTGCCTCTGGCAGCCTTGCCCAGACCTTCCTGGCCTCCGGGGGTACTACCCCACCAAGGGGCAGGCTGCGGGGACTGGGTCCAGACATGCCCGGGCGCCTCCCCAGGCTCATCCCCGCTGGTGCCTTTCCCCTGGGCCGAGGCCTCGGTTGAGGCCTCCTTGGAGAGGAGGTTGCCGGCAGGGGCTGTCTGCACACTGCAAGGTGCTGGAGCTCAGAGGGCCTCGTCAGAGGGAAAGGACCAGCAAAGGGCTCGATGCCCAAGACCTCTTTGACCCAGCAGCCTCAGGGCAGCAGGGAGAGCAAGAGGCCCAACTTGCCCCTAGGTCGGCTCTACCCCGTCCCACACAGGCAGCCAGCCCAGCAGCAGCCTGGCAGTCTCTGGCTCCCCCGAACTCTCTGCCGGTGTAGGGGGCAGGAACAGACGTGTGCATGTCGTTCTGCCTTGGCCTGGGAGTGTGTTCCCCCTGCCTGTCCCCCAGGCTCAGGGGAAAGGGCCCGGAGAGAGCACCACCCCGAAGCGCTTTTCTCCCGGGCTTGGGAGCATTGTGCGTGCCTGGCGGGAACAGCGGGCGGGAGTGCTTGCAAACCGGCCTTTGGAGGCAGCCGGGGAGGTCTTCCAGCGGGAGAGTGCCGGTTGTGCTCAGACGCCCCACAGGCCAGGGGCAGGACCCAGCAGTGTCCCTGCCCCTGGCAGCCTTGCCCAGAACCTCCTGGCCTCCGGGGGTACTGCCCCACCAAGGGGCAGGCTGCGGGGACTGGGTCCAGACATGGCCGGGCGCCTCCCCAGGCTCATCCCCGCTGGTGCCTTTCCCCTGGGCCTAGGCCTCAGTTGAGGCCTCCTTGGAGAGGAGGTTGCTGGCAGGGGCTGTCTCCACACTGCAAGGTGCTGGAGCTCAGAGGGCCTCGTCAGAGGGAAGGGACCAGCAAGGGGCTGGATGCCCAAGACCTCTTTGGCCCAGCAGCCTCAGGGCAGCAGGGAGAGCAAGAGGCCCAACTTGCCCCTAGGTCGGCTCTGCCCCTTCCCACACAGGCGGCCAGCCCAGCAGCTGCCTGACAGACTCTGGCTCCCCCGAGCTCTCTGCCGGTGCAGGGGGCAGATCAGACGTGTGCATGTGGTTCTGCCTTGTCCTGGGAGTGTGGACACCCTGCCTTGCCCCCAGGCTCAGGGGCAAGGGCCCGGAAAGAGCACCACCCTGAAGCGCTTTTCTCCCGGGCTTGGGAGCATTGTGCACGCCTGCTGGGAACAGTGGGCGGGAGCGCTTGCAAACCGGCCTTTGGAGGCAGCCGGGGAGGTCTTCCAGTGGGAGAGGGCCGGTTGTGCTCAGAGGCCCCACAGGCCAGGGGCAGGACGCAGCAGGGCCCCTGCCCCTGGCCAGCCTTGCCCAGACCTTCCTGGCCTCCGGGGGTACTGCCCCACCAAGGGGCAGGCTGCGGGGCCTGGGTCCAGACATGCC
The DNA here is from genome assembly GCF_033118175.1 of Dama dama. Classification (NCBI taxonomy): domain Eukaryota; kingdom Metazoa; phylum Chordata; class Mammalia; order Artiodactyla; family Cervidae; genus Dama; species Dama dama. The sequence continues at coordinate 1,054,269 of NW_026870997.1, read as the reverse complement.
CGGGCGCCTCCCCAGGCTCATCCCCGCTGGTGCCTTTCCCCTGGGCCTAGGCCTCGGTTGAGGCCTCCTTGGAGAGGAGGTTGCTGGCAGGGGCTGTCTTCACACTGCAAGGTGCTGGAGCTCAGAGGGCCTCGTCAGAGGGAAGGGACCAGCAAGGGGCTGGATGCCCAAGACCTCTTTGGCCCAGCAGCCTCAGGGCAGCAGGGAGAGCAAGAGGCCCAACTTGCCCCTAGGGCGGCTCTGCCCCTTCCCACACAGGCGGCCAACTCAGCAGCTGCCTGACAGACTCTGGCTCCCCCAAGCTCTCTGCCGGTGCAGGGGACAGGAACAGACGTGGGCATGTGGTTCTGCCTTGGCCTGGGAGTGTATTCCCCCTGCCTTGCCCCCAGGCTCAGGGGCAAGGGCCCGGAGAGAGCACCACCCCGAAGCGCTTTTCTCCCGGGCTTGGGAGCATTGTGCGAGCCTGCTGGGAACAGTGGGCGGGAGTGTTTGCAAACAGGACTTTGGAGGCAGCCGTGGAGGTTTTCCAGTGGGAGAGGGCCGGTTGTGCTCAGAGGCCTCACAGGCCAGGGGCAGGACCCAGCAGGTCCCCTGCCCCTGGCCAGCCTTGCCCAGACCTTCCTGGCCTCCGGGGGTACTGCCCCACCAAGGGGCAGGCTGCGGGGACTGGGTCCAGACATGCCTGGGCGCCTCCCCTGGCTCATCCCCGCTGGTGCCTTTCCCCTGGGCATAGGCCTCGGTTGATGCCTCCTTGGAGAGGAGGTTGCTGGCAGGGGCTGTCTCCACACTGCAAGGTGCTGGAGCTCAGAGGGCCTCGTCAGCGGGAAGGGACCAGCAAGGGGCTGGATGCCCAAGACCTCTTTGGCCCAGCAGCCTCAGGGCAGCAGGGAGAGCAAGAGGCCCAACTTGCCCCTAAGTCGGCTCTGCCCCTTCCCACACAGGCAGCCAACCCAGCAGCTGCCTGATAGACTCTGGCTCCCCCGAGCTCTCTGCCGGTTCAGGGGTCAGGAACAGACGTGTGCATGTGGTTCTGCCTTGGTCTGGGAGTGTGGACCCACTGCCTGGACCCCAGGCTCAGGGGCAAGGGCCCGGAGAGAGCAACACCCCGAAGCGCTTTTCTCCTGGCCTTGGGAGCGTTGTGCGTGCCTGGCGGGAACAGCGGGCGGGAGTGTTGGCAAACCCGCCTTTGAAGGCAGCCGGGGAGGTCTTCCAGTGGGAGTGGGCCGGTTGTGCTCAGAGGCCCCACAGGCCAGGGGCAGGACCCAGCAGGGACCCTGCCCCTGGCCAGCCTTGCCCAGACCTTCCTGGCCTCCGGGGGTACTGCCCCACCAAGGGGCAGGCTGCGGGGACTGGGTCCTGATATGCCCGTGCGCCTCCACTGGCTCATCCCCGCTGGTGCCTTTCCCCTGGGCCTAGGCCTCGGTTGAGGCCTCCTTGGAGAGGAGGTTGCTGGCAGGGTCTGTCTCCACACTGCAAGGTGCTGGAGCTCAGAGGGCCTCGTCAGAGGGAAGGGACCAGCAAGGGGCTGGATGCCCAAGACCTCTTTGGCACAGCAGCCTCAGGGCAGCAGGGAGAACAAGAGGCCCAACTTGCCCCTAGGGCGGCTCTGCCCCTTCCCATACAGGCGGCCAGCCCAGCAGCTGCCTGACAGACTCTGGCTCCCCCCAGCTCTCTGCCGGTGGAGGGGGCAGGAACAGACGTCTGCATGTTGTTGTGCCTTGGCCTGGGACTGTGGATCCCCTGCCTGGCCCCCAGGCTCAGGGGCAAGGGCCCGGAGAGACCACCACCCCGAAGCGCTTTTCTCCCGGGCTTGGGAGCATTGTGCGCGCCTGGCGGGAACAGTGGCCGGGAGTGCTTGCAAACCGGCCTTTGGAGGCAGCCGGGGAGGTCTTCTAGTGGGAGAGGGCTGGTTGTGCTCAGAGGCCCCACAGGCCAGGGGCAGGACCCAGCAGGGCCCCTGCCCCTGGCCAGCCTTGCCCAGACCTTCCTGGCCTCCGGGGGTACTGCCCCACCAAGGGGCAGGCTGCGGGGACAGGGTCCAGACATGCCCGGGCGCCTCCTCTGGCTCAACCCCGCTGGTGCCTTTCCCCTGGGCCTAGGCCTCGGTTGAGGCCTCCTTGGAGAGGAGATTGCTGGCAGGGGCTGTCTCCACACTGCAAGGTGCTGGAGCTCAGAGGGCCTCGTCAGAGGGAAGAGACCAGCAAAGTGCTGGATGCCCAAGACCTCTTTGACCCAGCAGCCTCAGGGCAGCAGGGAGAGCAAGAGGCCCAACTTGCCCCTAGGTCGGCTCTGCCCCTTTCCACACAGGCCGCCAACCCAGCAGCTGCCTGGCATACTCTGGCTCCCCCGAGCTCTCTGCCGGTGCAGGGACCAGGAACAGACGTTTGCATGTGGTTCTGCCTTGGCCTGGGAGTGTGTTCCCCCTGCATTGCCCCCAGGCTCAGGGGCAAGGGCCCGGTGAGAGCACCACCCCGAAGCGCTTTTCTCCCGGGCTTGGGAGCATTGTGCGTGCCTGGCGGGAACAGCGGGCATGAGTTCTTGCAAACTGTCCTTTGGAGGCAGCCGGGGAGGTCTTCCAAGGGCCCGGACTGATCACCACCCCAAAATGCTTTTCCCCCGGGCTTGGGAGCATTGTGCGCGGCTGTCGGGAACAGCGGACATGAGTGCTTGCAAACCGGCCTTTGGAGGCAGCCCGGGAGGTCTTCCAAGGGCCCGGAGAGAGCACTACCCCAAAATGCTTTTCTTCCGGGCTTGGGAGCATTGTGCGCGTGTGGCGGGAACAGCAGGCAGGAGTGCTTGCAAACCGGCCTTTGGAGGCAGCCGGGGAGGTCTTCCAAGGGCCCGGAGAGAGCACCACCTCGAAGCGCTTTTCTCTCGGGTTTTGGAGCATTGTGTGCGGCTGGTGGGACAGCGGGAGGGAATTCTTGCAAACCGGCCTTTGGCGGCAGCCAGAGAAGTCTTCCAAGGGCGCGGAGAGAGCACCACCCCGAAGCGCTTTTCTCCGGGGTTTTGGAACATTGTGTGTGCCTGGCGGGAACAGCGAGTGGGAATGCTTGCAAACCGGCCTTTGGGGGCAGCCGGGGAGGTCCTCCATGGTCCCTGAGAGAACACCACCCCGAAGCGCTTTTCTCACGGTCTTGGGAGCATTGTGCGCGGCTGGCGGGAACAGCGGGCATGAGTGCTTGCAAACTGTCCTTTGGAGGCAGCCGGGGAGGTCTTCCAAGGGCCGGACTGATCACCACCCCAAAATGCTTTTCTCTCGGGCTTGGGAGCATTGTGCGCGGCTGTCGGGAACAACGGACATGAATGCTTGCAAACCGGCCTTTGGAGGTAGCCCGGGAGGTCTTCCAAGGGCCCGGAGAGAGCACCACCCCAAAATGCTTTTCTCCCGGGCTTGGGAGCATTGTGCGTGGCTGGCGGGAACAGCAGGAAGGAGTCCTTGCAAACCGGCCTTTGGAGGCAGCCGGGGAGGTCTTCCAAGGGCCTGTAGAGAGCACCACCCCGAAGCGCTTTTCTCCCGCGCTTGGGAGCATTCTGCGCGGGTGGCGGGAACAGCAGGCAGGAGTGCTTGAAAACCGTCCTTTGGAGGCAGCCGGGGAGGTCTTCCAGGGCCCGGTGTGAGCACCACCCCAAAATGCTTTTCTCCCGGGCTTGGGAGCATTGTGCGTGGCTGGCGGGAACAGCAGGAAGGAGTCCTTGCAAACCGGCCTTTGGAGGCAGCCGGGGAGGTCTTCCAAGGGCCTGTAGAGAGCACCACCCCGAAGCGCTTTTCTCCCGGGCTTGGGAGCATTTTGCGCGGGTGGCGGGAACAGCAGGCAGGAGTGCTTGAAAACCGTCCTTTGGAGGCAGCCGGGGAGGTCTTCCAGGGCCCGGTGTGAGCACCACCCCAAAATGCTTTTCTCCCGGGCTTGGGAGCATTGTGCGCGGATGGCGGGAACAGCAGGAAGGAGTCCTTGCAAACCGGCCTTTGGAGGCAGCCCGGGAGGTCTTCCAAGGGCCTGTAGAGAGCACCACCCCGAAGCGCTTTTCTCCCGGGCTTGGGATTATTGTGCGCGGGTGGCGGGAACAGCAGGCAGGAGTGCTTGAAAACCGTCCTTTGGAGGCAGCCGGGGAGGTCTTCCAGGGCCCGGTGTGAGCACCACCCCAAAATGCTTTTCTCCCGGGCTTGGGAGCATTGTGCGCGGATGGCGGGAACAGCGAGTGGGAGTGCTTGCAAACCGGCCTTTGGGGGCACCCCGGGAGGTCTTCCATGGGCACGGAGAGAACAGCACCCCGAAGCGCTTTTCTCCGGGGTTTTGGAGGATTGTGCGTGGCTGGCGGGAACAGCGAGTGGGAGTGCTTGCAAACCGGCCTTTGGGGGCAGCCAGGGAGGTCCTCCATTGGCACGGAGAGAACACCACCCCGAAGCGCTTTTCTCCCGGTCTTGGGAGCATTGTGCGAGGCTGGCGGGAACAGCGGGCGGGAGTGCTTGCAAACCGGCCTTTGGAGGCAGCTTGGGAGGTCTTCCAAGGGCCCGGAGAGAGCACCATCCCGAAGCACTTTTCTCACGGAATTGGGAGCATTGTTCGCGGCTGTCGGGAACAGAGGACATGAGTGCTTGCAAACCGGCCTTTGGAGGCAGCCGGGGAGGTCTTCCAAGGGCCCGTAGAGAGCACCACCCCGAAGCGCTTTTCTCCCGTGATTGGGAGCATTGTGTGCGGCTGGCGGGACAGCGGGAGGGAGTACTTGAAATCCAGCCTTTGGAGGCAGCCGGGGAGGTCTTCCAAGGGCCGGGAGAGAGCACCACCCCGAAGCGCTTTTCTCCCAGGCTTGGGAGCATTGTGCGCGGCTGGCGGGAACAGCGGGATTGAGTGCTTGCAAACCGGCCTTTGGAGGCAGCCGGGGAGGTCTTCCAAGGGCCCGTAGAGAGCACCACCCCGAAGCGCTTTTCTCCCGTGATTGGGAGCATTGTGTGCGGCTGGCGGGACAGCGGGAGGGAGTACTTGAAATCCAGCCTTTGGAGGCAGCCGGGGAGGTCTTCCAAGGGCCGGGAGAGAGCACCACCCTGAAGGGCTTTTCTCCTGGGCTTGGAGCATTTGCACGGATGGCGGGAACAGCGAGTGGGAGTGCTTGCAAACCGGCATTTGGGGGCAGCCCGGGAGGTCTTTCTTGGGCCCAGAGAGAACACCACCCCGAAACGCTTTTCTCCCGGGCTTGGGAGCATTGTGCGCGGGTGGCGGGAACAGCAGGCAGAAGTGCTTGCAAACCGGCCTTGGAGGCAGCCGGGGAGGTCTTCCAAAGCCCGGAGTGAGCACCACCCCAAAATGCTTTTCTCCCGGGCTTGGGAGCATTGTGCGCAGCTGGCGTGAACAGCGGGATTGAGTGCTTGCAAACCAGCCTTTGGAGGCAGCCGGGGAGGTCTTCCAGCGGGAGAGTGCCAGTTGTTCTCAGAGGCCCCACAGGCCAGGGGCAGGACCCAGCAGTGTCCCTGCCTCTGGCAGCCTTGCCCAGACCTTCCTGGCCTCCGGGGGTACTACCCCACCAAGGGGCAGGCTGCGGGGACTGGGTCCAGACATGCCCGGGCGCCTCCCCAGGCTCATCCCCGCTCGTGCCTTTCCCCTGGGCCTAGGCCTCGGTTGAGGCCTCCTTGGAGAGGAGGTTGCCGGCAGGGGCTGTCTGCACACTGCAAGGTGCTGGAGCTCAGAGGGCCTCGTCAGAGGGAAAGGACCAGCAAAGGGCTGGATGCCCAAGACCTCTTTGACCCAGCAGCCTCAGGGCAGCAGGGAGAGCAAGAGGCCCAACTTGCCCCTAGGTCGGCTCTACCCCGTCCCACACAGGCAGCCAGCCCAGCAGCAGCCTGGCAGTCTCTGGCTCCCCCGAACTCTCTGCCGGTGTAGGGGGCAGGAACAGACGTGTGCATGTCGTTCTGCCTTGGCCTGGGAGTGTGTTCCCCCTGCCTGTCCCCCAGGCTCAGGGGCAAGGGCCCGGAGAGAGCACCACCCCGAAGCGCTTTTCTCCCGGGCTTGGGAGAATTGTGCGTGCCTGGCGGGAACAGCGGGCGGGAGTGCTTGCAAACCGGCCTTTGGAGGCAGCCGGGGAGTTCTTCCAGTGGGAGAGGGCCGGTTGTGCTCAGAGGCCCCACAGGCCAGGGGCAGGACCCAGCAGGGCCCCTGCCCCTGGCCAGCCTTGCCCAGACTTTCCTGGCCTCCGGGGGTACTGCCCCACCAAGGGGCAGGCTGCGGGGACTGGGTCCAGACATGCCCGGGCGCCTCCCCAGGCTCATCCCCGCTGTTGCCTTTCCCCTGGGCCTAGGCCTCGGTTGAGGCCTCCTTGGAGAGGAGGTTGCTGGCAGGGGCTGTCTCCACACTGCAAGGTGCTGGAGCTCAGAGGGCTTCGTCAGAGGGAAGGGACCAGCAAGGGGCTGGATGCCCAAGACCTCTTTGGCCCAGCAGCCTCAGGGCAGCAGGGAGAGCAAGAGGCCCAACTTGCCCCTAGGTCGGCTCTGCCACTTCCCACACAGGCGGCCAGCCCAGCAGCTGCCTGACAGACTCTGGCTCCCCCGAGCTCTCTGCCGGTGCAGGGGTCAGGAACAGACGTGTGCATGTGGTTCTGCCTTGGCCTGGGAGTGTGGACACCGTGCCTTGACCCCAGGCTCAGGGGCAAGGGCCCGGAGAGAGCACCACCCTGAAGCGCTTTTCTCCCCGGCTTGGGAGCATTGTGCACGCCTGCTGGGAACAGTGGGCGGGAGCGCTTGCAAACCGGCCTTTGGAGGCAGCCCGGGAGGTCTTCCAGTGGGAGAGGGCCGGTTGTGCTCAGAGGCCCCACAGGCCATGGGGAGGACCAAGCAGGGCCCCTGCCCCTGGCCAGCCTTGCCCAGATCTTCCTGGCCTCCGGGGGTACTGCCCCACCAAGGGGCAGGCTGCGGGGACTGGGTCCAGACATGCCCGGGCGCCTCCCCCGGCTCATCCCCGCTGGTGCCTTTCCCCTGGGCCTAGGCCTCGGTTGAGGCCTCCTTGGAGAGGATGTTGCTGGCAGGGGCTGTCTCCACACTGCAAGGTGCTGGAGCTCAGAGGGCCTCGTCAGAGGGAAGGGACCAGCAAGGGGCTGGATGCCCAAGACCTCTTTGGCCCAGCAGCCTCAGGGCAGCAGGGAGAGGAAGAGGCCCAACTTGCCCCTAGGTCGGCTCTGCCCCTTCCCACACAGGCGGCCAGCCCAGCAGCTGCCTGACAGACTCTGGCTCCCCCCAGCTCTCTGCCGGTGCAGGGGTCAGGAACAGACGTGTGCATGTGGTTCTGCCTTGGTCTGGGAGTGTGGACCAACTGCCTGGCCCCCAGGCTCAGGGGCAAGGGCCCGAGGAGAGCACCACCCCGAAGCGCTTTTCTCCCGGGCTTGGGAGCATTGTGCGCGCTTGCTGGGAACAGTGGGCGGGAGTGCGTGCAAAACGGCCTTTGGAGGCAGCCGGGGAGGTCTTCCAGTGGGAGAGGGCCGGTTGTGCTCAGAGGCCCCACAGGCCATGGGCAGGACGCAGCAGGTCCCCTGCCCCTGGTCAGCCTTGCCCAGACCTTCCTGGCCTCCAGGGGTACTGCCCCACCAAGTGGCAGGCTGCGGGGACTGGGTCCAGACATGCCCGGGCGCCTCCCCAGGCTCATCCCCGCTGATGCCTTTCCCCTGGGCCTAGGCCTCGGTTGAGGCCTCCTTGGAGAGGAGATTGCTGGCAGGTGCTGTCTCCACACTGCAAGGTGCTGGAGCTCAGAGGGCCTCGTCAGAGGGAAGGGACCAGCAAAGGGCTGGATGCCCAAGACGTCTTTGGCCCAGCAGCCTCAGGGCAGCAGGGAGAGCAAGAGGCCCAACTTGCCCCTAGGTCGGCTCTGCCCCTTCCCACACAGGCGGCCAGCCCAGCACCTGCCTGAGAGACTCTGGCTCCCCCGAGCTCTCTGCCGGTGTAGGTGGCAGGAACAGACGTGTTCATGTCGTTCTGTCTTGGCCTGGGAGTGTGTTCCCCCTGCCTGGCGCGCAGGCTTAGGGGCAAGGGCCCGGAGAGAGCACCACCCTGAAGCGCTTTTCTCCCGGGCTTGGGAGCATTGTGCGTGCCTGGCGGGAACAGCGGGCGGGAGTGCTTGCAAACCGGCCTTTCGAGGCAGACGGGGAGGTCTTCCAGCGGGAGAGTGCCGGTTGTGCTCAGACGTCCCACAGGCCAGGGGCAGGACCCAGCGCTGTCCCTGCCCCTGGCAGCCTTGCACAGACCTTCCTGGCCTCCGGGGGTACTGCCCCACCAAGGGGCAGGCTGCGGGGACTGGGTCCAGACATGCCCGGGCGCCTCCCCAGGCTCAGCCCCGCTGGTGCCTTTCCCCTGGGCCTAGGCCTCGGTTGAGGCCTCATTGGAGAGGAGGTTGCTGGCAGGGGCTGTCTCCACACTGCAAGGTGCTGGAGCTCAGAGGGCCTCGTCAGAGGGAAGGGACCAGCAAGGGGCTGGATGCCCAAGACGTCTTTGGCCCAGCAGCCTCAGGGCAGCAGGGAGAGGAAGAGGCCCAACTTGCCCCTAGGTCGGCTCTGCTTCTTCCCACACAGGCGGCCAGCCCAGCACCTGCCTGACAGACTCTGGCTCCCCCGAGGTCTCTGCCGGTGCAGGGGTCAGGAACAGACGTGTGCATGTGGTTCTGCCTTGGTCTGGGAGTGTGGACCCACTGCCTGGCCCCCAGGCTCAGGGGCAAGGGCCCGGAGAGAGCACCACCCCGAAGCGCTTTTCTCCCGGGCTTGGGAGCATTGTGCGAGCCTGGAGTGAACAGCGGGCGGGAGTGTTTGCAAACAGGACTTTGGAGGCAGCTGGGGAGGTCTTCCAGTGGGAGAGGGCCGGTTGTGCTCAGAGGCCTCACAGGGCAGGGGCAGGACCCAGCAGGGCCCCTGCCCCTGGCCAGCCTTGCCCAGACCTTCCTGGCCTCCGGGGGTACTGCCCCACCAAGGGGCAGGCTGCGGGGACTGGGTCCAGATATGCCCGGGCGCCTCCCCTGGCTCATCCCCGCTGGTGCCTTTCCCCTGGGCCTAGGCCTCGGTTGAGGCCTCCTTGGAGAGGAGGTTGCTGGCAGGGGCTGTCTCCACACTGCAAGGTGCTGGAGCTCAGAGGGCCTCGTCAGAGGGAAGGGACCAGTAAGGGGCTGGATGCCCAAGACGTCTTTGGCCCAGCAGCCTCAGGGCAGCAGGGAGAGCAAGAGGCCCAACTTGCCCCTAGGTCGGCTCTGCCCCTTCCCACACAGGCGGCCAACCCAGCAGCTGCCTGCCAGACTCTGGCTCCCCCAAGCTCTCTGCCGGTGCAGGGGACAGGAACAGACGTGGGCATGTGGTTCTGCCTAAGCCAGGGAGTGTGTTCCCCGTGCCTTGCCCCCAGGCTCAGGGGCAAGGGCCCGGAGAGAGACCCACCCCAATGCGCTTTTCTCCCGGGCTTGGGAGCATTGTGCGAGCCTGGCGTGAACAGCGGGCGGGAGTGTTTGCAAACAGGACTTTGGAGGCAGCCGGGGAGGTCTTCCAGTGAGAGAGGGCCGGTTGTGCTCAGAGGCCCCACAGGCCAGGGGCAGGACCCAGCAGGGCCCCTGACCCTGGCCAGCCTTGCCCAGACCTTCCTGGCCTCCGGGGGTACTGCCCCACCAAGGGGCAGGCTGCGGGGACTGGGTCCAGACATCCCCGGGCGCCTCCCCAGGCTCATCCCCGCTGGTGCCTTTCCCCTGGGCCTAGGCCTCGGTTGAGGCCTCCTTGGAGAGGAGGTTGCTGGCAGGGGCTGTCTCCACACTGCAAGGTGCTGGAGATCAGAGGGCCTCGTCAGAGGGAAGGGACCAGCAAAGGGCTGGATGCCCAAGACCTCTTTGACCCAGCAGCCTCAGGGCAGCAGGAAGAGCAAGAGGCCCAACTTGCCCCTAGGTCGGCTCTGCCACGTCCCACACAGGCGGCCAGCCCAGCAGCAGCCTGGCAGTCTCTGGCTCCCCCGAGCTCTCTGCCGGTGTAGGGGGCAGGAACAGACGTGTGCATGTCGTTCTGCCTTGGCCTGGGAGTGTGTTCCCCCTGCCTGGCCCCCAGGCTCAGGGGCAAGGGCCTGGAGAGAGCACCACCCCGAAGCGCTTTTCTCCCGGGCTTGGGAGCATTGTGCGTGCCTGGCGGGAACAGCGGGCGGGAGTGCTTGCAAACCGGCCTTTCGAGGCAGACGGGGAGGTCTTCCAGCGGGAGAGTGCCGGTTGTGCTCAGACGCCCCACAGGCCAGGGGCAGGACCCAGCAGTGTCCCTGCCCCTGGCAGCCTTGCCCAGACCTTCCTGGCCTCCGGGGGTACTGCCCCACCAAGGGGCAGGCTGCGGGGACTGGGTCCAGACATGCCCGGGCGCCTTCCCAGGCTCATCCCCGCTGGTGCCTTTCCCCTGGGCCTAGGCCTCGGTTGAGGCGTTCTTGGAGAGGAGGTTGCTGGCAGGGGCTGTCTCCACACTGCAAGGTACTGGAGCTCAGAGGGCCTCGTCAGAGGGAAGGGACCAGCAAGGGGCTGGATGCCCAAGACGTCTTTGGCCCTGCAGCCTCAGGGCAGCAGGGAGAGCAAGAGGCCCAACTTGCCCCTAGGTCGGCTCTGCCCCTTCCCACACAGGCGGCCAGCCCAGCAGCTGCCTGACAGACTCTGGCTCCCCCGAGATCTCTGCCGGTGCAGGGGGCAGATCAGACGTGTGCATGTGGTTCTGCCTTGTCCTGGGAGTGTGGACACCCTGCCTTGCCCCCAGGCTCAGGGGCAAGGGCCCGGAGAGAGCACCACCCTGAAGCGCTTTTCTCCCGGGCTTGGGAGCATTGTGCACGCCTGCTGGGAACAGTGGGCGGGAGCGCTTGCAAACCGGCCTTTGGAGGCAGCCGGGGAGGTCTTCCAGTGGGAGAGGGCCGGTTGTGCTCAGAGGCCCCACAGGCCAGGGGCAGGACGCAGCAGGGCCCCTGCCCCTGGCCAGCCTTGACCAGACCTTCCTGGCCTCCGGGGGTACTGCCCCACCAAGGGGCAGGCTGCGGGGCCTGGGTCCAGACATGCCCGGGCGCCTCCCCAGGCTCATCCCCGCTGGTGCCTTTCCCCTGGGCCTAGGCCTCGGTTGAGGCCTCCTTGGAGAGGAGGTTGCTGGCAGGGGCTGTCTCCACACTGCAAGGTGCTGGAGCTCAGAGGGCCTCGTCAGAGGGAAGGGACCAGTAAGGGGCTGGATGCCCAAGACGTCTTTGGCCCAGCAGCCTCAGGGCAGCAGGGAGAGCAAGAGGCCCAACTTGCCCCTAGGGCGGCTCTGCCCCTTCCCACACAGGCGGCCAACCCAGCAGCTGCCTGACAGACTCTGGCTCCCCCAAGCTCTCTGCCGGTGCAGGGGACAGGAACAGACGTGGGCATGTGGTTCTGCCTTGGCCTGGGAGTGTGTTCCCCCTGCCTTGCCCCCAGGCTCAGGGGCAAGGGCCCGGAGAGAGCAACACCCCGAAGCGCTTTTCTCCTGGCCTTGGGAGCGTTGTGCGTGCCTGGCGGGAACAGCGGGCGGGAGTGTTGGCAAACCCGCCTTTGGAGGCAGCCGGGGAGGTCTTCCAGTGGGAGAGGGCCGGTTGTGCTCAGAGGCCCCACAGGCCAGGGGCAGGACCCAGCAGGGACCCTGCCCCTGGTCAGCCTTGCCCAGACCTTCCTGGCCTCCGGGGGTACTGCCCCACCAAGGGGCAGGCTGCGGGGACTGGGTCCTGATATGCCCGTGCGCCTCCACTGGCTCATCCCCGCTGGTGCCTTTCCCCTGGGCCTAGGCCTCGGTTGAGGCCTCCTTGGAGAGCAGGTTGCTGGCAGGGGCTGTCTCCACACTGCAAGGTGCTGGAGCTCAGAGGGCCTCGTCAGAGGGAAGGGACCAGCAAGGGGCTGGATGCCCAAGACCTCTTTGGCCCAGCAGCCTCAGGGCAGCAAGGAGAGCAAGAGGCCCAACTTGCCCCTAGGTCGGCTCTGCCCCTTCCCACACAGGCGGCCAGCCCAGCAGCTGCCTGACAGACTCTGGCTCCCCCCAGCTCTCTGCCGGTGGAGGGGGCAGGAACAGACGTGTGCATGTTGTTGTGCCTTGGCCTGGGACTGTGGATCCCCTGCCTGACCCTCAGGCTCAGGGGCAAGGGCCCGGAGAGACCACCACCCCGAAGCGCTTTTCTCCCGGGCTTGGGAGCATTGTGCGCGCCTGGCGGGAACAGTGGGCGGGAGTGCTTGCAAACCGGCCTTTGGAGGCAGCCGGGGAGTTCTTCCAGTGGGAGAGGGCCGGTTGTGCTCAGAGGCCCCACAGGCCAGGGGCAGGACCCAGCAGGGCCCCTGCCCCTGGCCAGCCTTGCCCAGACCTTCCTGGCCTCCGGGGGTACTGCCCCACCAAGGGGCAGGCTGCGGGGACAGGGTCCAGACATGCCCGGGCGCCTCCCCTGGCTCAACCCCGCTGGTGCCTTTCCCCTGGGCCTAGGCCTCGGTTGAGGCCTCCTTGGAGAGGAGATTGCTGGCAGGGGCTGTCTCCACACTGCAAGGTGCTGGAGCTCAGAGGGCCTCGTCAGAGGGAAGGGACCAGTAAGGGGCTGGATGCCCAAGACGTCTTTGGCCCTGCAGCCTCAGGGCAGCAGGGAGAGCAAGAGGCCCAACTTGCCCCTAGGTCGGCTCTGCCCCTTCCCACACAGGCGGCCAGCCCAGCACCTGCCTGAGAGACTCTGGCTCCCCCGAGCTCTCTGCCGGTGCCGGGGACAGGACCAGACGTGTGCATGTGTTTCTGCCTTGGTCTGGGAGTGTGTTCCCCCTGCCTTGCCCACAGGCTCAGGGGCAAGGGCCCGGAGAGAGCACCACACCGAAGCGCTTTTCTCCCGGGCTTGGGAGCATTGTGCGTGCCTGGCGGGAAGAGCGGGCAGGAGTGTTGGCAAACTGGCCTTTGGAGGCAGCCGGGGAGGTCTTCCAGTGGGAGAGGGCCGGTTGTGCTCAGAGGCCCCACAGGCCATGGGGAGGACCCAGCAGGGCCCCTGCCCCTGGCCAGCCTTGCCCAGATCTTCCTGGCCTCCGGGGGTACTGCCCCACCAAGGGGCAGGCTGCGGGGACTGGGTCCAGACATGCCCGGGCGCCTCCCCAGGCTCATCCCCGCTGGTGCCTTTCCCCTGGGCCTAGGCCTCGGTTGAGGCCTCCTTGGAGAGGATGTTGCTGGCAGGGGCTGTCTCCACACTGCAAGGTGCTGGAGCTCAAAGGGCCTCGTCAGAGGGAAGGGACCAGCAAGGGGCTGGATGCCCAAGACCTCTTTGGCCCAGCAGCCTCAGGGCAGCAGGGAGAGGAAGAGGCCCAACTTACCCCTAGGTTGGCTCTGCCCCTTCCCACACAGGCGGCCAACCCAGCAGCTGCCTGACAGACTCTGGCTCCCCCGAGCTCTCTGCCGGTGCAGGGGTCAGGAACAGACGTGTGCATGTGGTTCTGCCTTGGTCTGGGAGTGTGGACCAACTGCCTGGCCCCCAGGCTCAGGGGCAAGGGCCCGAGGAGAGCACCACCCCGAAGCGCTTTTCTCCCGGGCTTGGGAGCATTGTGCTTGCCTGGCGGGAACAGCGGGCAGGAGTGTTGGCAAACTGGCCTTTGGAGGCAGCCGGGGAGGTCTTCCAGTGGGAGAGGGCCGGGTGTGCTCAGAGGCCCCACAGGCCAGGGGCAGGACCCAGCAGGTCCCCTGCCCCTGGCCAGCCTTTCCCAGACCTTCCTGGCCTCCGGGGGTACTGCCCCACCAAGGGGCAGGCTGCGGGGACTGGGTCCAGACATGCCCGGGCGCCTCCCCAGGCTCATCCCCGCTGGTGCCTTTCCCCTGGTCCTAGGTCTCGGTTGAGGCCTCCTTGGAGAGGAGGTTGCTGGCAGGGGCTGTCTCCACACTGCAAGGTGCTGGAGCTCAGAGGGTCTCGTCAGAGGGAAGGGACAAGCAAAGGGCTGGATGCCCAAGACGTCTTTGGCCCAGCAGCCTCAGGGCAGCAGGGAGAGCAAGAGGCCCAACTTGCCCCTAGGTCGGCTCTGCCCCTTCCCACAAAGGCGGCCAGCCCAGCAGCTGCCTGACAGACTCTGGCTCCCCCGAGCTCTCTGCCGGTGCAGGGGTCAGGAACAGACGTGTGCATGTGGTTCTGCCTTGGCCTGGGAGTGTGGACCCCCTGCCTGGCCCCCAGGCTCAGGGGCAAGGGCCCGGAGAGAGCACCACCCCGAAGCGCTTTTCTCCCGGGCTTGGGAGCATTGTGCGCGCTTGGTGGGAACAGTGGGCGGGAGTGCGTGCAAAACGGCCTTTGGAGGCAGCCGGGGAGGTCTTCCAGTGGGAGAGGGCCGGTTGTGCTCAGAGGCCCCACAGGCCATGGGCAGGACCCAGCAGGTACCCTGCCCCTGGTCAGCCTTGCCCAGACCTTCCTGGCCTCCAGGGGTACTGCCCCACCAAGGGGCAGGCTGCGGGGACTGGGTCCAGACATGCCCGGGCGCCTCCCCAGGCTCATCCCCGCTGGTGCCTTTCCCCTGGGCCTAGGCCTCGGTTGAGGCCTCCTTGGAGAGGAGATTGCTGGCAGGTGCTGTCTCCACACTGCAAGGTGCTGGAGCTCAGAGGGCCTCGTCAGAGGGAAGGGACCAGCAAAGGGCTGGATGCCCAAGACGTCTTTGGCCCAGCAGCCTCAGGGCAGCAGGGAGAGCAAGAGGCCCAACTTGCCCCTAGGTCGGCTCTGCCCCTTCCCACACAGGCGGCCAGCCCAGCACCTGCCTGAGAGACTCTGGCTCCCCCGAGCTCTCTGCCGGTGTAGGGGGCAGGAACAGACGTGTTCATGTCGTTCTGTCTTGGCCTGGGAGTGTGTTCCCCCTGCCTGGCCCGCAGGCTTAGGGGCAAGGGCCCGGAGAGAGCACCACCCCGAAGCGCTTTTCTCCCGGGCTTGGGAGCATTGTGCGTGCCTGGCGGGAACAGCAGGTGCGGGAGTGCTTGCAAACCGGCCTTTCGAGGCAGACGGGGAGGTCTTCCAGCGGGAGTGTGCCGGTTGTGCTCAGACGTCCCACAGGCCAGGGGCAGGACCCAGCGCTGTCCCTGCCCCTGGCAGCCTTGCACAGACCTTCCTGGCCTCCGGGGGTACTGCCCCACCAAGGGGCAGGCTGCGGGGACTGGGTCCAGACATGCCCGGGCGCCTCCCCAGGCTCATCCCCGCTGGTGCCTTTCCCCTGGGCCTAGGCCTCGGTTGAGGCCTCATTGGAGAGGAGGTTGCTGGCAGGGGCTGTCTCCACACTGCAAGGTGTTGGAGCTCAGAGGGCCTCGTCAGAGGGAAGGGACCAGCAAGGGGCTGGATGCCCAAGACGTCTTTGGCCCTGCAGCCTCAGGGCAGCAGGGAGAGGAAGAGGCCCAACTTGCCCCTAGGTCGGCTCTGCCCCTTCTCACACATGCGGCCAGCCCAGCACCTGCCTGACAGACTCTGGCTCCCCCGAGCTCTCTGCCGGTGCAGGGGTCAGGAACAGACGTGTGCATGGGGTTCTGCCTTGGTCTGGGAGTGTGGACCCACTGCCTGGCCCCCAGGCTCAGGGGCAAGGGCCCGGAGAGAGCACCACCCCGAAGCGCTTTTCTCCCGGGCTTGGGAGCATTGTGCGAGCCTGGCGTGAACAGCGGGCGGGAGTGTTTGCAAACAGGACTTTGGAGGCAGCTGGGGAGGTCTTCCAGTGGGAGAGGGCCGGTTGTGCTCAGAGGCCTCACAGGCCAGGGGCAGGACCCAGCAGGGCCCCTGCCCCTGGCCAGCCTTGCCCAGACCTTCCTGGCCTCCGGGGGTACTGCCCCACCAAGGGGCAGGCTGCGGGGACTGGGTCCAGACATGTCCGTGCGCCGCCCCAGGATCATCCCCGCTGGTGCTTTTCCCCTGGGCGTAGGCCTCGGTTGAGGCCTCTTTGGAGAGGAGGTTGCTGGCAGGGGCTGTCTCCACACTGCAAGGTGCTGGAGCTCAGAGGGCCTCGTCAGAGGGAAGGGACCAGCAAAGGGCTGGATGCCCAAGACCTCTTTGACCCAGCAGCCTCAGGCCAGCAGTTAGAGCAAGAGGCCCAACTTGCCCCTAGATCGGCTCTGCCCCATCCCACACAGGCAGCCAGCCCAGCAGCAGCCTGGCAGTCTCTGGCTCCCCCGAGCTCTCTGCCGGTGTAGAGGGCAGGAACAGACGTGTGCATGTCGTTCTGCCTTGGCCTGGGAGTGTGTTCCAACTGCCTGGCCCCCAGGCTCAGGGGCAAGGGCCCGGAGAGAGCACCACCCCGAAGCGCTTTTCTCCCGGGCTTGGGAGCATTGTGCGTGCCTGGCGGGAACAGCGGGCGGGAGTGCTTGCAAACCGGCCTTTGGAGGCAGCCCGGGAGGTCTTCCAAGGGCCTGTAGAGAGCACCACCCCGAAGCGCTTTTCTCCCGCGCTTGGGAGCATTCTGCGCGGGTGGCGGGAACAGCAGGCAGGAGTGCTTGAAAACCGTCCTTTGGAGGCAGCCGGGGAGGTCTTCCAGGGCCCGGTGTGAGCACCACCCCAAAATGCTTTTCTCCCGGGCTTGGGAGCATTGTGCGCGGATGGCGGGAACAGCAGGAAGGAGTCCTTGCAAACCGGCCTTTGGAGGCAGCCGGGGAGGTCTTCCAAGGGCCTGTAGAGAGCACAACCCCGAAGCGCTTTTCTCCCGGGCTTGGGAGCTTTGTGCGCGGGTGGCGGGAACAGCAGGCAGGAGTGCTTGAAAACCGTCCTTTGGAGGCAGCCGGGGAGGTCTTCCAGGGCCCGGTGTGAGCACCACCCCAAAATGCTTTTCTCCCGGGCTTGGGAGCATTGTGCGCGGATGGCGGGAACAGCGAGTGGGAGTGCTTGCAAACCGGCCTTTGGGGGCACCCCGGGACGTCTTCCATGGGCACGGAGAGAACACCACCCCGAAGCGCTTTTCTCCGGGGTTTTGGAGGATTGTGCATGGCTGGCGGCAACAGCGAGTGGGAGTGCTTGCAAACCGGCCTTTGGGGGCAGCCAGGGAGGTCCTCCATTGGCACGGAGAGAACACCACCCCGAAGCGCTTTTCTCCCGGTCTTGGGAGCATTGTGCGAGGCTGGCGGGAACAGCGGGCGGGAGTGCTTGCAAACCGGCCTTTGGAGGCAGCTTGGGAGGTCTTCCAAGGGCCCGGAGAGAGCACCATCCCGAAGCACTTTTCTCACGGAATTGGGAGCATTGTTCGCGGCTGTCGGGAACAGAGGACATGAGTGCTTGCAAACCGGCCTTTAGAGGCAGCCGGGGAGTCTTCCAAGGGCCCGAGAGAGACCACCCCAAAATGCTTTTCTCCCGGGCTTGGGAGCATTGTGTGCGGCTGGGGGGTCAGCGGGAGGGAGTTCTTGAAAACCAGCCTTTGGAGGCAGCCGGGGAGGTCTTCCAAGGGCCGGGAGAGAGCACCACCCCGAAGCGCTTTTCTCCCGGGCGTGGGAGCATTGTGCGCGGCTGGCGGGAACAGCGGGATTGAGTGCTTGCAAACCGGCCTTTGGAGGCAGCCGGGGAGGTCTTCCAAGGGCCGGGAGAGAGCACCACCCCGAAGCGCTTTTCTCCTAGGCTTGGGAGCATTGTGCGCGGCTGGCGGGAACAGCGGGCATGAGTGCTTGCAAACCGGCCTTTGGAGACAAACGGGGAGGTCTTCCAAGGGCCCGTAGAGAGCACCACCCCGAAGCGCTTTTCTCCCGTGATTGGGAGCATTGTGTGCGGCTGGCGGGACAGCGGGAGGGAGTACTTGAAATCCAGCCTTTGGAGGCAGCCGGGGAGGTCTTCCAAGTGCCGGGAGAGAGCACCACCCTGAAGGGCTTTTCTCCTGGGCTTGGAGCATTTGCACGGATGGCGGGAACAGCGAGTGGGAGTGCTTGCAAACCGGCATTTGGGGGCAGCCCGGGAGGTCTTTCTTGGGCCCAGAGAGAACACCACCCCGAAACGCTTTTCTCCCGGGCTTGGGAGCATTGTGCGCGGGTGGCGGGAACAGCAGGCAGAAGTGCTTGCAAACCGGCCTTGGAGGCAGCCGGGGAGGTCTTCCAAAGCCCGGAGTGAGCACCACCCCAAAATGCTTTTCTCCCGGGCTTGGGAGCATTGTGCGCAGCTGGCGTGAACAGCGGGATAGAGTGCTTGCAAACCAGCCTTTGGAGGCAGCCGGGGAGGTCTTCCAGCGGGAGAGTGCCAGTTGTGCTCAGAGGCCTCACAGGCCAGGGGCAGGACCCAGCAGGGCCCCTGCCCCTGGCCAGCCTTGCCCAGACCTTCCTGGCCTCCGGGGGTACTGCCCCACCAAGGGGCAGGCTGCGGGGCCTAGGTCCAGACATGCCCGGGCGCCTCCCCAGGCTCATCCCCGCTGGTGCCTTTCCCCTGGGCCTAGGCCTCGGTTGAGGCCTCCTTGGAGAGGAGGTTGCCGGCAGGGGCTGTCTGCACACTGCAAGGTGCTGGAGCTCAGAGGGCCTCGTCAGAGGGAAAGGACCAGCAAAGGGCTGGATGCCCAAGACCTCTTTGACCCAGCAGCCTCAGGGCAGCAGGGAGAGCAAGAGGCCCAACTTGCCCCTAGGTCGGCTCTACCCCGTCCCACACAGGCAGCCAGCCCAGCAGCAGCCTGGCAGTCTCTGGCTCCCCCGAACACTCTGCCGGTGTAGGGGGCAGGAACAGACGTGTGCATGTCGTTCTGCCTTGACCTGGGAGTGTGTTCCCCCTGCCTGTCCCCCAGGCTCAGGGGCAAGGGCCCGGAGAGAGCACCACCCCGAAGCGCTTTTCTCCCGGGCTTGGGAGCATTGTGCGTGCCTGGCGGGAAGAGCGGGCAGGAGTGTTGGCAAACTGGCCTTTGGAGGCAGCCGGGGAGGTCTTCCAGTGGGAGAGGGCCGGTTGTGCTCAGAGGCCCCACAGGCCATGGGGAGGACCCAGCAGGGCCCCTGCCCCTGGCCAGCCTTGCCCAGATCTTCCTGGCCTCCGGGGGTACTGCCCCACCAAGGGGCAGGCTGCGGGGACTGGGTCCAGACATGCCCGGGCGCCTCCCCAGGCTCATCCCCGCTGGTGCCTTTCCCCTGGGCCTAGGCCTCGGTTGAGGCCTCCTTGGAGAGGATGTTGCTGGCAGGGGCTGTCTCCACACTGCAAGGTGCTGGAGCTCAAAGGGCCTCGTCAGAGGGAAGGGACCAGCAAGGGGCTGGATGCCCAAGACCTCTTTGGCCCAGCAGCCTCAGGGCAGCAGGGAGAGGAAGAGGCCCAACTTACCCCTAGGTTGGCTCTGCCCCTTCCCACACAGGCGGCCAACCCAGCAGCTGCCTGACAGACTCTGGCTCCCCCGAGCTCTCTGCCGGTGCAGGGGTCAGGAACAGACGTGTGCATGTGGTTCTGCCTTGGTCTGGGAGTGTGGACCAACTGCCTGGCCCCCAGGCTCAGGGGCAAGGGCCCGAGGAGAGCACCACCCCGAAGCGCTTTTCTCCCGGGCTTGGGAGCATTGTGCTTGCCTGGCGGGAACAGCGGGCAGGAGTGTTGGCAAACTGGCCTTTGGAGGCAGCCGGGGAGGTCTTCCAGTGGGAGAGGGCCGGGTGTGCTCAGAGGCCCCACAGGCCAGGGGCAGGACCCAGCAGGTCCCCTGCCCCTGGCCAGCCTTTCCCAGACCTTCCTGGCCTCCGGGGGTACTGCCCCACCAAGGGGCAGGCTGCGGGGACTGGGTCCAGACATGCCCGGGCGCCTCCCCAGGCTCATCCCCGCTGGTGCCTTTCCCCTGGTCCTAGGTCTCGGTTGAGGCCTCCTTGGAGAGGAGGTTGCTGGCAGGGGCTGTCTCCACACTGCAAGGTGCTGGAGCTCAGAGGGTCTCGTCAGAGGGAAGGGACAAGCAAAGGGCTGGATGCCCAAGACGTCTTTGGCCCAGCAGCCTCAGGGCAGCAGGGAGAGCAAGAGGCCCAACTTGCCCCTAGGTCGGCTCTGCCCCTTCCCACAAAGGCGGCCAGCCCAGCAGCTGCCTGACAGACTCTGGCTCCCCCGAGCTCTCTGCCGGTGCAGGGGTCAGGAACAGACGTGTGCATGTGGTTCTGCCTTGGCCTGGGAGTGTGGACCCCCTGCCTGGCCCCCAGGCTCAGGGGCAAGGGCCCGGAGAGAGCACCACCCCGAAGCGCTTTTCTCCCGGGCTTGGGAGCATTGTGCGCGCTTGGTGGGAACAGTGGGCGGGAGTGCGTGCAAAACGGCCTTTGGAGGCAGCCGGGGAGGTCTTCCAGTGGGAGAGGGCCGGTTGTGCTCAGAGGCCCCACAGGCCATGGGCAGGACCCAGCAGGTACCCTGCCCCTGGTCAGCCTTGCCCAGACCTTCCTGGCCTCCAGGGGTACTGCCCCACCAAGGGGCAGGCTGCGGGGACTGGGTCCAGACATGCCCGGGCGCCTCCCCAGGCTCATCCCCGCTGGTGCCTTTCCCCTGGGCCTAGGCCTCGGTTGAGGCCTCCTTGGAGAGGAGATTGCTGGCAGGTGCTGTCTCCACACTGCAAGGTGCTGGAGCTCAGAGGGCCTCGTCAGAGGGAAGGGACCAGCAAAGGGCTGGATGCCCAAGACGTCTTTGGCCCAGCAGCCTCAGGGCAGCAGGGAGAGCAAGAGGCCCAACTTGCCCCTAGGTCGGCTCTGCCCCTTCCCACACAGGCGGCCAGCCCAGCACCTGCCTGAGAGACTCTGGCTCCCCCGAGCTCTCTGCCGGTGTAGGGGGCAGGAACAGACGTGTTCATGTCGTTCTGTCTTGGCCTGGGAGTGTGTTCCCCCTGCCTGGCCCGCAGGCTTAGGGGCAAGGGCCCGGAGAGAGCACCACCCCGAAGCGCTTTTCTCCCGGGCTTGGGAGCATTGTGCGTGCCTGGCGGGAACAGCAGGTGCGGGAGTGCTTGCAAACCGGCCTTTCGAGGCAGACGGGGAGGTCTTCCAGCGGGAGTGTGCCGGTTGTGCTCAGACGTCCCACAGGCCAGGGGCAGGACCCAGCGCTGTCCCTGCCCCTGGCAGCCTTGCACAGACCTTCCTGGCCTCCGGGGGTACTGCCCCACCAAGGGGCAGGCTGCGGGGACTGGGTCCAGACATGCCCGGGCGCCTCCCCAGGCTCATCCCCGCTGGTGCCTTTCCCCTGGGCCTAGGCCTCGGTTGAGGCCTCATTGGAGAGGAGGTTGCTGGCAGGGGCTGTCTCCACACTGCAAGGTGTTGGAGCTCAGAGGGCCTCGTCAGAGGGAAGGGACCAGCAAGGGGCTGGATGCCCAAGACGTCTTTGGCCCTGCAGCCTCAGGGCAGCAGGGAGAGGAAGAGGCCCAACTTGCCCCTAGGTCGGCTCTGCCCCTTCTCACACATGCGGCCAGCCCAGCACCTGCCTGACAGACTCTGGCTCCCCCGAGCTCTCTGCCGGTGCAGGGGTCAGGAACAGACGTGTGCATGGGGTTCTGCCTTGGTCTGGGAGTGTGGACCCACTGCCTGGCCCCCAGGCTCAGGGGCAAGGGCCCGGAGAGAGCACCACCCCGAAGCGCTTTTCTCCCGGGCTTGGGAGCATTGTGCGAGCCTGGCGTGAACAGCGGGCGGGAGTGTTTGCAAACAGGACTTTGGAGGCAGCTGGGGAGGTCTTCCAGTGGGAGAGGGCCGGTTGTGCTCAGAGGCCTCACAGGCCAGGGGCAGGACCCAGCAGGGCCCCTGCCCCTGGCCAGCCTTGCCCAGACCTTCCTGGCCTCCGGGGGTACTGCCCCACCAAGGGGCAGGCTGCGGGGACTGGGTCCAGACATGTCCGTGCGCCGCCCCAGGATCATCCCCGCTGGTGCTTTTCCCCTGGGCGTAGGCCTCGGTTGAGGCCTCTTTGGAGAGGAGGTTGCTGGCAGGGGCTGTCTCCACACTGCAAGGTGCTGGAGCTCAGAGGGCCTCGTCAGAGGGAAGGGACCAGCAAAGGGCTGGATGCCCAAGACCTCTTTGACCCAGCAGCCTCAGGCCAGCAGTTAGAGCAAGAGGCCCAACTTGCCCCTAGATCGGCTCTGCCCCATCCCACACAGGCAGCCAGCCCAGCAGCAGCCTGGCAGTCTCTGGCTCCCCCGAGCGCTCTGCCGGTGTAGAGGGCAGGAACAGACGTGTGCATGTCGTTCTGCCTTGGCCTGGGAGTGTGTTCCAACTGCCTGGCCCCCAGGCTCAGGGGCAAGGGCCCGGAGAGAGCACCACCCCGAAGCGCTTTTCTCCCGGGCTTGGGAGCATTGTGCGTGCCTGGCGGGAACAGCGGGCGGGAGTGCTTGCAAACCGGCCTTTGGAGGCAGCCCGGGAGGTCTTCCAAGGGCCTGTAGAGAGCACCACCCCGAAGCGCTTTTCTCCCGCGCTTGGGAGCATTCTGCGCGGGTGGCGGGAACAGCAGGCAGGAGTGCTTGAAAACCGTCCTTTGGAGGCAGCCGGGGAGGTCTTCCAGGGCCCGGTGTGAGCACCACCCCAAAATGCTTTTCTCCCGGGCTTGGGAGCATTGTGCGCGGATGGCGGGAACAGCAGGAAGGAGTCCTTGCAAACCGGCCTTTGGAGGCAGCCGGGGAGGTCTTCCAAGGGCCTGTAGAGAGCACAACCCCGAAGCGCTTTTCTCCCGGGCTTGGGAGCTTTGTGCGCGGGTGGCGGGAACAGCAGGCAGGAGTGCTTGAAAACCGTCCTTTGGAGGCAGCCGGGGAGGTCTTCCAGGGCCCGGTGTGAGCACCACCCCAAAATGCTTTTCTCCCGGGCTTGGGAGCATTGTGCGCGGATGGCGGGAACAGCGAGTGGGAGTGCTTGCAAACCGGCCTTTGGGGGCACCCCGGGACGTCTTCCATGGGCACGGAGAGAACACCACCCCGAAGCGCTTTTCTCCGGGGTTTTGGAGGATTGTGCATGGCTGGCGGCAACAGCGAGTGGGAGTGCTTGCAAACCGGCCTTTGGGGGCAGCCAGGGAGGTCCTCCATTGGCACGGAGAGAACACCACCCCGAAGCGCTTTTCTCCCGGTCTTGGGAGCATTGTGCGAGGCTGGCGGGAACAGCGGGCGGGAGTGCTTGCAAACCGGCCTTTGGAGGCAGCTTGGGAGGTCTTCCAAGGGCCCGGAGAGAGCACCATCCCGAAGCACTTTTCTCACGGAATTGGGAGCATTGTTCGCGGCTGTCGGGAACAGAGGACATGAGTGCTTGCAAACCGGCCTTTAGAGGCAGCCGGGGAGTCTTCCAAGGGCCCGAGAGAGACCACCCCAAAATGCTTTTCTCCCGGGCTTGGGAGCATTGTGTGCGGCTGGGGGGTCAGCGGGAGGGAGTTCTTGAAAACCAGCCTTTGGAGGCAGCCGGGGAGGTCTTCCAAGGGCCGGGAGAGAGCACCACCCCGAAGCGCTTTTCTCCCGGGCGTGGGAGCATTGTGCGCGGCTGGCGGGAACAGCGGGATTGAGTGCTTGCAAACCGGCCTTTGGAGGCAGCCGGGGAGGTCTTCCAAGGGCCGGGAGAGAGCACCACCCCGAAGCGCTTTTCTCCTAGGCTTGGGAGCATTGTGCGCGGCTGGCGGGAACAGCGGGCATGAGTGCTTGCAAACCGGCCTTTGGAGACAAACGGGGAGGTCTTCCAAGGGCCCGTAGAGAGCACCACCCCGAAGCGCTTTTCTCCCGTGATTGGGAGCATTGTGTGCGGCTGGCGGGACAGCGGGAGGGAGTACTTGAAATCCAGCCTTTGGAGGCAGCCGGGGAGGTCTTCCAAGTGCCGGGAGAGAGCACCACCCTGAAGGGCTTTTCTCCTGGGCTTGGAGCATTTGCACGGATGGCGGGAACAGCGAGTGGGAGTGCTTGCAAACCGGCATTTGGGGGCAGCCCGGGAGGTCTTTCTTGGGCCCAGAGAGAACACCACCCCGAAACGCTTTTCTCCCGGGCTTGGGAGCATTGTGCGCGGGTGGCGGGAACAGCAGGCAGAAGTGCTTGCAAACCGGCCTTGGAGGCAGCCGGGGAGGTCTTCCAAAGCCCGGAGTGAGCACCACCCCAAAATGCTTTTCTCCCGGGCTTGGGAGCATTGTGCGCAGCTGGCGTGAACAGCGGGATAGAGTGCTTGCAAACCAGCCTTTGGAGGCAGCCGGGGAGGTCTTCCAGCGGGAGAGTGCCAGTTGTGCTCAGAGGCCTCACAGGCCAGGGGCAGGACCCAGCAGGGCCCCTGCCCCTGGCCAGCCTTGCCCAGACCTTCCTGGCCTCCGGGGGTACTGCCCCACCAAGGGGCAGGCTGCGGGGCCTAGGTCCAGACATGCCCGGGCGCCTCCCCAGGCTCATCCCCGCTGGTGCCTTTCCCCTGGGCCTAGGCCTCGGTTGAGGCCTCCTTGGAGAGGAGGTTGCCGGCAGGGGCTGTCTGCACACTGCAAGGTGCTGGAGCTCAGAGGGCCTCGTCAGAGGGAAAGGACCAGCAAAGGGCTGGATGCCCAAGACCTCTTTGACCCAGCAGCCTCAGGGCAGCAGGGAGAGCAAGAGGCCCAACTTGCCCCTAGGTCGGCTCTACCCCGTCCCACACAGGCAGCCAGCCCAGCAGCAGCCTGGCAGTCTCTGGCTCCCCCGAACACTCTGCCGGTGTAGGGGGCAGGAACAGACGTGTGCATGTCGTTCTGCCTTGACCTGGGAGTGTGTTCCCCCTGCCTGTCCCCCAGGCTCAGGGGCAAGGGCCCGGAGAGAGCACCACCCCGAAGCGCTTTTCTCCCGGGCTTGGGAGCATTGTGCATGCCTGGCGGGAACAGCGGGCGGGAGTGCTTGCAAACCGGCCTTTGGAGGCAGCCGGGGAGGTCTTCCAGCGGGAGAGTGCCGGTTGTGCTCAGACGCCCCACAGGCCAGGGGCAGGACCCAGCAGTGTCCCTGCCCCTGGCAGCCTTGCCCAGACCCTCCTGGCCTCCGGGGGTACTGCCCCACCAAGGGGCAGGCTGCGGGGACTGGGTCCAGACATGCCCGGGCGCCTCCCCAGGCTCATCCCCGCTGGTGCCTTTCCCCTGGGCCTAGGCCTCGGTTGAGGCCTCCTTGGAGAGGAGGTTGCTGGCAGGGGCTGTCTCCACACTGCAAGGTGCTGGAGCTCAGAGGGCCTCGTCAGAGGGAAGGGACCAGCAAGGGACTGGATGCCCAAGACCTCTTTGGCCCAGCAGCCTCAGGGCAGCAGGGAGAGGAAGAGGCCCAACTTGCCCCTAGGTCGGCTCTGCCCCTTCCCACACAGGCGGCCAGCCCAGCAGCTGCCTGACAGACTCTGGCTCCCCCGAGCTCTCTGCCGGTGCAGGGGTCAGGAAAAGACGTGTGCATGTGGTTCTGCGTTGGTCTGGGAGTGTGGACCAACTGCCTCGCCCCCACGCTCAGGGGCAAGGGCCCGGAGAGAGCAACACCCCGAAGCGCTTTTCTCCCGGGCTTGGGAGAATTGTGCGTGCCTGGCGGGAACAGCGGGCGGGAGTGTTGGCAAACCGGCCTTTGGAGGCAGCCGGGGAAGTCTTCCAGTGGGAGAGGGCCGGTTGTGCTCAGAGGCCCCACAGGCCAAGGGCAGGACCCAGCAGGGCCCCTGCCCCTGGCCAGCCTTGCCCAGACCTTCCTGGCCTCCGGGGGTACTGCGCCACCATGGGGCAGGCTGCGGGGACTGGGTCCAGACATGCCCGGGCGCCTCCCCAGGCTCATCCCCGCTGGTGCCTTTCCCCTGGTCCTAGGCCTCGGTTGAGGCCTCCTTGGAGAGGAGGTTGCTGGCAGGGGCTGTCTCCACACTGCAAGGTGCTGGAGCTCAGAGGGCCTCGTCAGAGGGAAGGGACAAGCAAGGGGCTGGATGCCCAAGATCTCTTTGGTCCCAGCAGCCTCAGGGCAGCAGGGAGAGCAAGAGGCCCAACTTGCCCCTAGGTCGGCTCTGCCACTTCCCACACAGGCGGCCAGCCCAGCAGCTGCCTGACAGACTCTGGCTCCACCGAGCTCTCTGCCGGTGCAGGGGGCAGATCAGTCGTGTGCATGTGGTTCTGCCTTGTCCTGGGAGTGTGGACACCCTGCCTTGCCCCCAGGCTCAGGGGCAAGGGCCCAGAGAGAGCACCACCCTGAAGCGCTTTCCTCCCGGGCTTAGGAGCATTGTGCACGCCTGCTGGGAACAGTGGGCGGTAGCGCTTGCAAACCGGCCTTTGGAGGCAGCCGGGGAGGTCTTTCAGTGGGAGAGGGCCGGTTGTGCTCAGAGGCCCCACAGGCCAGGGGCAGGACGCAGCAGGGCCCCTGCCCCTGGCCAGCCTTGCCCAGACCTTCCTGGCCTCCGGGGGTACTGCCCCACCAAGGGGCAGGCTGCGGGAACTGGGTCCAGACATGCTCGGGCGCCTCCCCTGGCTCATCCCCGCTGGTGCCTTTCCCCTGGGCCTAGGCCTCGGTTGAGGCCTCCTTGGAGAGGAGGTTGCTGGCAGGGGCTGTCTCCACACTGCAAGGTGCTGGAGCTCAGAGGGCCTCGTCAGAGTGAAGGGACCAGTGAGGGGCTGGATGCCCAAGACGTCTTTGGCCCAGCAGCCTCAGGGCAGCAGGGAGAGCAAGAGGCCCAACTTGCCCCTAGGTCGGCTCTGCCCCTTCCCACACAGGCGGCCAACCCAGCACCTGCCTGACAGACTCTGGCTCCCCCAAGCTCTCTGCCGGTGCAGGGGACAGGAACAGACGTGTGCATGTGTTTCTGCCTTGGCCTGGGAGTGTGTTCCCCCTGCCTTGCCCCCAGGCTCAGGGGCAAGGGCCCGGAGAGAGCACCACTCCGAAGTGCTTTTCTCCCGGGCTTGGGAGCATTGTGCGAGCCTGACGTGAACAGCGGGCGGGAGTGTTTGCAAACAGGACTTTGGAGGCAGCCGGGGAGGTCTTCCAGTGGGAGAGGGCCGGTTGTGCTCAGAGGCCCCACAGGCCAGGGTCAGGACCCAGCAGGGCACCTGCCCCCGGCCAGACTTGCCCAGACCTTCCTGGACTCCGGGGGTACTGCCCCACCAAGGGGCAGGCTGCGGGAACTGGGTCCAGACATGCTCGGGCGCCTCCCCTGGCTCATCCCCGCTGGTGCCTTTCCCCTGGGTGTAGTCCTCGGTTGAGGCCTCTTTGGAGAGGAGGTTGCTGGCAGGGGCTGTCTCCACACTGCAAGGTGCTGGAGCTCAGAGGGCCTCGTCAGAGGGAAGGCACCAGCAAAGGGCTGGATGCCCAAGACCTCTTTGGCCCAGCAGCCTCAGGGCAGCAGGGAGAGCAAGAGGCCCAACTTGCCCCTAGGTCGGCTCTGCCCCGTCCCACACAGGCAGCCAGCCCAGCAGCAGCCTGGCAGTCTCTGGCTCCCCCGAGCTCTCTGCCGGTGTAGGGGGCAGGAACAGACGTGTGCATGTCGTTTTCCCTTGGCCTGGGAGTGTGTTCCCCCTGCCTGGCCCCAGGCTCAGGGGCAAGGGCCCGGAGAGAGCACCAACCCGAAGCGCTTTTCTCCCGGGCTTGGGAGCATTGTGCGTGCCTGGGGGAACAGCGGGTGGGAGTGCTTGCAAACCGTCTTTTGGAGGCAGACGGGGAGGTCTTCCAGCGGGAGAGTGCCGGTTGTGTTCAGACGCCCAACAGGCCAGGGGCAGGACCCAGCAGTGTCCCTGCCCCTGGCAGCCTTGCCGAGACCTTCCTGGCTTCCGGGGGTACAGCCCCACCAAGGGGCAGGCTGCGGGGACTGGGTCCAGACATGGCCGGGCGCCTCCCCAGGCTCATCCCCGCTGGTGCTTTTCCCCTAGGCCTAGGCCTCGGTTGAGGCCCCCTTGGAGAGGAGGTTGCTGGCAGGGGCTGTCTCCACACTGCAAGGTGCTGGAGCTCAGAGGGCCTCATCAGAGGGAAGGGACCAGCAAGGGGCTGGATGCCCAAGACCTCTTTGGCCCAGCAGCCTCAGGGCAGCAGGGAGAGGAAGAGGCCCAACTTGCCCCTAGGTCGGCTCTGCCCCTTCCCACACAGGCGGCCAGCCCAGCAGCTGCCTGACAGACTCTGGCTCCCCCGAGCTCTCTGCCGGTGCAGGGGTCAGGAACAGACGTGTGCATGTGGTTCTGCCTTGGTCTCCGAGTGTGGACCAACTGCCTGGCCCCCAGGTTCAGGGGCAAGGGCCCGGAGAGAGCACCACCCCGAAGCGCTTTTCTCCCGGGCTTGGGAGAATTGTGCGCGCTTGGTGGGAACAGTGGGCGGGAGTGCTTGCAAACCGGCCTTTGGAGGCAGCCGGGGAGGTCTTCCAGTGGGAGAGGGCCGGTTGTGCTCAGAGGCCCCACAGGCCAGGGGCAGGACCCAGCAGGGCCCCTGCCCCTGGCCAGCCTTGCCCAGACCTTCCTGCCTCCGGGGTTACAGCCCCACAAAGGGGTAGGCTGCGGGGAATGGGTCCAGACATGCCTGGGCGCCTCCCCAGGCTCATCCCCGCTGGTGCCTTTCCCCTGGGCCTAGGCCTCGGTTGAGGCCTCCTTGGAGAGGAGGTTGCTGGCAGGGATTGTCTCCACACTGCAAGGTGCTGGAGCTCAGAGGGCCTCGTCAGAGGGAAGGGACCAGCAACGGGATGGATGCCCAAGACCTCTTTGGCCCAGCAGCCTCAGGGCAGCAGGGAGAGGAAGAGGCCCAACTTGCCCCTAGGTCGGCTCTGCCCCTTCCCACACAGGCGGCCAGCCCAGCAGCTGCCTGACAGACTCTGGCTCCCCCGAGCTCTCTGCCGGTGCAGGGGGCAGGAACAGACGTGTGCATGTGGTTCTGACTTGGCCTGGGAGTGTGGACACCGTGCCTTGACCCCAGGCTCAGGGGCAAGGGCCCGGAGAGAGCACCACCCTGAAGCGCTTTTCTCCCGGGCTTGGGAGCATTGTGCACGCCTGCTGGGAACAGTGGGCGGGAGCGCTTGCAAACCGGCCTTTGGAGGCAGCCGGGGAGGTCTTCCAGTGGGAGAGGGCCGGTTGTGCTCAGAGGCCCCACAGGCCAGGGGCAGGACGCAGCAGGGCCCCTGCCCCTGGCCAGCCTTGCCCAGACCTTCCTGGCCTCCGGGGGTACTGCCCCACCAAGGGGCAGGCTGCGGGGACTGGGTCCAGACATGCTCGGGCGCCTCCCCTGGCTCATCCCCGCTGGTGCCTTTCCCCTGGGCCTAGGCCTCGGTTGAGGCCTCCTTGGAGAGGAGGTTGCTGGCAGGGGCTGTCTCCACACTGCAAGGTGCTGGAGCTCAGAGGGCCTCGTCAGAGGGAAGGGACCTGTAAGGGGCTGGATGCCCAAGACGTCTTTGGCCCAGCAGCCTCAGGGCAGCAGGGAGAGCAAGAGGCCCAACTTGCCCCTAGGGCGGCTCTGCCCCTTCCCACACAGGCGGCCAACCCAGCAGCTGCCTGCCAGACTCTGGCTCCCCCAAGCTCTCTGCCGGTGCAGGGGACAGGAACAGACGTGGGCATGTGGTTCTGCCTTGGCCAGGGAGTGTGTTCCCCGTGCCTTGCCCCCAGGCTCAGGGGCAAGGGCCCGGAGAGAGAACCACCCCAATGCGCTTTTCTCCCGGGCTTGGGAGCATTGTGCGAGGCTGGCGGGAACAGCGGGCGGGAGTGCTTGCAAACCGGCCTTTGGAGGCAGCTTGGGAGGTCTTCCAAGGGCCCGGAGAGAGCACCATCCCGAAGCACTTTTCTCACGGAATTGGGAGCATTGTTCGCGGCTGTCGGGAACAGAGGACATGAGTGCTTGCAAACCGGCCTTTAGAGGCAGCCGGGGAGTCTTCCAAGGGCCCGAGAGAGACCACCCCAAAATGCTTTTCTCCCGGGCTTGGGAGCATTGTGTGCGGCTGGGGGGTCAGCGGGAGGGAGTTTTTGAAAACCAGCCTTTGGAGGCAGCCGGGGAGGTCTTCCAAGGGCCGGGAGAGAGCACCACCCCGAAGCGCTTTTCTCCTAGGCTTGGGAGCATTGTGCGCGGCTGGCGGGAACAGCGGGCATGAGTGCTTGCAAACCGGCCTTTGGAGACAAACGGGGAGGTCTTCCAAGGGCCCGTAGAGAGCACCACCCCGAAGCGCTTTTCTCCCGTGATTGGGAGCATTGTGTGCGGCTGGCGGGACAGCGGGAGGGAGTACTTGAAATCCAGCCTTTGGAGGCAGCCGGGGAGGTCTTCCAAGTGCCGGGAGAGAGCACCACCCTGAAGGGCTTTTCTCCTGGGCTTGGAGCATTTGCACGGATGGCGGGAACAGCGAGTGGGAGTGCTTGCAAACCGGCATTTGGGGGCAGCCCGGGAGGTCTTTCTTGGGCCCAGAGAGAACACCACCCCGAAACGCTTTTCTCCCGGGCTTGGGAGCATTGTGCGCGGGTGGCGGGAACAGCAGGCAGAAGTGCTTGCAAACCGGCCTTGGAGGCAGGCGGGGAGGTCTTCCAAAGCCCGGAGTGAGCACCACCCCAAAATGCTTTTCTCCCGGGCTTGGGAGCATTGTGCGCAGCTGGCGTGAACAGCGGGATAGAGTGCTTGCAAACCAGCCTTTGGAGGCAGCCGGGGAGGTCTTCCAGCGGGAGAGTGCCAGTTGTGCTCAGAGGCCTCACAGGCCAGGGGCAGGACCCAGCAGGGGCCCTGCCCCTGGCCAGCCTTGCCCAGACCTTCCTGGCCTCCGGGGGTACTGCCCCACCAAGGGGCAGGCTGCGGGGCCTAGGTCCAGACATGCCCGGGCGCCTCCCCAGGCTCATCCCCGCTGGTGCCTTTCCCCTGGGCCTAGGCCTCGGTTGAGGCCTCCTTGGAGAGGAGGTTGCCGGCAGGGGCTGTCTGCACACTGCAAGGTGCTGGAGCTCAGAGGGCCTCGTCAGAGGGAAAGGACCAGCAAAGGGCTGGATGCCCAAGACCTCTTTGACCCAGCAGCCTCAGGGCAGCAGGGAGAGCAAGAGGCCCAACTTGCCCCTAGGTCGGCTCTACCCCGTCCCACACAGGCAGCCAGCCCAGCAGCAGCCTGGCAGTCTCTGGCTCCCCCGAACACTCTGCCGGTGTAGGGGGCAGGAACAGACGTGTGCATGTCGTTCTGCCTTGACCTGGGAGTGTGTTCCCCCTGCCTGTCCCCCAGGCTCAGGGGCAAGGGCCCGGAGAGAGCACCACCCCGAAGCGCTTTTCTCCCGGGCTTGGGAGCATTGTGCGTGCCTGGCGGGAACAGCGGGCGGGAGTGCTTGCAAACCGGCCTTTGGAGGCAGCCGGGGAGGTCTTCCAGCGGGAGAGTGCCGGTTGTGCTCAGACGCCCCACAGGCCAGGGGCAGGACCCAGCAGTGTCGCTGCCCCTGGCAGCCTTGCCCAGACCCTCCTGGCCTCCGGGGGTACTGCCCCACCAAGGGGCAGGCTGCGGGGACTGGGTCCAGACATGCCCGGGCGCCTCCCCAGGCTCATCCCCGCTGGTGCCTTTCCCCTGGGCCTAGGCCTCGGTTGAGGCCTCCTTG
Organism: Dama dama; assembly: GCF_033118175.1. NCBI lineage: Eukaryota > Metazoa > Chordata > Mammalia > Artiodactyla > Cervidae > Dama > Dama dama. The sequence goes on along the minus strand of NW_026870997.1, from coordinate 1,022,990 downwards.
GAGAGGAGGTTGCTGGCAGGGGCTGTCTCCACACTGCAAGGTGCTGGAGCTCAGAGGGCCTCGTCAGAGGGAAGGGACCAGCAAGGGACTGGATGCCCAAGACCTCTTTGGCCCAGCAGCCTCAGGGCAGCAGGGAGAGGAAGAGGCCCAACTTGCCCCTAGGTCGGCTCTGCCCCTTCCCACACAGGCGGCCAGCCCAGCAGCTGCCTGACAGACTCTGGCTCCCCCGAGCTCTCTGCCGGTGCAGGGGTCAGGAAAAGACGTGTGCATGTGGTTCTGCGTTGGTCTGGGAGTGTGGACCAACTGCCTCGCCCCCACGCTCAGGGGCAAGGGCCCGGAGAGAGCAACACCCCGAAGCGCTTTTCTCCCGGGCTTGGGAGAATTGTGCGTGCCTGGCGGGAACAGCGGGCGGGAGTGTTGGCAAACCGGCCTTTGGAGGCAGCCGGGGAAGTCTTCCAGTGGGAGAGGGCCGGTTGTGCTCAGAGGCCCCACAGGCCAAGGGCAGGACCCAGCAGGGCCCCTGCCCCTGGCCAGCCTTGCCCAGACCTTCCTGGCCTCCGGGGGTACTGCCCCACCATGGGGCAGGCTGCGGGGACTGGGTCCAGACATGCCCGGGCGCCTCCCCAGGCTCATCCCCGCTGGTGCCTTTCCCCTGGTCCTAGGCCTCGGTTGAGGCCTCCTTGGAGAGGAGGTTGCTGGCAGGGGCTGTCTCCACACTGCAAGGTGCTGGAGCTCAGAGGGCCTCGTCAGAGGGAAGGGACAAGCAAGGGGCTGGATGCCCAAGATCTCTTTGGTCCCAGCAGCCTCAGGGCAGCAGGGAGAGCAAGAGGCCCAACTTGCCCCTAGGTCGGCTCTGCCACTTCCCACACAGGCGGCCAGCCCAGCAGCTGCCTGACAGACTCTGGCTCCACCGAGCTCTCTGCCGGTGCAGGGGGCAGATCAGTCGTGTGCATGTGGTTCTGCCTTGTCCTGGGAGTGTGGACACCCTGCCTTGCCCCCAGGCTCAGGGGCAAGGGCCCAGAGAGAGCACCACCCTGAAGCGCTTTCCTCCCGGGCTTAGGAGCATTGTGCACGCCTGCTGGGAACAGTGGGCGGTAGCGCTTGCAAACCGGCCTTTGGAGGCAGCCGGGGAGGTCTTTCAGTGGGAGAGGGCCGGTTGTGCTCAGAGGCCCCACAGGCCAGGGGCAGGACGCAGCAGGGCCCCTGCCCCTGGCCAGCCTTGCCCAGACCTTCCTGGCCTCCGGGGGTACTGCCCCACCAAGGGGCAGGCTGCGGGAACTGGGTCCAGACATGCTCGGGCGCCTCCCCTGGCTCATCCCCGCTGGTGCCTTTCCCCTGGGCCTAGGCCTCGGTTGAGGCCTCCTTGGAGAGGAGGTTGCTGGCAGGGGCTGTCTCCACACTGCAAGGTGCTGGAGCTCAGAGGGCCTCGTCAGAGTGAAGGGACCAGTGAGGGGCTGGATGCCCAAGACGTCTTTGGCCCAGCAGCCTCAGGGCAGCAGGGAGAGCAAGAGGCCCAACTTGCCCCTAGGTCGGCTCTGCCCCTTCCCACACAGGCGGCCAACCCAGCACCTGCCTGACAGACTCTGGCTCCCCCAAGCTCTCTGCCGGTGCAGGGGACAGGAACAGACGTGTGCATGTGTTTCTGCCTTGGCCTGGGAGTGTGTTCCCCCTGCCTTGCCCCCAGGCTCAGGGGCAAGGGCCCGGAGAGAGCACCACTCCGAAGTGCTTTTCTCCCGGGCTTGGGAGCATTGTGCGAGCCTGACGTGAACAGCGGGCGGGAGTGTTTGCAAACAGGACTTTGGAGGCAGCCGGGGAGGTCTTCCAGTGGGAGAGGGCCGGTTGTGCTCAGAGGCCCCACAGGCCAGGGTCAGGACCCAGCAGGGCCCCTGCCCCCGGCCAGACTTGCCCAGACCTTCCTGGACTCCGGGGGTACTGCCCCACCAAGGGGCAGGCTGCGGGAACTGGGTCCAGACATGCTCGGGCGCCTCCCCTGGCTCATCCCCGCTGGTGCCTTTCCCCTGGGTGTAGTCCTCGGTTGAGGCCTCTTTGGAGAGGAGGTTGCTGGCAGGGGCTGTCTCCACACTGCAAGGTGCTGGAGCTCAGAGGGCCTCGTCAGAGGGAAGGCACCAGCAAAGGGCTGGATGCCCAAGACCTCTTTGGCCCAGCAGCCTCAGGGCAGCAGGGAGAGCAAGAGGCCCAACTTGCCCCTAGGTCGGCTCTGCCCCGTCCCACACAGGCAGCCAGCCCAGCAGCAGCCTGGCAGTCTCTGGCTCCCCCGAGCTCTCTGCCGGTGTAGGGGGCAGGAACAGACGTGTGCATGTCGTTTTCCCTTGGCCTGGGAGTGTGTTCCCCCTGCCTGGCCCCAGGCTCAGGGGCAAGGGCCCGGAGAGAGCACCAACCCGAAGCGCTTTTCTCCCGGGCTTGGGAGCATTGTGCGTGCCTGGGGGAACAGCGGGTGGGAGTGCTTGCAAACCGTCTTTTGGAGGCAGACGGGGAGGTCTTCCAGCGGGAGAGTGCCGGTTGTGTTCAGACGCCCAACAGGCCAGGGGCAGGACCCAGCAGTGTCCCTGCCCCTGGCAGCCTTGCCGAGACCTTCCTGGCTTCCGGGGGTACAGCCCCACCAAGGGGCAGGCTGCGGGGACTGGGTCCAGACATGGCCGGGCGCCTCCCCAGGCTCATCCCCGCTGGTGCTTTTCCCCTAGGCCTAGGCCTCGGTTGAGGCCCCCTTGGAGAGGAGGTTGCTGGCAGGGGCTGTCTCCACACTGCAAGGTGCTGGAGCTCAGAGGGCCTCATCAGAGGGAAGGGACCAGCAAGGGGCTGGATGCCCAAGACCTCTTTGGCCCAGCAGCCTCAGGGCAGCAGGGAGAGGAAGAGGCCCAACTTGCCCCTAGGTCGGCTCTGCCCCTTCCCACACAGGCGGCCAGCCCAGCAGCTGCCTGACAGACTCTGGCTCCCCCGAGCTCTCTGCCGGTGCAGGGGTCAGGAACAGACGTGTGCATGTGGTTCTGCCTTGGTCTCCGAGTGTGGACCAACTGCCTGGCCCCCAGGTTCAGGGGCAAGGGCCCGGAGAGAGCACCACCCCGAAGCGCTTTTCTCCCGGGCTTGGGAGAATTGTGCGCGCTTGGTGGAAACAGTGGGCGGGAGTGCTTGCAAACCGGCCTTTGGAGGCAGCCGGGGAGGTCTTCCAGTGGGAGAGGGCCGGTTGTGCTCAGAGGCCCCACAGGCCAGGGGCAGGACCCAGCAGGGCCCCTGCCCCTGGCCAGCCTTGCCCAGACCTTCCTGCCTCCGGGGTTACAGCCCCACAAAGGGGTAGGCTGCGGGGAATGGGTCCAGACATGCCTGGGCGCCTCCCCAGGCTCATCCCCGCTGGTGCCTTTCCCCTGGGCCTAGGCCTCGGTTGAGGCCTCCTTGGAGAGGAGGTTGCTGGCAGGGATTGTCTCCACACTGCAAGGTGCTGGAGCTCAGAGGGCCTCGTCAGAGGGAAGGGACCAGCAACGGGATGGATGCCCAAGACCTCTTTGGCCCAGCAGCCTCAGGGCAGCAGGGAGAGGAAGAGGCCCAACTTGCCCCTAGGTCGGCTCTGCCCCTTCCCACACAGGCGGCCAGCCCAGCAGCTGCCTGACAGACTCTGGCTCCCCCGAGCTCTCTGCCGGTGCAGGGGGCAGGAACAGACGTGTGCATGTGGTTCTGACTTGGCCTGGGAGTGTGGACACCGTGCCTTGACCCCAGGCTCAGGGGCAAGGGCCCGGAGAGAGCACCACCCTGAAGCGCTTTTCTCCCGGGCTTGGGAGCATTGTGCACGCCTGCTGGGAACAGTGGGCGGGAGCGCTTGCAAACCGGCCTTTGGAGGCAGCCGGGGAGGTCTTCCAGTGGGAGAGGGCCGGTTGTGCTCAGAGGCCCCACAGGCCAGGGGCAGGACGCAGCAGGGCCCCTGCCCCTGGCCAGCCTTGCCCAGACCTTCCTGGCCTCCGGGGGTACTGCCCCACCAAGGGGCAGGCTGCGGGGACTGGGTCCAGACATGCTCGGGCGCCTCCCCTGGCTCATCCCCGCTGGTGCCTTTCCCCTGGGCCTAGGCCTCGGTTGAGGCCTCCTTGGAGAGGAGGTTGCTGGCAGGGGCTGTCTCCACACTGCAAGGTGCTGGAGCTCAGAGGGCCTCGTCAGAGGGAAGGGACCTGTAAGGGGCTGGATGCCCAAGACGTCTTTGGCCCAGCAGCCTCAGGGCAGCAGGGAGAGCAAGAGGCCCAACTTGCCCCTAGGGCGGCTCTGCCCCTTCCCACACAGGCGGCCAACCCAGCAGCTGCCTGCCAGACTCTGGCTCCCCCAAGCTCTCTGCCGGTGCAGGGGACAGGAACAGACGTGGGCATGTGGTTCTGCCTTGGCCAGGGAGTGTGTTCCCCGTGCCTTGCCCCCAGGCTCAGGGGCAAGGGCCCGGAGAGAGAACCACCCCAATGCGCTTTTCTCCCGGGCTTGGGAGCATTGTGCGAGGCTGGCGGGAACAGCGGGCGGGAGTGCTTGCAAACCGGCCTTTGGAGGCAGCTTGGGAGGTCTTCCAAGGGCCCGGAGAGAGCACCATCCCGAAGCACTTTTCTCACGGAATTGGGAGCATTGTTCGCGGCTGTCGGGAACAGAGGACATGAGTGCTTGCAAACCGGCCTTTAGAGGCAGCCGGGGAGTCTTCCAAGGGCCCGAGAGAGACCACCCCAAAATGCTTTTCTCCCGGGCTTGGGAGCATTGTGTGCGGCTGGGGGGTCAGCGGGAGGGAGTTTTTGAAAACCAGCCTTTGGAGGCAGCCGGGGAGGTCTTCCAAGGGCCGGGAGAGAGCACCACCCCGAAGCGCTTTTCTCCCGGGCGTGGGAGCATTGTGCGCGGCTGGCGGGAACAGCGGGATTGAGTGCTTGCAAACCGGCCTTTGGAGGCAGCCGGGGAGGTCTTCCAAGGGCCGGGAGAGAGCACCACCCCGAAGCGCTTTTCTCCTAGGCTTGGGAGCATTGTGCGCGGCTGGCGGGAACAGCGGGCATGAGTGCTTGCAAACCGGCCTTTGGAGACAAACGGGGAGGTCTTCCAAGGGCCCGTAGAGAGCACCACCCCGAAGCGCTTTTCTCCCGTGATTGGGAGCATTGTGTGCGGCTGGCGGGACAGCGGGAGGGAGTACTTGAAATCCAGCCTTTGGAGGCAGCCGGGGAGGTCTTCCAAGTGCCGGGAGAGAGCACCACCCTGAAGGGCTTTTCTCCTGGGCTTGGAGCATTTGCACGGATGGCGGGAACAGCGAGTGGGAGTGCTTGCAAACCGGCATTTGGGGGCAGCCCGGGAGGTCTTTCTTGGGCCCAGAGAGAACACCACCCCGAAACGCTTTTCTCCCGGGCTTGGGAGCATTGTGCGCGGGTGGCGGGAACAGCAGGCAGAAGTGCTTGCAAACCGGACTTGGAGGCAGCCGGGGAGGTCTTCCAAAGCCCGGAGTGAGCACCACCCCAAAATGCTTTTCTCCCGGGCTTGGGAGCATTGTGCGCAGCTGGCGTGAACAGCGGGATAGAGTGCTTGCAAACCAGCCTTTGGAGGCAGCCGGGGAGGTCTTCCAGCGGGAGAGTGCCAGTTGTGCTCAGAGGCCTCACAGGCCAGGGGCAGGACCCAGCAGGGCCCCTGCCCCTGGCCAGCCTTGCCCAGACCTTCCTGGCCTCCGGGGGTACTGCCCCACCAAGGGGAGGCTGCGGGGCCTAGGTCCAGACATGCCCGGGCGCCTCCCCAGGCTCATCCCCGCTGGTGCCTTTCCCCTGGGCCTAGGCCTCGGTTGAGGCCTCCTTGGAGAGGAGGTTGCCGGCAGGGGCTGTCTGCACACTGCAAGGTGCTGGAGCTCAGAGGGCCTCGTCAGAGGGAAAGGACCAGCAAAGGGCTGGATGCCCAAGACCTCTTTGACCCAGCAGCCTCAGGGCAGCAGGGAGAGCAAGAGGCCCAACTTGCCCCTAGGTCGGCTCTACCCCGTCCCACACAGGCAGCCAGCCCAGCAGCAGCCTGGCAGTCTCTGGCTCCCCCGAACACTCTGCCGGTGTAGGGGGCAGGAACAGACGTGTGCATGTCGTTCTGCCTTGACCTGGGAGTGTGTTCCCCCTGCCTGTCCCCCAGGCTCAGGGGCAAGGGCCCGGAGAGAGCACCACCCCGAAGTGCTTTTCTCCCGGGCTTGGGAGCATTGTGCGTGCCTGGCGGGAACAGCGGGCGGGAGTGCTTGCAAACCGGCCTTTGGAGGCAGCCGGGGAGGTCTTCCAGCGGGAGAGTGCCGGTTGTGCTCAGACGCCCCACAGGCCAGGGGCAGGACCCAGCAGTGTCCCTGCCCCTGGCAGCCTTGCCCAGACCCTCCTGGCCTCCGGGGGTACTGCCCCACCAAGGGGCAGGCTGCGGGGACTGGGTCCAGACATGCCCGGGCGCCTCCCCAGGCTCATCCCCGCTGGTGCCTTTCCCCTGGGCCTAGGCCTCGGTTGAGGCCTCCTTGGAGAGGAGGTTGCTGGCAGGGGCTGTCTCCACACTGCAAGGTGCTGGAGCTCAGAGGGCCTCGTCAGAGGGAAGGGACCAGCAAGGGACTGGATGCCCAAGACCTCTTTGGCCCAGCAGCCTCAGGGCAGCAGGGAGAGGAAGAGGCCCAACTTGCCCCTAGGTCGGCTCTGCCCCTTCCCACACAGGCGGCCAGCCCAGCAGCTGCCTGACAGACTCTGGCTCCCCCGAGCTCTCTGCCGGTGCAGGGGTCAGGAAAAGACGTGTGCATGTGGTTCTGCGTTGGTCTGGGAGTGTGGACCAACTGCCTCGCCCCCACGCTCAGGGGCAAGGGCCCGGAGAAAGCAACACCCCGAAGCGCTTTTCTCCCGGGCTTGGGAGAATTGTGCGTGCCTGGCGGGAACAGCGGGCGGGAGTGTTGGCAAACCGGCCTTTGGAGGCAGCCGGGGAAGTCTTCCAGTGGGAGAGGGCCGGTTGTGCTCAGAGGCCCCACAGGCCAAGGGCAGGACCCAGCAGGGCCCCTGCCCGTGGCCAGCCTTGCCCAGACCTTCCTGGCCTCCGGGGGTACTGCCCCACCATGGGGCAGGCTGCGGGGACTGGGTTCAGACATGCCCGGGCGCCTCCCCAGGCTCATCCCCGCTGGTGCCTTTCCCCTGGTCCTAGGCCTCGGTTGAGGCCTCCTTGGAGAGGAGGTTGCTGGCAGGGGCTGTCTCCACACTGCAAGGTGCTGGAGCTCAGAGGGCCTCGTCAGAGGGAAGGGACAAGCAAGGGGCTGGATGCCCAAGATCTCTTTGGTCCCAGCAGCCTCAGGGCAGCAGGGAGAGCAAGAGGCCCAACTTGCCCCTAGGTCTGCTCTGCCACTTCCCACACAGGCGGCCAGCCCAGCAGCTGCCTGACAGACTCTGGCTCCACCGAGCTCTCTGCCGGTGCAGGGGGCAGATCAGACGTGTGCATGTGGTTCTGCCTTGTCCTGGGAGTGTGGACACCCTGCCTTGCCCCCAGGCTCAGGGGCAAGGGCCCAGAGAGAGCACCACCCTGAAGCGCTTTCCTCCCGGGCTTAGGAGCATTGTGCACGCCTGCTGGGAACAGTGGGCGGTAGCGCTTGCAAACCGGCCTTTGGAGGCAGCCGGGGAGGTCTTTCAGTGGGAGAGGGCCGGTTGTGCTCAGAGGCCCCACAGGCCAGGGGCAGGACGCAGCAGGGCCCCTGCCCCTGGCCAGCCTTGCCCAGACCTTCCTGGCCTCCGGGGGTACTGCCCCACCAAGGGGCAGGCTGCGGGAACTGGGTCCAGACATGCTCGGGCGCCTCCCCTGGCTCATCCCCGCTGGTGCCTTTCCCCTGGGCCTAGGCCTCGGTTGAGGCTTCCTTGGAGAGGAGGTTGCTGGCAGGGGCTGTCTCCACACTGCAAGGTGCTGGAGCTCAGAGGGCCTCGTCAGAGTGAAGGGACCAGTGAGGGGCTGGATGCCCAAGACGTCTTTGGCCCAGCAGCCTCAGGGCAGCAGGGAGAGCAAGAGGCCCAACTTGCCCCTAGGTCGGCTCTGCCCCTTCCCACACAGGCGGCCAACCCAGCACCTGCCTGACAGACTCTGGCTCCCCCAAGCTCTCTGCCGGTGCAGGGGACAGGAACAGACGTGTGCATGTGTTTCTGCCTTGGCCTGGGAGTGTGTTCCCCCTGCCTTGCCCCCAGGCTCAGGGGCAAGGGCCCGGAGAGAGCACCACTCCGAAGTGCTTTTCTCCCGGGCTTGGGAGCATTGTGCGAGCCTGACGTGAACAGCGGGCGGGAGTGTTTGCAAACAGGACTTTGGAGGCAGCCGGGGAGGTCTTCCAGTGGGAGAGGGCCGGTTGTGCTCAGAGGCCCCACAGGCCAGGGTCAGGACCCAGCAGGGCCCCTGCCCCCGGCCAGACTTGCCCAGACCTTCCTGGACTCCGGGGGTACTGCCCCACCAAGGGGCAGGCTGCGGGAACTGGGTCCAGACATGCTCGGGCGCCTCCCCTGGCTCATCCCCGCTGGTGCCTTTCCCCTGGGTGTAGTCCTCGGTTGAGGCCTCTTTGGAGAGGAGGTTGCTGGCAGGGGCTGTCTCCACACTGCAAGGTGCTGGAGCTCAGAGGGCCTCGTCAGAGGGAAGGCACCAGCAAAGGGCTGGATGCCCAAGACCTCTTTGGCCCAGCAGCCTCAGGGCAGCAGGGAGAGCAAGAGGCCCAACTTGCCCCTAGGTCGGCTCTGCCCCGTCCCACACAGGCAGCCAGCCCAGCAGCAGCCTGGCAGTCTCTGGCTCCCCCGAGCTCTCTGCCGGTGTAGGGGGCAGGAACAGACGTGTGCATGTCGTTCTCCCTTGGCCTGGGAGTGTGTTCCCCCTGCCTGGCCCCAGGCTCAGGGGCAAGGGCCCGGAGAGAGCACCAACCCGAAGCGCTTTTCTCCCGGGCTTGGGAGCATTGTGCGTGCCTGGGGGAACAGCGGGTGGGAGTGCTTGCAAACCGTCTTTTGGAGGCAGACGGGGAGGTCTTCCAGCGGGAGAGTGCCGGTTGTGTTCAGACGCCCAACAGGCCAGGGGCAGGACCCAGCAGTGTCCCTGCCCCTGGCAGCCTTGCCGAGACCTTCCTGGCTTCCGGGGGTACAGCCCCACCAAGGGGCAGGCTGCGGGGACTGGGTCCAGACATGGCCGGGCGCCTCCCCAGGCTCATCCCCGCTGGTGCTCTTCCCCTAGGCCTAGGCCTCGGTTGAGGCCCCCTTGGAGAGGAGGTTGCTGGCAGGGGCTGTCTCCACACTGCAAGGTGCTGGAGCTCAGAGGGCCTCATCAGAGGGAAGGGACCAGCAAGGGGCTGGATGCCCAAGACCTCTTTGGCCCAGCAGCCTCAGGGCAGCAGGGAGAGGAAGAGGCCCAACTTGCCCCTAGGTCGGCTCTGCCCCTTCCCACACAGGCGGCCAGCCCAGCAGCTGCCTGACAGACTCTGGCTCCCCCGAGCTCTCTGCCGGTGCAGGGGTCAGGAACAGACGTGTGCATGTGGTTCTGCCTTGGTCTCCGAGTGTGGACCAACTGCCTGGCCCCCAGGTTCAGGGGCAAGGGCCCGGAGAGAGCACCACCCCGAAGCGCTTTTCTCCCGGGCTTGGGAGAATTGTGCGCGCTTGGTGGGAACAGTGGGCGGGAGTGCTTGCAAACCGGCCTTTGGAGGCAGCCGGGGAGGTCTTCCAGTGGGAGAGGGCCGGTTGTGCTCAGAGGCCCCACAGGCCAGGGGCAGGACCCAGCAGGGCCCCTGCCCCTGGCCAGCCTTGCCCAGACCTTCCTGCCTCCGGGGTTACAGCCCCACAAAGGGGTAGGCTGCGGGGAATGGGTCCAGACATGCCTGGGCGCCTCCCCAGGCTCATCCCCGCTGGTGCCTTTCCCCTGGGCCTAGGCCTCGGTTGAGGCCTCCTTGGAGAGGAGGTTGCTGGCAGGGATTGTCTCCACACTGCAAGGTGCTGGAGCTCAGAGGGCCTCGTCAGAGGGAAGGGACCAGCAACGGGATGGATGCCCAAGACCTCTTTGGCCCAGCAGCCTCAGGGCAGCAGGGAGAGGAAGAGGCCTAACTTGCCCCTAGGTCGGCTCTGCCCCTTCCCACACAGGCGGCCAGCCCAGCAGCTGCCTGACAGACTCTGGCTCCCCCGAGCTCTCTGCCGGTGCAGGGGGCAGGAACAGACGTGTGCATGTGGTTCTGACTTGGCCTGGGAGTGTGGACACCGTGCCTTGACCCCAGGCTCAGGGGCAAGGGCCCGGAGAGAGCACCACCCTGAAGCGCTTTTCTCCCGGGCTTGGGAGCATTGTGCACGCCTGCTGGGAACAGTGGGCGGGAGCCCTTGCAAACCGGCCTTTGGAGGCAGCCGGGGAGGTCTTCCAGTGGGAGAGGGCCGGTTGTGCTCAGAGGCCCCACAGGCCAGGGGCAGGACGCAGCAGGGCCCCTGCCCCTGGCCAGCCTTGCCCAGACCTTCCTGGCCTCCGGGGGTACTGCCCCACCAAGGGGCAGGCTGCGGGGACTGGGTCCAGACATGCTCGGGCGCCTCCCCTGGCTCATCCCCGCTGGTGCCTTTCCCCTGGGCCTAGGCCTCGGTTGAGGCCTCCTTGGAGAGGAGGTTGCTGGCAGGGGCTGTCTCCACACTGCAAGGTGCTGGAGCTCAGAGGGCCTCGTCAGAGGGAAGGGACCTGTAAGGGGCTGGATGCCCAAGACGTCTTTGGCCCAGCAGCCTCAGGGCAGCAGGGAGAGCAAGAGGCCCAACTTGCCCCTAGGTCGGCTCTGCCCCTTCCCACACAGGCGGCCAACCCAGCAGCTGCCTGCCAGACTCTGGCTCCCCCAAGCTCTCTGCCGGTGCAGGGGACAGGAACAGACGTGGGCATGTGGTTCTGCCTTGGCCAGGGAGTGTGTTCCCCGTGCCTTGCCCCCAGGCTCAGGGGCAAGGGCCCGGAGAGAGAACCACCCCAATGCGCTTTTCTCCCGGGCTTGGGAGCATTGTGCGAGCCTGGCGTGAACAGCGGGCGGGAGTGTTTGCAAACAGGACTTTGGAGGCAGCCGGGGAGGTCTTCCAGTGGGAGAGGGCCGGTTGTGCTCATAGGCCCCACAGGCCAGGGGCAGGACCCAGCAGGGCCCCTGACCCTGGCCAGCCTTGCCCAGACCTTCCTGGCCTCCGGGGGTACTGCCCCACCAAGGGGCAGGCTGCGGGGACTGGGTCCAGACATGCCCGGGCGCCTCCCCAGGCTCATCCCCGCTGGTGCCTTTCCCCTGGGCCTAGGCCTCGGTTGAGGCCTCCTTGGAGAGGATGTTGCTGGCAGGGGCTGTCTCCACACTGCAAGGTGCTGGAGCTCAGAGGGCCTCGTCAGAGGGAAGGGACCAGCAAGGGGCTGGATGCCCAAGACCTCTTTGGCCCAGCAGCCTCAGGGCAGCAGGGAGAGCAAGAGGCCCAACTTGCCCCTAGGTCGGCTCTGCCACTTCCCACACAGGCGGCCAGCCCAGCAGCTGCCTGACAGACTCTGGCTCGCCCGAGCTCTCTGCCGGTGCAGGGGGCAGGTCAGACGTGTGCATGTGGATCTGCCTTGGCCTGGGAGTGTGGACACCCTGCCTTGCCCCCAGGCTCAGGGGCAAGGGCCCAGAGAGAGCACCACCCTGAAGCGCTTTTCTTCCGGGCTTAGGAGCATTGTGCCCGCCTGCTGGTAACAGTGGCCGGGAGCGCTTGCAAACCGGCCCTTGGAGGCAGTCGGGGAGGTCTTTCAGTGGGAGAGGGCCGGTTGTGTTCAGAGGCCCCACAGGCCAGGGGCAGGACCCAGCAGGGCCCCTGCCCCTGGCCAGCCTTACCCAGACCTTCCTGGCCTCCGGGGGTACTGCCCCACCAAGGGGCAGGCTGCGGGGACTGGGTCCAGACATGCTCGGGCGCCTCCCCTGGCTCATCCCCGCTGGTGCCTTTCCCCTGGGCCTAGGCCTCGGTTGAGGCCTCCTTGGAGAGGAGGTTGCTGGCAGGGGCTGTCTCCACACTGCAAGGTGCTGGAGCTCAGAGGGCCTCGTCAGAGGGAAGGGACCAGTAAGGGGCTGGATGCCCAAGACGTCTTTGGCCCAGCAGCCTCAGGGCAGCAGGGAGAGCAAGAGGCCCAACTTGCCCCTAGGGCGGCTCTGCCCCTTACCACACAGGCGGCCAACCCAGCAGCTGCCTGACAGACTCTGGCTCCCCCAAGCTCTCTGCCGGTGCAGGGGACAGGAACAGACGTGGGCATGTGGTTCTGCCTTGGCCTGGGAGTGTGTTCCACCTGTCTTGCCCCCAGGCTCAGGGGCAAGGGCCCGGAGAGAGCACCACACCGAAGCGCTTTTCTCCCGGGCTTGGGAGCATTGTGCTTGCCTGGCGGGAACAGCGGGCGGGAGTGTTGGCAAACTGGCCTTTGGAGGCAGCCGGGGAGTTCTTCCAGTGGGAGAGGGCCGGTTGTGCTCAGAGGCCCCACAGGCCAGGGGCAGGACCCAGCAGGGCCCCTGCCCCTGGCCAGCCTTGCCCAGACCTTCCTGGCCTCCGGGGGTACTGCCCCACCAAGGGGCAGGCTGCGGGGACTGGGTCCAGACATGCCCGGGCGCCTCCCCAGGCTCATCCCCGCTGGTGCCTTTCCCCTGGGCCTAGGCCTCGGTTGAGGCCTCCTTGGAGAGGAGGTTGCTGGCAGGGGCTGTCTCCACACTGCAAGGTGCTGGAGCTCAGAGGGCCTCGTCAGAGGGAAGGGACCAGCAAGGGGCTGGATGCCCAAGACCTCTTTGGCCCAGCAGCCTCAGGGCAGCAGGGAGAGCAAGAGGCCCAACTTGCCCCTAGGTCGGCTCTGCCACTTCCCACACAGGCGGCCAGCCCAGCAGATGCCTGACAGACTCTGGCTCCCCCGAGCTCTCTGCCGGTGCAGGGGGCAGATCAGACGTGTGCATGTGGTTCTGCCTTGGCCTGGGAGTGTGGACACCCTGCATTGCCCCCAGGCTCAGGGGCAAGGGCCCAGAGAGAGCACCACCCTGAAGCGCTTTTCTTCCGGGCTTAGGAGCATTGTGCCGGCCTGCTGGTAACAGTGGCCGGGAGCGCTTGCAAACCGGCCTTTGGAGGCAGCCGGGGAGGTCTTCCAGTGGGAGAGGGCCGGTTGTGCTAAGAGGCCCCACAGGCCAGGGGCAGGACCCAGCAGGGCCCCTGCCCCTGGCCAGCCTTGCCCAGACCTTCCTGGCCTCCGGGGGTACTGCCCCACCAAGGGGCAGGCTGCGGGGACTGGGTCCAGACATGCTCGGGCGCCTCCCCTGGCTCATCACCGCTGGTGCCTTTCCCCTGGGCCTAGGCCTCCCTTGAGGCCTCCATGGAGAGGAGGTTGCTGGCAGGGGCTGTCTCCACAGTGCAAGGTGCTGGAGCTCAGAGGGCCTCGTCAGAGGGAAGAGACCAGTAAGGGGCTGGATGCACAAGATGTCTTTGGCCCAGCAGCCTCAGGGCAGCAGGGAGAGCAAGAGGCCCAACTTGCCCCTAGGTCGGCTCTGCCCCATCCCAGACAGGCAGCCAGCCCAGCAGCAGCCTGGCATTCTCTGGCTCCCCCGAGCTCTCTGCCGGTGTAGGGGGCAGGAACAGACGTGTGCATGTCGTTCTGCCTTGGCCTGGGAGTGTGTTCCCCCTGCCTGGCCCCCAGGCTCAGGGGCAAGGGCCCGGAGAGAGCACCACCCCGAAGCGCTTTTCTCCCGGGCTGGTAGCATTGTGCGTGCCTGGCGGGAACAGCGGGCGGGAGTGCTTGCAAACCGGCCTTTGGAAGCAGCCAGGGAGGTCTTCCAGCGGGAGAGTGCCGGTTGTGCTCAGACGCCCCAGAGGCCAGGGGCAGGACCCAGCAGTGTCCCTGCCCCTGGCAGCCTTGCCCAGACCCTCCTCGCCTCCGGGGTTACTACCCCACCAAGGGGCAGGCTGCGGGGACTGGGTCCAGACATGCCCGGGCGCCTCCCCAGGCTCATCCCCGCTGGTGCCTTTCACCTGGGCCTAGGCCTCGGTTGAGGCCTCCTTGGAGAGGAGGTTGCTGGCAGGGGCTGTCTCCACACTGCAAGGTGCTGGAGCTCAGAGGGCCTCGGCAGCGGGAAGGGACCAGCAAGGGGCTGGATACCCAAGACCTCTTTGGCCCAGCAGCCTCAGGGCAGCAGGGAGAGGAAGAGGCCCAACTTCCCCTAGGTCGGCTCTGCCCCTTCCCACACAGGCAGCCAACCCAGCAGCTGCCTGACAGACTGTGGCTCCCCCGAGCGCTCTGCCGGTGCAGGGGTCAGGAACAGACGTGTGCATGTGGTTCTGCCTTGGTCTGGGAGTGTGGACACACTGCCTGGACCCCAGGCTCATGGGCAAGGGCTCGGAGAGAGCAACACCCCGAAGCGCTTTTCTCCCGGGCTTGGGAGCATTGTGCGTGCCTGGCGGGAACAGGGGGCGGGAGTGTTGGCAAACCGGCCTTTGGAGGCAGCCGGGGAGGTCTTCCAGCGGGAGAGGGCCGGTTGTGCTCAGAGGCCCTACAGGCCAGGGGCAGGACCCAGCAGGGCCCCTGCCCCTGGCCAGCCTTGCCCAGACCTTCCTGGCCTCCGGGGGTACTGCCCCACCAAGGGGCAGGCTGCGGGGACTGGGTCCAGACATGCCCGGGCGCCTCCCCAGGCTCATCCCCGCTGGTGCCTTTCCCCTGGGCCTAGGCCTCGGTTGAGGCCTCCTTGGAGAGGAGGTTGCTGGCAGGGGCTGTCTCCACACTGCAAGGTGCTGGAGCTCAGAGGGCCTCGTCAGAGGGAAGGGACCAGCAAGGGGCTGGATGCCCAAGACCTCTTTGGCCCAGCAGCCTCAGGGCAGCAGGGAGAGCAAGAGGCCCAACTTGCCCCTAGGTCGGCTCTGCCCCTTCCCACACAGGCGGCCAGCCCAGCAGCTGCCTGACAGACTCTGGCTCGCCCGAGCTCTCTGCCGGTGCAGGGGGCAGATCAGTCGTGTGCATGTGGTTCTGCCTTGGCCTGGGAGTGTGGACACCCTGCCTGTCCCCCAGGCTCAGGGGCAAGGGCCCGGAGAGAGCACCACCCCGACGCGCTTTTCTCCCGGGCTTAGGAGCATTGTGCACGGCTGCTGGGAACAGTGGGCGGGAGCGCTTGCAAACCGGCCTTTGGAGGCAGCCGGGGAGGTCTTCCAGTGGGAGAGGGCCGGTTGTGCTCAGAGGCCCCACAGGCCAGGGTCAGGACACAGCAGGGCCCCTGCCCCTGGCCAGACTTGCCCAGACCTTCCTGGCCTCCGGGGGTACTGCCCCACCAAGGGGCAGGCTGAGGAGACTGGGTCCAGACATGTCTGTGCGCCTCCCCAGGATCATCCCCGCTGGTGCCTTTCCCCTGGTTGTAGGCCTCGGTTGAGGACTCTTTGGAGAGGAGGTTGCTGAAAGGGGCTGTCTCCACACTGCAAGGTGCTGGAGCTCAGAGGGCCTCGTCAGAGGGAAGGCACCAGCAAAGCGCTGGATGCCCAAGACCTCTTTGACCCAGCAGCCTCAGGGCAGCAGGGAGAGCAAGAGGCCCAACTTGCCCCTAGGTCGGCTCTGCCCCTTCCCACACAGGCGGCCAGCCCAGCACCTGCCTGAGAGACTCTGGCTCCCCCGAGCTCTCTGCCGGTGCAGGGGACAGGACCAGACGTGTGCATGTGTTTCTGCCTTGGTCTGGGAGTGTGTTCCCCTTGCCTTGCCCACAGGCTCAGGGGCAAGGGCCCGGAGAGAGCACCACCCCGAAGCGCTTTTCTCCCGGGCTTGGGAGCATTGTGCGTGCCTGGCGGGAAGAGCGGGCAGGAGTGTTGGCAAACTGGCCTTTGGAGGCAGCCGGGGAGGTCTTCCAGTGGGAGAGGGCCGGTTGTGCTCAGAGGTCCCACAGGCCATGGGGAGGACCCAGCAGGGCCCCTGCCCCTGGCCAGCCTTGCCCAGATCTTCCTGGCCTCCGGGGGTACTGCCCCACCAAGGGGCAGGCTGCGGGGACTGGGTCCAGACATGCCCGGGCGCCTCCCCAGGCTCATCCCCGCTGGTGCCTTTCCCCTGGGCCTAGGCCTCGGTTGAGGCCTCCTTGGAGAGGATGTTGCTGGCAGGGGCTGTCTCCACACTGCAAGGTGCTGGAGCTCAGAGGGCCTGGTCAGAGGGAAGGGACCAGCAAGGGGCTGGATGCCCAAGAACTCTTTGGCCCAGCAGCCTCAGGGCAGCAGGGAGAGGAAGAGGCCCAACTTGCCCCTAGGTCGGCTCTGCCCCTTCCCACACAGGCGGCCAGCCCAGCAGCTGCCTGACAGACTCTGGCTCCCCCGAGCTCTCTGCCGGTGCAGGGGGCAGCAACAGACCTGTGCATGTGGTTCTGCCTTGGTCTGGGAGTGTGGACCAACTGCCTGGCCCCCAGGCTCAGGGGCAAGGGCCCGAGGAGAGCACCACCCCGAAGCGCTTTTCTCCCGGGCTTGGGAGCATTGTGCTTGCCTGGTGGGAACAGCGGGCGGGAGTGTTGGCAAACTGGCCTTTGGAGGCAGCCGGGGAGTTCTTCCAGTGGGAGAGGGCCGGTTGTGCTCAGAGGCACCACAGGCCAGGGGCAGGACCCAGCAGGGCCCCTGCCCCTGGCCAGCCTTGCCCAGACCTTCCTGGCCTCCGGGGGTACTGCCCCACCAAGGGGCAGGCTGCGGGGACTGGGTCCAGACATGCCCGGGCGCCTCCCCAGGCTCATCCCCGCTGGTGCCTTTCCCCTGGGCCTAGGCCTCGGTTGAGGCCTCCTTGGAGAGGAGGTTGCTGGCAGGGGCTGTCTCCACACTGCAAGGTGCTGGAGCTCAGAGGGCCTCGTCAGAGGGAAGGGACCAGCAAGGGGATGGATGCCCAAGACCTCTTTGGCCCAGCAGCCTCAGGGCAGCAGGGAGAGCAAGAGGCCCAACTTGCCCCTAGGTCGGCTCTGCCCCTTCCCACACAGGCGGCCAGCCCAGCAGCTGCCTGACAGACTCTGGCTCCCCCGAGCTCTCTGCCGGTGCAGGGGGCAGATCAGACGTGTGCATGTGGTTCTGCCTTGGCCTGGGAGTGGGGACACCCTGCATTGCCCCCAGGCTCAGGGGCAAGGGCCCAGAGAGAGCACCACCCTGAAGCGCTTTTCTTCCGGGCTTAGGAGCATTGTGCCGGCCTGCTGGTAACAGTGGCCGGGAGCGCTTGCAAACCGGCCTTTGGAGGCAGCCGGGGAGGTCTTCCAGTGGGAGAGGGCCGGTTGTGCTCAGAGGCCCCACAGGCCAGGGGCAGGACCCAGCAGGGCCCCTGTCCCTGGCCAGCCTTACCCAGACCTTCCTGGCCTCCGGGGGTACTGCCCCACCAAGGGGCAGGCTGCGGGGACTGGGTCCAGACATGCTCGGGCGCCTCCCCTGGCTCATCCCCGCTGGTGCCTTTCCCCTGGGCCTAGGCCTCGGTTGAGGCCTCCTTGGAGAGGAGGTTGCTGGCAGGGGCTGTCTCCACACTGCAAGGTGCTGGAGCTCAGAGGGCCTCGTCAGAGGGAAGGGACCAGTAAGGGGCTGGATGCCCAAGACGTCTTTGGACCAGCAGCCTCAGGGCAGCAGGGAGAGCAAGAGGCCCAACTTGCCGCTAGGGCGGCTCTACCCCTTCCCACACAGGCGGCCAACCCAGCAGGTGCCTGACAGACTCTGGCTCCCCCAAGCTCTCTGCCGGTGCAGGGGACAGGAACAGACGTGGGCATGTGGTTCTGCCTTGGCCTGGGAGTGTGTTCCCCATGCCTTGCCCCCAGGCTCAGGGGCAAGGGCCCGGAGAGAGCACCACCCTGAAGCGCTTTTCTCCCGGGCTTGGGAGCATTGTGCAAGTCTGGCGTGAACAGCGGTGGGAGTGTTGGCAAACAGGACTTTAGAGGCAGCCGGGGAGGTCTTCCAGTTGGAGAGGGCCGGTTGTGCTCAGAGGCCCCACAGGGCAAGGGCAGGACCCAGCAGGTCCCCTGCCCCTGGCCAGCCTTTCCCAGACCTTCCTGGCCTCCGGGGGTACTGCCCCACCAAGGGGCAGGCTGCGGGGACTGGGTCCAGACATGCCCGGGCGCCTCCCCAGGCTCATCCCCGCTGGTGCCTTTCCCCTGGTCATAGGTCTCGGTTGAGGCCTCCTTGGAGAGGAGGTTGCTGGCAGGGGCTGTCTCCACACTGCAAGGTGCTGGAGCTCAGAGGGCCTCGTCAGAGGGAAGGGACAAGCAAAGGGCTGGATGCCCAAGACCTCTTTGGCCCAGCAGCCTCAGGGCAGCAGGGAGAGCAAGAGGCCCAACTTGCCCCTAGGTCGGCTCTGCCCCTTCCCACAAAGGCGGCCAGCCCAGCAGCTGCCTGACAGACTCTGGCTCCCCCGAGCTCTCTGCCGGTGCAGGGGTCAGGAACAGACGTGTGCATGTGGTTCTGCCTTGGCCTGGGAGTGTGGACCCCCTGCCTGGCCCCCAGGCTCAGGGGCAAGGGCCCGGAGAGAGCACCACCCCGAAGCGCTTTTCTCCCGGGCTTGGGAGCATTGTGCGTGCCTGGCGGGAACAGCGGGCGGGAGTGCTTGCAAACCGGCCTTTGGAGGCAGCCGGGGAGTTCTTCCAGTGGGAGAGGGCCGGTTGTGCTCAGAGGCACCACAGGCCAGGGGCAGGACCCAGCAGGGCCCCTGCCCCTGGCCAGCCTTGCCCAGACCTTCCTGGCCTCCGGGGGTACTGCCCCACCAAGGGGCAGGCTGCGGGGACTGGGTCCAGACATGCCCGGGCGCCTCCCCAGGCTCATCCCCGCTGGTGCCTTTCCCCTGGGCCTAGGCCTCGGTTGAGGCCTCCTTGGAGAGGAGGTTGCTGGCAGGGGCTGTCTCCACACTGCAAGGTGCTGGAGCTCAGAGGGCCTCGTCAGAGGGAAGGGACCAGCAAGGGGATGGATGCCCAAGACCTCTTTGGCCCAGCAGCCTCAGGGCAGCAGGGAGAGCAAGAGGCCCAACTTGCCCCTAGGTCGGCTCTGCCCCTTCCCACACAGGCGGCCAGCCCAGCAGCTGCCTGACAGACTCTGGCTCCCCCGAGCTCTCTGCCGGTGCAGGGGGCAGATCAGACGTGTGCATGTGGTTCTGCCTTGGCCTGGGAGTGGGGACACCCTGCATTGCCCCCAGGCTCAGGGGCAAGGGCCCAGAGAGAGCACCACCCTGAAGCGCTTTTCTTCCGGGCTTAGGAGCATTGTGCCGGCCTGCTGGTAACAGTGGCCGGGAGCGCTTGCAAACCGGCCTTTGGAGGCAGCCGGGGAGGTCTTCCAGTGGGAGAGGGCCGGTTGTGCTCAGAGGCCCCACAGGCCAGGGGCAGGACCCAGCAGGGCCCCTGTCCCTGGCCAGCCTTACCCAGACCTTCCTGGCCTCCGGGGGTACTGCCCCACCAAGGGGCAGGCTGCGGGGACTGGGTCCAGACATGCTCGGGCGCCTCCCCTGGCTCATCCCCGCTGGTGCCTTTCCCCTGGGCCTAGGCCTCGGTTGAGGCCTCCTTGGAGAGGAGGTTGCTGGCAGGGGCTGTCTCCACACTGCAAGGTGCTGGAGCTCAGAGGGCCTCGTCAGAGGGAAGGGACCAGTAAGGGGCTGGATGCCCAAGACGTCTTTGGACCAGCAGCCTCAGGGCAGCAGGGAGAGCAAGAGGCCCAACTTGCCGCTAGGGCGGCTCTACCCCTTCCCACACAGGCGGCCAACCCAGCAGGTGCCTGACAGACTCTGGCTCCCCCAAGCTCTCTGCCGGTGCAGGGGACAGGAACAGACGTGGGCATGTGGTTCTGCCTTGGCCTGGGAGTGTGTTCCCCATGCCTTGCCCCCAGGCTCAGGGGCAAGGGCCCGGAGAGAGCACCACCCTGAAGCGCTTTTCTCCCGGGCTTGGAAGCATTGTGCAAGTCTGGCGTGAACAGCGGTGGGAGTGTTGGCAAACAGGACTTTAGAGGCAGCCGGGGAGGTCTTCCAGTTGGAGAGGGCCGGTTGTGCTCAGAGGCCCCACAGGGCAAGGGCAGGACCCAGCAGGTCCCCTGCCCCTGGCCAGCCTTTCCCAGACCTTCCTGGCCTCCGGGGGTACTGCCCCACCAAGGGGCAGGCTGCGGGGACTGGGTCCAGACATGCCCGGGCGCCTCCCCAGGCTCATCCCCGCTGGTGCCTTTCCCCTGGTCATAGGTCTCGGTTGAGGCCTCCTTGGAGAGGAGGTTGCTGGCAGGGGCTGTCTCCACACTGCAAGGTGCTGGAGCTCAGAGGGCCTCGTCAGAGGGAAGGGACAAGCAAAGGGCTGGATGCCCAAGACCTCTTTGGCCCAGCAGCCTCAGGGCAGCAGGGAGAGCAAGAGGCCCAACTTGCCCCTAGGTCGGCTCTGCCCCTTCCCACAAAGGCGGCCAGCCCAGCAGCTGCCTGACAGACTCTGGCTCCCCCGAGCTCTCTGCCGGTGCAGGGGTCAGGAACAGACGTGTGCATGTGGTTCTGCCTTGGCCTGGGAGTGTGGACCCCCTGCCTGGCCCCCAGGCTCAGGGGCAAGGGCCCGGAGAGAGCACCACCCCGAAGCGCTTTTCTCCCGGGCTTGGGAGCATTGTGCGTGCCTGGCGGGAACAGCGGGCGGGAGTGCTTGCAAACCGGCCTTTGGAGGCAGACGAGGAGGTCTTCCAGCGGGAGAGTGCCGGTTGTGCTCAGACGCCCCACAGGCCAGGGGCACGACCCAGCAGGGCCCCTGCCCCTCGCAGCCTTGCCCAGACCTTCCTGGCCTCGGGTGGTACTGCCCCACCAAGGGGCAGGCTGCGGGGACTGGGTCCAGACATGCCCGTGCGCCTCCCCTGGCTCATCCCCGCTGGTGCCTTTCCCCTGGGCCTAGGCCTCGGTTGAGGCCTCCTTGGATAGGAGGTTGCTGGCAGGGGCTGTCTCCACACTGCAAGGTGCTGGAGCTCAGAGGGCCTCGTCAGAGGGAAGGGACCAGTAAGGGGCTGGATGCCCTAGACGTCTTTGGCCCAGCAGCCTCAGGGCAGCAGGGAGAGGAAGAGGCCCAACTTGCCCCTAGGTCGGCTCTGCCCCTTCCCACACAGGCGGCCAGCCCAGCAGCTGCCTGACAGACTCTGGCTCCCCCGAGCTCTCTGCCGGTGCAGGGGGCAGGAACAGACGTGTGCATGTGGTTCTGCCTTGGTCTGGGAGTGTGGAACCACTGCCTGGCCCCCACACTCAGGGGCAAGGGCCCGGAGAGAGCAACACACCTAAGCGCTTTTCTCCCGGGCTTGGGAGAATTGTGCGTGCCTGGCGAGAACAGCGGGCGGGAGTGTTGGCAAACCGGCCTTTGGAGGCAGCCGGGGAGGTCTTCCAGTGGGAGAGGGCCGGTTGTGCTCAGAGGCCCCACAGGCCAGGGGCAGGACCCAGTAGGGCCCCTGTCCCTGGCCAGCCTTGCCCAGACCTTCCTGGCCTCCGGGGGTACTGCCCCACCAAGGGGCAGGCTGCGGGGACTGGGTCCAGTCATGCCCGGGCGCCTCCCCAGGCTCATCCCCGCTGGTGCCTTTCCCCTGGGCCTAGGCCTCGGTTGAGGCCTCCTTGGAGAGGAGGTTGCTGGCAGGGGCTGTCTCCACACTGCAAGGTGCTGGAGCTCAGAGGGCCTCGTCAGAGGGAAGGGACCAGCAAGGGGCTGGATGGCCAAGACCTCTTTGGCCCAGCAGCCTCATGGCAGCAGGGAGAGCAAGAGGCCCATCTTGCCCCTAGGTCGGCTCTGCCCCTTCCCACACAGGCGGCCAGCCCAGCAGCTGCCTGACAGACTCTGGCTCCCCCGAGCTCTCTTCCGGTGCAGGGGGCAGATCAGACGTGTGCATGTGGTTCTGCCTTGGCCTGGGAGTGTGGACACCCTGCCTTGCCCCCAGGCTCAGGGGCAAGGGCCCAGAGAGAGCACCACCCTGAAGCGCTTTTCTCCCGCGCTTGGGAGCATTGTGCACGCCTGCTGGGAACAGTGGGCGGGAGCGCTTGCATCCGGCCTTTGGAGGCAGCCGGGGAGGTCTTCCAGTGGGAGAGGGCCGGTTGGGCTCAGAGGCCCCACAGGCCAGGGGCAGGACCCAGCAGGGCCCCTGCCCCTGGCCAGCCTTGCCCAGACCTTCCTGGCCTCCGGGGGTACTGCCCCACCAAGGGGCAGGCTGCGGGGACTGGGTCCAGACATGCTCGGGCGCCTCCCCTGGCTCTTCACCGCTGGTGCCTTTCCCCTGGGCCTAGGCCTCCCTTGAGGCCTCCTTGGAGAGGAGGTTGCTGGCAGGGGCTGTCTCCACAGTGCAAGGTGCTGGAGCTCAGAGGGCCTCGTCAGAGGGAAGAGACCAGTAAGGGGCTGGATGCACAAGATGTCTTTGGCCCAGCAGCCTCAGGGCAGCAGGGAGAGCAAGAGGCCCAACTTGCCCCTAGGTCGGCTCTGCCCCATCCCAGACAGGCAGCCAGCCCAGCAGCAGCCTGGCAGTCTCTGGCTCCCCCGAGCTCTCTGCCGGTGTAGGGGGCAGGAACAGACGTGTGCATGTCGTTCTGCCTTGGCCTGGGAGTGTGTTCCCCCTGCCTGGCCCCCAGGCTCAGGGGCAAGGGCCCGGAGAGAGCACCACCCCGAAGCGCTTTTCTCCCGGGCTTGGTAGAATTGTGCGTGCCTGGCGGGAACAGCGGGCGGGAGTGCTTGCAAACCGGCCTTTGGAAGCAGCCAGGGAGGTCTTCCAGCGGGAGAGTGCCGGTTGTGCTCAGACGCCCCAGAGGCCAGGGGCAGGACCCAGCAGTGTCCCTGCCCCTGGCAGCCTTGCCCAGACCTTCCTGGCCTCCGGGGTTACTACCCCACCAAGGGGCAGGCTGCGGGGACTGGGTCCAGACATGCCCGGGCGCCTCCCCAGGCTCATCCCCGCTGGTGCCTTTCCCCTGGGCCTAGGCCTCGGTTGAGGCCTCCTTGGAGAGGAGGTTGCTGGCAGGGGCTGTCTCCACACTGCAAGGTGCTGGAGCTCAGAGGGCCTCGGCAGCGGGAAGGGACCAGCAAGGGGCTGGATACCCAAGACCTCTTTGGCCCAGCAGCCTCAGGGCAGCAGGGAGAGGAAGAGGCCCAACTTCCCCTAGGTCGGCTCTGCCCCTTCCCACACAGGCAGCCAACCCAGCAGCTGCCTGACAGACTGTGGCTCCCCCGAGCACTCTGCCGGTGCAGGGGTCAGGAACAGACGTGTGCATGTGGTTCTGCCTTGGTCTGGGAGTGTGGACACACTGCCTGGACCCCAGGCTCATGGGCAAGGGCCCGGAGAGAGCAACACCCCGAAGCGCTTTTCTCCCGGGCTTGGGAGCATTGTGCGTGCCTGGCGGGAACAGCGGGCGGGAGTGTTGGCAAACCGGCCTTTGGAGGCAGCCGGGGAGGTCTTCCAGTGGGAGAGGGCCGGTTGTGCTCAGAGGCCCCACAGGCCAGGGGCAGGACCCAGCAGGGCCCCTGCCCCTGGCCAGCCTTGCCCAGACCTTCCTGGCCTCCGGGGGTACTGCCCCACCAAGGGGCAGGCTGCGGGGACTGGGTCCAGACATGCCCGTGCGCCTCCACTGGCTCATCCCCGCTGGTGCCTTTCCCCTGGGCCTAGGCCTCGGTTGAGGCCTCCTTGGAGAGGAGGTTGCTGGCAGGGGCTGTCTCCACACTGCAAGGTGCTGGAGCTCAGAGGGCCTCGTCAGAGGGAAGGGACCAGCAAGGGGCTGGATGCCCAAGACCTCTTTGGCCCAGCAGCCTCAGGGCAGCAGGGAGAGCAAGAGGCCCAACTTGCCCCTAGGTCGGCTCTGCCCCTTCCCACACAGGCGGCCAGCCCAGCAGCTGCCTGACAGACTCTGGCTCCCCCCAGCTCTCTGCCGGTAGAGGGGGCAGGAACAGACGTGTGCATGTGGTTCTGCCTTGGCCTGGGACTGTGGATCCCCTGCCTGGCCCCCAGGCTCAGGGGCAGGGGCCCGGAGAGACCACCACCCCGAAGCGCTTTTCTCCTGGGCTTGGGAGCATTGTGCGTGCCTGGCGGGAACAGCGGGCAGGAGTGTTGGCAAACTGGCCTTTGGAGGCAGCCGGGGAGGTCTTCCAGCGGGAGAGGGCCGGTTGTGCTCAGAGGCCCCACAGGCCAGGGGCAGGACCCAGCAGGGCCCCTGCCCCTGGCCAGCCTTGCCCAGACCTTCCTGGCCTCCGGGGGTACTGCCCCACCAAGGGGCAGGCTGCGGGGACTGGGTCCAGACATGCCCGGGCGCCTCCCCAGGCTCATCCCCGCTGGTGCCTTTCCCCTGGGCCTAGGCCTCGGTTGAGGCCTCCTTGGAGAGGAGGTTGCTGGCAGGGGCTGTCTCCACACTGCAAGGTGCTGGAGCTCAGAGGGCCTCGTCAGAGGGAAGGGACCAGCAAGGGGCTGGATGCCCAAGACCTCTTTGGCCCAGCAGCCTCAGGGCAGCAGGGAGAGCAAGAGGCCCAACTTGCCCCTAGGTCGGCTCTGCCCCTTCCCACACAGGCGGCCAGCCCAGCAGCTGCCTGACAAACTCTGGCTCCCCCGAGCTCTCTGCCGGTGCAGGGGGCAGATCAGTCGTGTGCATGTGGTTCTGCCTTGGCCTGGGAGTGTGGACACCCTGCCTGTCCCCCAGGCTCAGGGGCAAGGGCCCGGAGAGAGCACCACCCCGAAGCGCTTTTCTCCCAGGCTTAGGAGCATTGTGCACGCCTGCTGGGAACAGTGGGCGGGAGCGCTTGCAAACCGGCCTTTGGAGGCAGCCGGGGAGGTCTTCCAGTGGGAGAGGGCCGGTTGTGCTCAGAGGCCCCACAGGCCAAGGGCAGGACGCAGCAGGGCCCCTGCCCCTGGCCAGCCTTGCCCAGACCTTCCTGGCCTCCGGGGGTACTGCCCCACCAAGGGGCAGGCTGCGGGGACTGGGTCCAGACATGCTCGGGCGCCTCCCCTGGCTCATCCCCGCTGGTGCCTTTCCCCTGGGCCTAGGCCTCGGTTGAGGCCTCCTTGGAGAGGAGGTTGCTGGCAGGGGCTGTCTCCACACTGCAAGGTGCTGCAGCTCAGACAGCCTCGTCAGAGAGAAGGGACCAGTAAAGGGCTGGATGCCCAAGACATCTTTGGCCCAGCAGCCTCAGGGCAGCAGGGAGAGCAAGAGGCCCAACTTGCCCCTAGGGCGGCTCTGCCCCTTCCCACACAGGCGGCCAACCCAGCAGCTGCCTGACAGACTCTGGCTCCCCCAAGCTCTCTGCCGGTGCAGGGGACAGGAACAGATGTGGGCATGTGTTTCTGCCTTGGCCTGGGAGTGTGTTCTCCCTGCCTTGCCCCCAGGCTCATGGGCAAGGGCCCGGAGAGAGCACCACCCCGAAGCGCTTTTCTCCCCGGCTTGGGAGCTTTGTGCATTCCTGACGTGAACAGCGGGCGGGAGTGTTGCAAACAGGACTTTGGAGGCAGCCGGGGAGGTCTTCCAGTGGGAGAGGGCCGGTTGTGCTCAGAGGCCCCACAGGCCATGGTCAGGACCCAGCAGGGCCCCTGCCCCTGGCCAGACTTGCCCAGACCTTCCTGGCCTCCGGGGGTACTGCCCCACCAAGGGGCAGGCTGAGGAGACTGGGTCCAGACATGTCTGTGCGCCTCCCCAGGATCATCCCCGCTGGTGCCTTTCCCCTGGTTGTAGGCCTCGGTTGAGGACTCTTTGGAGAGGAGGTTGCTGACAGGGGCTGTCTCCACACTGCAAGGTGCTGGAGCTCAGAGGGCCTCGTCCGAGGGAAGGCACCAGCAAAGCGCTGGATGCCCAAGACCTCTTTGACCCAGCAGCCTCAGGGCAGCAGGGAGAGCAAGAGGCCCAACATGCCCCTAGGTCGGCTCTGCCCCGTACCACACAGGCAGCCAGCCCAGCAGCAGCCTGGCAGTCTCTGGCTCCCCCGAGCTCTCTGCCGGTGTAGGGGGCAGGAACACACGTGTGCATGTGGTTCTGCCTTGGTCTGGGAGTGTGGACCCACTGCCTGGACCCCAGGCTCAGGGGCAAGGGCCCGGAGAGAGCACCACCCCGAAGCGCTTTTCTCCCGGGCTTGGGAGCATTGTGCGTGCTTTGTGGGAACAGTGGGCGGGAGTGCTTGCAAACCGGCCTTTGGAGGCAGCCGGGGAGGTCTTCCATTGGGAGAGGGCCGGTTGTGCTCAGAGGCCCCACAGGCCAGGGGCAGGACCCAGCAGGTCCCCTGCCCCTGGCCAGCCTTTCCCAGACCTTCCTGGCCTCAGGGGTACTGCCCCACCAAGGGGCAGGCTGCGGGGACTGGGTCCAGACATGCCCGGGCGCTTCCCCAGGCTCATCCCCACTGGTGCCTTTCCCCTGGGCCTAGGCCTCGGTTTAGGCCTCTTGGAGAGGAGGTTGCTGGCAGGGGCTGTCTCCACACTGCAAGGTGCTGGAGCTCAGAGGGCCTCGTCAGAGGGAAGGGACCAGCAACGGGCTGGACGCCCAAGACCTCTTTGGCCCAGCAGCCTCAGGGCAGCAGGGAGAGCAAGAGGCACAACTTGCCCCTAGGTCGGCTCTGCCCCTTCCCACACAGGCGGCTAGCCCAGCAGCTGCCTGACATACTCTGGCTCCCCCGAGCTCTTTGCCGGTGCAGGGGGCAGATCAGAGGTGTGCATGTGGTTCTGACTTGGCCTGGGATTGTGGACACCGTGCCTTGCCCCCAGGCTCAGGAGCAAGGGCCCGGAGAGAGCACCACCCCGAAGCGCTTTTCTCCCGGGATTGGGAGCATTGTACACGCCTGCTGGGAACAGTAGGCGGGAGCGCTTGCAAACCGGCCTTTGGAGGCAGCCCGGGAGGTCTTCCAAGGGCCCGGAGAGAGCACCACCCCAAAATGCTTTTCTCCCGGGCTTGGGAGCATTGTGCGTGGATGGCGGAAGCAGCGGGAATGAGTACTTACAAACCGGCCTTTGGGGGCAGCCGGGGAGGTCTTGAAAGTGCCCGGAGAGAGCACCACCCCGAAGCGCTTTTCTCCCGGGCTTGGGAACATTGTGCGCGGCTGGCGGGAACAGCAGGCAGGACTGCTTGCAAACTGGCCTTTGGAGGCAGCCGGGGAGGTCTTCCAAGGGCCCGGAGTGAGCACCACCCCAAAATGCTTTTCTCCCGGGCTTGGGAGCATTGTGCGCGGCTGGTGGGAACAACGGGCATGAGTGCTTGCAAACCGGCCTTTGGAGGCAGCCGGGGACGTCTTCCAAGGGCCCGGAGAGAGCACCACCCCGAAGCGCTCTTCTCCCGGGCTTGGGAGCATTGTGCGCGGCTGGCGGGAACAGCAGGCAGGACTGCTTGCAAACTGGCCTTTGGAGGCAGCCGGGGAGGTCTTCCAAGGGCCTGTAGAGAGCACCACCCCAAAATGCTTCTCTCCCGGGCTTGGGAGCATTGTGCGTGGCTGGCGGGAACAGCAGGAAGGAGTCCTTGCAAACTGGCCTTTGGAGGCAGCCGGGGAGGTCTTCCAAGGGCCTGTAGAGAGCACCACCCCGAAGCGCTTTTCTCCCGGGTTTAGGAGCATTGTGCGCAGGTGGCGGGAACAGCAGGCAGGAGTGCTTGAAAACTGGCCTTTGGAGGCAGCCGGGGAGGTCTTCCAGGGCCCGGTGTGAGCACCACCCCAAAAAGCTTTTCTCCCGGGCTTGGGAGCATTGTGCGCGGCTGGTGGGAACAGCGGACATGAGTGCTTGCAAACTGGCCATTGGAGGCAGCCGGGGAGGTTTTCCAAGGGCCCGGAGTGAGCACCACCCCAAAATGCTTTTCGCCCGGGCTTGGGAGCATTGTGCGTGGCTGGCGGGAACAGCAGGAAGGAGTCCTTGCAAACCGGCCTTTGGAGGCAGCCGGGGAGGTCTTCCAAGGGCCTGTAGAGAGCACCACCCCGAAGCGCTTTTCTCCCGCGCTTGGGAGCATTCTGCGCGGGTGGCGGGAACAGCAGGCAGGAGTGCTTGAAAACCGTCCTTTGGAGGCAGCCGGGGAGGTCTTCCAGGGCCCGGTGTGAGCACCACCCCAAAATGCTTTTCTCCCGGGCTTGGGAGCATTGTGCGCGGATGGCGGGAACAGCAGGAAGGAGTCCTTGCAAACCGGCCTTTGGAGGCAGCCGGGGAGGTCTTCCAAGGGCCTGTAGAGAGCACCACCCCGAAGCGCTTTTCTCCCGGGCTTGGGAGCATTGTGCGCGGGTGGCGGGAACAGCAGGCAGGAGTGCTTGAAAACCGTCCTTTGGAGGCAGCCGGGGAGGTCTTCCAGGGCCCGGTGTGAGCACCACCCCAAAATGCTTTTCTCCCGGGCTTGGGAGCATTGTGCGCGGATGGCGGGAACAGCGAGTGGGAGTGCTTGCAAACCGGCCTTTGGGGGCACCCCGGGAGGTCTTCCATGGGCACGGAGAGAACACCACCCCGAAGCGCTTTTCTCCGGGGTTTTGGAGGATTGTGCGTGGCTGGCGGGAACAGCGAGTGGGAGTGCTTGCAAACCGGCCTTTGGGGGCAGCCAGGGAGGTCCTCCATTGGCACGGAGAGAACACCACCCCGAAGCGCTTTTCTCCCGGTCTTGGGAGCATTGTGCGAGGCTGGCGGGAACAGCGGGCGGGAGTGCTTGCAAACCGGCCTTTGGAGGCAGCTTGGGAGGTCTTCCAAGGGCCCGGAGAGAGCACCATCCCGAAGCACTTTTCTCACGGAATAGGGAGCATTGTTCGCGGCTGTCGGGAACAGAGGACATGAGTGCTTGCAAACCGGCCTTTAGAGGCAGCCGGGGAGTCTTCCAAGGGCCCGGAGAGAGACCACCCCAAAATGCTTTTCTCCCGGGCTTGGGAGCATTGTGTGTGGCTGGCGGGTCAGCGGGAGGGAGTTCTCGAAAACCAGCCTTTGGAGGCAGCCGGGGAGGTCTTCCAAGGGCCAGGAGAGAGCACCACCCCGAAGCGCTTTTCTCCCGGGCTTGGGAGCATTGTGCGCGGCTGGCGGGAACAGCGGGATTGAGTGCTTGCAAACTGGCCTTTGGAGGCAGCCGGGGACGTCTTCCAAGGGCCGGGAGAGAGCACCACCCCGAAGCGCTTTTCTCCTAGGCTTGGGAGCATTGTGCGCGGCTGGCGGGAACAGCGGGCATGAGTGCTTGCAAACCGGCCTTTGGAGACAAACGGGGAGGTCTTCCAAGGGCCCGTAGAGAGCACCACCCCGAAGCGCTTTTCTCCCGTGATTGGGAGCATTGTGTGCGGCTGGCGGGACAGCGGGAGGGAGTACTTGAAATCCAGCCTTTGGAGGCAGCCGGGGAGGTCTTCCAAGGGCCGGGAGAGAGCACCACCCTGAAGGGCTTTTCTCCTGGGCTTGGAGCATTTGCACGGATGGCGGGAACAGCGAGTGGGAGTGCTTGCAAACCGGCATTTGGGGGCAGCCCGGGAGGTCTTTCTTGGGCCCAGAGAGAACACCACCCCGAAACGCTTTTCTCCCGGGCTTGGGAGCATTGTGCGCGGGTGGCGGGAACAGCAGGCAGAAGTGCTTGCAAACCGGCCTTGGAGGCAGCCGGGGAGGTCTTCCAAAGCCCGGAGTGAGCACCACCCCAAAATGCTTTTCTCCCGGGCTTGGGAGCATTGTGCGCAGCTGGCGTGAACAGCGGGATTGAGTGCTTGCAAACCAGCCTTTGGAGGCAGCCGGGGAGGTCTTCCAGCGGGAGAGTGCCAGTTGTTCTCAGAGGCCCCACAGGCCAGGGGCAGGACCCAGCAGTGTCCCTGCCTCTGGCAGCCTTGCCCAGACCTTCCTGGCCTCCGGGGGTACTACCCCACCAAGGGGCAGGCTGCGGGGACTGGGTCCAGACATGCCCGGGCGCCTCCCCAGGCTCATCCCCGCTCGTGCCTTTCCCCTGGGCCTAGGCCTCGGTTGAGGCCTCCTTGGAGAGGAGGTTGCCGGCAGGGGCTGTCTGCACACTGCAAGGTGCTGGAGCTCAGAGGGCCTCGTCAGAGGGAAGGGACCAGCAAGTGGCTGGATGCCCAAGACCTCTTTGGCCCAGCAGCCTCAGGGCAGCAGGGAGAGGAAGAGGCCCAACTTGCCCCTAGGTCGGCTCTGCCCCTTCCCACACAGGCGGCCAGCCCAGCAGCTGCCTGACAGATTCTGGCTCCCCCGAGCTCTCTGCCGGTGCAGGGGTCAGGAACAGACGTGTGCATGTGGTTCTGCCTTGGTCTGGGAGGGTGGACCAACTGCCTGGCCCCCAGGCTCAGGGGCAAGGGCCCGAGGAGAGCACCACCCCGAAGCGCTTTTCTCCCGGGCTTGGGAGCATTGTGCGTGCCTGGCGGGAACAGCGGGCGGGAGTGTTGGCAAACTGGCCTTTGGAGGCAGCCGGGGAGTTCTTCCAGTGGGAGAGGGCCGGTTGTGCTCAGAGACCCCACAGGCCAGGGGCAGGACCCAGCAGGGCCCCTGCCCCTGGCCAGCCTTGCCCAGACCTTCCTGGCCTCCGGGGGTACTGCCCCACCAAGGGGCAGGCTGCGGGGACTGGGTCCAGACATGCCCGGGCGCCTCCCCAGGCTCATCCCCGCTGGTGCCTTTCCCCTGGGCCTAGGCCTCGGTTGAGGCCTCCTTGGAGAGGAGGTTGCTGGCAGGGGCTGTCTCCACACTGCAAGGTGCTGGAGCTCAGAGGGCCTCGTCAGAGGGAAGGGACCAGCAAGGGGCTGGATGCCCAAGACCTCTTTGGCCCAGCAGCCTCAGGGCAGCAGGGAGAGCAAGAGGCCCAACTTGCCCCTAGGTCGGCTCTGCCACTTCCCACACAGGCGGCCAGCCCAGCAGCTGCCTGACAGACTCTGGCTCCCCCGAGCTCTCTGCCGGTGCAGGGGGCAGGTCAGACGTGTGCATGTGGTTCTGCCTTGGCCTGGGAGTGTGGACACCCTGCCTTGCCCCCAGGCTCAGGGGCAAGGGCCCAGAGAGAGCACCACCCTGAAGCGCTTTTCTTCCGGGCTTAGGAGCATTGTGCCCGCCTGCTGGTAACAGTGGCCGGGAGCGCTTGCAAACCGGCCTTTGGAGGCAGCCGGGGAGGTCTTCTAGTGGGAGAGGGCCGGTTGTGCTCAGAGGCCCCACAGGCCAGGGGCAGGACCCAGCAGGGCCCCTGCCCCTGGCCAGTCTTACCCAGACCTTCCTGGCCTCCAGGGGTACTGCCCCACCAAGGGGCAGGCTGCGGGGACTGGGTCCAGACATGCTCGGGCGCCTCCCCTGGCTCATCCCCGCTGGTGCCTTTCCCCTGGGCCTAGGCCTCGGTTGAGGCCTCCTTGGAGAGGAGGTTGCTGGCAGGGGCTGTCTCCACACTGCAAGGTGCTGGAGCTCAGAGGGCCTCGTCAGAGGGAAGGGACCAGTAAGGGGCTGGATGCCCAAGACGTCTTTGGCCCAGCAGCCTCAGGGCAGCAGGGAGAGCAAGAGGCCCAACTTGCCCCTAGGGCGGCTCTGCCCCTTCCCACACAGGCGGCCAACCCAGCAGCTGCCTGACAGACTCTGGCTCCCCCAAGCTCTCTGCCGGTGCAGGGGACAGGAACAGACGTGGGCATGTGGTTCTGCCTTGGCCTGGGAGTGTGTTCCCCATGCCTTGCCCCCAGGCTCAGGGGCAAGGGCCCGGAGAGAGCACCACCCCGAAGCGCTTTTCTCCCGGGCTTGGGAGCATTGTGCGTGCCTGGCGGGAACAGCGCGCGCGAGTGCTTGCAAACCGGCCTTTCGAGGCAGACGGGGAGGTCTTCCAGCGGGAGAGTGCCGGTTGTGCTCAGACGCCCCACAGGCCAGGGGCAGGACCCAGCAGTGTCCCTGCCCCTGGCAGCCTTGCCCAGATCTTCCTGGCCTCCGGGGGTACTGCCCCACCAAGGGGCAGGCTGCGGGGACTGGGTCCAGACATGCCCGGGCGCCTCCCCAGGCTCATCCCCGGTGGTGCCTTTCCCCTGGGCCTAGGCCTCGGTTGAGGCCTCCTTGGAGAGGAGGTTGCTGGCAGGGGCTGTCTCCACACTGAAAGGTGCTGGAGCTCAGAGGGCCTCGTCAGAGGGAAGGGACCAGCAAGGGGCTGGATGCCCAAGACCTCTTTGGCCCAGCAGCCTCAGGGCAGCAGGGAGAGCAAGAGGCCCAACTTGCCCCTAGGTCGGCTCTGCCCCTTCCCACACAGGCGGCCAGCCCAGCAGCTGCCTGACATACTCTGTCTCCCCCCAGCTCTCTGCCGGTGGAGGGGGCAGGAACAGACGTGTGCATGTTGTTGTGCCTTGGCCTGGGACTGTGGATCCCCTGCCTGGCCCCCAGGCTCAGGGGCAAGGGCCCGGAGAGACCACCACCCCGAAGCGCTTTTCTCCCGGGCTTTGGAGCATTGTGCGCGCCTGGCGGGAACAGTGGGCGGGAGTGCTTGCAAACAGGACTTTGGAGGCAGCCGGGGAGGTCTTCCAGTGGGAGAGGGCCGGTTGTGCTCAGAGGC
Source organism: Dama dama (assembly GCF_033118175.1). NCBI lineage: Eukaryota > Metazoa > Chordata > Mammalia > Artiodactyla > Cervidae > Dama > Dama dama. Next base: position 990,683 of record NW_026870997.1, on the reverse strand, counting down.
CCCACAGGCCAGGGGCAGGACCCAGCAGGGCCCCTGACACTGGCCAGCCTTGCCCAGACCTTCCTGGCCTCCGGGGGAACTGCCCCACCAAGGGGCAGGCTGCGGGGACTGGGTCCAGATATCCCCGGGCGCCTCCCCAGGCTCATCCCCGCTGGTGCCTTTCCCCTGGGCCTAGGCCTCGGTTGAGGCCTCCTTGGAGAGGAGGTTGCTGGCAGGGGCTGTCTCCACACTGCAAGGTGCTGGAGCTCAGAGGGCCTCGTCAGAGGGAAGGGACCAGTAAGGGGCTGGATGCCCAAGACGTCTTTGGCCCAGCAGCCTCAGGGCAGCAGGGAGAGCAAGAGGCCCAACTTGCCCCTAGGGCGGCTCTGCCCCTTCCCACACCGGCGGCCAGCCCAGCACCTGCCTGACAGACTCTGGCTCCCCAGAGCTCTCTGCCGGTGCAGGGGTCAGGAACAGACGTGTGCATGTGGTTCTGCCTTGGTCTGGGAGTGTGGACCCACTGCCTGGCCCCCAGGCTCAGGGGCAAGGGCCCGGAGAGAGCACCACCCCGAAGCGCTTTTCTCCCGGGCTTGGGAGCATTGTGCGAGCCTGGCGTGAACAGCGGGCGGGAGTGTTTGCAAACAGGACTTTGGAGGCAGCTGGGGAGGTCTTCCAGTGGGAGAGGGCCGGTTGTGCTCAGAGGCCTCACAGGCCAGGGGCAGGACCCAGCAGGGACCCTGCCCCTGGCCAGCCTTGCCCCCCTTCCTGGCCTCCGGGGGTACTGCCCCACCAAGGGGCAGGCTGCGGGGACTGGGTCCAGACATGTCCGTGTGCCTCCCCAGGATCATCCCTGCTGGTGCTTTTCCCCTGGGCGTAGGCCTCGGTTGAGGCCTCTTTGGAGAGGAGGTTGCTGGCAGGGGCTGTCTCCACACTGCAAGGTGCTGGAGCTCAGAGGGCCTCGTCAGAGGGAAGGGACCAGCAAAGGGCTGGATACCCAAGACCTCTTTGACCCAGCAGCCTCAGGGCAGCAGGGAGAGCAAGAGGCCCAACTTGCCCCTAGGTCGGCTCTGCCCCGTCCCACACAGGCAGCCAGCCCAGCAGCAGCCTGGCAGTCTCTGGCTCCCCCGAGCTCTCTGCCGGTGTAGGGGGCAGGAACAGACGTGTGCATGTCGTTCTGCATTGGCCTGGGAGTGTGTTCCAACTGCCTGGCCCCCAGGCTCAGGGGCAAGGGCCTGGAGAGAGCACCACCCCGAAGCGCTTTTCTCCCGGGCTTGGGAGCATTGTGCGTGCCTGGCGGGAACAGCGGGCGGGAGTGCTTGCAAACCGGCCTTTGGAGGCAGACGGGGAGGTCTTCCAGCGGGAGAGTGCCGGTTGCGCTCAGACGCCCCACAGGCCAGGGGCACGACCCAGCAGGGCCCCTGCCCCTCGCAGCCTTGCCCAGACCTTCCTGGCCTCCGGGGGTACTGCCCCACCAAGGGGCAGGCTGCGGGGACTGGGTCCAGACATGCCCGGGCGCCTCCACTGGCTCATCTCCGCTGGTGCCTTTCCCCTGGGCCTAGGCCTCGGTTGAGGCCTCCTTGGAGAGGAGGTTGCTGGCAGGGGCTGTCTCCACACTGCAAGGTGCTGGAGCTCAGAGGGCCTCGTCAGAGGGAAGGGACCAGCAAGGGGCTGGATGCCCAAGACCTCTTTGGCCCAGCAGCCTCAGGGCAGCAGGGAGAGCAAGAGGCCCAACTTGCCCCTAGGTCGGCTCTGCCCCTTCCCACACAGGCGGCCAGCCCAGCAGCTGCCTGACAGACTCTGGCTCCCCCCAGCTCTCTGCCGGTGGAGGGGGCAGGAACAGACGTGTGCATGTGGTTCTGCCTTGGCCTGGGACTGTGGATCCCCTGCCTGGCCCCCAGGCTCAGGGGCAGGGGCCCGGAGAGACCACCACCCCGAAGCGCTTTTCTCCGGAGTTTTGGAACATTGTGTGTGCCTGGCGGGAACAGCGAGTGGGTATGCTTGGAAACCGGCCTTTGGGGGCAGCCGGGGAGGTCCTCCATGGTCCCTGAGAGAACACCACCCCGAAGCGCTTTTCTCACGGTCTTGGGAGCATTGTGCGCGGCTGGCGGGAACAGCGGGCATGAGTGCTTGCAAACTGTCCTTTGGAGGCAGCCGGGGAGGTCTTCCAAGGGCCGGACTGATCACCACCCCAAAATGCTTTTCTCTCGGGCTTGGGAGCATTGTGCACGGCTGTCGGGAACAACGGACATGAATGCTTGCAAACCGGCCTTTGGAGGCAGCCCGGGAGGTCTTCCAAGGGCCCGGAGAGAGCACCACCCCAAAATGCTTTTCTCCCGGGCTTGGGAGCATTGTGCGTGGCTGGCGGAAGCAGCGGGAATGAGTACTTACAAACCGGCCTTTGGAGGCAGCCGGGGAGGTCTTGAAAGTGCCCAGAGAGAGCACCACCCCGAAGCGCTTTTCTCCCGGGCTTGGGAACATTGTGCGCGGCTGGCGGGAACAGCAGGCAGGACTGCTTGCAAACTGGCCTTTGGAGGCAGCCGGGGAGGTCTTCCAAGGGCCCGGAGTGAGCACCACCCCAAAATGCTTTTCTCCCGGGCTTGGGAGCATTGTGCGCGGCTGGTGGGAACAACGGGCATGAGTGCTTGCAAACCGGCCTTTGGAGGCAGCCGGGGACGTCTTCCAAGGGCCCGGAGAGAGCACCACCCCGAAGCGCTTTTCTCCCGGGCTTGGGAGCATTGTGCGCGGCTGGCGGGAACAGCAGGCAGGACTGCTTGCAAACTGGCCTTTGGAGGCAGCCGGGGAGGTCTTCCAAGGGCCCGGAGTGAGCACCACCCCAAAATGCTTTTCTCCCGGGCTTGGGAGCATTGTGCGCGGCTGGTGGGAACAACGGGCATGAGTGCTTGCAAACCGGCCTTTGGAGGCAGCCGGGGACGACTTCCAAGGGCCCGGAGAGATCACCACCCCGAAGCACTTTTCTCCCGGGCTTGGGAGCATTGTGCGTGGCTGGCGGGAACAGCAGGAAGGAGTCCTTGCAAACCGGCCTTTGGAGGCAGCGGGGGAGGTCTTCCAAGGGCCTGTAGAGAGCACCACCCCGAAGCGCTTTTCTCCCGGGCTTGGGAGTATTGTGCGCGGGTGGCGGGAACAGCAGGCAGGAGTGCTTGAAAACCGGCCTTTGCAGGCAGCCGGGGAGGTCTTCCAGGGCCCGGTGTGAGCACCACCCCAAAAAGCTTTTCTCCCGGGCTTGGGAGCATTGTGCGCGGCTGGTGGGAACAGCGGGCATGAGTGCTTGCAAACTGGCCACTGGAGGCAGCCGGGGAGGTCTTCCAAGGGCCTGTAGAGAGCACCACCCCAAAATGCTTCTCTCCCGGGCTTGGGAGCTTTGTGCGTGGCTGGCGGGAACAGCAGGAAGGAGTCCTTGCAAACCGGCCTTTGGAGGCAGCCGGGGAGGTCTTCCAAGGGCCTGTAGAGAGCACCACCCCGAAGCGCTTTTCTCCCGGGCTTAGGAGCATTGTGCGCAGGTGGCGGGAACAGCAGGCAGGAGTGCTTGAAAACTGGCCTTTGGAGGCAGCCGGGGAGGTCTTCCAGGGCCCGGTGTGAGCACCACCCCAAAAAGCTTTTCTCTCGGGCTTGGGAGCATTGTGCGCGGCTGGTGGGAACAGCGGACATGAGTGCTTGCAAACCGGCCATTGGAGGCAGCCGGGGAGGTCTTCCAAGGGCCCGGAGTGAGCACCACCCCAAAATGCTTTTCTCCCGGGCTTGGGAGCATTGTGCGTGGCTGGCGGGAACAGCAGGAAGGAGTCCTTGCAAACCGGCCTTTGGAGGCAGCCGGGGAGGTCTTCCAAGGGCCTGTAGAGAGCACCACCCCGAAGCGCTTTTCTCCCGCGCTTGGGAGCATTCTGCGCGGGTGGCGGGAACAGCAGGCAGGAGTGCTTGAAAACCGTCCTTTGGAGGCAGCCGGGGAGGTCTTCCAGGGCCCGGTGTGAGCACCACCCCAAAATGCTTTTCTCCCGGGCTTGGGAGCATTGTGCGCGGATGGCGGGAACAGCAGGAAGGAGTCCTTGCAAACCGGCCTTTGGAGGCAGCCGGGGAGGTCTTCCAAGGGCCTGTAGAGAGCACCACCCCGAAGCGCTTTTCTCCCGGGCTTGGGAGCATTGTGCGCGGGTGGCGGGAACAGCAGGCAGGAGTGCTTGAAAACCGTCCTTTGGAGGCAGCCGGGGAGGTCTTCCAGGGCCCGGTGTGAGCACCACCCCAAAATGCTTTTCTCCCGGGCTTGGGAGCATTGTGCGCGGATGGCGGGAACAGCGAGTGGGAGTGCTTGCAAACCGGCCTTTGGGGGCACCCCGGGAGGTCTTCCATGGGCACGGAGAGAACACCACCCCGAAGCGCTTTTCTCCGGGGTTTTGGAGGATTGTGCGTGGCTGGCGGGAACAGCGAGTGGGAGTGCTTGCAAACCGGCCTTTGGGGGCAGCCAGGGAGGTCCTCCATTGGCACGGAGAGAACACCACCCCGAAGCGCTTTTCTCCCGGGCTTGGGAGCATTGTGCGAGGCTGGCGGGAACAGCGGGCGGGAGTGCTTGCAAACCGGCCTTTGGAGGCAGCTTGGGAGGTCTTCCAAGGGCCCGGAGAGAGCACCATCCCGAAGCACTTTTCTCACGGAATTGGGAGCATTGTTCGCGGCTGTCGGGAACAGAGGACATGAGTGCTTGCAAACCGGCCTTTAGAGGCAGCCGGGGAGTCTTCCAAGGGCCCGGAGAGAGACCACCCCAAAATGCTTTTCTCCCGGGCTTGGGAGCATTGTGTGCGGCTGGCGGGTCAGCGGGAGGGAGTTCTTGAAAACCAGCCTTTGGAGGCAGCCGGGGAGGTCTTCCAAGGGCCAGGAGAGAGCACCACCCCGAAGCGCTTTTCTCCCGGGCTTGGGAGCATTGTGCGCAGCTGGCGGGAACAGCGGGATTGAGTGCTTGCAAACCGGCCTTTGGAGGCAGCCGGGGAGGTCTTCCAAGGGCCGGGAGAGAGCACCACCCCGAAGCGCTTTTCTCCCGTGATTGGGAGCATTGTGTGCAGCTGGCGGGACAGCGGGAGGGAGTACTTGAAATCCAGCCTTTGGAGGCAGCCGGGGATGTCTTCCAAGGGCCGGGAGAGAGCACCACCCTGAAGGGCTTTTCTCCTGGGCTTGGAGCATTTGCACGGATGGCGGGAACAGTGAGTGGGAGTGCTTGCAAACCGGCATTTGGGGGCAGCCCGGGAGGTCTTTCTTGGGCCCAGAGAGAACACCACCCCGAAACGCTTTTCTCCCAGGCTTGGGAGCATTGTGCGCGGGTGGCGGGAACAGCAGGCAGAAGTGCTTGCAAACCGGCATTGGAGGCAGCCGGGGAGGTCTTCCAAAGCCCGGAGTGAGCACCAACGGAAAATGCTTTTCTCCCGGGCTTGGGAGCATTGTGCGCAGCTGGCGTGAACAGCGGGATTGAGTGCTTGCAAACCAGCCTTTGGAGGCAGCCGGGGAGGTCTTCCAGCGGGAGAGTGCCAGTTGTTCTCAGAGGCCCCACAGGCCAGGGGCAGGACCCAGCAGTGTCCCTGCCTCTGGCAGCCTTGCCCAGACCTTCCTGGCCTCCGGGGGTACTACCCCACCAAGGGGCAGGCTGCGGGGCCTGGGTCCAGACATGCCCGGGCGCCTCCCCAGGCTCATCCCCGCTGGTGCCTTTCCCCTGGGCCTAGGCCTCGGTTGAGGCCTCCTTGGAGAGGAGGTTGCCGGCAGGGACTGTCTGCACACTGCAAGGTGCTGGAGCTCAGAGGGCCTCGTCAGAGGGAAAGGACCAGCAAAGGGCTGGATGCCCAAGACCTCTTTGACCCAGCAGCCTCAGGGCAGCAGGGAGAGCAAGAGGCCCAACTTGCCCCTAGGTCGGCTCTACCCCGTCCCACACAGGCAGCCAGCCCAGCAGCAGCCTGGCAGTCTCTGGCTCCCCCGAACTCTCTGCCGGTGTAGGGGGCAGGAACAGACGTGTGCATGTCGTTCTGCCTTGGCCTGGGAGTGTGTTCCCCCTGCCTGTCCCCCAGGCTCAGGGGCAAGGGCCCGGAGAGAGCACCACCCCGAAGCGCTTTTCTCCCGGGCTTGGGAGCATTGTGCGTGCCTGGCGGGAACAGCGGGCGGGAGTGCTTGCAAACCGGCCTTTGGAGGCAGCCGGGGAGGTCTTCCAGCGGGAGAGTGCCGGTTGTGCTCAGACGCCCCACAGGCCAGGGGCAGGACCCAGCAGTGTCCCTGCCCCTGGCAGCCTTGCCCAGACCCTCCTGGCCTCCGGGGGTACTGCCCCACCAAGGGGCAGGCTGCGGGGACTGGGTCCAGACATGGCCGGGCGCCTCCCCAGGCTCATCCCCGCTGGTGCCTTTCCCCTGGGCCTAGGCCTCGGTTGAGGCCTCCTTGGAGAGGAGGTTGCTGGCAGGGGCTGTCTCCACACTGCAAGGTGCTGGAGCTCAGAGGGCCTCGTCAGAGGGAAGGGACCAGTAAGGGGCTGGATGCCCAAGACGTCTTTGGCCCAGCAGCCTCAGGGCAGCAGGGAGAGCAAGAGGCCCAACTTGCCCCTAGGGCGGCTCTGCCCCTTCCCACACAGGCGGCCAACCCAGCAGCTGCCTGACAGACTCTGGCTCCCCCAAGCTCTCTGCCGGTGCAGGAGACCGGAACAGACGTGGGCATGTGGTTCTGCCTTGGCCTGGGAGTGTGTTCCCCATGCCTTGCCCCCAGGCTCAGGGGCAAGGGCCTGGAGAGAGCACCACCCCGAAGCGCTTTTCTCCCGGGCTTGGGAGAATTGTGCGTGCCTGGCGGGAACAGCGGGCGGGAGTGTTGGCAAACCGGCCTTTGGAGGCAGCCGGGGTAGTCTTCCAGTGGGAGAGGGCCGGTTGTGCTCAGAGGCCCCACAGGCCAGGGGCAGGACCCAGCAGGGCTCCTGCCCGTGGCCAGCCTTGCCCAGACCTTCCTGGCTTCCGGGGGTACTGCCCCACCAAGGGGCAGGCTGCGTGGACTGGGTCCAGACATGCCCGGGCGCCTCCCCAGGCTCATCCCCGCTGGTGCCTTTCCCCTGGGCCTAGGCCTCGGTTGAGGCCTCCTTGGAGAGGAGGTTGCTGGCAGGGGCTGTCTCCACACTGCAAGGTGCTGGAGCTCAGAGGGCCTCGTCAGAGGGAAGGGACAAGCAAGGGGCTGGATGCCCAAGATCTCTTTGACCCAGCAGCCTCAGGGCATCAGGGAGAGCAAGAGGCCCAACTTGCCCCTAGGTCGGCTCTGCCCCTTCCCACACAGGCGGCCAGCCCAGCAGCTGCCTGACAGACTTTGGCTCCCCCGAGCTCTCTGCCGGTGCATGGGGCAGGAACAGACGTGTGCATGTCGTTCTGCCTTGGCCTGGGAGTGTGGACACCCTGCCTGGCCCACAGGCTCAGGGGAAAGGGCCCGGAGAGAGAACCACCCCGAGGCGATTTTCTCCCGGGCTTGGGAGCGTTGTGCGCCCTTGGTTGGAACAGTGGGCGGGAGTGCTTGCAAACCGGCCTTTGGAGGCAGCCGGGGACGTCTTCCAGTGGGAGAGGGCCGGTTGTGCTCAGAGGCCCCACAGGCCAGGGGCAGGACCCAGCAGGTCCCCTGCCCCTGGCCAGCCTTTCCCAGACCTTCCTCGCCTCCGGGGGTACTGCCCCACCAAGGGGCAGGCTGCGGGGACTGGGTCCATACATGCCCGGGCGCCTCCCCAGGCTCATCCCCGCTGGTGCCTTTCCCCTGGGCCTAGGCCTCGGTTGAGGCCTCCTTGGAGAGGAGGTTGCTGGCAGGGGCTGTCTCCACACTGCAAGGTGCTGGAGCTCAGAGGGCCTCGTCAGAGGGAAGGGACCAGCAAGGGGTTGGATTCCCAAGACCTCTTTGGCCCAGCAGCCTCAGGGCAGCAGGGAGGGCAAGAGGCCCAACTTGCCCCTAGGTCGGCTCTGCCACTTCCCACACAGGCGGCCAGCCCAGCAGCTGCCTGACAGACTCTGGCTCCCCCGAGCTCTCTTCCGGTGCAGGGGGCAGGAACAGACGTGTGCATGTGGTTCTGACTTGGCCTGGGAGTGTGGACACCGTGCCTTGACCCCAGGCTCAGGGGCAAGGGCCCGGAGAGAGCACCACCCTGAAGCGCTTTTCTCCCGGGCTTGGGAGCATTGTGCGTGCCTGGCGGGAAGAGCGGGCAGGAGTGTTGGCAAACTGGCCTTTGGAGGCAGCCGGGGAGGTCTTCCAGTGGGAGAGGGCCGGTTGTGCTCAGAGGCCCCACAGGCCATGGGGAGGACCCAGCAGGGCCCCTGCCCCTGGCCAGCCTTGCCCAGATCTTCCTGGCCTCCGGGGGTACTGCCCCACCAAGGGGCAGGCTGCGGGGACTGGGTCCAGACATGCCCGGGCGCCTCCCCAGGCTCATCCCCGCTGGTGCCTTTCCCCTGGGCCTAGGCCTCGGTTGAGGCCTCCTTGGAGAGGATGTTGCTGGCAGGGGCTGTCTCCACACTGCAAGGTGCTAGAGCTCAGAGGGCCTCGTCAGAGGGAAGGGACCAGCAAGGGGCTGGATGCCCAAGACCTCTTTGGCCCAGCAGCCTCAGGGCAGCAGGGAGAGCAAGAGGCCCAACTTGCCCCTAGGTCGGCTCTGCCCCTTCCCACACAGGCGGCCAGCCCAGCAGCTGCCTGACAGACTCTGACTCCCCCGAGCTCTCTGCCGGTGCAGGGGTCAGGGACAGACGTGTGCATGTGGTTCTGCCTTGGTCTGGGAGTGTGGACCAACTGCCTGGCCCCCAGGCTCAGGGGCAAGGGCCCGAGGAGAACACCACCCCGAAGTGCTTTTTTCCCGGGCTTGGGAGCATTGTGCGTGCCTGGCGGGAACAGCGGGCGGGAGTGTTGGCAAACTGGCCCTTGGAGTCAGCCGGGGAGTTCTTCCAGTGGGAGAGGGCCGGTTGTGCTCAGAGGCCCCACAGGCCAGGGGCAGGACCCAGCAGGGCCCCTGCCCCTGGCCAGCCTTGCCCAGACCTTCCTGGCCTCCGGGGGTACTGCCCCACCGAGGGGCAGGCTGCGGGGACTGGGTCCAGACATGCCTGGGCACCTCCCCAGGCTCATCCCCGCTGGTGCCTTTCCCCTGGGCATAGGCCTCGGTTGATGCCTCCTTGGAGAGGAGGTTGCTGGCAGGGGCTGTCTCCACACTGCAAGGTGCTGGAGCTCAGAGGGCCTCGTCAGAGGGAAGGGACCAGCAAGGGGCTGGATGCCCAAGACCTCTTTGGCCCAGCAGCCTCAGGGCAGCAGGGAGAGCAAGAGGCCCAACTTGCCCCTAGGTCGGCTCTGCCCCTTCCCACACAGGCGGCCAGCCCAGCAGCTGCCTGACAGACTCTGGCTCCCCCCAGCTCTCTGCCGGTGGAGGGGGCAGGAACAGACGTGTGCATGTTGTTGTGCCTTGGCCTGGGACTGTGGATCCCCTGCCTGGCCCCCAGGCTCAGGGGCAAGGGCCCGGAGAGACCACCACCCCGAAGCGCTTTTCTCCCGGGCTTGGGAGCATTGTGCATGCCTGGCGGGAAGAGCGGGCAGGAGTGTTGGCAAACTGGCCTTTGGAGGCAGCCGGGGAGGTCTTCCAGTGGGAGAGGGCCGGTTGTGCTCAGAGGCCCCACAGGCCATGGGGAGGACCCAGCAGGGCCCCTGCCCCTGGCCAGCCTTGCCCAGACCTTCCTGGCCTCCGGGGGTACTGCCCCACCAAGGGGCAGGCTGCGGGGACTGGGTCCAGACATGCCCGGGCGCCTCCCCAGGCTCATCCCCGCTGGTGCCTTTCCCCTGGGCCTAGGCCTCGGTTGAGGCCTCCTTGGAGAGGATGTTGCTGGCAGGGGCTGTCTCCACACTGCAAGGTGCTGGAGCTCAGAGGGCCTCGTCAGAGGGAAGGGACCAGCAAGTGGCTGGATGCCCAAGACCTCTTTGGCCCAGCAGCCTCAGGGCAGCAGGGAGAGGAAGAGGCCCAACTTGCCCCTAGGTCGGCTCTGCCCCTTCCCACACAGGCGGCCAGCCCAGCAGCTGCCTGACAGATTCTGGCTCCCCCGAGCTCTCTGCCGGTGCAGGGGTCAGGAACAGACGTGTGCATGTGGTTCTGCCTTGGTCTGGGAGGGTGGACCAACTGCCTGGCCCCCAGGCTCAGGGGCAAGGGCCCGAGGAGAGCACCACCCCGAAGCGCTTTTCTCCCGGGCTTGGGAGCATTGTGCGTGCCTGGCGGGAACAGCGGGCGGGAGTGTTGGCAAACTGGCCTTTGGAGGCAGCCGGGGAGTTCTTCCAGTGGGAGAGGGCCGGTTGTGCTCAGAGACCCCACAGGCCAGGGGCAGGACCCAGCAGGGCCCCTGCCCCTGGCCAGCCTTGCCCAGACCTTCCTGGCCTCCGGGGGTACTGCCCCACCAAGGGGCAGGCTGCGGGGACTGGGTCCAGACATGCCCGGGCGCCTCCCCAGGCTCATCCCCGCTGGTGCCTTTCCCCTGGGCCTAGGCCTCGGTTGAGGCCTCCTTGGAGAGGAGGTTGCTGGCAGGGGCTGTCTCCACACTGCAAGGTGCTGGAGCTCAGAGGGCCTCGTCAGAGGGAAGGGACCAGCAAGGGGCTGGATGCCCAAGACCTCTTTGGCCCAGCAGCCTCAGGGCAGCAGGGAGAGCAAGAGGCCCAACTTGCCCCTAGGTCGGCTCTGCCACTTCCCACACAGGCGGCCAGCCCAGCAGCTGCCTGACAGACTCTGGCTCCCCCGAGCTCTCTGCCGGTGCAGGGGGCAGGTCAGACGTGTGCATGTGGTTCTGCCTTGGCCTGGGAGTGTGGACACCCTGCCTTGCCCCCAGGCTCAGGGGCAAGGGCCCAGAGAGAGCACCACCCTGAAGCGCTTTTCTTCCGGGCTTAGGAGCATTGTGCCCGCCTGCTGGTAACAGTGGCCGGGAGCGCTTGCAAACCGGCCTTTGGAGGCAGCCGGGGAGGTCTTCTAGTGGGAGAGGGCCGGTTGTGCTCAGAGGCCCCACAGGCCAGGGGCAGGACCCAGCAGGGCCCCTGCCCCTGGCCAGTCTTACCCAGACCTTCCTGGCCTCCAGGGGTACTGCCCCACCAAGGGGCAGGCTGCGGGGACTGGGTCCAGACATGCTCGGGCGCCTCCCCTGGCTCATCCCCGCTGGTGCCTTTCCCCTGGGCCTAGGCCTCGGTTGAGGCCTCCTTGGAGAGGAGGTTGCTGGCAGGGGCTGTCTCCACACTGCAAGGTGCTGGAGCTCAGAGGGCCTCGTCAGAGGGAAGGGACCAGTAAGGGGCTGGATGCCCAAGACGTCTTTGGCCCAGCAGCCTCAGGGCAGCAGGGAGAGCAAGAGGCCCAACTTGCCCCTAGGGCGGCTCTGCCCCTTCCCACACAGGCGGCCAACCCAGCAGCTGCCTGACAGACTCTGGCTCCCCCAAGCTCTCTGCCGGTGCAGGGGACAGGAACAGACGTGGGCATGTGGTTCTGCCTTGGCCTGGGAGTGTGTTCCCCATGCCTTGCCCCCAGGCTCAGGGGCAAGGGCCCGGAGAGAGCACCACCCCGAAGCGCTTTTCTCCCGGGCTTGGGAGCATTGTGCGTGCCTGGCGGGAACAGCGCGCGCGAGTGCTTGCAAACCGGCCTTTCGAGGCAGACGGGGAGGTCTTCCAGCGGGAGAGTGCCGGTTGTGCTCAGACGCCCCACAGGCCAGGGGCAGGACCCAGCAGTGTCCCTGCCCCTGGCAGCCTTGCCCAGACCTTCCTGGCCTCCGGGGGTACTGCCCCACCAAGGGGCAGGCTGCGGGGACTGGGTCCAGACATGCCCGGGCGCCTCCCCAGGCTCATCCCCGGTGGTGCCTTTCCCCTGGGCCTAGGCCTCGGTTGAGGCCTCCTTGGAGAGGAGGTTGCTGGCAGGGGCTGCCTCCACACTGAAAGGTGCTGGAGCTCAGAGGGCCTCGTCAGAGGGAAGGGACCAGCAAGGGGCTGGATGCCCAAGACCTCTTTGGCCCAGCAGCCTCAGGGCAGCAGGGAGAGCAAGAGGCCCAACTTGCCCCTAGGTCGGCTCTGCCCCTTCCCACACAGGCGGCCAGCCCAGCAGCTGCCTGACAGACTCTGGCTCCCCCGAGCTCTCTGCCGGTGCAGGGGGCAGATCAGACGTGTGCATGTGGTTCTGCCTTGTCCTGGGAGTGTGGACACCCTGCCTTGCCCCCAGGCTCAGGGGCAAGGGCCCGGAGAGAGCACCACCCTGAAGCGCTTTTCTCCCGGGCTTGGGAGCATTGTGCACGCCTGCTGGGAACAGTGGGCGGGAACGCTTGCAAACCGGCCTTGGAGGCAGCCGGGGAGGTCTTCCAGTGGGAGAGGGCCGGTTGTGCTCAGAGGCCCCACAGGCCAGGGGCAGGACGCAGCAGGGCCCCTGCCCCTGGCCAGCCTTGCCCAGACCTTCCTGCCCTCCGTGGGTACTGCCCCACTAAGGGGCAGGCTGCGGGGCCTGGGTCCAGAGATGCCCGGGCGCCTCCCCAGGCTCATCCCCGCTGGTGCCTTTCCCCTGGGCCTAGGCCTCGGTTGAGGCCTCCTTGGAGAGGAGGTTGCTGGCAGGGGCTGTCTCCACACTGCAAGGTGCTGGAGCTCAGAGGGCCTCGTCAGCGGGAAGGGACCAGCAAGGGGCTGGATGCCCAAGACCTCTTTGGCCCAGCAGCCTCAGGGCAGCAGGGAGAGCAAGAGGCCCAACTTGCCCCTAGGTCGGCTCTGCCCCTTCCCACACAGGCAGCCAACCCAGCAGCTGCCTGACAGACTCTGGCTCCCCCGAGCTCTCTGCCGGTGCAGGGGTCAGGAACAGACGTGTGCATGTGGTTCTGCCTTGGTCTGGGTGTGTGGACCCACTGCCTGGACCCCAGGCTCAGGGGCAAGTGCCCGGAGAGAGCAACACCCCGAAGCGCTTTTCTCCTGGCCTTGGGAGCGTTGTGCGTGCCTGGCGGGAACAGCGGGCGGGAGTGTTGGCAAACCCGCCTTTGGAGGCAGCCGGGGAGGTCTTCCAGTGGGAGAGGGCCGGTTGTGCTCAGAGGCCCCACAGGCCAGGGGCAGGACCCAGCAGGGACCCTGCCCCTGGCCAGCCTTGCCCAGACCTTCCTGGCCTCCGGGGGTACTGCCCCACCAAGGGGCAGGCTGCAGGGACTGGGTCCTGATATGCCCGTGCGCCTCCACTGGCTCATCCCCGCTGGTGCCTTTCCCCTGTGCCTAGGCCTCGGTTGAGGCCTCCTTGGAGAGGAGGTTGCTGGCAGGGGCTGTCTCCACACTGCAAGGTGCTGGAGCTCAGAGGGCCTCGTCAGAGGGAAGGGACCAGCAAGGGGCTGGATGCCCAAGACCTCTTTGGCCCAGCAGCCTCAGGGCAGCAGGGAGAGCAAGAGGCCCAACTTGCCCCTAGGTCGGCTCTGCCCCTTCCCACACAGGCGGCCAGCCCAGCAGCTGCCTGACATACTCTGTCTCCCCCCAGCTCTCTGCCGGTGGAGGGGGCAGGAACAGACGTGTGCATGTTGTTGTGCCTTGGCCTGGGACTGTGGATCCCCTGCCTGGCCCCCAGGCTCAGGGGCAAGGGCCCGGAGAGACCACCACCCCGAAGCGCTTTTCTCCCGGGCTTTGGAGCATTGTGCGCGCCTGGCGGGAACAGTGGGCGGGAGTGCTTGCAAACAGGACTTTGGAGGCAGCCGGGGAGGTCTTCCAGTGGGAGAGGGCCGGTTGTGCTCAGAGGCCCCACAGGCCAGGGGCAGGACCCAGCAGGGCCCCTGACACTGGCCAGCCTTGCCCAGACCTTCCTGGCCTCCGGGGGAACTGCCCCACCAAGGGGCAGGCTGCGGGGACTGGGTCCAGATATCCCCGGGCGCCTCCCCAGGCTCATCCCCGCTGGTGCCTTTCCCCTGGGCCTAGGCCTCGGTTGAGGCCTCCTTGGAGAGGAGGTTGCTGGCAGGGGCTGTCTCCACACTGCAAGGTGCTGGAGCTCAGAGGGCCTCGTCAGAGGGAAGGGACCAGTAAGGGGCTGGATGCCCAAGACGTCTTTGGCCCAGCAGCCTCAGGGCAGCAGGGAGAGCAAGAGGCCCAACTTGCCCCTAGGGCGGCTCTGCCCCTTCCCACACCGGCGGCCAGCCCAGCACCTGCCTGACAGACTCTGGCTCCCCAGAGCTCTCTGCCGGTGCAGGGGTCAGGAACAGACGTGTGCATGTGGTTCTGCCTTGGTCTGGGAGTGTGGACCCACTGCCTGGCCCCCAGGCTCAGGGGCAAGGGCCCGGAGAGAGCACCACCCCGAAGCGCTTTTCTCCCGGGCTTGGGAGCATTGTGCGAGCCTGGCGTGAACAGCGGGCGGGAGTGTTTGCAAACAGGACTTTGGAGGCAGCTGGGGAGGTCTTCCAGTGGGAGAGGGCCGGTTGTGCTCAGAGGCCTCACAGGCCAGGGGCAGGACCCAGCAGGGACCCTGCCCCTGGCCAGCCTTGCCCAGACCTTCCTGGCCTCCGGGGGTACTGCCCCACCAAGGGGCAGGCTGCGGGGACTGGGTCCAGACATGTCCGTGCGCCTCCCCAGGATCATCCCTGCTGGTGCTTTTCCCCTGGGCGTAGGCCTCGGTTGAGGCCTCTTTGGAGAGGAGGTTGCTGGCAGGGGCTGTCTCCACACTGCAAGGTGCTGGAGCTCAGAGGGCCTCGTCAGAGGGAAGGGACCAGCAAAGGGCTGGATACCCAAGACCTCTTTGACCCAGCAGCCTCAGGGCAGCAGGGAGAGCAAGAGGCCCAACTTGCCCCTAGGTCGGCTCTGCCCCGTCCCACACAGGCAGCCAGCCCAGCAGCAGCCTGGCAGTCTCTGGCTCCCCCGAGCTCTCTGCCGGTGTAGGGGGCAGGAACAGACGTGTGCATGTCGTTCTGCATTGGCCTGGGAGTGTGTTCCAACTGCCTGGCCCCCAGGCTCAGGGGCAAGGGCCCGGAGAGAGCACCACCCCGAAGCGCTTTTCTCCCGGGCTTGGGAGCATTGTGCGTGCCTGGCGGGAACAGCGGGCGGGAGTGCTTGCAAACCGGCCTTTGGAGGCAGACGGGGAGGTCTTCCAGCGGGAGAGTGCCGGTTGCGCTCAGACGCCCCACAGGCCAGGGGCACGACCCAGCAGGGCCCCTGCCCCTCGCAGCCTTGCCCAGACCTTCCTGGCCTCCGGGGGTACTGCCCCACCAAGGGGCAGGCTGCGGGGACTGGGTCCAGACATGCCCGGGCCCCTCCACTGGCTCATCCCCGCTGGTGCCTTTCCCCTGGGCCTAGGCCTCGGTTGAGGCCTCCTTGGAGAGGAGGTTGCTGGCAGGGGCTGTCTCCACACTGCAAGGTGCTGGAGCTCAGAGGGCCTCGTCAGAGGGAAGGGACCAGCAAGGGGCTGGATGCCCAAGACCTCTTTGGCCCAGCAGCCTCAGGGCAGCAGGGAGAGCAAGAGGCCCAACTTGCCCCTAGGTCGGCTCTGCCCCTTCCCACACAGGCGGCCAGCCCAGCAGCTGCCTGACAGACTCTGGCTCCCCCCAGCTCTCTGCCGGTGGAGGGGGCAGGAACAGACGTGTGCATGTGGTTCTGCCTTGGCCTGGGACTGTGGATCCCCTGCCTGGCCCCCAGGCTCAGGGGCAGGGGCCCGGAGAGACCACCACCCCGAAGCGCTTTTCTCCGGGGTTTTGGAACATTGTGTGTGCCTGGCGGGAACAGCGAGTGGGTATGCTTGGAAACCGGCCTTTGGGGGCAGCCGGGGAGGTCCTCCATGGTCCCTGAGAGAACACCACCCCGAAGCGCTTTTCTCACGGTCTTGGGAGCATTGTGCGCGGCTGGCGGGAACAGCGGGCATGAGTGCTTGCAAACTGTCCTTTGGAGGCAGCCGGGGAGGTCTTCCAAGGGCCGGACTGATCACCACCCCAAAATGCTTTTCTCTCGGGCTTGGGAGCATTGTGCACGGCTGTCGGGAACAACGGACATGAATGCTTGCAAACCGGCCTTTGGAGGCAGCCCGGGAGGTCTTCCAAGGGCCCGGAGAGAGCACCACCCCAAAATGCTTTTCTCCCGGGCTTGGGAGCATTGTGCGTGGCTGGCGGAAGCAGCGGGAATGAGTACTTACAAACCGGCCTTTGGAGGCAGCCGGGGAGGTCTTGAAAGTGCCCGGAGAGAGCACCACCCCGAAGCGCTTTTCTCCCGGGCTTGGGAACATTGTGCGCGGCTGGCGGGAACAGCAGGCAGGACTGCTTGCAAACTGGCCTTTGGAGGCAGCCGGGGAGGTCTTCCAAGGGCCCGGAGTGAGCACCACCCCAAAATGCTTTTCTCCCGGGCTTGGGAGCATTGTGCGCGGCTGGTGGGAACAACGGGCATGAGTGCTTGCAAACCGGCCTTTGGAGGCAGCCGGGGACGTCTTCCAAGGGCCCGGAGAGAGCACCACCCCGAAGCGCTTTTCTCCCGGGCTTGGGAGCATTGTGCGCGGCTGGCGGGAACAGCAGGCAGGACTGCTTGCAAACTGGCCTTTGGAGGCAGCCGGGGAGGTCTTCCAAGGGCCCGGAGTGAGCACCACCCCAAAATGCTTTTCTCCCGGGCTTGGGAGCATTGTGCGCGGCTGGTGGGAACAACGGGCATGAGTGCTTGCAAACCGGCCTTTGGAGGCAGCCGGGGACGACTTCCAAGGGCCCGGAGAGATCACCACCCCGAAGCACTTTTCTCCCGGGCTTGGGAGCATTGTGCGTGGCTGGCGGGAACAGCAGGAAGGAGTCCTTGCAAACCGGCCTTTGGAGGCAGCGGGGGAGGTCTTCCAAGGGCCTGTAGAGAGCACCACCCCGAAGCGCTTTTCTCCCGGGCTTGGGAGTATTGTGCGCGGGTGGCGGGAACAGCAGGCAGGAGTGCTTGAAAACCGGCCTTTGCAGGCAGCCGGGGAGGTCTTCCAGGGCCCGGTGTGAGCACCACCCCAAAAAGCTTTTCTCCCGGGCTTGGGAGCATTGTGCGCGGCTGGTGGGAACAGCGGGCATGAGTGCTTGCAAACTGGCCACTGGAGGCAGCCGGGGAGGTCTTCCAAGGGCCTGTAGAGAGCACCACCCCAAAATGCTTCTCTCCCGGGCTTGGGAGCTTTGTGCGTGGCTGGCGGGAACAGCAGGAAGGAGTCCTTGCAAACCGGCCTTTGGAGGCAGCCGGGGAGGTCTTCCAAGGGCCTGTAGAGAGCACCACCCCGAAGCGCTTTTCTCCCGGGCTTAGGAGCATTGTGCGCAGGTGGCGGGAACAGCAGGCAGGAGTGCTTGAAAACTGGCCTTTGGAGGCAGCCGGGGAGGTCTTCCAGGGCCCGGTGTGAGCACCACCCCAAAAAGCTTTTCTCTCGGGCTTGGGAGCATTGTGCGCGGCTGGTGGGAACAGCGGACATGAGTGCTTGCAAACCGGCCATTGGAGGCAGCCGGGGAGGTCTTCCAAGGGCCCGGAGTGAGCACCACCCCAAAATGCTTTTCTCCCGGGCTTGGGAGCATTGTGCGTGGCTGGCGGGAACAGCAGGAAGGAGTCCTTGCAAACCGGCCTTTGGAGGCAGCCGGGGAGGTCTTCCAAGGGCCTGTAGAGAGCACCACCCCGAAGCGCTTTTCTCCCGCGCTTGGGAGCATTCTGCGCGGGTGGCGGGAACAGCAGGCAGGAGTGCTTGAAAACCGTCCTTTGGAGGCAGCCGGGGAGGTCTTCCAGGGCCCGGTGTGAGCACCACCCCAAAATGCTTTTCTCCCGGGCTTGGGAGCATTGTGCGCGGATGGCGGGAACAGCAGGAAGGAGTCCTTGCAAACCGGCCTTTGGAGGCAGCCGGGGAGGTCTTCCAAGGGCCTGTAGAGAGCACCACCCCGAAGCGCTTTTCTCCCGGGCTTGGGAGCATTGTGCGCGGGTGGCGGGAACAGCAGGCAGGAGTGCTTGAAAACCGTCCTTTGGAGGCAGCCGGGGAGGTCTTCCAGGGCCCGGTGTGAGCACCACCCCAAAATGCTTTTCTCCCGGGCTTGGGAGCATTGTGCGCGGATGGCGGGAACAGCGAGTGGGAGTGCTTGCAAACCGGCCTTTGGGGGCACCCCGGGAGGTCTTCCATGGGCACGGAGAGAACACCACCCCGAAGCGCTTTTCTCCGGGGTTTTGGAGGATTGTGCGTGGCTGGCGGGAACAGCGAGTGGGAGTGCTTGCAAACCGGCCTTTGGGGGCAGCCAGGGAGGTCCTCCATTGGCACGTAGAGAACACCACCCCGAAGCGCTTTTCTCCCGGGCTTGGGAGCATTGTGCGAGGCTGGCGGGAACAGCGGGCGGGAGTGCTTGCAAACCGGCCTTTGGAGGCAGCTTGGGAGGTCTTCCAAGGGCCCGGAGAGAGCACCATCCCGAAGCACTTTTCTCACGGAATTGGGAGCATTGTTCGCGGCTGTCGGGAACAGAGGACATGAGTGCTTGCAAACCGGCCTTTAGAGGCAGCCGGGGAGTCTTCCAAGGGCCCGGAGAGAGACCACCCCAAAATGCTTTTCTCCCGGGCTTGGGAGCATTGTGTGCGGCTGGCGGGTCAGCGGGAGGGAGTTCTTGAAAACCAGCCTTTGGAGGCAGCCGGGGAGGTCTTCCAAGGGCCAGGAGAGAGCACCACCCCGAAGCGCTTTTCTCCCGGGCTTGGGAGCATTGTGCGCAGCTGGCGGGAACAGCGGGATTGAGTGCTTGCAAACCGGCCTTTGGAGGCAGCCGGGGAGGTCTTCCAAGGGCCGGGAGAGAGCACCACCCCGAAGCGCTTTTCTCCCGTGATTGGGAGCATTGTGTGCAGCTGGCGGGACAGCGGGAGGGAGTACTTGAAATCCAGCCTTTGGAGGCAGCCGGGGAGGTCTTCCAAGGGCCGGGAGAGAGCACCACCCTGAAGGGCTTTTCTCCTGGGCTTGGAGCATTTGCACGGATGGCGGGAACAGTGAGTGGGAGTGCTTGCAAACCGGCATTTGGGGGCAGCCCGGGAGGTCTTTCTTGGGCCCAGAGAGAACACCACCCCGAAACGCTTTTCTCCCAGGCTTGGGAGCATTGTGCGCGGGTGGCGGGAACAGCAGGCAGAAGTGCTTGCAAACCGGCATTGGAGGCAGCCGGGGAGGTCTTCCAAAGCCCGGAGTGAGCACCAACGGAAAATGCTTTTCTCCCGGGCTTGGGAGCATTGTGCGCAGCTGGCGTGAACAGCGGGATTGAGTGCTTGCAAACCAGCCTTTGGAGGCAGCCGGGGAGGTCTTCCAGCGGGAGAGTGCCAGTTGTTCTCAGAGGCCCCACAGGCCAGGGGCAGGACCCAGCAGTGTCCCTGCCTCTGGCAGCCTTGCCCAGACCTTCCTGGCCTCCGGGGGTACTACCCCACCAAGGGGCAGGCTGCGGGGCCTGGGTCCAGACATGCCCGGGCGCCTCCCCAGGCTCATCCCCGCTGGTGCCTTTCCCCTGGGCCTAGGCCTCGGTTGAGGCCTCCTTGGAGAGGAGGTTGCCGGCAGGGGCTGTCTGCACACTGCAAGGTGCTGGAGCTCAGAGGGCCTCGTCAGAGGGAAAGGACCAGCAAAGGGCTGGATGCCCAAGACCTCTTTGACCCAGCAGCCTCAGGGCAGCAGGGAGAGCAAGAGGCCCAACTTGCCCCTAGGTCGGCTCTACCCCGTCCCACACAGGCAGCCAGCCCAGCAGCAGCCTGGCAGTCTCTGGCTCCCCCGAACTCTCTGCCGGTGTAGGGGGCAGGAACAGACGTGTGCATGTCGTTCTGCCTTGGCCTGGGAGTGTGTTCCCCCTGCCTGTCCCCCAGGCTCAGGGGCAAGGGCCCGGAGAGAGCACCACCCCGAAGCGCTTTTCTCCCGGGCTTGGGAGCATTGTGCGTGCCTGGCGGGAACAGCGGGCGGGAGTGCTTGCAAACCGGCCTTTGGAGGCAGCCGGGGAGGTCTTCCAGCGGGAGAGTGCCGGTTGTGCTCAGAGGCCCCACAGGCCAGGGGCAGGACCCAGCAGTGTCCCTGCCCCTGGCAGCCTTGCCCAGACCCTCCTGGCCTCCGGGGGTACTGCCCCACCAAGGGGCAGGCTGCGGGGACTGGGTCCAGACATGGCCGGGCGCCTCCCCAGGCTCATCCCCGCTGGTGCCTTTCCCCTGGGCCTAGGCCTCGGTTGAGGCCTCCTTGGAGAGGAGGTTGCTGGCAGGGGCTGTCTCCACACTGCAAGGTGCTGGAGCTCAGAGGGCCTCGTCAGAGGGAAGGGACCAGCAAGGGGCTGGATGCCCAAGACGTCTTTGGCCCAGCAGCCTCAGGGCAGCAGGGAGAGCAAGAGGCCCAACTTGCCCCTAGGGCGGCTCTGCCCCTTCCCACACAGGCGGCCAACCCAGCAGCTGCCTGACAGACTCTGGCTCCCCCAAGCTCTCTGCCGGTGCAGGAGACCGGAACAGACGTGGGCATGTGGTTCTGCCTTGGCCTGGGAGTGTGTTCCCCATGCCTTGCCCCCAGGCTCAGGGGCAAGGGCCTGGAGAGAGCACCACCCCGAAGCGCTTTTCTCCCGGGCTTGGGAGAATTGTGCGTGCCTGGCGGGAACAGCGGGCGGGAGTGCTTGAAAACCGGCCTTTGCAGGCAGCCGGGGAGGTCTTCCAGGGCCCGGTGTGAGCACCACCCCAAAAAGCTTTTCTCCCGGGCTTGGGAGCATTGTGCGCGGCTGGTGGGAACAGCGGGCATGAGTGCTTGCAAACTGGCCACTGGAGGCAGCCGGGGAGGTCTTCCAAGGGCCTGTAGAGAGCACCACCCCAAAATGCTTCTCTCCCGGGCTTGGGAGCTTTGTGCGTGGCTGGCGGGAACAGCAGGAAGGAGTCCTTGCAAACCGGCCTTTGGAGGCAGCCGGGGAGGTCTTCCAAGGGCCTGTAGAGAGCACCACCCCGAAGCGCTTTTCTCCCGGGCTTAGGAGCATTGTGCGCAGGTGGCGGGAACAGCAGGCAGGAGTGCTTGAAAACTGGCCTTTGGAGGCAGCCGGGGAGGTCTTCCAGGGCCCGGTGTGAGCACCACCCCAAAAAGCTTTTCTCTCGGGCTTGGGAGCATTGTGCGCGGCTGGTGGGAACAGCGGACATGAGTGCTTGCAAACCGGCCATTGGAGGCAGCCGGGGAGGTCTTCCAAGGGCCCGGAGTGAGCACCACCCCAAAATGCTTTTCTCCCGGGCTTGGGAGCATTGTGCGTGGCTGGCGGGAACAGCAGGAAGGAGTCCTTGCAAACCGGCCTTTGGAGGCAGCCGGGGAGGTCTTCCAAGGGCCTGTAGAGAGCACCACCCCGAAGCGCTTTTCTCCCGCGCTTGGGAGCATTCTGCGCGGGTGGCGGGAACAGCAGGCAGGAGTGCTTGAAAACCGTCCTTTGGAGGCAGCCGGGGAGGTCTTCCAGGGCCCGGTGTGAGCACCACCCCAAAATGCTTTTCTCCCGGGCTTGGGAGCATTGTGCGCGGATGGCGGGAACAGCAGGAAGGAGTCCTTGCAAACCGGCCTTTGGAGGCAGCCGGGGAGGTCTTCCAAGGGCCTGTAGAGAGCACCACCCCGAAGCGCTTTTCTCCCGGGCTTGGGAGCATTGTGCGCGGGTGGCGGGAACAGCAGGCAGGAGTGCTTGAAAACCGTCCTTTGGAGGCAGCCGGGGAGGTCTTCCAGGGCCCGGTGTGAGCACCACCCCAAAATGCTTTTCTCCCGGGCTTGGGAGCATTGTGCGCGGATGGCGGGAACAGCGAGTGGGAGTGCTTGCAAACCGGCCTTTGGGGGCACCCCGGGAGGTCTTCCATGGGCACGGAGAGAACACCACCCCGAAGCGCTTTTCTCCGGGGTTTTGGAGGATTGTGCGTGGCTGGCGGGAACAGCGAGTGGGAGTGCTTGCAAACCGGCCTTTGGGGGCAGCCAGGGAGGTCCTCCATTGGCACGGAGAGAACACCACCCCGAAGCGCTTTTCTCCCGGGCTTGGGAGCATTGTGCGAGGCTGGCGGGAACAGCGGGCGGGAGTGCTTGCAAACCGGCCTTTGGAGGCAGCTTGGGAGGTCTTCCAAGGGCCCGGAGAGAGCACCATCCCGAAGCACTTTTCTCACGGAATTGGGAGCATTGTTCGCGGCTGTCGGGAACAGAGGACATGAGTGCTTGCAAACCGGCCTTTAGAGGCAGCCGGGGAGTCTTCCAAGGGCCCGGAGAGAGACCACCCCAAAATGCTTTTCTCCCGGGCTTGGGAGCATTGTGTGCGGCTGGCGGGTCAGCGGGAGGGAGTTCTTGAAAACCAGCCTTTGGAGGCAGCCGGGGAGGTCTTCCAAGGGCCAGGAGAGAGCACCACCCCGAAGCGCTTTTCTCCCGGGCTTGGGAGCATTGTGCGCAGCTGGCGGGAACAGCGGGATTGAGTGCTTGCAAACCGGCCTTTGGAGGCAGCCGGGGAGGTCTTCCAAGGGCCGGGAGAGAGCACCACCCCGAAGCGCTTTTCTCCCGTGATTGGGAGCATTGTGTGCAGCTGGCGGGACAGCGGGAGGGAGTACTTGAAATCCAGCCTTTGGAGGCAGCCGGGGAGGTCTTCCAAGGGCCGGGAGAGAGCACCACCCTGAAGGGCTTTTCTCCTGGGCTTGGAGCATTTGCACGGATGGCGGGAACAGTGAGTGGGAGTGCTTGCAAACCGGCATTTGGGGGCAGCCCGGGAGGTCTTTCTTGGGCCCAGAGAGAACACCACCCCGAAACGCTTTTCTCCCAGGCTTGGGAGCATTGTGCGCGGGTGGCGGGAACAGCAGGCAGAAGTGCTTGCAAACCGGCATTGGAGGCAGCCGGGGAGGTCTTCCAAAGCCCGGAGTGAGCACCAACGGAAAATGCTTTTCTCCCGGGCTTGGGAGCATTGTGCGCAGCTGGCGTGAACAGCGGGATTGAGTGCTTGCAAACCAGCCTTTGGAGGCAGCCGGGGAGGTCTTCCAGCGGGAGAGTGCCAGTTGTTCTCAGAGGCCCCACAGGCCAGGGGCAGGACCCAGCAGTGTCCCTGCCTCTGGCAGCCTTGCCCAGACCTTCCTGGCCTCCGGGGGTACTACCCCACCAAGGGGCAGGCTGCGGGGCCTGGGTCCAGACATGCCCGGGCGCCTCCCCAGGCTCATCCCCGCTGGTGCCTTTCCCCTGGGCCTAGGCCTCGGTTGAGGCCTCCTTGGAGAGGAGGTTGCCGGCAGGGGCTGTCTGCACACTGCAAGGTGCTGGAGCTCAGAGGGCCTCGTCAGAGGGAAAGGACCAGCAAAGGGCTGGATGCCCAAGACCTCTTTGACCCAGCAGCCTCAGGGCAGCAGGGAGAGCAAGAGGCCCAACTTGCCCCTAGGTCGGCTCTACCCCGTCCCACACAGGCAGCCAGCCCAGCAGCAGCCTGGCAGTCTCTGGCTCCCCCGAACTCTCTGCCGGTGTAGGGGGCAGGAACAGACGTGTGCATGTCGTTCTGCCTTGGCCTGGGAGTGTGTTCCCCCTGCCTGTCCCCCAGGCTCAGGGGCAAGGGCCCGGAGAGAGCACCACCCCGAAGCGCTTTTCTCCCGGGCTTGGGAGCATTGTGCGTGCCTGGCGGGAACAGCGGGCGGGAGTGCTTGCAAACCGGCCTTTCGAGGCAGACGGGGAGGTCTTCCAGCGGGAGAGTGCCGGTTGTGCTCAGACGCCCCACAGGCCAGGGGCAGGACCCAGCAGTGTCCCTGCCCCTGGCAGCCTTGCCCAGACCTTCCTGGCCTCCGGGGGTACTGCCCCACCAAGGGGCAGGCTGTGGGGACTGGGTCCAGACATGCCCGGGCGCCTCCCCAGGCTCATCCCTGCTGGTGCCTTTCCCCTGGGCCTAGGCCTCGGTTGAGGACTCCTTGGAGAGGAGGTTGCTGGCAGGGGCTGTCTCCACACTGCAAGGTGCTGGAGCTCAGAGGGCCTCGTCAGAGGGAAGGGACCAGCAAGGGGCTGGATGCCCAAGACCTCTTTGGCCCAGGAGCCTCAGGGCAGCAGGGAGAGCAAGAGGCCCAACTTGCCCCTAGGTCGGCTCTGCCCCTTCCCACACAGGCGGCCAGCCCAGCAGCTGCCTGACAGACTCTGGCTCCCCCGAGCTCTCTGCCGGTGCAGGGGGCAGATCAGACGTGTGCATGTGGTTCTGCCTTGTCCTGGGAGTGTGGACACCCTGCCTTGCCCCCAGGCTCAGGGGCAAGGGCCCGGAGAGAGCACCACCCTGAAGCGCTTTTCTCCCGGGCTTGGGAGCATTGTGCACGCCTGCTGGGAACAGTGGGCGGGAGCGCTTGCAAACCGGCCTTTGGAGGCAGCCGGGGAGGTCTTCCAGTGGGAGAGGGCCGGTTGTGCTCAGAGGCCCCACAGGCCAGGGGCAGGACGCAGCAGGGCCCCTGCCCCTGGCCAGCCTTGCCCAGACCTTCCTGGCCTCCGGGGGTACTGCCCCACCAAGGGGCAGGCTGCGGGGCCTGTGTCCAGACATGCCCGGGCGCCTCCCAGGCTCATCCCCGCTGGTGCCTTTCCCCTCGGCCTAGGCCTCGGTTGAGGCCTCCTTGGAGAGGAGGTTGCTGGCAGGGGCTGTCTCCACACTGCAAGGTGCTGGAGCTCAGAGGGCCTCGTCAGAGGGAAGGGACCAGTAAGGGGCTGGATGCCCAAGACGTCTTTGGCCCAGCAGCCTCAGGGCAGCAGGGAGAGCAAGAGGCCCAACTTGCCCCTAGGGCGGCTCTGCCCCTTCCCACACAGGCGGCCAACTCAGCAGCTGCCTGACAGACTCTGGCTCCCCCAAGCTCTCTGCCGGTGCAGGGGACAGGAACAGACGTGGGCATGTGGTTCTGCCTTGGCCTGGGAGTGTGTTCCCCCTGCCTTGCCCCCAGGCTCAGGGGCAAGGGCCCGGAGAGAGCACCACCCCGAAGCGCTTTTCTCCCGGGCTTGGGAGCATTGTGCGAGCCTGGCGTGAACAGCGGGCGGGAGTGTTTGTAAACAGGACTTTGGAGGCAGCCGTGGAGGTCTTCCAGTGGGAGAGGGCCGGTTGTGCTCAGAGGCCTCACAGGCCAGGGGCAGGACCCAGCAGGTCCCCTGCCCCTGGCCAGCCTTGCCCAGACCTTCCTGGCCTCCGGGGGTACTGCCCCACCAAGGGGCAGGCTGCGGGGACTGGGTTCAGACATGCCTGGGCGCCTCCCCAGGCTCATCCCCGCTGGTGCCTTTCCCCTGGGCATAGGCCTCGGTTGATGCCTCCTTGGAGAGGAGGTTGCTGGCAGGGGCTGTCTCCACACTGCAAGGTGCTGGAGCTCAGAGGGCCTCGTCAGCGGGAAGGGACCAGCAAGGGGCTGGATGCCCAAGACCTCTTTGGCCCAGCAGCCTCAGGGCAGCAGGGAGAGCAAGAGGCCCAACTTGCCCCTAGGTCGGCTCTGCCCCTTCCCACACAGGCAGCCAACCCAGCAGCTGCCTGATAGACTCTGGCTCCCCCGAGCTCTCTGCCGGTTCAGGGGTCAGGAACAGACGTGTGCATGTGGTTCTGCCTTGGTCTGGGAGTGTGGACCCACTGCCTGGACCCCAGGCTCTGGGGCAAGGGCCCGGAGAGAGCAACACCCCGAAGCGCTTTTCTCCTGGCCTTGGGAGCGTTGTGCGTGCCTGGCGGGAACAGCGGGCGGGAGTGTTGGCAAACCCGCCTTTGAAGGCAGCCGGGGAGGTCTTCCAGTGGGAGAGGGCCGGTTGTGCTCAGAGGCCCCACAGGCCAGGGGCAGGACCCAGCAGGGCCCCTGCCCCTGGCCAGCCTTGCCCAGACCTTCCTGGCCTCCGGGGGTACTGCCCCACCAAGGGGCAGGCTGCGGGGACTGGGTCCAGACATGCCCGGGCCCCTCCACTGGCTCATCCCCGCTGGTGCCTTTCCCCTGGGCCTAGGCCTCGGTTGAGGCCTCCTTGGAGAGGAGGTTGCTGGCAGGGTCTGTCTCAACACTGCAAGGTGCTGGAGCTCAGAGGGCCTCGTCAGAGGGAAGGGACCAGCAAGGGGCTGGATGCTCAAGACCTCTTTGGCCCAGCAGCCTCAGGGCAGCAGGGAGAGCAAGAGGCCCAACTTGCCCCTAGGTCGGCTCTGCCCCTTCCCACACAGGCGGCCAGCCCAGCAGCTGCCTGACAGACTCTGGCTCCCCCCAGCTCTCTGCCGGTGGAGGGGGCAGGAACAGACGTGTGCATGTTGTTGTGCCTTGGCCTGGGACTGTGGATCCCCTGCCTGGCCCCCAGGCTCAGGGGCAAGGGCCCGGAGAGACTACCACCCCGAAGCGCTTTTCTCCCGGGCTTGGGAGCATTGTGCGCGCCTGGCGGGAACAGTGGGCGGGAGTGCTTCCAAACCGGCCTTTGGAGGCAGCCGGGGAGGTCTTCCAGTGGGAGAGGGCCGGTTGTGCTCAGAGGCCCCACAGGCCAGGGGCAGGACCCAGCAGGTCCCCTGCCCCTGGTCAGACTTGCCCAGACCTTCCTGGCCTCCAGGGGTACTGCCCCACCAAGGGGCAGGCTGCGGGGACTGGGTCCAGACATGCCCGGGCGCCTCCCCAGGCTCATCCCCGCTGGTGCTTTTCCCCTGTGCCTAGGCCTCGGTTGAGGCCTCCTTGGAGAGGAGATTGCTGGCAGGTGCTGTCTCCACACTGCAAGGTGCTGGAGCTCAGAGGGCCTCGTCAGAGGGAAGGGACCAGCAAAGGGCTGGATGCCCAAGACGTCTTTGGCCCAGCAGCCTCAGGGCAGCAGGGAGAGCAAGAGGCCCAACTTGCCCCTAGGTCGGCTCTGCCCCTTCCCACACAGGCGGCCAGCCCAGCACCTGCCTGAGAGACTCTGGCTCCCCCGAGCTCTCTGCCGGTATAGGGGGCAGGAACAGACGTGTTCATGTCGTTCTGTCTTGGCCAGGGAGTGTGTTCCCCCTGCCTGGCCCGCAGGCTTAGGGGCAAGGGCCCGGAGAGAGCACCACCCCGAAGCGCTTTTCTCCCGGGCTTGGGAGCATTGTGCGTGCCTGGCGGGAACAGCGGGCGGGAGTGCTTGCAAACCGGCCTTTGGAGGCAGACGGGGAGGTCTTCCAGCGCGAGAGTGCCGGTTGTGCTCAGACGTCCAACAGGCCAGGGGCAGGACCCAGCACTGTCCCTGCCCCTGGCAGCCTTGCACAGACCTTCATGGCCTCCGGGGGTACTGCCCCACCAAGGGGCAGGCTGCGGGGACTGGGTCCAGACATGCCCGGGCGCCTCCCCAGGCTCATCCCCGCTGGTGTCTTTCCCCTAGGCCTAGGCCTCGGTTGAGGCCTCATTGGAGAGGAGGTTGCTGGCAGGGGCTGTCTCCACACTGCAAGGTGCTGGAGCTCAGAGGGCCTCGTCAGAGGGAAGGGACCAGCAAGGGGCTGGATGCCCAAGACCTCTTTGGCCCAGCAGCCTCAGGGCAGCAGGGAGAGGAAGAGGCCCAACTTGCCCCTAGGTCGGCTCTAACCCTTCCCACACAGGCGGCCAGCCCAGCACCTGCCTGACAGACTCTGGCTCCCCAGAGCTCTCTGCCGGTGCAGGGGTCAGGAACAGACGTGTGCATGTGGTTCTGCCTTGGTCTGGGAGTGTGGACCCACTGCCTGGCCCCCAGGTTCAGGGGCAAGGGCCCGGAGAGAGCACCACCCCGAAGCGCTTTTCTCCCGGGCTTGGGAGCATTGTGCGAGCCTGGCGTGAACAGCGGGCGGGAGTGTTTGCAAACAGGACTTTGGAGGCAGCTGGGGAGGTCTTCCAGTGGGAGAGGGCCGGTTGTGCTCAGAGGACTCACAGGCCAGGGGCAGGACCCAGTAGGGCCCCTGCCCCTGGCCAGCCTTGCCCAGACCTTCCTGGCCTCCGGGGGTACTGCCCCACCAAGGGGCAGGCTGCGGGGACTGGGTCCAGACATGTCCGTGCGCCTCCCCAGGATCATCCCCGCTGGTGCTTTTCCCCTGGGCGTAGGCCTAGGTTGAGGCCTCTTTGGAGAGGAGGTTGCTGGCAGGGGCTGTCTCCACACTGCAAGGTGCTGGAGCTCAGAGGGCCTCGTCAGAGGGAAGGGACCAGCAAAGGGCTGGATGCCCAAGATCTCTTTGGCCCAGGAGCCTCAGGGCAGCAGGGAGAGCAAGAGGCCCAACTTGCCCCTAGGTCGGCTCTGCCCCTTCCCACACAGGCGGCCAGCCCAGCAGCTGCCTGACAGACTTTGGCTCCCCCGAGCTCTCTGCCGGTGCATGGGGCAGGAACAGACGTGTGCATGTCGTTCTGCCTTGGCCTGGGAGTGTGGACACCCTGCCTGGCCCCCAGGCTCAGGGGAAAGGGCCCGGAGAGAGCACCACCCCGAGGCGATTTTCTCCCGGGCTTGGGAGCGTTGTGCGCCCTTGGTTGGAACAGTGGGCGGGAGTGCTTGCAAACCGGCCTTTGGAGGCAGCCGGGTACGTCTTCCAGTGGGAGAGGGCCGGTTGTGCTCAGAGGCCCCACAGGCCAGGGGCAGGACCCAGCAGGTCCCCTGCCCCTGGTCAGCCTTTCCCAGACCTTCCTCGCCTCCGGGGGTACTGCCCCACCAAGGGGCAGGCTGCGGGGACTGGGTCCATACATGCCCGGGCGCCTCCCCAGGCTCATCCCCGCTGGTGCCTTTCCCCTGTGCCTAGGCCTCGGTTTAGGCCTCCTTGGAGAGGAGGTTGCTGGCAGGGGCTGTCTCCACACTGCAAGGTGCTGGAGCTCAGAGGGCCTCGTCAGAGGGAAGGGACCAGCAAGGGGTTGGATGCCCAAGACCTCTTTGGCCAAGCAGCCTCAGGGCAGCAGGGAGGGCAAGAGGCCCAACTTGCCCCTAGGTCGGCTCTGCCACTTCCCACACAGGCGGCCAGCCCAGCAGCTGCCTGACAGACTCTGGCTCCCCCGAGCTCTCTGCCGGTGCAGGGGGCAGGAACAGACGTGTGCATGTGGTTCTGACTTGGCCTGGGAGTGTGGACACCGTGCCTTGCCCCCAGGCTCAGGGGCAAGGGCCCGGAGTGAGCACCACCCCGAAGCGCTTTTCTCCCGGGCTTGGGAGCATTGTGCAAGTCTGGCGTGAACAGCGGGTGGGAGTGTTGGCAAACAGGACTTTGGAGGCAGCCGGGGAGGTCTTCCAGTGGGAGAGGGCCGGTTGTGCTCAGAGGCCCCACAGGTCAGGGGCAGGACCCAGTAGGTCCCCTGCCCCTGGCCAGCCTTTCCCAGACCTTCCTGGCCTCCGGGGGTACTGCCCCACCAAGGGGCAGGCTGCGGGGACTGGGTCCAGACATGCCCGGGCGCCTCCCCAGGCTCATCCCCGCTGGTGCCTTTCCCCTGGTGCTAGGTCTCGGTTGAGGCCTCCTTGGAGAGGAGTTTGCTGGCAGGGGCTGTCTCCACACTGCAAGGTGCTGGAGCTCAGAGGGCCTCGTCAGAGGGAAGGGACAAGCAAAGGGCTGGATGTCCAAGACCTCTTTGGCCCAGCAGCCTCAGGGCAGCAGGGAGAGCAAGAGGCCCAACTTGCCCCTAGGTCGGCTCTGCCCCTTCCCACAAAGGCGGCCAGCCCAGCAGCTGCCTGACAGACTCTGGCTCCCCCGAGCTCTCTGCCGGTGCAGGGGTCAGGAACAGACGTGTGCATGTGGTTCTGCCTTGGCCTGGGAGTGTGTTCCCCCTGCCTGGCCCCCAGGCTCAGGGGCAAGGACCCGGAAAGAGCACCACCCCGAAGCGCTTTTCTCCCGGGCTTGGGAGCATTGTGCGCACTTGGTGGGAACAGTGGGCGGGAGTGCGTGCAAAACGGCCTTTGGAGGCAGCCGGGGAGGTCTTCCAGTGGGAGAGGGCCGGTTGTGCTCAGAGGCCCCACAGGCCAGGGGCAGGACCCAGCAGGTCCCCTGCCCCTGGTCAGACTTGCCCAGACCTTCCTGGCCTCCGGGGGTACTGCCCCACCAAGGGGCAGGCTGCGGGGACTGGGTTCAGACATGCCTGGGCGCCTCCCCAGGCTCATCCCCGCTGGTGCCTTTCCCCTGGGCATAGGCCTCGGTTGATGCCTCCTTGGAGAGGAGGTTGCTGGCAGGGGCTGTCTCCACACTGCAAGGTGCTGGAGCTCAGAGGGCCTCGTCAGAGGGAAGGGACCAGTAAGGGGCTGGATGCCCAAGACGTCTTTGGCCCAGCAGCCTCAGGGCAGCAGGGAGAGCAAGAGGCCCAACTTGCCCCTAGGTCGGCTCTGCCCCTTCCCACACAGGCGGCCAACCCAGCAGCTGCCTGCCAGACTCTGGCTCCCCCAAGCTCTCTGCCGGTGCAGGGGACAGGAACAGACGTGGGCATGTGGTTCTGCCTTGGCCAGGGAGTGTGTTCCCCGTGCCTTGCCCCCAGGCTCAGGGGCAAGGGCCCGGAGAGAGAACCACCCCAATGCGCTTTTCTCCCGGGCTTGGGAGCTTTGTGCGAGCCTGGCGTGAACAGCGGGCGGGAGTGTTAGCAAACAGGACTTTGGAGGCAGCCGGGGAGGTCTTCCAGTGGGAGAGGGCCGGTTGTGCTCAGAGGCCCCACAGGCCAGGGGCAGGACCCAGCAGGGCCCCTGACCCTGGCCAGCCTTGCCCAGACCTTCCTGGCCTCCGGGGGTACTGCCCCACCAAGGGGCAGGCTGCGGGGACTGGGTCCAGACATCCCCGGGCGCCTCCCCAGGCTCATCCCCGCTGGTGCCTTTCCCCTGGGCCTAGGCCTCGGTTGAGGCCTCCTTGGAGAGGAGGTTGCTGGCAGGGGCTGTCTCCACACTGCAAGGTGCTGGAGATCAGAGGGCCTCGTCAGAGGGAAGGGACCAGCAAAGGGCTGGATGCCCAAGACCTCTTTGACCCAGCAGCCTCAGGGCAGCAGGGAGAGCAAGAGGCCCAACTTGCCCCTAGGTCGGCTCTGCCCCGTCCCACACAGGCGGCCAGCCCAGCAGCAGCCTGGCAGTCTCTGGCTCCCCCGAGCTCTCTGCCGGTGTAGGGGGCAGGAACAAACGTGTGCATGTCGTTCTGCCTTGGCCTGGGAGTGTGTTCCCCCTGCCTGGCCCCCAGGCTCAGGGGCAAGGGCCCGGTGAGAGCACCACCCCGAAGCGCTTTTCTCCCGGGCTTGGGAGCATTGTGCGTGCCTGGCGGGAACAGCGGGCGGGAGTGTTTGCAAACCGGCCTTTCGAGGCAGACGGGGAGGTCTTCCAGCGGGAGAGTGCCGGTTGTGCTCAGACGCCCCACAGGCCAGGGGCAGGACCCAGCAGTGTCCCTGCCCCTGGCAGCCTTGCCCAGACCTTCCTGGCCTCCGGGGGTACTGCCCCACCAAGGGGCAGGCTGTGGGGACTGGGTCCAGACATGCCCGGGCGCCTCCCCAGGCTCATCCCTGCTGGTGCCTTTCCCCTGGGCCTAGGCCTCGGTTGAGGACTCCTTGGAGAGGAGGTTGCTGGCAGGGGCTGTCTCCACACTGCAAGGTGCTGGAGCTCAGAGGGCCTCGTCAGAGGGAAGGGACCAGCAAGGGGCTGGATGCCCAAGACCTCTTTGGCCCAGGAGCCTCAGGGCAGCAGGGAGAGCAAGAGGCCCAACTTGCCCCTAGGTCGGCTCTGCCCCTTCCCACACAGGCGGCCAGCCCAGCAGCTGCCTGACAGACTCTGGCTCCCCCGAGCTCTCTGCCGGTGCAGGGGGCAGATCAGACGTGTGCATGTGGTTCTGCCTTGTCCTGGGAGTGTGGACACCCTGCCTTGCCCCCAGGCTCAGGGGCAAGGGCCCGGAGAGAGCACCACCCTGAAGCGCTTTTCTCCCGGGCTTGGGAGCATTGTGCACGCCTGCTGGGAACAGTGGGCGGGAGCGCTTGCAAACCGGCCTTTGGAGGCAGCCGGGGAGGTCTTCCAGTGGGAGAGGGCCGGTTGTGCTCAGAGGCCCCACAGGCCAGGGGCAGGACGCAGCAGGGCCCCTGCCCCTGGCCAGCCTTGCCCAGACCTTCCTGGCCTCCGGGGGTACTGCCCCACCAAGGGGCAGGCTGCGGGGCCTGTGTCCAGACATGCCCGGGCGCCTCCCAGGCTCATCCCCGCTGGTGCCTTTCCCCTCGGCCTAGGCCTCGGTTGAGGCCTCCTTGGAGAGGAGGTTGCTGGCAGGGGCTGTCTCCACACTGCAAGGTGCTGGAGCTCAGAGGGCCTCGTCAGAGGGAAGGGACCAGTAAGGGGCTGGATGCCCAAGACGTCTTTGGCCCAGCAGCCTCAGGGCAGCAGGGAGAGCAAGAGGCCCAACTTGCCCCTAGGGCGGCTCTGCCCCTTCCCACACAGGCGGCCAACTCAGCAGCTGCCTGACAGACTCTGGCTCCCCCAAGCTCTCTGCCGGTGCAGGGGACAGGAACAGACGTGGGCATGTGGTTCTGCCTTGGCCTGGGAGTGTGTTCCCCCTGCCTTGCCCCCAGGCTCAGGGGCAAGGGCCCGGAGAGAGCACCACCCCGAAGCGCTTTTCTCCCGGGCTTGGGAGCATTGTGCGAGCCTGGCGTGAACAGCGGGCGGGAGTGTTTGTAAACAGGACTTTGGAGGCAGCCGTGGAGGTCTTCCAGTGGGAGAGGGCCGGTTGTGCTCAGAGGCCTCACAGGCCAGGGGCAGGACCCAGCAGGTCCCCTGCCCCTGGCCAGCCTTGCCCAGACCTTCCTGGCCTCCGGGGGTACTGCCCCACCAAGGGGCAGGCTGCGGGGACTGGGTTCAGACATGCCTGGGCGCCTCCCCAGGCTCATCCCCGCTGGTGCCTTTCCCCTGGGCATAGGCCTCGGTTGATGCCTCCTTGGAGAGGAGGTTGCTGGCAGGGGCTGTCTCCACACTGCAAGGTGCTGGAGCTCAGAGGGCCTCGTCAGCGGGAAGGGACCAGCAAGGGGCTGGATGCCCAAGACCTCTTTGGCCCAGCAGCCTCAGGGCAGCAGGGAGAGCAAGAGGCCCAACTTGCCCCTAGGTCGGCTCTGCCCCTTCCCACACAGGCAGCCAACCCAGCAGCTGCCTGATAGACTCTGGCTCCCCCGAGCTCTCTGCCGGTTCAGGGGTCAGGAACAGACGTGTGCATGTGGTTCTGCCTTGGTCTGGGAGTGTGGACCCACTGCCTGGACCCCAGGCTCTGGGGCAAGGGCCCGGAGAGAGCAACACCCCGAAGCGCTTTTCTCCTGGCCTTGGGAGCGTTGTGCGTGCCTGGCGGGAACAGCGGGCGGGAGTGTTGGCAAACCCGCCTTTGAAGGCAGCCGGGGAGGTCTTCCAGTGGGAGAGGGCCGGTTGTGCTCAGAGGCCCCACAGGCCAGGGGCAGGACCCAGCAGGGCCCCTGCCCCTGGCCAGCCTTGCCCAGACCTTCCTGGCCTCCGGGGGTACTGCCCCACCAAGGGGCAGGCTGCGGGGACTGGGTCCAGACATGCCCGGGCCCCTCCACTGGCTCATCCCCGCTGGTGCCTTTCCCCTGGGCCTAGGCCTCGGTTGAGGCCTCCTTGGAGAGGAGGTTGCTGGCAGGGTCTGTCTCAACACTGCAAGGTGCTGGAGCTCAGAGGGCCTCGTCAGAGGGAAGGGACCAGCAAGGGGCTGGATGCTCAAGACCTCTTTGGCCCAGCAGCCTCAGGGCAGCAGGGAGAGCAAGAGGCCCAACTTGCCCCTAGGTCGGCTCTGCCCCTTCCCACACAGGCGGCCAGCCCAGCAGCTGCCTGACAGACTCTGGCTCCCCCCAGCTCTCTGCCGGTGGAGGGGGCAGGAACAGACGTGTGCATGTTGTTGTGCCTTGGCCTGGGACTGTGGATCCCCTGCCTGGCCCCCAGGCTCAGGGGCAAGGGCCCGGAGAGACTACCACCCCGAAGCGCTTTTCTCCCGGGCTTGGGAGCATTGTGCGCGCCTGGCGGGAACAGTGGGCGGGAGTGCTTCCAAACCGGCCTTTGGAGGCAGCCGGGGAGGTCTTCCAGTGGGAGAGGGCCGGTTGTGCTCAGAGGCCCCACAGGCCAGGGGCAGGACCCAGCAGGTCCCCTGCCCCTGGTCAGACTTGCCCAGACCTTCCTGGCCTCCAGGGGTACTGCCCCACCAAGGGGCAGGCTGCGGGGACTGGGTCCAGACATGCCCGGGCGCCTCCCCAGGCTCATCCCCGCTGGTGCTTTTCCCCTGGGCCTAGGCCTCGGTTGAGGCCTCCTTGGAGAGGAGATTGCTGGCAGGTGCTGTCTCCACACTGCAAGGTGCTGGAGCTCAGAGGGCCTCGTCAGAGGGAAGGGACCAGCAAAGGGCTGGATGCCCAAGACGTCTTTGGCCCAGCAGCCTCAGGGCAGCAGGGAGAGCAAGAGGCCCAACTTGCCCCTAGGTCGGCTCTGCCCCTTCCCACACAGGCGGCCAGCCCAGCACCTGCCTGAGAGACTCTGGCTCCCCCGAGCTCTCTGCCGGTATAGGGGGCAGGAACAGACGTGTTCATGTCGTTCTGTCTTGGCCTGGGAGTGTGTTCCCCCTGCCTGGCCCGCAGGCTTAGGGGCAAGGGCCCGGAGAGAGCACCACCCCGAAGCGCTTTTCTCCCGGGCTTGGGAGCATTGTGCGTGCCTGGCGGGAACAGCGGGCGGGAGTGCTTGCAAACCGGCCTTTGGAGGCAGACGGGGAGGTCTTCCAGCGCGAGAGTGCCGGTTGTGCTCAGACGTCCAACAGGCCAGGGGCAGGACCCAGCACTGTCCCTGCCCCTGGCAGCCTTGCACAGACCTTCATGGCCTCCGGGGGTACTGCCCCACCAAGGGGCAGGCTGCGGGGACTGGGTCCAGACATGCCCGGGCGCCTCCCCAGGCTCATCCCCGCTGGTGTCTTTCCCCTAGGCCTAGGCCTCGGTTGAGGCCTCATTGGAGAGGAGGTTGCTGGCAGGGGCTGTCTCCACACTGCAAGGTGCTGGAGCTCAGAGGGCCTCGTCAGAGGGAAGGGACCAGCAAGGGGCTGGATGCCCAAGACCTCTTTGGCCCAGCAGCCTCAGGGCAGCAGGGAGAGGAAGAGGCCCAACTTGCCCCTAGGTCGGCTCTAACCCTTCCCACACAGGCGGCCAGCCCAGCACCTGCCTGACAGACTCTGGCTCCCCAGAGCTCTCTGCCGGTGCAGGGGTCAGGAACAGACGTGTGCATGTGGTTCTGCCTTGGTCTGGGAGTGTGGACCCACTGCCTGGCCCCCAGGTTCAGGGGCAAGGGCCCGGAGAGAGCACCACCCCAATGCGCTTTTCTCCCGTGCTTGGGAGCATTGTGCGAGCCTGGCGTGAACAGCGGGCGGGAGTGTTTGCAAACAGGACTTTGGAGGCAGCTGGGGAGGTCTTCCAGTGGGAGAGGGCCGGTTGTGCTCAGAGGCCTCACAGGCCAGGGGCAGGACCCAGTAGGGCCCCTACCCCTGGCCAGCCTTGCCCAGACCTTCCTGGCCTCCGGGGGTACTGCCCCACCAAGGGGCAGGCTGCGGGGACTGGGTCCAGACATGTCCGTGCGCCTCCCCAGGATCATCCCCGCTGGTGCTTTTCCCCTGGGCGTAGGCCTCGGTTGAGGCCTCTTTGGAGAGGAGGTTGCTGGCAGGGGCTGTCTCCACACTGCAAGGTGCTGGAGCTCAGAGGGCCTCGTCAGAGGGAAGGGACCAGCAAAGGGCTGGATGCCCAAGATCTCTTTGGCCCAGGAGCCTCAGGGCAGCAGGGAGAGCAAGAGGCCCAACTTGCCCCTAGGTCGGCTCTGCCCCTTCCCACACAGGCGGCCAGCCCAGCAGCTGCCTGACAGACTTTGGCTCCCCCGAGCTCTCTGCCGGTGCATGGGGCAGGAACAGACGTGTGCATGTCGTTCTGCCTTGGCCTGGGAGTGTGGACACCCTGCCTGGCCCCCAGGCTCAGGGGAAAGGGCCCGGAGAGAGCACCACCCCGAGGCGATTTTCTCCCGGGCTTGGGAGCGTTGTGCGCCCTTGGTTGGAACAGGGGGCGGGAGTGCTTGCAAACCGGCCTTTGGAGGCAGCCGGGGACGTCTTCCAGTGGGAGAGGGCCGGTTGTGCTCAAAGGCCCCACAGGCCAGGGGCAGGACCCAGCAGGTCCCCTGCCCCTGGTCAGCCTTTCCCAGACCTTCCTCGCCTCCGGGGGTAGTGCCCCACCAAGGGGCAGGCTGCGGGGACTGGGTCCATACATGCCCGGGCGCCTCCCCAGGCTCATCCCCGCTGGTGCCTTTCCCCTGTGCCTAGGCCTCGGTTTAGGCCTCCTTGGAGAGGAGGTTGCTGGCAGGGGCTGTCTCCACACTGCAAGGTGCTGGAGCTCAGAGGGCCTCGTCAGAGGGAAGGGACCAGCAAGGGGTTGGATGCCCAAGACCTCTTTGGCCAAGCAGCCTCAGGGCAGCAGGGAGGGCAAGAGGCCCAACTTGCCCCTAGGTCGGCTCTGCCACTTCCCACACAGGCGGCCAGCCCAGCAGCTGCCTGACAGACTCTGGCTCCCCCGAGCTCTCTGCCGGTGCAGGGGGCAGGAACAGACGTGTGCATGTGGTTCTGACTTGGCCTGGGAGTGTGGACACCGTGCCTTGCCCCCAGGCTCAGGGGCAAGGGCCCGGAGTGAGCACCACCCCGAAGCGCTTTTCTCCCGGGCTTGGGAGCATTGTGCAAGTCTGGCGTGAACAGCGGGTGGGAGTGTTGGCAAACAGGACTTTGGAGGCAGCCGGGGAGGTCTTCCAGTGGGAGAGGGCCGGTTGTGCTCAGAGGCCCCACAGGTCAGGGGCAGGACCCAGTAGGTCCCCTGCCCCTGGCCAGCCTTTCCCAGACCTTCCTGGCCTCCGGGGGTACTGCCCCACCAAGGGGCAGGCTGCGGGGACTGGGTCCAGACATGCCCGGGCGCCTCCCCAGGCTCATCCCCGCTGGTGCCTTTCCCCTGGTCCTAGGTCTCGGTTGAGGCCTCCTTGGAGAGGAGGTTGCTGGCAGGGGCTGTCTCCACACTGCAAGGTGCTGGAGCTCAGAGGGCCTCGTCAGAGGGAAGGGACAAGCAAAGGGCTGGATGTCCAAGACCTCTTTGGCCCAGCAGCCTCAGGGCAGCAGGGAGAGCAAGAGGCCCAACTTGCCCCTAGGTCGGCTCTGCCCCTTCCCACAAAGGCGGCCAGCCCAGCAGCTGCCTGACAGACTCTGGCTCCCCCGAGCTCTCTGCCGGTGCAGGGGTCAGGAACAGACGTGTGCATGTGGTTCTGCCTTGGCCTGGGAGTGTGTTCCCCCTGCCTGGCCCCCAGGCTCAGGGGCAAGGACCCGGAAAGAGCACCACCCCGAAGCGCTTTTCTCCCGGGCTTGGGAGCATTGTGCGCACTTGGTGGGAACAGTGGGCGGGAGTGCGTGCAAAACGGCCTTTGGAGGCAGCCGGGGAGGTCTTCCAGTGGGAGAGGGCCGGTTGTGCTCAGAGGCCCCACAGGCCAGGGGCAGGACCCAGCAGGTCCCCTGCCCCTGGTCAGACTTGCCCAGACCTTCCTGGCCTCCGGGGGTACTGCCCCACCAAGGGGCAGGCTGCGGGGACTGGGTTCAGACATGCCTGGGCGCCTCCCCAGGCTCATCCCCGCTGGTGCCTTTCCCCTGGGCATAGGCCTCGGTTGATGCCTCCTTGGAGAGGAGGTTGCTGGCAGGGGCTGTCTCCACACTGCAAGGTGCTGGACTCAGAGGGCCTCGTCAGCGGGAAGGGACCAGCAAGGGGCTGGATGCCCAAGACCTCTTTGGCCCAGCAGCCTCAGGGCAGCAGGGAGAGCAAGAGGCCCAACTTGCCCCTAGGTCGGCTCTGCCCCTTCCCACACAGGCAGCCAACCCAGCAGCTGCCTGATAGACTCTGGCTCCCCCGAGCTCTCTGCCGGTTCAGGGGTCAGGAACAGACGTGTGCATGTGGTTCTGCCTTGGTCTGGGAGTGTGGACCCACTGCCTGGACCCCAGGCTCAGGGGCAAGGGCCCGGAGAGACTAACACCCCGAAGCGCTTTTCTCCCGGGCTTGGGAGCATTGTGCGCGCCTGGCGGGAACAGTGGGCGGGAGTGCTTCCAAACCGGCCTTTGGAGGCAGCCGGGAGGTCTTCCAGTGGGAGAGGGCCGGTTGTGCTCAGAGGCCCCACAGGCCAGGGGCAGGACCCAGCAGGTCCCCTGCCCCTGGTCAGACTTGCCCAGACCTTCCTGGCCTCCAGGGGTACTGCCCCACCAAGGGGCAGGCTGCGGGGACTGGGTCCAGACATGCCCGGGCGCCTCCCCAGGCTCATCCCCGCTGGTGCTTTTCCCCTGGGCCTAGGCCTCGGTTGAGGCCTCCTTGGAGAGGAGATTGCTGGCAGGTGCTGTCTCCACACTGCAAGGTGCTGGAGCTCAGAGGGCCTCGTCAGAGGGAAGGGACCAGCAAAGGGCTGGATGCCCAAGACGTCTTTGGCCCAGCAGCCTCAGGGCAGCAGGGAGAGCAAGAGGCCCAACTTGCCCCTAGGTCGGCTCTGCCCCTTCCCACACAGGCGGCCAGCCCAGCACCTGCCTGAGAGACTCTGGCTCCCCCGAGCTCTCTGCCGGTATAGGGGGCAGGAACAGACGTGTTCATGTCGTTCTGTCTTGGCCTGGGAGTGTGTTCCCCCTGCCTGGCCCGCAGGCTTAGGGGCAAGGGCCCGGAGAGAGCACCACCCCGAAGCGCTTTTCTCCCGGGCTTGGGAGCATTGTGCGTGCCTGGCGGGAACAGCGGGCGGGAGTGCTTGCAAACCGGCCTTTGGAGGCAGACGGGGAGGTCTTCCAGCGCGAGAGTGCCGGTTGTGCTCAGACGTCCAACAGGCCAGGGGCAGGACCCAGCACTGTCCCTGCCCCTGGCAGCCTTGCACAGACCTTCCTGGCCTCCGGGGGTACTGCCCCACCAAGGGGCAGGCTGCGGGGACTGGGTCCAGACATGCCCGGGCGCCTCCCCAGGCTCATCCCCGCTGGTGTCTTTCCCCTAGGCCTAGGCCTCGGTTGAGGCCTCATTGGAGAGGAGGTTGCTGGCAGGGGCTGTCTCCACACTGCAAGGTGCTGGAGCTCAGAGGGCCTCGTCAGAGGGAAGGGACCAGCAAGGGGCTGGATGCCCAAGACCTCTTTGGCCCAGCAGCCTCAGGGCAGCAGGGAGAGGAAGAGGCCCAACTTGCCCCTAGGTCGGCTCTAACCCTTCCCACACAGGCGGCCAGCCCAGCACCTGCCTGACAGACTCTGGCTCCCCAGAGCTCTCTGCCGGTGCAGGGGTCAGGAACAGACGTGTGCATGTGGTTCTGCCTTGGTCTGGGAGTGTGGACCCACTGCCTGGCCCCCAGGT
Source organism: Dama dama (assembly GCF_033118175.1). Classification (NCBI taxonomy): domain Eukaryota; kingdom Metazoa; phylum Chordata; class Mammalia; order Artiodactyla; family Cervidae; genus Dama; species Dama dama. Next base: position 951,572 of record NW_026870997.1, on the reverse strand, counting down.
TCAGGGGCAAGGGCCCGGAGAGAGCACCACCCCGAAGCGCTTTTCTCCCGGGCTTGGGAGCATTGTGCGAGCCTGGCGTGAACAGCGGGCGGGAGTGTTTGCAAACAGGACTTTGGAGGCAGCTGGGGAGGTCTTCCAGTGGGAGAGGGCCGGTTGTGCTCAGAGGCCTCACAGGCCAGGGGCAGGACCCAGTAGGGCCCCTGCCCCTGGCCAGCCTTGCCCAGACCTTCCTGGCCTCCGGGGGTACTGCCCCACCAAGGGGCAGGCTGCGGGGACTGGGTCCAGACATGTCCGTGCGCCTCCCCAGGATCATCCCCGCTGGTGCTTTTCCCCTGGGCGTAGGCCTCGGTTGAGGCCTCTTTGGAGAGGAGGTTGCTGGCAGGGGCTGTCTCCACACTGCAAGGTGCTGGAGCTCAGAGGGCCTCGTCAGAGGGAAGGGACCAGCAAAGGGCTGGATGCCCAAGATCTCTTTGGCCCAGGAGCCTCAGGGCAGCAGGGAGAGCAAGAGGCCCAACTTGCCCCTAGGTCGGCTCTGCCCCTTCCCACACAGGCGGCCAGCCCAGCAGCTGCCTGACAGACTTTGGCTCCCCCGAGCTCTCTGCCGGTGCATGGGGCAGGAACAGACGTGTGCATGTCGTTCTGCCTTGGCCTGGGAGTGTGGACACCCTGCCTGGCCCCCAGGCTCAGGGGAAAGGGCCCGGAGAGAGCACCACCCCGAGGCGATTTTCTCCCGGGCTTGGGAGCGTTGTGCGCCCTTGGTTGGAACAGTGGGCGGGAGTGCTTGCAAACCGGCCTTTGGAGGCAGCCGGGGACGTCTTCCAGTGGGAGAGGGCCGGTTGTGCTCAGAGGCCCCACAGGCCAGGGGCAGGACCCAGCAGGTCCCCTGCCCCTGGTCAGCCTTTCCCAGACCTTCCTCGCCTCCGGGGGTACTGCCCCACCAAGGGGCAGGCTGCGGGGACTGGGTCCATACATGCCCGGGCGCCTCCCCAGGCTCATCCCCGCTGGTGCCTTTCCCCTGTGCCTAGGCCTCGGTTTAGGCCTCCTTGGAGAGGAGGTTGCTGGCAGGGGCTGTCTCCACACTGCAAGGTGCTGGAGCTCAGAGGGCCTCGTCAGAGGGAAGGGACCAGCAAGGGGTTGGATGCCCAAGACCTCTTTGGCCAAGCAGCCTCAGGGCAGCAGGGAGGGCAAGAGGCCCAACTTGCCCCTAGGTCGGCTCTGCCACTTCCCACACAGGCGGCCAGCCCAGCAGCTGCCTGACAGACTCTGGCTCCCCCGAGCTCTCTGCCGGTGCAGGGGGCAGGAACAGACGTGTGCATGTGGTTCTGACTTGGCCTGGGAGTGTGGACACCGTGCCTTGCCCCCAGGCTCAGGGGCAAGGGCCCGGAGTGAGCACCACCCCGAAGCGCTTTTCTCCCGGGCTTGGGAGCATTGTGCAAGTCTGGCGTGAACAGCGGGTGGGAGTGTTGGCAAACAGGACTTTGGAGGCAGCCGGGGAGGTCTTCCAGTGGGAGAGGGCCGGTTGTGCTCAGAGGCCCCACAGGTCAGGGGCAGGACCCAGTAGGTCCCCTGCCCCTGGCCAGCCTTTCCCAGACCTTCCTGGCCTCCGGGGGTACTGCCCCACCAAGGGGCAGGCTGCGGGGACTGGGTCCAGACATGCCCGGGCGCCTCCCCAGGCTCATCCCCGCTGGTGCCTTTCCCCTGGTCCTAGGTCTCGGTTGAGGCCTCCTTGGAGAGGAGGTTGCTGGCAGGGGCTGTCTCCACACTGCAAGGTGCTGGAGCTCAGAGGGCCTCGTCAGAGGGAAGGGACAAGCAAAGGGCTGGATGTCCAAGACCTCTTTGGCCCAGCAGCCTCAGGGCAGCAGGGAGAGCAAGAGGCCCAACTTGCCCCTAGGTCGGCTCTGCCCCTTCCCACAAAGGCGGCCAGCCCAGCAGCTGCCTGACAGACTCTGGCTCCCCCGAGCTCTCTGCCGGTGCAGGGGTCAGGAACAGACGTGTGCATGTGGTTCTGCCTTGGCCTGGGAGTGTGTTCCCCCTGCCTGGCCCCCAGGCTCAGGGGCAAGGACCCGGAAAGAGCACCACCCCGAAGCGCTTTTCTCCCGGGCTTGGGAGCATTGTGCGCACTTGGTGGGAACAGTGGGCGGGAGTGCGTGCAAAACGGCCTTTGGAGGCAGCCGGGGAGGTCTTCCAGTGGGAGAGGGCCGGTTGTGCTCAGAGGCCCCACAGGCCAGGGGCAGGACCCAGCAGGTCCCCTGCCCCTGGTCAGACTTGCCCAGACCTTCCTGGCCTCCAGGGGTACTGCCCCACCAAGGGGCAGGCTGCGGGGACTGGGTCCAGACATGCCCGGGCGCCTCCCCAGGCTCATCCCCGCTGGTGCTTTTCCCCTGGGCCTAGGCCTCGGTTGAGGCCTCCTTGGAGAGGAGATTGCTGGCAGGTGCTGTCTCCACACTGCAAGGTGCTGGAGCTCAGAGGGCCTCGTCCGAGGGAAGGGACCAGCAAAGGGCTGGATGCCCAAGACGTCTTTGGCCCAGCAGCCTCAGGGCAGCAGGGAGAGCAAGAGGCCCAACTTGCCCCTAGGTCGGCTCTGCCCCTTCCCACACAGGCGGCCAGCCCAGCACCTGCCTGAGAGACTCTGGCTCCCCCGAGCTCTCTGCCGGTGTAGGGGGCAGGAACAGACGTGTTCATGTCGTTCTGTCTTGGCCTGGGAGTGTGTTCCCCCTGCCTGGCCCGCAGGCTTAGGGGCAAGGGCCCGGAGAGAGCACCACCCCGAAGCGCTTTTCTCCCGGTCTTGGGAGCGTTGTGCGTGCCTGGCGGGAACAGCGGGCGGGAGTGCTTGCAAACCGGCCTTTGGAGGCAGACGGGGAGGTCTTCCAGCGCGAGAGTGCCGGTTGTGCTCAGACGTCCAACAGGCCAGGGGCAGGACCCAGCACTGTCCCTGCCCCTGGCAGCCTTGCACAGACCTTCCTGGCCTCCGGGGGTACTGCCCCACCAAGGGGCAGGCTGCGGGGACTGGGTCCAGACATGCCCGGGCGCCTCCCCAGGCTCATCCCCGCTGGTGTCTTTCCCCTAGGCCTAGGCCTCGGTTGAGGCCTCATTGGAGAGGAGGTTGCTGGCAGGGGCTGTCTCCACACTGCAAGGTGCTGGAGCTCAGAGGGCCTCGTCAGAGGGAAGGGACCAGCAAGGGGCTGGATGCCCAAGACCTCTTTGGCCCAGCAGCCTCAGGGCAGCAGGGAGAGGAAGAGGCCCAACTTGCCCCTAGGTCGGCTCTGCCCCTTCCCACACAGGCGGCCAGCCCAGCACCTGCCTGACAGACTCTGGCTCCCCCGAGCTCTCTGCCGGTGCAGGGGTCAGGAACAGACGTGTGCATGTGGTTCTGCCTTGGTCTGGGAGTGTGGACCCACTGCCTGGCCCCCAGGCTCAGGGGCAAGGGCCCGGAGAGAGCACCACCCCGAAGCGCTTTTCTCCCGGGCTTGGGAGCATTGTGCGAGCCTGGCGTGAACAGCGGGCGGGAGTGTTTGCAAACAGGACTTTGGAGGCAGCTGGGGAGGTCTTCCAGTGGGAGAGGGCCAGTTGTGCTCAGAGGCCTCACAGGCCAGGGGCAGGACCCAGCAGGGCCCCTGCCCCTGGCCAGCCTTGCCCAGACCTTCCTGGCCTCCGGGGGTACTGCCCCACAAAGGGGCAGGCTGCGGGGACTGGGTCCAGACATGTCCGTGCGCCTCCCCAGGATCATCCCCGCTGGTGCTTTTCCCCTGGGCGTAGGCCTCGGTTGAGGCCTCTTTGGAGAGGAGGTTGCTGGCAGGGGCTGTCTCCACACTGCAAGGTGCTGGAGCTCAGAGGGCCTCGTCAGAGGGAAGGGACCAGCAAAGGGCTGGATGCCCAAGACCTCTTTGACCCAGCAGCCTCAGGGCAGCAGGGAGAGCAAGAGGCCCAACTTGCCCCTAGGTCGGCTCTGCCCCTTCCCACACAGGCGGCCAGCCCAGCAGCTGCCTGACAGACTTTGGCTCCCCCGAGCTCTCTGCCGGTGCATGGGGCAGGAACAGACGTGTGCATGTCGTTCTGCCTTGGCCTGGGAGTGTGGACACCCTGCCTGGCCCCCAGGCTCAGGGGAAAGGGCCCGGAGAGAGCACCACCCCGAGGCGATTTTCTCCCGGGCTTGGGAGCGTTGTGCGCCCTTGGTTGGAACAGTGGGCGGGAGTGCTTGCAAACCGGCCTTTGGAGGCAGCCGGGGACGTCTTCCAGTGGGAGAGGGCCGGTTGTGCTCAGAGGCCCCACAGGCCAGGGGCAGGACCCAGCAGGTCCCCTGCCCCTGGCCAGCCTTTCCCAGACCTTCCTCGCCTCCGGGGGTACTGCGCCACCAAGGGGCAGGCTGCGGGGACTGGGTCCATACATGCCCGGGCGCCTCCCCAGGCTCATCCCCGCTGGTGCCTTTCCCCTGTGCCTAGGCCTCGGTTTAGGCCTCCTTGGAGAGGAGGTTGCTGGCAGGGGCTGTCTCCACACTGCAAGGTGCTGGAGCTCAGAGGGCCTCGTCAGAGGGAAGGGACCAGCAAGGGGTTGGATGCCCAAGACCTCTTTGGCCAAGCAGCCTCAGGGCAGCAGGGAGGGCAAGAGGCCCAACTTGCCCCTAGGTCGGCTCTGCCCCTTCCCACACAGGCGGCCAGCCCAGCAGCTGCCTGACAGACTCTGGCTCCCCCGAGCTCTCTGCCGGTGCAGGGGGCAGATCAGACGTGTGCATGTGGTTCTGCCTTGTCCTGGGAGTGTGGACACCCTGCCTTGCCCCCAGGCTCAGGGGCAAGGGTCCGGAGAGAGCACCACCCTGAAGCGCTTTTCTCCCGGGCTTGGGAGCATTGTGCACGCCTGCTGGGAACAGTGGGCGGGAGCGCTTGCAAACCGGCCTTTGGAGGCAGCCGGGGAGGTCTTCCAGTGGGAGAGGGCCAGTTGTGCTCAGAGGCCCCACAGGCCAGGGGCAGGACGCAGCAGGGCCCCTGCCCCTGGCCAGCCTTGCCCAGACCTTCCTGGCCTCCGGGGGTACTGCCCCACCAAGGGGCAGGCTGCGGGGCCTGTGTCCAGACATGCCCGGGCGCCTCCCCAGGCTCATCCCCGCTGGTGCCTTTCCCCTGGGCCTAGGCCTCGGTTGAGGCCTCCTTGGAGAGGAGGTTGCTGGCAGGGGCTGTCTCCACACTGCAAGGTGCTGGAGCTCAGAGGGCCTCGTCAGCGGGAAGGGACCAGCAAGGGGCTGGATGCCCAAGACCTCTTTGGCCCAGCAGCCTCAGGGCAGCAGGGAGAGCAAGAGGCCCAACTTGCCCCTAGGTCGGCTCTGCCCCTTCCCACACAGGCAGCCAACCCAGCAGCTGCCTGATAGACTCTGGCTCCCCCGAGCTCTCTGCCGGTTCAGGGGTCAGGAACAGACGTGTGCATGTGGTTCTGCCTTGGTCTGGGAGTGTGGACCCACTGCCTGGACCCCAGGCTCAGGGGCAAGGGCCCGGAGAGAGCAACACCCCGAAGCGCTTTTCTCCTGGCCTTGGGAGCGTTGTGCGTGCCTGGCGGGAACAGCGGGCGGGAGTGTTGGCAAACCCGCCTTTGAAGGCAGCCGGGGAGGTCTTCCAGTGGGAGAGGGCCGGTTGTGCTCAGAGGCCCCACAGGCCAGGGGCAGGATCCAGCAGGGACCCTGCCCCTGGCCAGCCTTGCCCAGACCTTCCTGGCCTCCGGGGGTACTGCCCCACCAAGGGGCAGGCTGCGGGGACTGGGTCCAGACATGCCCGGGCGCCTCCCCAGGCTCATCCCCGCTGGTGCCTTTCCCCTGGGCCTAGGCCTCGGTTGAGGCCTCCTTGGAGAGGATGTTGCTGGCAGGGGCTGTCTCCACACTGCAAGGTGCTGGAGCTCAGAGGGCCTCGTCAGAGGGAAGGGACCAGCAAGGGGCTGGATGCCCAAGACCTCTTTGGCCCAGCAGCCTCAGGGCAGCAGGGAGAGGAAGAGGCCCAACTTGCCCCTAGGTCGGCTCTGCCCCTTCCCACACAGGCGGCCAGCCCAGCAGCTGCCTGACAGACTCTGGCTCCCCCGAGCTCTCTGCCGGTGCAGGGGTCAGGAACAGACGTGTGCATGTGGTTCTGCCTTGGCCTGGGAGTGTGGACCCCCTGCCTGGCCCCCAGTCTCAGGGGCAAGGGCCCGGAGAGAGCACCACCCCGAAGCGCTTTTCTCCCGGGATGGGAGCATTGTGCGCGCTTGGTGGGAACAGTGGGCGGGAGTGCATGCAAAACGGCCTTTGGAGGCAGCCGGGGAGGTCTTCCAGTGGGAGAGGGCCGGTTGTGCTCAGAGGCCCCACAGGCCAGGGGCAGGACCCAGCAGGTCCCCTGCCCCTGGTCAGCCTTGCCCAGACCTTCTTGGCCTCCAGGGGTACTGCCCCATCAAGGGGCAGGCTGCGGGGACTGGGTCCAGACATGCCCGGGCGCCTCCCCAGGCTCATCCCCGCTGGTGCCTTTCCCCTGGGCCTAGGCCTCGGTTGAGGCCTCCTTGGAGAGGAGATTGCTGGCAGGTGCTGTCTCCACACTGCAAGGTGCTGGAGCTCAGAGGGCCTCGTCAGAGGGAAGGGACCAGCAAAGGGCTGGATGCCCAAGACGTCTTTGGCCCAGCAACCTCAGGGCAGCAGGGAGAGCAAGAGGCCCAACTTGCCCCTAGGTCGGCTCTGCCCCTTCCCACACAGGCGGCCAGCCCAGCACCTGCCTGAGAGACTCTGGCTCCCCCGAGCTCTCTGCCGGTGTAGGGGGCAGGAACAGACGTGTTCATGTCGTTCTGTCTTGGCCTGGGAGTGTGTTCCCCCTGCCTGGCCCGCAGGCTTAGGGGCAAGGGCCCGGAGAGAGCACCACCCCGAAGCGCTTTTCTACCGGGCTTGGGAGCATTGTGCGTGCCTGGCGGGAACAGCGGGCGGGAGTGCTTGCAAACCGGCCTTTCGAGGCAGACGGGGAGGTCTTCCAGCGGGAGAGTGCCGGTTGTGCTCAGACGTCCCACAGGCCAGGGGAAGGACCCAGCGCTGTCCCTGCCCCTGGCAGCCTTGCCCAGACCTTCCTGGCCTCCGGGGGTACTGCCCCACCAAGGGGCAGGCTGCGGGGACTGGGTCCAGACATGCCCGGGCGCCTCCCCAGGCTCATCCCCGCTGGTGCCTTTCCCCTGGGCCTAGGCCTCGGTTGAGGCCTCATTGGAGAGGAGGTTGCTGGCAGGGGCTGTCTCCACACTGCAAGGTGCTGGAGCTCAGAGGGCCTCGTCAGAGGGAAGGGACCAGCAAGGGGCTGGATGCCCAAGACCTCTTTGGCCCAGCAGCCTCAGGGCAGCAGGGAGAGGAAGAGGCCCAACTTGCCCCTAGGTCGGCTCTGCCCCTTCCCACACAGGCGGCCAGCCCAGCACCTGCCTGACAGACTCTGGCTCCCCCGAGCTCTCTGCCGGTGCAGGGGTCAGGAACAGACGTGTGCATGTGGTTCTGCCTTGGTCTGGGAGTGTGGACCCACTGCCTGGCCCCCAGGCTCAGGGGCAAGGGCCCGGAGAGAGCACCACCCCGAAGCGCTTTTCTCCCGGGCTTGGGAGCATTGTGCGAGCCTGGCGTGAACAGCGGGCGGGAGTGTTTGCAAACAGGACTTTGGAGGCAGCCGTGGAGGTCTTCCAGTGGGAGAGGGCCGGTTGTGCTCAGAGGCCTCACAAGCCAGGGGCAGGACCCAGCAGGTCCCCTGCCCCTGGCCAGCCTTGCCCAGACCTTCCTGGCCTCCGGGGGTACTGCCCCACCAAGGGGCAGGCTGCGGGGACTGGGTCCAGACATGCCTGGGCGCCTCCCCAGGCTCATCCCCGCTGGTGCCTTTCCCCTGGGCATAGGCCTCGGTTGTTGCCTCCTTGGAGAGGAGGTTGCTGGCAGGGGCTGTCTCCACACTGCAAGGTGCTGGAGCTCAGAGGGCCTCGTCAGCGGGAAGGGACCAGCAAGGGGCTGGATGCCCAAGACCTCTTTGGCCCAGCAGCCTCAGGGCAGCAGGGAGAGCAAGAGGCCCAACTTGCCCCTAGGTCGGCTCTGCCCCTTCCCACACAGGCAGCCAACCCAGCAGCTGCCTGATAGACTCTGGCTCCCCCGAGCTCTCTGCCGGTTCAGGGGTCAGGAACAGACGTGTGCATGTGGTTCTGCCTTGGTCTGGGAGTGTGGACCCACTGCCTGGACCCCAGGCTCAGGGGCAAGGGCCCGGAGAGAGCAACACCCCGAAGCGCTTTTCTCCTGGCCTTGGGAGCGTTGTGCGTGCCTGGCGGGAACAGCGGGCGGGAGTGTTGGCAAACCCGCCTTTGAAGGCAGCCGGGGAGGTCTTCCAGTGGGAGAGGGCCGGTTGTGCTCAGAGGCCCCACAGGCCAGGGGCAGGACCCAGCAGGGACCCTGCCCCTGGCCAGCCTTGCCCAGACCTTCCTGGCCTCCGGGGGTACTGCCCCACCAAGGGGCAGGCTGCGGGGACTGGGTCCAGACATGCCCGGGCGCCTCCCCAGGCTCATCCCCGCTGGTGCCTTTCCCCTGGGCCTAGGCCTCGGTTGAGGCCTCCTTGGAGAGGATGTTGCTGGCAGGGGCTGTCTCCACACTGCAAGGTGCTGGAGCTCAGAGGGCCTCGTCAGAGGGAAGGGACCAGCAAGGGGCTGGATGCCCAAGACCTCTTTGGCCCAGCAGCCTCAGGGCAGCAGGGAGAGGAAGAGGCCCAACTTGCCCCTAGGTCGGCTCTGCCCCTTCCCACACAGGCGGCCAGCCCAGCAGCTGCCTGACAGACTCTGGCTCCCCCGAGCTCTCTGCCGGTGCAGGGGTCAGGAACAGACGTGTGCATGTGGTTCTGCCTTGGCCTGGGAGTGTGGACCCCCTGCCTGGCCCCCAGTCTCAGGGGCAAGGGCCCGGAGAGAGCACCACCCCGAAGCGCTTTTCTCCCGGGATGGGAGCATTGTGCGCGCTTGGTGGGAACAGTGGGCGGGAGTGCATGCAAAACGGCCTTTGGAGGCAGCCGGGGAGGTCTTCCAGTGGGAGAGGGCCGGTTGTGCTCAGAGGCCCCACAGGCCAGGGGCAGGACCCAGCAGGTCCCCTGCCCCTGGTCAGCCTTGCCCAGACCTTCTTGGCCTCCAGGGGTACTGCCCCATCAAGGGGCAGGCTGCGGGGACTGGGTCCAGACATGCCCGGGCGCCTCCCCAGGCTCATCCCCGCTGGTGCCTTTCCCCTGGGCCAAGGCCTCGGTTGAGGCCTCCTTGGAGAGGAGATTGCTGGCAGGTGCTGTCTCCACACTGCAAGGTGCTGGAGCTCAGAGGGCCTCGTCAGAGGGAAGGGACCAGCAAAGGGCTGGATGCCCAAGACGTCTTTGGCCCAGCAACCTCAGGGCAGCAGGGAGAGCAAGAGGCCCAACTTGCCCCTAGGTCGGCTCTGCCCCTTCCCACACAGGCGGCCAGCCCAGCACCTGCCTGAGAGACTCTGGCTCCCCCGAGCTCTCTGCCGGTGTAGGGGGCAGGAACAGACGTGTTCATGTCGTTCTGTCTTGGCCTGGGAGTGTGTTCCCCCTGCCTGGCCCGCAGGCTTAGGGGCAAGGGCCCGGAGAGAGCACCACCCCGAAGCGCTTTTCTCCCGGGCTTGGGAGCATTGTGCGTGCCTGGCGGGAACAGCGGGCGGGAGTGCTTGCAAACCGGCCTTTCGAGGCAGACGGGGAGGTCTTCCAGCGGGAGAGTGCCGGTTGTGCTCAGACGTCCCACAGGCCAGGGGAAGGACCCAGCGCTGTCCCTGCCCCTGGCAGCCTTGCCCAGACCTTCCTGGCCTCCGGGGGTACTGCCCCACCAAGGGGCAGGCTGCGGGGACTGGGTCCAGACATGCCCGGGCGCCTCCCCAGGCTCATCCCCGCTGGTGCCTTTCCCCTGGGCCTAGGCCTCGGTTGAGGCCTCATTGGAGAGGAGGTTGCTGGCAGGGGCTGTCTCCACACTGCAAGGTGCTGGAGCTCAGAGGGCCTCGTCAGAGGGAAGGGACCAGCAAGGGGCTGGATGCCCAAGACCTCTTTGGCCCAGCAGCCTCAGGGCAGCAGGGAGAGGAAGAGGCCCAACTTGCCCCTAGGTCGGCTCTGCCCCTTCCCACACAGGCGGCCAGCCCAGCACCTGCCTGACAGACTCTGGCTCCCCAGAGCTCTCTGCCGGTGCAGGGGTCAGGAACAGACGTGTGCATGTGGTTCTGCCTTGGTCTGGGAGTGTGGACCCACTGCCTGGCCCCCAGGCTCAGGGGCAAGGGCCCGGAGAGAGCACCACCCCGAAGCGCTTTTCTCCCGGGCTTGGGAGCATTGTGCGAGCCTGGCGTGAACAGCGGGCGGGAGTGTTTGCAAAGAGGACTTTGGAGGCAGCCGGGGAGGTCTTCCAGTGGGAGAGGGCCGGTTGTGCTCAGAGGCCCCACAGGCCAGGGGCAGGACCCAGCAGGGCCCCTGCCCCTGGCCAGCCTTGCCCAGACCTTCCTGGCCTCCGGGGGTACTGTCCCACCAAGGGGCAGGCTGCGGGGACTGGGTCCAGACATGTCCGTGCGCCTCCCCAGGATCATCCCCGCTGGTGCTTTTCCCCTGGGCGTAGGCCTCGGTTGAGGCCTCTTTGGAGAGGAGGTTGCTGGCAGGGGCTCTCTCCACACTGCAAGGTGCTGGAGCTCAGAGGGCCTCGTCAGAGGGAAGGGACCAGCAAAGGGCTGGATGCCCAAGACCTCTTTGTCCCAGCAGCCTCAGGGCAGCAGGGAGAGCAAGAGGCCCAACTTGCCCCTAGGTCGGCTCTGCCCCGTCCCACACAGGCAGCCAGCCCAGCAGCAGCCTGGCAGTCTCTGGCTCCCCCGAGCTCTCTGCCGGTTTAGGGGGCAGGAACAGACGTGTGCATGTGGTTCTGCCTTGGTCTGGGAGTGTGGACCCACTGCCTGGCCCCCAGGCTCAGGGGCAAGGGCCCGGAGAGAGCACCACCCCGAAGCGCTTTTCTCCCGGGCTTGGGAGCATTGTGCGAGCCTGGCGTGAACAGCGGGCGGGAGTGTTTGCAAAGAGGACTTTGGAGGCAGCCGGGGAGGTCTTCCAGTGGGAGAGGGCCGGTTGTGCTCAGAGGCCTCACAGGCCAGGGGCAGGACCCAGCAGGGCCCCTGCCCCTGGCCAGCCTTGCCCAGACCTTCCTGGCCTCCGGGGGTACTGTCCCACCAAGGGGCAGGCTGCGGGGACTGGGTCCAGACATGTCCGTGCGCCTCCCCAGGATCATCCCCGCTGGTGCTTTTCCCCTGGGCGTAGGCCTCGGTTGAGGCCTCTTTGGAGAGGAGGTTGCTGGCAGGGGCTCTCTCCACACTGCAAGGTGCTGGAGCTCAGAGGGCCTCGTCAGAGGGAAGGGACCAGCAAAGGGCTGGATGCCCAAGACCTCTTTGACCCAGCAGCCTCAGGGCAGCAGGGAGAGCAAGAGGCCCAACTTGCCCCTAGGTCGGCTCTGCCCCTTCCCACACAGGCGGCCAGCCCAGCAGCTGCCTGACAGACTCTGGCTCCCCCGAGCTCTCTGCCGGTGCAGGGGGCAGATCAGACGTGTGCATGTGGTTCTGCCTTGGCCTGGGAGTGTGGACACCCTGCCTTGCCCCCAGGCTCAGGGGCAAGGGCCCGGAGAGAGCACCACCCCGAAGCGCTTTTCTCCCGGGCTTAGGAGCATTGTGCACGCCTGCTGGGAACAGTGGGCGGGAGCGCTTGCAAACCGGCCTTTGGAGGCAGCCGGGGAGGTCTTCCAGGGCCCGGTGTGAGCACCACCCCAAAATGCTTTTCTCCCGGGCTTGGGAGCATTGTGCGCGGATGGCGGGAACAGCGAGTGGGAGTGCTTGCAAACCGGCCTTTGGGGGCACCCCGGGAGGTCTTCCATGGGCACGGAGAGAACACCACCCCGAAGCGCTTTTCTCCGGGGTTTTGGAGGATTGTGCGTGGCTGGCGGGAACAGGGAGTGGGAGTGCTTGCAAACCGGCCTTTGGGGGCAGCCAGGGAGGTCCTCCATTGGCACGGAGAGAACACCACCCCGAAGCGCTTTTCTCCCGGGCTTGGGAGCATTGTGCGAGGCTGGCGGGAACAGCGGGCGGGAGTGCTTGCAAACCGGCCTTTGGAGGCAGCTTGGGAGGTCTTCCAAGGGCCCGGAGAGAGCACCATCCCGAAGCACTTTTCTCACGGAATTGGGAGCATTGTTCGCGGCTGTCGGGAACAGAGGACATGAGTGCTTGCAAACCGGCCTTTAGAGGCAGCCGGGGAGTCTTCCAAGGGCCCGGAGAGAGACCACCCCAAAATGCTTTTCTCCCGGGCTTGGGAGCATTGTGTGCGGCTGGCGGGTCAGCGGGAGGGAGTTCTCGAAAACCAGCCTTTGGAGGCAGCCGGGGAGGTCTTCCAAGGGCCAGGAGAGAGCACCACCCCGAAGCGCTTTTCTCCCGGGCTTGGGAGCATTGTGCGCGGCTGGCGGGAACAGCGGGATTGAGTGCTTGCAAACCGGCCTTTGGAGGCAGCCGGGGAGGTCTTCCAAGGGCCGGGAGAGAGCACCACCCCGAAGCGCTTTTCTCCTAGGCTTGGGAGCATTGTGCGCGGCTGACGGGAACAGCAGGCATGAGTGCTTGCAAACCGGCCTTTGGAGACAAACGGGGAGGTCTTCCAAGGGCCCGTAGAGAGCACCACCCCGAAGCGCTTTTCTCCCGTGATTGGGAGCATTGTGTGCAGCTGGCGGGACAGCGGGAGGGAGTACTTGAAATCCAGCCTTTGGAGGCAGCCGGGGAGGTCTTCCAAGGGCCGGGAGAGAGCACCACCCTGAAGGGCTTTTCTCCTGGGCTTGGAGCATTTGCACGGATGGCGGGAACAGCGAGTGGGAGTGCTTGCAAACCGGCATTTGGGGGCAGGCCGGGAGGTCTTTCTTGGGCCCAGAGAGAACACCACCCCGAAACGCTTTTCTCCCAGGCTTGGGAGCATTGTGCGCGGGTGGCGGGAACAGCAGGCAGAAGTGCTTGCAAACCGGCCTTGGAGGCAGCCGGGGAGGTCTTCCAAAGCCCGGAGTGAGCACCACCCGAAAATGCTTTTCTCCCGGGCTTGGGAGCATTGTGCGCAGCTGGCGTGAACAGCGGGATTGAGTGCTTGCAAACCAGCCTTTGGAGGCAGCCGGGGAGGTCTTCCAGCAGGAGAGTGCCAGTTGTTCTCAGAGGCCCCACAGGCCAGGGGCAGGACCCAGCAGTGTCCCTGCCTCTGGCAGCCTTGCCCAGACCTTCCTGGCCTCCGGGGGTACTACCCCACCAAGGGGCAGGCTGCGGGGCCTTGGTCCAGACATGCCCGGGCGCCTCCCCAGGCTCATCCCCGCTGGTGCCTTTCCCCTGGGCCTAGGCCTCGGTTGAGGCCTCCTTGGAGAGGAGGTTGCTGGCAGGGGCTCTCTCCACACTGCAAGGTGCTGGAGCTCAGAGGGCCTCGTCAGAGGGAAGGGACCAGTAAGGGGCTGGATGCCCAAGACGTCTTTGGCCCAGCAGCCTCAGGGCAGCAGGGAGAGCAAGAGGCCCAACTTGCCCCTAGGGCGGCTCTGCCCCTTCCCACACAGGCGGCCAACCCAGCAGCTGCCTGACAGACTCTGGCTCCCCCAAGCTCTCTGCCGGTGCAGGAAACAGGAACAGACGTGGGCATGTGGTTCTGCCTTGGCCTGGGAGTGTGTTCCCCATGCCTTGCCCCCAGGCTCAGGGGCAAGGGCCCGGAGAGAGCACCACCCCGAAGCGCTTTTCTCCCGGGCTTGGGAGAATTGTGCGTGCCTGGCGGGAACAGCGGGCGGGAGTGTTGGCAAACCGGCCTTTGGAGGCAGCCGGGGAAGTCTTCCAGTGGGAGAGGGCCGGTTGTGCTCAGAGGCCCCACAGGCCAGGGGCAGGACCCAGCAGGGCCCCTGCCCGTGGCCAGCCTTGCCCAGACCTTCCTGGCTTCCGGGGGTACTGCCCCACCAAGGGGCAGGCTGCGTGGACTGGGTCCAGACATGCCCGGGCGCCTCCCCAGGCTCATCCCCGCTGGTGCCTTTCCCCTTGGCCTAGGCCTCGGTTGAGGCCTCCTTGGAGAGGAGGTTGCTGGCAGGGGCTGTCTACACACTGCAAGGTGCTGGAGCTCAGAGGGCCTCGTCAGAGGGAAGGGACAAGCAAGGGGCTGGATGCCCAAGATCTCTTTGACCCAGCAGCCTCAGGGCATCAGGGAGAGCAAGAGGCCCAACTTGCCCCTAGGTCGGCTCTGCCCCTTCCCACACAGGCGGCCAGCCCAGCAGCTGCCTGACAGACTTTGGCTCCCCCGAGCTCTCTGCCGGTGCATGGGGCAGGAACAGACGTGTGCATGTCGTTCTGCCTTGGCCTGGGAGTGTGGACACCCTGCCTGGCCCACAGGCTCAGGGGAAAGGGCCCGGAGAGAGCACCACCCCGAGGCGATTTTCTCCCGGGCTTGGGAGCGTTGTGCGCCCTTGGTTGGAACAGTGGGCGGGAGTGCTTGCAAACCGGCCTTTGGAGGCAGCCGGGGAGGTCTTCCAGTGGGAGAGGGCCGGTTGTGCTCAGAGGCCCCACAGGCCAGGGGCAGGACCCAGCAGAGCCCCTGCCCCTGGCCAGCCTTGCCCAGACCTTCCTGGCCTCCGGGGGTACTGCCCCACCAAGGGGCAGGCTGCGGGGACAGGGTCCAGACATGCCCGGGCGCCTCCCCAGGCTCATCCCCGCTGGTGCCTTTCCCCTGGGCCTAGGCCTCGGTTGAGGCCTCCTTGGAGAGGAGGTTGCTGGCAGGGGCTGTCTCCACACTGCAAGGTGCTGGAGCTCAGAGGGCCTCGTCAGAGGGAAGGGACCAGCAAGGGGCTGGATGCCCAAGACCTCTATGGCCCAGCAGCCTCAGGGCAGCAGGGAGAGCAAGAGGCCCAACTTGCCCCTAGGTCGGCTCTGCCACTTCCCACACAGGCGGCCAGCCCAGCAGCTGCCTGACAGACTCTGGCTCCCCCGAGCTCTCTGCCGGTGCAGGGGGCAGATCAGACGTGTGCATGTGGTTCTGCCTTGGCCTGGGAGTGTGGACACCCTGCCTTGCCCCCAGGCTCAGGGGCAAGGGCCCAGAGAGAGCACCACCCTGAAGCGCTTTTCTTCCGGGCTTAGGCGCATTGTGCCCGCCTGCTGGTAACAGTGGCCGGGAGCGCTTGCAAACCGGCCTTTGGAGGCAGCCGGGGAGGTCTTCCAGTGGGAGAGGGCCGGTTGTGCTCAGAGGCCCCACAGGCCAGGGGCAGGACCCAGCAGGGCCCCTGCCCCTGGCCAGCCTTACCCAGACCTTCCTGGCCTCCGGGGGTACTGCCCCACCAAGGGGCAGGCTGCGGGGACTGGGTCCAGACATGCTCGGGCGCCTCCCCTGGCTCATCCCCGCTGGTGCCTTTCCCCTGGGCCTAGGCCTCGGTTGAGGCCTCCTTGGAGAGGAGGTTGCTGGCAGGGGCTGTCTCCACACTGCAAGGTGCTGGAGCTCAGAGGGCCTCGTCAGAGGGAAGGGACCAGTAAGGGGCTGGATGCCCAAGACGTCTTTGGCCCAGCAGCCTCAGGGCAGCAGGGAGAGCAAGAGGCCCAACTTGCCCCTAGGGCGGCTCTGCCCCTTCCCACACAGGCGGCCAACCCAGCAGCTGCCTGACAGACTCTGGCTCCCCCAAGCTCTCTGCCGGTGCAGGGGACAGGAACAGACGTGGGCATGTGGTTCTGCCTTGGCCTGGGAGTGTGTTCCCCATGCCTTGCCCCCAGGCTCAGGGGCAAGGGCCCGGAGAGAGCACCACCCCGAAGCGCTTTTCTCCCGGGCTTGGGAGCATTGTGCAAGTCTGGCGTGAACAGCGGGTGGGAGTGTTGGCAAACAGGACTTTGGAGGCAGCCGGGGAGGTCTTCCAGTGGGAGAGGGCCGGTTGTGCTCAGAGGCCCCACAGGCCAGGGGCAGGACCCAGTAGGTCCCCTGCCCCTGGCCAGCCTTTCCCAGACCTTCCTGGCCTCCGGGGGTACTGCCCCACCAAGGGGCAGGCTGCGGGGACTGGGTCCAGACATGCCCGGGCGCCTCCCCAGGCTCATCCCCGCTGGTGCCTTTCCCCTGGTCCTAGGTCTCAGTTGAGGCCTCCTTGGAGAGGAGGTTGCTGGCAGGGGCTGTCTCCACACTGCAAGGTGCTGGAGCTCAGAGGGCCTCGACAGAGGGAAGGGACAAGCAAAGGGCTGGATGTCCAAGACCTCTTTGGCCCAGCAGCCTCAGGGCAGCAGGGAGAGCAAGAGGCCCAACTTGCCCCTAGGTCGGCTCTGCCCCTTCCCACAAAGGCGGCCAGCCCAGCAGCTGCCTGACAGACTCTGGCTCCCCCGAGCTCTCTGCCGGTGCAGGGGTCAGGAACAGACGTGTGCATGTGGTTCTGACTTGGCCTGGGAGTGTGTTCCCCCTGCCTGGCCCCCAGGCTCAGGGGCAAGGACCCGGAAAGAGCACCACCCCGAAGCGCTTTTCTCCCGGGCTTGGGAGCATTGTGCGCACTTGGTGGGAACAGTGGGCGGGAGTGCGTGCAAAACGGCCTTTGGAGGCAGCCGGGGAGGTCTTCCAGTGGGAGAGGGCCGGTTGTGCTCAGAGGCCCCACAGGCCAGGGGCAGGACCCAGCAGGTCCCCTGCCCCTGGTCAGACTTGCCCAGACCTTCCTGGCCTCCAGGGGTACTGCCCCACCAAGGGGCAGGCTGCGGGGACTGGGTCCAGACATGCCCGGGCGCCTCCCCAGGCTCATCCCCGCTGGTGCTTTTCCCCTGGGCCTAGGCCTCGGTTGAGGCCTCCTTGGAGAGGAGATTGCTGGCAGGTGCTGTCTCCACACTGCAAGGTGCTGGAGCTCAGAGGGCCTCGTCAGAGGGAAGGGACCAGCAAAGGGCTGGATGCCCAAGACGTCTTCGGCCCAGCAGCCTCAGGGCAGCAGGGAGAGCAAGAGGCCCAACTTGCCCCTAGGTCGGCTCTGCCCCTTCCCACACAGGCGGCCAGCCCAGCACCTGCCTGAGAGACTCTGGCTCCCCCGAGCTCTCTGCCGGTATAAGGGGCAGGAACAGACGTGTTCATGTCGTTCTGTCTTGGCCTGGGAGTGTGTTCCCCCTGCCTGGCCCGCAGGCTTAGGGGCAAGGGCCCGGAGAGAGCACCACCCCGAAGCGCTTTTCTCCCGGGCTTGGGAGCATTGTGCGTGCCTGGCGGGAACAGCGGGCGGGAGTGCTTGCAAACCGGCCTTTGGAGGCAGACGGGGAGGTCTTCCAGCGCGAGAGTGCCGGTTGTGCTCAGACGTCCAACAGGCCAGGGGCAGGACCCAGCACTGTCCCTGCCCCTGGCAGCCTTGCACAGACCTTCATGGCCTCCGGGGGTACTGCCCCACCAAGGGGCAGGCTGCAGGGACTGGGTCCAGACATGCCCGGGCGCCTCCCCAGGCTCATCCCCGCTGGTGTCTTTCCCCTAGGCCTAGGCCTCGGTTGAGGCCTCATTGGAGAGGAGGTTGCTGGCAGGGGCTGTCTCCACACTGCAAGGTGCTGGAGCTCAGAGGGCCTCGTCAGAGGGAAGGGACCAGCAAGGGGCTGGATGCCCAAGACCTCTTTGGCCCAGCAGCCTCAGGGCAGCAGGGAGAGGAAGAGGCCCAACTTGCCCCTAGGTCGGCTCTAACCCTTCCCACACAGGCGGCCAGCCCAGCACCTGCCTGACAGACTCTGGCTCCCCAGAGCTCTCTGCCGGTGCAGGGGTCAGGAACAGACGTGTGCATGTGGTTCTGCCTTGGTCTGGGAGTGTGGACCCACTGCCTGGCCCCCAGGCTCAGGGGCAAGGGCCCGGAGAGAGCACCACCCCGAAGCGCTTTTCTCCCGGGCTTGGGAGCATTGTGCGAGCCTGGCGTGAACAGCGGGCGGGAGTGTTTGCAAACAGGACTTTGGAGGCAGCTGGGGAGGTCTTCCAGTGGGAGAGGGCCAGTTGTGCTCAGAGGCCTCACAGGCCAGGGGCAGGACCCAGCAGGGCCCCTGCCCCTGGCCAGCCTTGCCCAGACCTTCCTGGCCTCCGGGGGTACTGCCCCACCAAGGGGCAGGCTGCGGGGACTGGGTCCAGACATGTCCGTGCGCCTCCCCAGGATCATCCCCGCTGGTGCTTTTCCCCTGGGCGTAGGCCTCGGTTCAGGCCTCTTTGGAGAGGAGGTTGCTGGCAGGGGCTGTCTCCACACTGCAAGGTGCTGGAGCTCAGAGGGCCTCGTCAGAGGGAAGGGACCAGCAAAGGGCTGGATGCCCAAGACCTCTTTGACCCAGCAGCCTCAGGGCAGCAGGGAGAGCAAGAGGCCCAACTTGCCCCTAGGTCGGCTCTGCCCCTTCCCACACAGGCGGCCAGCCCAGCAGCTGCCTGACAGACTTTGGCTCCCCCGAGCTCTCTGCCGGTGCATGGGGCAGGAACAGACGTGTGCATGTCGTTCTGCCTTGGCCTGGGAGTGTGGACACCCTGCCTGGCCCCCAGGCTCAGGGGAAAGGGCCCGGAGAGAGCACCACCCCGAGGCGATTTTCTCCCGGGCTTGGGAGCGTTGTGCGCCCTTGGTTGGAACAGTGGGCGGGAGTGCTTGCAAACCGGCCTTTGGAGGCAGCCGGGGACGTCTTCCAGTGGGAGAGGGCCGGTTGTGCTCAGAGGCCCCACAGGCCAGGGGCAGGACCCAGCAGGTCCCCTGCCCCTGGCCAGCCTTTCCCAGACCTTCCTCGCCTCCGGGGGTACTGCGCCACCAAGGGGCAGGCTGCGGGGACTGGGTCCATACATGCCCGGGCGCCTCCCCAGGCTCATCCCCGCTGGTGCCTTTCCCCTGTGCCTAGGCCTTGGTTTAGGCCTCCTTGGAGAGGAGGTTGCTGGCAGGGGCTGTCTCCACAGTGCAAGGTGCTGGAGCTCAGAGGGCCTCGTCAGAGGGAAGGGACCAGCAAGGGGTTGGATGCCCAAGACCCCTTTGGCCAAGCAGCCTCAGGGCAGCAGGGAGGGCAAGAGGCCCAACTTGCCCCTAGGTCGGCTCTGCCACTTCCCACACAGGCGGCCAGCCCAGCAGCTGCCTGACAGACTCTGGCTCCCCCGAGCTCTCTGCCGGTGCAGGGGGCAGGAACAGACGTGTGCATGTGGTTCTGACTTGGCCTGGGAGTGTGGACACCGTGCCTTGCCCCCAGGCTCAGGGGCAAGGGCCCGGAGAGAGCACCACCCCGAAGCGCTTTTCTCCCGGGCTTGGGAGCATTGTGCAAGTCTGGCGTGAACAGCGGGTGGGAGTGTTGGCAAACAGGACTTTGGAGGCAGCCGGGGAGGTCTTCCAGTGGGAGAGGGCCGGTTGTGCTCAGAGGCCCCACAGGCCAGGGGCAGGACCCAGTAGGTCCCCTGCCCCTGGCCAGCCTTTCCCAGACCTTCCTGGCCTCCGGGGGTACTGCCCCACCAAGGGGCAGGCTGCGGGGACTGGGTCCAGACATGCCCGGGCGCCTCCCCAGGCTCATCCCCGCTGGTGCCTTTCCCCTGGTCCTAGGTCTCGGTTGAGGCCTCCTTGGAGAGGAGGTTGCTGGCAGGGGCTGTCTCCACACTGCAAGGTGCTGGAGCTCAGAGGGCCTCGTCAGAGGGAAGGGACAAGCAAAGGGCTGGATGTCCAAGACCTCTTTGGCCCAGCAGCCTCAGGGCAGCAGGGAGAGCAAGAGGCCCAACTTGCCCCTAGGTCGGCTCTGCCCCTTCCCACAAAGGCGGCCAGCCCAGCAGCTGCCTGACAGACTCTGGCTCCCCCGAGCTCTCTGCCGGTGCAGGGGTCAGGAACAGACGTGTGCATGTGGTTCTGCCTTGGCCTGGGAGTGTGTTCCCCCTGCCTGGCCCCCAGGCTCAGGGGCAAGGACCCGGAGAGAGCACCACCCTGAAGCGCTTTTCTCCCGGGCTTGGGAGCATTGTGCGCACTTGGTGGGAACAGTGGGCGGGAGTGCGTGCAAAACGGCCTTTGGAGGCAGCCGGGGAGGTCTTCCAGTGGGAGAGGGCCGGTTGTGCTCAGAGGCCCCACAGGCCAGGGGCAGGACCCAGCAGGTCCCCTGCCCCTGGTCAGACTTGCCCAGACCTTCCTGGCCTCCAGGGGTACTGCCCCACCAAGGGGCAGGCTGCGGGGACTGGGTCCAGACATGCCCGGGCGCCTCCCCAGGCTCATCCCCGCTGGTGCTTTTCCCCTGGGCCTAGGCCTCGGTTGAGGCCTCCTTGGAGAGGAGATTGCTGGCAGGTGCTGTCTCCACACTGCAAGGTGCTGGAGCTCAGAGGGCCTCGTCAGAGGGAAGGGACCAGCAAGGGGCTGGATGCCCAAGACCTCTTTGGCCCAGCAGCCTCAGGGCAGCAGGGAGAGGAAGAGGCCCAACTTGCCCCTAGGTCGGCTCTAACCCTTCCCACACAGGCGGCCAGCCCAGCACCTGCCTGACAGACTCTGGCTCCCCAGAGCTCTCTGCCGGTGCAGGGGTCAGGAACAGACGTGTGCATGTGGTTCTGCCTTGGTCTGGGAGTGTGGACCCACTGCCTGGCCCCCAGGCTCAGGGGCAAGGGCCCGGAGAGAGCACCACCCCGAAGCGCTTTTCTCCCGGGCTTGGGAGCATTGTGCGTGCCTGGCGGGAACAGCGGGCGGGAGTGCTTGCAAACCGGCCTTTGGAGGCAGACGAGGAGGTCTTCCAGCGCTAGAGTGCCGGTTGTGCTCAGACGTCCAACAGGCCAGGGGCAGGACCCAGCACTGTCCCTGCCCCTGGCAGCCTTGCACAGACCTTCCTGGCCTCCGGGGGTACTGCCCCACCAAGGGGCAGGCTGCGGGGACTGGGTCCAGACATGCCCGGGCGCCTCCCCAGGCTCATCCCCGCTGGTGTCTTTCCCCTAGGCCTAGGCCTCGGTTGAGGCCTCATTGGAGAGGAGGTTGCTGGCAGGGGCTGTCTCCACACTGCAAGGTGCTGGTGCTCAGAGGGCCTCGTCAGAGGGAAGGGACCAGCAAGGGGCTGGATGCCCAAGACCTCTTTGACCCAGCAGCCTCATGGCAGCAGGGAGAGGAAGAGGCCCAACTTGCCCCTAGGTCGGCTCTGCCCCTTCCCACACAGGCGGCCAGCCCATCACCTGCCTGACAGACTCTGGCTCCCCAGAGCTCTCTGCCGGTGCAGGGGTCAGGAACAGACGTGTGCATGTGGTTCTGCCTTGGTCTGGGAGTGTGGACCCACTGCCTGGCCCCCAGGCTCAGGGGCAAGGGCCCGGAGAGAGCACCACCCCGAAGCGCTTTTCTCCCGGGCTTGGGAGCATTGTGCGAGCCTGGCGTGAACAGCGGGCGGGAGTGTTTGCAAACAGGACTTTGGAGGCAGCTGGGGAGGTCTTCCAGTGGGAGAGGGCCGGTTGTGCTCAGAGGCCTCACAGGCCAGGGGCAGGACCCAGCAGGGCCCCTGCCCCTGGCCAGCCTTGCCCAGACCTTCCTGGCCTCCGGGGGCACTGCCCCACCAAGGGGCAGGCTGCGGGGACTGGGTCCAGACATGTCCGTGCGCCTCCCCAGGATCATCCCCGCTGGTGCTTTTCCCCTGGGCGTAGGCCTCGGTTGAGGCCTCTTTGGAGAGGAGGTTGCTGGCAGGGGCTGTCTCCACACTGCAAGGTGCTGGAGCTCAGAGGGCCTCGTCAGAGGGAAGGGACCAGCAAAGGGCTGGATGCCCAAGACCTCTTTGACCCAGCAGCCTCAGGGCAGCAGGGAGAGCAAGAGGCCCAACTTGCCCCTAGGTCGGCTCTGCCCCGTCCCACACAGGCAGCCAGCCCAGCAGCAGCCTGGCAGTCTCTGGCTCCCCCGAGCTCTCTGCCGGTGTAGGGGGCAGGAACAGACGTGTGCATGTCCTTCTGCATTGGCCTGGGAGTGTGTTCCAACTGCCTGGCCACGAGGCTCAGGGGCAAGGGCCCGGAGAGAGCCCCACCCCGAAGCGCTTTTCTCCCGGGCTTGGGAGCATTGTGCGTGCCTGGCGGGAACAGCGGGCGGGAGTGCTTGCAAACCGGCCTTTGGAGGCAGACGGGGAGGTCTTCCAGCGGGAGAGTGCCGGTTGTGCTCAGACGCCCCACAGGCCAGGGGCACGACCCAGCAGGGCCCCTGCCCCTCGCAGCCTTGCCCAGACCTTCCTGGCCTCCGGGGGTACTGCCCCACCAAGGGGCAGGCTGCGGGGACTGGGTCCAGACATGCCCGTGCGCCTCCACTGGCTCATCTCCGCTGGTGCCTTTCCCCTGGGCCTAGGCCTCGGTTGAGGCCTCCTTGGAGAGGAGGTTGCTAGCAGGGGCTGTCTCCACACTGCAAGGTGCTGGAGCTCAGAGGGCCTCGTCAGCGGGAAGGGACCAGCAAGGGGCTGGATGCCCAAGACCTCTTTGGCCCAGCAGCCTCAGGGCAGCAGGGAGAGCAAGAGGCCCAACTTGCCCCTAGGTCGGCTCTGCCCCTTCCCACACAGGCGGCCAGCCCAGCAGCTGCCTGACAGACTCTGGCTCCCCCCAGCTCTCTGCCGGTGGAGGGGGCAGGAACAGACGTGTGCATGTGGTTCTGCCTTGGCCTGGGACTGTGGATCCCCTGCCTGGCCCCCAGGCTCAGGGGCAGGGGCCCGGAGAGACCACCACCCCGAAGCGCTTTTCTCCGGGGTTTTGGAACATTGTGTGTGCCTGGCGGGAACAGCGAGTGGGAATGCTTGCAAACCGGCCTTTGGGGGCAGCCGGGGAGGTCCTCCATGGTCCCTGAGAGAACACCACCCCGAAGCGCTTTTCTCACGGTCTTGGGAGCATTGTGCGCGGCTGGCGGGAACAGCGGGCATGAGTGCTTGCAAACTGTCCTTTGGAGGCAGCCGGGGAGGTCTTCCAAGGGCCGGACTGATCACCACCCCAAAATGCTTTTCTCTCGGGCTTGGGAGCATTGTGCGCGGCTGTCGGGAACAACGGACATGAATGCTTGCAAACTGGCCTTTGGAGGCAGCCCGGGAGGTCTTCCAAGGGCCCGGAGAGAGCATCACCCCAAAATGCTTTTCTCCCGGGCTTGGGAGCATTGTGCATGGCTGGCGGAAGCAGCGGGAATGAGTACTTACAAACCGGCCTTTGGAGGCAGCCGGGGAGGTCTTGAAAGTGCCCGGAGAGAGCACCACCCCGAAGCGCTTTTCTCCCGGGCTTGGGAACATTGTGCGCGGCTGGCGGGAACAGCAGGCAGGACTGCTTGCAAACTGGCCTTTGGAGGCAGCCGGGGAGGTCTTCCAAGGGCCCGGAGTGAGCACCACCCCAAAATGCTTTTCTCCCGGGCTTGGGAGCATTGTGCGCGGCTGCTGGGAACAACGGGCATGAGTGCTTGCAAACCGGCCTTTGGCGGCAGCCGGGGACGTCTTCCAAGGGCCCGGAGTGAGCACCACCCCAAAGCGCTTTTCTCCCGGGCTTGGGAGCATTGTGCGCGGCTGGTGGGAACAACGGGCATGAGTGCTTGCAAACCGGCCTTTGGAGGCAGCCGGGGACGACTTCCAAGGGCCCGGAGAGATCACCACCCCGAAACACTTTTCTCCCGGGCTTGGGAGCATTGTGCGTGGCTGGCGGGAACAGCAGGAAGGAGTCCTTGCAAACCGGCCTTTGGAGGCAGCGGGGGAGGTCTTCCAAGGGACTGTAGAGAGCACCACCCCGAAGCGCTTTTCTCCCGGGCTTGGGAGTATTGTGCGCAGGTGGCAGGAACAGCAGGCAGGAGTGCTTGAAAACCGGCCTTTGCAGGCAGCCGGGGAGGTCTTCCAGGGCCCGGTGTGAGCACCACCCCAAAAAGCTTTTCTCCCGGGCTTGGGAGCATTGTGCGCGGCTGGTGGGAACAGCGGGCATGAGTGCTTGCAAAGTGGCCACTGGAGGCAGCCGGGGAGGTCTTCCAAGGGCCTGTAGAGAGCACCACCCCAAAATGCTTCTCTCCCGGGCTTGGGAGCATTGTGCGTGGCTGGCGGGAACAGCAGGAAGGAGTCCTTGCAAACCGGCCTTTGGAGGCAGCCGGGGAGGTCTTCCAAGGGCCTGTAGAGAGCACCACCCCGAAGCGCTTTTCTCCCGGGCTTGGGAGCATTGTGCGCAGGTGGCGGGAACAGCAGGCAGGAGTGCTTGAAAACCGTCCTTTGGAGGCAGCCGGGGAGGTCTTCCAGGGCCCGGTGTGAGCACCACCCCAAAAAGCTTTTCTCCCGGGCTTGGGAGCATTGTGCGCGGCTGGCGGGAACAGCAGGCAGGAGTGCTTGAAAACCGGCCTTTGCAGGCAGCTGGGGAGGTCTTCCAGGGCCCGGTGTGAGCACCACCCCAAAAAGCTTTTCTCCCGGGCTTGGGAGCATTGTGCGCGGCTGGTGGGAACAGCGGACATGAGTGCTTGCAAACTGGCCATTGGAGGCAGCCGGGGAGGTCTTCCAAGGGCCCGGAGTGAGCACCACCCCAAAATGCTTTTCTCCCGGGCTTGGGAGCATTGTGCGTGGCTGGCGGGAACAGCAGGAAGGAGTCCTTGCAAACCGGCCTTTGGAGGCAGCCGGGGAGGTCTTCCAAGGGCCTGTAGAGAGCACCACCCCGAAGCGCTTTTCTCCCGCGCTTGGGAGCATTCTGCGCGGGTGGCGGGAACAGCAGGCAGGAGTGCTTGAAAACCGTCCTTTGGAGGCAGCCGGGGAGGTCTTCCAGGGCCCGGTGTGAGCACCACCCCAAAATGCTTTTCTCCCGGGCTTGGGAGCATTGTGCGCGGATGGCGGGAACAGCGAGTCGGAGTGCTTCCAAACCGGCCTTTGGGGGCACCCCGGGAGGTCTTCCATGGGCACGGAGAGAACACCACCCCGAAGCGCTTTTCTCCGGGGTTTTGGAGGATTGTGCGTGGCTGGCGGGAACAGCGAGTGGGAGTGCTTGCAAACCGGCCTTTGGGGGCAGCCAGGGAGGTCCTCCATTGGCACGGAGAGAACACCACCCCGAAGCGCTTTTCTCCCGGGCTTGGGAGCATTGTGCGAGGCTGGCGGGAACAGCGGGCGGGAGTGCTTGCAAACCGGCCTTTGGAGGCAGCTTGGGAGGTCTTCCAAGGGCCCGGAGAGAGCACCATCCCGAAGCACTTTTCTCACGGAATTGGGAGCATTGTTCGCGGCTGTCGGGAACAGAGGACATGAGTGCTTGCAAACCGGCCTTTAGAGGCAGCCGGGGAGTCTTCCAAGGGCCCGGAGAGAGACCACCTCAAAATGCTTTTCTCCCGGGCTTGGGAGCATTGTGTGCGGCTGGCGGGTCAGCGGGAGGGAGTTCTTGAAAACCAGCCTTTGGAGGCAGCCGGGGAGGTCTTCCAAGGGCCGGGAGAGAGCACCACCCCGAAGCGCTTTTCTCCCGGGCTTGGGAGCATTGTGCGCGGCTGGCGGGAACAGCGGGATTGAGTGCTTGCAAACCGGCCTTTGGAGGCAGCCGGGGAGGTCTTCCAAGGGCCGGGAGAGAGCACCACCCCGAAGCGCTTTTCTCCTAGGCTTGGGAGCATTGTGCGCGGCTGGCGGGAACAGCGGGCATGAGTGCTTGCAAACCGGCCTTTGGAGACAAACGGGGAGGTCTTCCAAGGGCCCGTAGAGAGCACCACCCCGAAGCGCTTTTCTCCCGTGATTGGGAGCATTGTGTGCGGCTGGCGGGACAGCGGGAGGGAGTACTTGAAATCCAGCCTTTGGAGGCAGCCGGGGAGGTCTTCCAAGGGCCGGGAGAGAGCACCACCCTGAAGGGCTTTTCTCCTGTGCTTGGAGCATTTGCACGGATGGCGGGAACAGTGAGTTGGAGTGCTTGCAAACCGGCATTTGGGGGCAGCCCGGGAGGTCTTTCTTGGGTCCAGAGAGAACACCACCCCGAAACGCTTTTCTCCCGGGCTTGGGAGCATTGTGCGCGGGTGGCGGGAACAGCAGGCAGAAGTGCTTGCAAACCGGCCTTGGAGGCAGCCGGGGAGGTCTTCCAAAGCCCGGAGTGAGCACCACCCGAAAATGCTTTTCTCCCGGGCTTGGGAGCATTGTGCGCAGCTGGCGTGAACAGCGGGATTGAGTGCTTGCAAACCAGCCTTTGGAGGCAGCCGGGGAGGTCTTCCAGCGGGAGAGTGCCAGTTGTTCTCAGAGGCCCCACAGGCCAGGGGCAGGACCCAGCAGTGTCCCTGCCTCTGGCAGCCTTGCCCAGACCTTCCTGGCCTCCGGGGGTACTACCCCACCAAGGGGCAGGCTGCGGGGCCTGGGTCCAGACATGCCCGGGCGCCTCCCCAGGCTCATCCCCGCTGGTGCCTTTCCCCTGGGCCTAGGCCTCGGTTGAGGCCTCCTTGGAGAGGAGGTTGCCGGCAGGGGCTGTCTGCACACTGCAAGGTGCTGGAGCTCAGAGGGACTCGTCAGAGGGAAAGGACCAGCAAAGGGCTGGATGCCCAAGACCTCTTTGACCCAGCAGCCTCAGGGCAGCAGGGAGAGCAGGAGGCCCAACTTGCCCCTAGGTCGGCTCTACCCCGTCCCACACAGGCAGCCAGCCCAGCAGCAGCCTGGCAGTCTCTGGCTCCCCCGAACTCTCTGCCGGTGTAGGGGGCAGGAACAGACGTGTGCATGTCGTTCTGCCTTGGCCTGGGAGTGTGTTCCCCCTGCCTGTCCCCCAGGCTCAGGGGCAAGGGCCCGGAGAGAGCACCACCCCGAAGCGCTTTTCTCCCGGGCTTGGGAGCATTGTGCGTGCCTGGCGGGAACAGCGGGCGGGAGTGCTTGCAAACCGGCCTTTGGAGGCAGCCGGGGAGGTCTTCCAGTGGGAGAGTGCCGGTTGTGCTCAGACGCCCCACAGGCCAGGGGCAGGACCCAGCAGTGTCCCTGCCCCTGGCAGCCTTGCCCAGACCCTCCTGGCCTCCGGGGGTACTGCCCCACCAAGGGGCAGGCTGCGGGGACTGGGTCCAGACATGGCCGGGCACCTCCCCAGGCTCATCCCCGCTGGTGCCTTTCCCCTGGGCCTAGGCCTCAGTTGAGGCCTCCTTGGAGAGGAGGTTGCTGGCAGGGGCTGTCTCCACACTGCAAGGTGCTGGAGCTCAGAGGGCCTCGTCAGAGGGAAGGGACCAGCAAGGGGCTGGATGCCCAAGACCTCTTTGGTCCAGCAGCCTCAGGGCAGCAGGGAGAGCAAGAGGCCCAACTTGCCCCTAGGTCGGCTCTGCCCCTTCCCACACAGGCGGCCAGCCCAGCAGCTGCCTGACAGACTCTGGCTCCCCCGAGCTCTCTGCTGGTGCAGGGGGCAGATCAGACGTGTGCATGTGGTTCTGCCTTGTCCTGGGAGTGTGGACACCCTGCCTTGCCCCAGGCTCAGGGGCAAGGGCCCGGAGAGAGCACCACCCTGAAGCGCTTTTCTCCCGGGCTTGGGAGCATTGTGCACGCCTGCTGGGAACAGTGGGCGGGAGCGCTTGCAAACCGGCCTTTGGAGGCAGCCGGGGAGGTCTTCCAGTGGGAGAGGGCCGGTTGTGCTCAGAGGCCCCACAGGCCAGGGGCAGGACGCAGCACGGCCCCTGCCCCTGGCCAGCCTTGCCCAGACCTTCCTGGCATCCGGGGGTACTGCCCCACCAAGGGGCAGGCTGCGGGGCCTGGGTCCAGACATGCCCGGGCGCCTCCCCAGGCTCATCCCCGCTGGTGCCTTTCCCCTGGGCCTAGGCCTCGGTTGAGGCCTCCTTGGAGAGGAGGTTGCTGGCAGGGGCTGTCTCCACACTGCAAGGTGCTGGAGCTCAGAGGGCCTCGTCAGAGGGAAGGGACCAGTAAGGGGCTGGATGCCCAAGACGTCTTTGGCCCAGCAGCCTCAGGGCAGCAGGGAGAGCAAGAGGCCCAACTTGCCCCTAGGGCGGCTCTGCCCCTTCCCACACAGGCGGCCAACTCAGCAGCTGCCTGACAGACTCTGGCTCCCCCAAGCTCTCTGCCGGTGCAGGGGACAGGAACAGACGTGGGCATGTGGTTCTGCCTTGGCCTGGGAGTGTGTTCCCCCTGCCTTGCCCCCAGGCTCAGGGGCAAGGGCCCGGAGAGAGCACCACCCCGAAGCGCTTTTCTCCCGGGCTTGGGAGCATTGTGCGAGCCTGGCGTGAACAGCGGGCGGGAGTGTTTGCAAACAGGACTTTGGAGGCAGCCGTGGAGGTCTTCCAGTGGGAGAGGGCCGGTTGTGCTCAGAGGCCTCACAGGCCAGGGGCAGGACCCAGCAGGGCCCCTGCCCCTGGCCAGCCTTGCCCAGACCTTCCTGGCCTCCGGGGGTACTGCCCCACCAAGGGGCAGGCTGCGGGGACTGGGTCCAGACATGCCTGGGCGCCTCCCCAGGCTCATCCCCGCTGGTGCCTTTCCCCTGGGCATAGGCCTCGGTTGATGCCTCCTTGGAGAGGAGGTTGCTGGCAGGGGCTGTCTCCACACTGCAAGGTGCTGGAGCTCAGAGGGCCTCGTCAGCGGGAAGGGACCAGCAAGGGGCTGGATGCCCAAGACCTCTTTGGCCCAGCAGCCTCAGGGCAGCAGGGAGAGCAAGAGGCCCAACTTGCCCCTAGGTCGGCTCTGCCCCTTCCCACACAGGCAGCCAACCCAGCAGCTGCCTGATAGACTCTGGCTCCCCCGAACTCTCTGCCGGTTCAGGGGTCAGGAACACACGTGTGCATGTGGTTCTGCCTTGGTCTGGGAGTGTGGACCCACTGCCTGGACCCCAGGCTCAGGGGCAAGGGCCCGGAGAGAGCAACACCCCGAAGCGCTTTTCTCCTGGCCTTGCGAGCGTTGTGCGTGCCTGGCGGGAACAGCGGGCGGGAGTGTTGGCAAACGCGCCTTTGAAGGCAGCCGGGGAGGTCTTCCAGTGGGAGAGGGCCGGTTGTGCTCAGAGGCCCCACAGGCCAGGGGCAGGACCCAGCAGGGACCCTGCCCCTGGCCAGCCTTGCCCAGACCTTCCTGGCCTCCGGGGGTACTGCCCCACCAAGGGGCAGGCTGCGGGGACTGGGTCCTGATATGCCCGTGCGCCTCCACTGGCTCATCCCCGCTGGTGCCTTTCCCCTGGGCCTAGGCTTCGGTTGAGGCCTCCTTGGAGAGGAGGTTGCTGGCAGGGTCTGTCTCCACACTGCAAGGTGCTGGAGCTCAGAGGGCCTCGTCAGAGGGAAGGAACCAGCAAGGGGCTGGATGCCCAAGACCTCTTTGGCACAGCAGCCTCAGGGCAGCAGGGAGAGCAAGAGGCCCAACTTGCCCCTAGGGCGGCTCTGCCCCTTCCCACACAGGCGGCCAGCCCAGCAGCTGCCTGACAGACTCTGGCTCCCCCCAGCTCTATGCCGGTGGAGGGGGCAGGAACAGACGTGTGCATGTTGTTGTGCCTTGGCCTGGGACTGTGGATCCCCTGCCTGGCCCCCAGGCTCAGGGGCAAGGGCCCGGAGAGACCACCACACCGAAGCGCTTTTCTCCCGGTCTTGGGAGCATTGTGCGCGCCTGGCGGGAACAGTGGGCGGGAGTGCTTGCAAACCGGCCTTTGGAGGCAGCCGGGGAGGTCTTCCAGTGGGAGAGGGCCGGTTGTGCTCAGAGGCCCCACAGGCCAGGGGCAGGACCCAGCAGGGCCCCTGCCCCTGGCCAGCCTTGCCCAGACCTTCCTGGCCTCCGGGCGTACTGCCCCACCAAGGGGCAGGCTGCGGGGACAGGGTCCAGACATGCCCGGGCGCCTCCCCTGGCTCAACCCCGCTGGTGCCTTTCCCCTGGGCCTAGGCCTCGGTTGAGGCCTCATTGGAGAGGAGATTGCTGGCAGGGGCTGTCTCCACACTGCAAGGTGCTGGAGCTCAGAGGGCCTCGTCAGAGGGAAGGGACCAGTAAGGGGCTGGATGCCCAAGACGTCTTTGGCCCTGCAGCCTCAGGGCAGCAGGGAGAGCAAGAGGCCCAACTTGCCCCTAGGTCGGCTCTGCCCCTTCCCACACAGGCGGCCAGCCCAGCAGCTGCCTGACAGACTCTGGCTCCCCCGAACTCTCTGCCGGTGCAGGGGACAGGAACAGACGTGTGCATGTGTTTCTGCCTTGGTCTGGGAGTGTGATCCCCCTGCCTTGCCCACAGGCTCAGGGGCAAGGGCCCGGAGAGAGCACCACCCCGAAGCGCTTTTCTCCCGTGATCGGGAGCATTGTGTGCGGCTGGCGGGACAGCGGGAGGGAGTACTTGAAATCCAGCCTTTGGAGGCAGCCGGGGAGGTCTTCCAAGGGCCGGACTGATCACCACCCCAAAATGCTTTTCTCTCGGGCTTGGGAGCATTGTGCGCGGCTGTCGGGAACAACGGACATGAATGCTTGCAAACCGGCCTTTGGAGGCAGCCCGGGAGGTCTTCCAAGGGCCCGGAGAGAGCACCACCCCAAAATGCTTTTCTCCCGGGCTTGGGAGCATTGTGCGTGGCTGGCGGAAGCAGCGGGAATGAGTACTTACAAACCGGCCTTTGGAGGCAGCCGGGGAGGTCTTGAAAGTGCCCGGAGAGAGCACCACCCCGAAGCGCTTTTCTCCCGGGCTTGGGAACATTGTGCGCGGCTGGCGGGAACAGCAGGCAGGACTGCTTGCAAACTGGCCTTTGGAGGCAGCCGGGGAGGTCTTCCAAGGGCCCGGAGTGAGCACCACCCCAAAATGCTTTTCTCCCGGGCTTGGGAGCATTGTGCGCGGCTGGTGGGAACAACGGGCATGAGTTCTTGCAAACCGGCCTTTGGAGGCAGCCGGGGACGTCTTCCAAGGGCCCGGAGAGAGCACCACCCCGAAGCGCTTTTCTCCCGGGCTTGGGAGCATTGTGCGCGGCTGGCGGGAACAGCAGGCAGGACTGCTTGCAAACTAGCCTTTGGAGGCAGCCGGGGAGGTCTTCCAAGGGCCCGGAGTGAGCACCACCCCAAAATGCTTTTCTCCCGGGCTTGGGAGCATTGTGCGCGGCTGGTGGGAACAACGGGCATGAGTGCTTGCAAACCGGCCTTTGGAGGCAGCCGGGGACGACTTCCAAGGGCCCGGAGAGATCACCACCCCGAAGCACTTTTCTCCCGGGCTTGGGAGCATTGTGCGTGGCTGGCGGGAACAGCAGGAAGGAGTCCTTGCAAACCGGCCTTTGGAGGCAGCGGGGGAGGTCTTCCAAGGGCCTGTAGAGAGCACCACCCCGAAGCGCTTTTCTCCCGGGCTTGGGAGTATTGTGCGCGGGTGGCAGGAACAGCAGGCAGGAGTGCTTGAAAACCGGCCTTTGCAGGCAGCCGGGGAGGACTTCCAGGGCCCGGTGTGAGCACCACCCCAAAAAGCTTTTCTCCCGGACTTGGGAGCATTGTGCGCGGCTGGTGGGAACAGCGGGCATGAGTGCTTGCAAACTGGCCACTGGAGGCAGCCGGGGAGGTCTTCCAAGGGCCTGTAGAGAGCACCACCCCAAAATGCTTCTCTCCCGGTCTTGGGAGCATTGTGCGTGGCTGGCGGGAACAGCAGGAAGGAGTCCTTGCAAACCGGCCTTTGGAGGCAGCCGGGGAGGTCTTCCAAGGGCCTGTAGAGAGCACCACCCCGAAGCGCTTTTCTCCCGGGCTTGGGAGCATTGTGCGCAGGTGGCGGGAACAGCAGGCAGGAGTGCTTGAAAACTGGCCTTTGGAGGCAGCCGGGGAGGTCTTCCAGGGCCCGGAGTGAGCACCACCCCAAAAAGCTTTTCTCCCGGGCTTGGGAGCAT
Source organism: Dama dama (assembly GCF_033118175.1). NCBI lineage: Eukaryota > Metazoa > Chordata > Mammalia > Artiodactyla > Cervidae > Dama > Dama dama. The sequence goes on along the minus strand of NW_026870997.1, from coordinate 919,959 downwards.
TGTGCGCGGCTGGTGGGAACAGCGGACATGAGTGCTTGCAAACTGGCCATTGGAGGCAGCCGGGGAGGTCTTCCAAGGGCCCGCAGTGAGCACCACCCCAAAATGCTTTTCTCCCGGGCTTGGGAGCATTGTGCGTGGCTGGCGGGAACAGCAGGAAGGAGTCCTTGCAAACCGGCCTTTGGAGGCAGCCGGGGAGGTCTTCCAAGGGCCTGTAGAGAGCACCACCCCGAAGCGCTTTTCTCCCGCGCTTGGGAGCATTCTGCGCGGGTGGCGGGAACAGCAGGCAGGAGTGCTTGAAAACCGTCCTTTGGAGGCAGCCGGGGAGGTCTTCCAGGGCCCGGTGTGAGCACCACCCCAAAATGCTTTTCTCCCGGGCTTGGGAGCATTGTGCGCGGATGGCGGGAACAGCGAGTCGGAGTGCTTCCAAACCGGCCTTTGGGGGCACCCCGGGAGGTCTTCCATGGGCACGGAGAGAACACCACCCCGAAGCGCTTTTCTCCGGGGTTTTGGAGGATTGTGCGTGGCTGGCGGGAACAGCGAGTGGGAGTGCTTGCAAACCGGCCTTTGGGGGCAGCCAGGGAGGTCCTCCATTGGCACGGAGAGAACACCACCCCGAAGCGCTTTTCTCCCGGGCTTGGGAGCATTGTGCGAGGCTGGCGGGAACAGCGGGCGGGAGTGCTTGCAAACCGGCCTTTGGAGGCAGCTTGGGAGGTCTTCCAAGGGCCCGGAGAGAGCACCATCCCGAAGCACTTTTCTCACGGAATTGGGAGCATTGTTCGCGGCTGTCGGGAACAGAGGACATGAGTGCTTGCAAACCGGCATTTAGAGGCAGCCGGGGAGTCTTCCAAGGGCCCGGAGAGAGACCACCTCAAAATGCTTTTCTCCCGGGCTTGGGAGCATTGTGTGCGGCTGGCGGGTCAGCGGGAGGGAGTTCTTGAAAACCAGCCTTTGGAGGCAGCCGGGGAGGTCTTCCAAGGGCCGGGAGAGAGCACCACCCCGAAGCGCTTTTCTCCCGGGCTTGGGAGCATTGTGCGCGGCTGGCGGGAACAGCGGGATTGAGTGCTTGCAAACCGGCCTTTGGAGGCAGCCGGGGAGGTCTTCCAAGGGCCGGGAGAGAGCACCACCCCGAAGCGCTTTTCTCCTAGGCTTGGGAGCATTGTGCGCGGCTGGCGGGAACAGCGGGCATGAGTGCTTGCAAACCGGCCTTTGGAGACAAACGGGGAGGTCTTCCAAGGGCCCGTAGAGAGCACCACCCCGAAGCGCTTTTCTCCCGTGATTGGGAGCATTGTGTGCGGCTGGCGGGACAGCGGGAGGGAGTACTTGAAATCCAGCCTTTGGAGGCAACCGGGGAGGTCTTCCAAGGGCCGGGAGAGAGCACCACCCTGAAGGGCTTTTCTCCTGGGCTTGGAGCATTTGCACGGATGGCGGGAACAGCGAGTGGGAGTGCTTGCAAACCGGCATTTGGGGGCAGCCCGGGAGGTCTTTCTTGGGCCCAGAGAGAACACCACCCCGAAACGCTTTTCTCCCGGGCTTGGGAGCATTGTGCGCGGGTGGCGGGAACAGCAGGCAGAAGTGCTTGCAAACCGGCCTTGGAGGCAGCCGGGGAGGTCTTCCAAAGCCCGGAGTGAGCACCACCCCAAAATGCTTTTCTCCCGGGCTTGGGAGCATTGTGCGCGGGTGGCGGGAACAGCAGGCAGAAGTGCTTGCAAACCAGCCTTTGGAGGCAGCCGGGGAGGTCTTCCAGCGGGAGAGTGCCAGTTGTTCTCAGAGGCCCCACAGGCCAGGGGCAGGACACAGCAGTGTCCCTGCCTCTGGCAGCCTTGCCCAGACCTTCCTCGCCTCCGGGGGTACTACCCAACCAAGGGGCAAGCTGCGGGGCCTGGGTCCAGACATGCCCGGGCGCCTCCCCAGGCTCATCCCCGCTGGTGCCTTTCCCCTGGGCCTAGGCCTCGGTTGAGGCCTCCTTGGAGAGGAGGTTGCCGGCAGGGGCTGTCTGCACACTGCAAGGTGCTGGAGCTCAGAGGGCCTCGTCAGAGGGAAAGGACCAGCAAAGGGCTGGATGCCCAAGACCTCTTTGACCCAGCAGCCTCAGGGCAGCAGGGAGAGCAAGAGGCCCAACTTGCCCCTAGGTCGGCTCTACCCCGTCCCACACAGGCAGCCAGCCCAGCAGCAGCCTGGCAGTCTCTGGCTCCCCCGAACTCTCTGCCGGTGTAGGGGGCAGGAACAGACGTGTGCATGTCGTTCTGCCTTGGCCTGGGAGTGTGTTCCCCCTGCCTGTCCCACAGGCTCAGGGGCAAGGGCCCGGAGAGAGCACCACCCCGAAGCGCTTTTCTCCCGGGCTTGGGAGCATTGAGCGTGCCTGGCGGGAACAGCGGGCGGGAGTGCTTGCAAACCGGCCTTTGGAGGCAGCCGGGGAAGTCTTCCAGCGGGAGAGTGCCGGTTGTGCTCAGACGCCCCACAGGCCAGGGGCAGGACCCAGCAGTGTCCCTGCCCCTGGCAGCCTTGCCCAGACCCTCCTGGCCTCCGGGGGTACTGCCCCACCAAGGGGCAGGCTGCGGGGACTGGGTCCAGACATGGCCGGGCGCCTCCCCAGGCTCATCCCCGCTGGTGCCTTTCCCCTGGGCCTAGGCCTCGGTTGAGGCCTCCTTGGAGAGGAGGTTGCTGGCAGGGGCTGTCTCCACACTGCAAGGTGCTGGACCTCAGAGGGCCTCGTCAGAGGGAAGGGACCAGCAAGGGGCTGGATGCCCAAGACCTCTTTGGCCCAGCAGCCTCAGGGCAGCAGGGAGAGGAAGAGGCCCAACTTGCCCCTAGGTCGGCTCTGCCCCTTCCCACACAGGCGGCCAGCCCAGCAGCTGCCTGACAGACTCTGGCTCCCCCGAGCTCTCTGCCGGTGCAGGGGTCAGGAACAGACGTGTGCATGTGGTTCTGCGTTGGTCTGGGAGTGTGGACCCACTGCTTCGCCCCCACGCTCAGGGGCAAGGGCCCGGAGAGAGCACCACCCCGAAGCGCTTTTCTCCCGGGCTTGGGAGAATTGTGCTTGCCTGGCGGGAACAGCGGGCGGGAGTGTTGGCAAACCGGCCTTTGGAGGCAGCCGGGGAAGTTTTCCAGTGGGAGAGGGCCGGTTGTGCTCAGAGGCCCCACAGGCCAGGGGCAGGACCCAGCAGGGCCCCTGCCCGTGGCCAGCCTTGCCCAGACCTTCCTGGCTTCCGGGGCTACTGCCCCACCAAGGGGCAGGCTGCGGGGACTGGGTCCAGACATGCCCGGGCGCCTCCCCAGGCTCATCCCCGCTGGTGCCTTTCCCCTGGGCCTAGGCCTCGGTTGAGGCCTCCTTGGAGAGGAGGTTGCTGGCAGGGGCTGTCTCCACACTGCAAGGTGCTGGAGCTCAGAGGGCCTCGTCAGAGGGAAGGGACAAGCAAGGGGCTGGATGCCCAAGATCTCTTTGACCCAGCAGCCTCAGGGCATCAGGGAGAGCAAGAGGCCCAACTTGCCCCTAGGTCGGCTCTGCCCCTTCCCACACAGGCGGTCAGCCCAGCAGCTGCCTGACAGACTTTGGCTCCCCCGAGCTCTCTGCCGGTGCATGGGGCAGGAACAGACGTGTGCATGTCGTTCTGCCTTGGCCTGGGAGTGTGGACACCCTGCCTGGCCCTCAGGCTCAGGGGAAAGGGCCCGGAGAGAGCACCACCCCGAGGCGATTTTCTCCCGGGCTTGGGAGCGTTGTGCGCCCTTGGTTGGAACAGTGGGCGGGAGTGCTTGCAAACCGGCCTTTGGAGGCAGCCGGGGACGTCTTCCAGTGGGAGAGGGCCGGTTGTGCTCACAGGCCCCACAGGCCAGGGGCAGGACCCAGCAGGTCCCCTGCCCCTGGCCAGCCTTTCCCAGACCTTCCTCGCCTCCGTGGGTACTGCCCCACCAAGGGGCAGGCTGCGGGGACTGGGTCCATACATGCCCGGGCGCCTCCCCAGGCTCATCCCCGCTGGTGCCTTTCCCCTGTGCCTAGGCCTCGGTTGAGGCCTCCTTGGAGAGGAGGTTGCTGGCAGGGGCTGTCTCCACACTGCAAGGTGCTGGAGCTCAGAGGGCCTCGTCAGAGGGAAGGGACCAGCAAGGGGTTGGATGCCCAAGACCTCTTTGGCCCAGCAGCCTCAGGGCAGCAGGGAGGGCAAGAGGCCCAACTTGCCCCTAGGTCGGCCCTGCCACTTCCCACACAGGCGGCCAGCCCAGCAGCTGCCTGACAGACTCTGGCTCCCCCGAGCTCTCTGCCGGTGCAGGGGGCAGGAACAGACGTGTGCATGTCGTTCTGACTTGGCCTGGGAGTGTGGACACCGTGCCTTGACCCCAGGCTCAGGGGCAAGGGCCCGGAGAGAGCACCACCCTGAAGCGCTTTTCTCCCGGGCTTGGGAGCATTGTGCACGCCTGCTGGGAACAGTGGGCGGGAGCGCTTGCAAACCGGCCTTTGGAGGCAGCCGGGGAGGTCTTCCAGTGGGAGAGGGCCGGTTGTGCTCAGAGGCCCCACAGGCCAGGGGCAGGACGCAGCAGGGCCCCTGCCCCTGGCCAGCCTTGCCCAGACCTTCCTGGCCTCCGGGGGTACTGCCCCACCAAGGGGCAGGCTGCGGGGACTGGGTCCAGACATGCTCGGGCGCCTCCCCTGGCTCATCCCCGCTGGTGCCTTTCCCCTGGGCCTAGGCCTCGGTTGAGGCCTCCTTGGAGAGGAGGTTGCTGGCAGGGGCTGTCTCCACACTGCAAGGTGCTGGAGCTCAGAGGGCCTCGTCAGAGGGAAGGGACCAGAAAGGGGCTGGATGCCCAAGACGTCTTTGGCCCAGCAGCCTCAGGGCAGCAGGGAGAGCAAGAGGCCCAACTTGCCCCTAGGTCGGCTCTGCCCCTTCCCACACAGGCGGCCAACCCAGCAGCTGCCTGTCAGACTCTGGCTCCCCCAAGCTCTCTGCCGGTGCAGGGGGCAGGAACAGACGTGTGCATGTCGTTCTGCCTTGGCCTGGGAGTGTGTTCCCCCTGCCTGGCCCCCAGGCTCAGGGGCAAGGGCCCGGTGAGAGCACCACCCCGAAGCGCTTTTCTCCCGGGCTTGGGAGCATTGTGCGTGCCTGGCGGGAACAGCGGGCGGGAGTGCTTGCAAACCGGCCTTTCGAGGCAGACGGGGAGGTCTTCCAGCGGGAGAGGGCCGGTTGTGCTCAGAGGCCCCACAGGCCAGGGGCAGGACGCAGCAGGGCCCCTGCACCTGGCCAGCCTTGCCCAGACCTTCCTGGCCTCCGGGGGTACTGCCCCACCAAGGGGCAGGCTGCGGGGACTGGGTCCAGACATGCCCGGGCGCCTCCCCAGGCTCATCCCCGCTGGTGCCTTTCCCCTGGGCCTAGGCCTCGGTTGAGGCCTCCTTGGAGAGGAGGTTGCTGGCAGGGGCTGTCTCCACACTGCAAGGTGCTGGAGCTCAGAGGGCCTCGTCAGAGGAAAGGGACCAGTAAGGGGCTGGATGCCCAAGACGTCTTTGGCCCAGCAGCCTCAGGGCAGCAGGGAGAGCAAGAGGCCCAACTTGCCCCTAGGGCGGCTCTGCCCCTTCCCACACAGGCGGCCAACTCAGCAGCTGCCTGACAGACTCTGGCTCCCCCAAGCTCTCTGCCGGTGCAGGGGACAGGAACAGACGTGGGCATGTGGTTCTGCCTTGGCCTGGGAGTGTGTTCCCCCTGCCTTGCCCCCAGGCTCAGGGGCAAAGGCCCGGAGAGAGCACCACCCCGAAGCGCTTTTCTCCCGGGCTTGGGAGCATTGTGCGAGCCTGGCGTGAACAGCGGGCGGGAGTGTTTGCAAACAGGACTTTGGAGGCAGCCGTGGAAGTCTTCCAGTGGGAGAGGGCCGGTTGTGCTCAGAGGCCTCACAGGCCAGGGGCAGGACCCAGCAGGTCCCCTGCCCCTGGCCAGCCTTGCCCAGACCTTCCTGGCCTCCGGGGGTACTGCCCCACCAAGGGGCAGGCTGCGGGGACTGGGTTCAGACATGCCTGGGCGCCTCCCCAGGCTCATCCCCGCTGGTGCCTTTCCCCTGGGCATAGGCCTCGGTTGATGCCTCCTTGGAGAGGAGGTTGCTGGCAGGGGCTGTCTCCACACTGCAAGGTGCTGGAGCTCAGAGGGCCTCGTCAGCGGGATGGGACCAGCAAGGGGCTGGATGCCCAAGACCTCTTTGGCCCAGCAGCCTCAGGGCAGCAGGGAGAGCAAGAGGCCCAACTTGCCCCTAGGTCGGCTCTGCCCCTTCCCACACAGGCAGCCAACCCAGCAGCTGCCTGATAGACTCTGGCTCCCCCGAGCTCTCTGCCGGTTCAGGGGTCAGGAACAGACGTGTGCATGTGGTTCTGCCTTGGTCTGGGAGTGTGGACCCACTGCCTGGACCCCAGGCTCTGGGGCAAGTGCCCGGAGAGAGCAACACCCCGAAGCGCTTTTCTCCTGGCCTTGGGAGCGTTGTGCGTGCCTGGCGGGAACAGCGGGCGGGAGTGTTGGCAAACCCGCCTTTGAAGGCAGCCGGGGAGGTCTTCCAGTGGGAGAGGGCCGGTTGTGCTCAGAGGCCCCACAGGCCAGGGGCAGGACCCAGCAGGGACCCTGCCCCTGGCGAGCCTTGCCCAGACCTTCCTGGCCTCCGGGGGTACTGCCCCACCAAGGGGCAGGCTGCGGGGACTGGGTCCAGACATGCCCGGGCGCCTCCCCAGGCTCATCCCCGCTGGTGCCTTTCCCCTGGGCCTAGGCCTCGGTTGAGGCCTCCTTGGAGAGGATGTTGCTGGCAGGGGCTGTCTCCACACTGCAAGGTGCTGGAGCTCAGAGGGCCTCGTCAGAGGGAAGGGACCAGCAAGGGGCTGGATGCCCAAGACCTCTTTGGCCCAGCAGCCTCAGGGCAGCAGGGAGAGGAAGAGGCCCAAATTGCCCCTAGCTCGGCTCTGCCCCTTCCCACACAGGCGGCCAGCCCAGCAGCTGCCTGACAGACTCTGGCTCCCCCGAACTCTCTGCCGGTGCAGGGGTCAGGAACAGACGTGTGCATGTGGTTCTGCCTTGGTCTGGGAGTGTGGACCAACTGCCTGGACCCCAGGCTCAGGGGCAAGGGCCCGAGGAGAGCACCACCCCGAAGCGCTTTTCTCCCGGGCTTGGGAGCATTGTGCGCGCTTGGTGGGAACAGTGGGCGGGAGTGCGTGCAAAACGGCCTTTGGAGGCAGCCGGGGAGGTCTTCCAGTGGGAGAGGGCCGGTTGTGCTCAGAGGCCCCACAGGCCAGGGGCAGGACCCAGCAGGGCCCCTGCCCCTGGCCAGCCTTGCCCAGACCTTCCTGGCCTCCGGGGGTACTGCCCCACCAAGGGGCAGGCTGCGGGGACTGGGTCCAGACATGGCCGGGCGCCTCCCCAGGCTCATCCCCGCTGGTGCCTTTCCCCTGGGCCTAGGCCTCGGTTGAGGCCTCCTTGGAGAGGAGGTTGCTGGCAGGGGCTGTCTCCACAGTGCAAGGTGCTGGAGCTCAGAGGGCCTCGTCAGAGGGAAGGGACCAGCAAGGGGCTGGATGCCCAAGACCTCTATGGCCCAGCAGCCTCAGGGCAGCAGGGAGAGCAAGAGGCCCAACTTGCCCCTAGGTCGGCTCTGCCACTTCCCACACAGGCGGCCAGCCCAGCAGCTGCCTGACAGACTCTGGCTCCCCCGAGCTCTCTGCCGGTGCAGGGGGCAGATCAGACGTGTGCATGTGGTTCTGCCTTGGCCTGGGAGTGTGGACACCCTGCCTTGCCCCCAGGCTCAGGGGCAAGGGCCCAGAGAGAGCACCACCCTGAAGCGCTTTTCTTCCGGGCTTAGGCGCATTGTGCCCGCCTGCTGGTAACAGTGGCCGGGAGCGCTTGCAAACCAGCCTTTGGAGGCAGCCGGGGAGGTGTTCCAGTGGGAGAGGGCCGGTTGTGCTCAGAGGCCCCACAGGCCAGGGGCAGGACCCAGCAGGGCCCCTGCCCCTGGCCAGCCTTACCCAGACCTTCCTGGCCTCCGGGGGTACTGCCCAACAAGGGGCAGGCTGCGGGGACTGGGTCCAGACATGCTCGGGCGCCTCCCCTGGCTCATCCCCGCTGGTGCCTTTCCCCTGGGCCTAGGCCTCGGTTGAGGCCTCCTTGGAGAGGAGGTTGCTGGCAGGGGCTGTCTCCACACTGCAAGGTGCTGGAGCTCAGAGGGCCTCGTCAGAGGGAAGGGACCAGTAAGGGGCTGGATGCCCAAGACGTCTTTGGCCCAGCAGCCTCAGGGCAGCAGGGAGAGCAAGAGGCCCAACTTGCCCCTAGGGCGGCTCTGCCCCTTCCCACACAGGCGGCCAACCCAGCAGCTGCCTGACAGACTCTGGCTCCCCCAAGCTCTCTGCCGGTGCAGGGGACAGGAACAGACGTGGGCATGTGGTTCTGCCTTGGCCTGGGAGTGTGTTCCCCATGCCTTGCCCACAGGCTCAGGGGCAAGGGCCCGGAGAGAGCACCACCCCGAAGCGCTTTTCTCCCGGGCTTGGGAGCATTGTGCAAGTCTGGCGTGAACAGCGGGTGGGAGTGTTGGCAAACAGGACTTTGGAGGCAGCCGGGGAGGTCTTCCAGTGGGAGAGGGCCGGTTGTGCTCAGAGGCCCCACAGGCCAGGGGCAGGACCCAGTAGGTCCCCTGCCCCTGGCCAGCCTTTCCCAGACCTTCCTGGCCTCCGGGGGTACTGCCCCACCAAGGGGCAGGCTGCGGGGACTGGGTCCAGACATGCCCGGGCGCCTCCCCAGGCTCATCCCCGCTGGTGCCTTTCCCCTGGTCCTAGGTCTCGGTTGAGGCCTCCTTGGAGAGGAGGTTGCTGGCAGGGGCTGTCTCCACACTGCAAGGTGCTGGAGCTCAGAGGGCCTCGTCAGAGGGAAGGGACAAGCAAAGGGCTGGATGTCCAAGACCTCTTTGGCCCAGCAGCCTCAGGGCAGCAGGGAGAGCAAGAGGCCCAACTTGCCCCTAGGTCGGCTCTGCCCCTTCCCACAAAGGCGGCCAGCCCAGCAGCTGCCTGACAGACTCTGGCTCCCCCGAGCTCTCTGCCGGTGCAGGGGTCAGGAACAGACGTGTGCATGTGGTTCTGCCTTGGCCTGGGAGTGTGTTCCCCCTGCCTGGCCCCCAGGTTCAGGGGCAAGGACCCGGAAAGAGCACCACCCCGAAGCGCTTTTCTCCCGGGCTTGGGAGCATTGTGCGCACTTGGTGGGAACAGTGGGCGGGAGTGCGTGCAAAACGGCCTTTGGAGGCAGCCGGGGAGGTCTTCCAGTGGGAGAGGGCCGGTTGTGCTCAGAGGCCCCACAGGCCAGGGGCAGGACCCAGCAGGTCCCCTGCCCCTGGTCAGACTTGCCCAGACCTTCCTGGCCTCCAGGGGTACTGCCCCACCAAGGGGCAGGCTGCGGGAACTGGGTCCAGACATGCCCGGGCGCCTCCCCAGGCTCATCCCCGCTGGTGCTTTTCCCCTGGGCCTAGGCCTCGGTTGAGGCCTCCTTGGAGAGGAGATTGCTGGCAGGTGCTGTCTCCACACTGCAAGGTGCTGGAGCTCAGAGGGCCTCGTCAGAGGGAAGGGACCAGCAAAGGGCTGGATGCCCAAGACGTCTTTGGCCAAGCAGCCTCAGGGCAGCAGGGAGAGCAAGAGGCCCAACTTGCCCCTAGGTCGGCTCTGCCCCTTCCCACACAGGCGGCCAGCCCAGCACCTGCCTGAGAGACTCTGGCTCCCCCGAGCTCTCTGCCGGTGTAGGGGGCAGGAACAGACGTGTTCATGTCGTTCTGTCTTGGCCTGGGAGTGTGTTCCCCCTGCCTGGCCCGCAGGCTTAGGGGCAAGGGCCCGGAGAGAGCACCACCCCGAAGCGCTTTTCTCCCGGGCTTGGGAGCATTGTGCGTGCCTGGCGGGAACAGCGGGCGGGAGTGCTTGCAAACCGGCCTTTGGAGGCAGACGGGGAGGACTTCCAGCGCGAGAGTGCCGGTTGTGCTCAGACGTCCAACAGGCCAGGGGCAGGACCCAGCACTGTCCCTGCCCCTGGCAGCCTTGCCCAGACCTTCCTGGCCTCCGGGGGTACTGCCCCACCAAGGGGCAGGCTGCGGGGACTGGGTCCAGACATGTCCGTGCGCCTCCCCAGGATCATCCCCGCTGGTGCTTTTCCCCTGGGCGTAGGCCTCGGTTGAGGCCTCTTTGGAGAGGAGGTTGCTGGCAGGGGCTGTCTCCACACTGCAAGGTGCTGGAGCTCAGAGGGCCTCGTCAGAGGGAAGGGACCAGCAAAGGGCTGGATGCCCAAGACCTCTTTGACCCAGCAGCCTCAGGGCAGCAGGGAGAGCAAGAGGCCCAACTTGCCCCTAGGTCGGCTCTGCCCCTTCCCACACAGGCGGCCAGCCCAGCAGCTGCCTGACAGACTCTGGCTCCCCCGAGCTCTCTGCCGGTGCAGGGGGCAGGAACAGACGTGTGCATGTGGTTCTGACTTGGCCTGGGAGTGTGGACACCGTGCCTTGCCCCCAGGCTCAGGGGCAAGGGCCCGGAGAGAGCACCACCCCGAAGCGCTTTTCTCCCGGGCTTGGGAGCATTGTGCAAGTCTGGCGTGAACAGCGGGTGGGAGTGTTGGCAAACAGGACTTTGGAGGCAGCCGGGGAGGTCTTCCAGTGGGAGAGGGCCGGTTGTGCTCAGAGGCCCCACAGGCCAGGGGCAGGACCCAGTAGGTCCCCTGCCCCTGGCCAGCCTTTCCCAGACCTTCCTGGCCTCCGGGGGTACTGCCCCACCAAGGGGCAGGCTGCGGGGACTGGGTCCAGACATGCCCGGGCGCCTCCCCAGGCTCATCCCCGCTGGTGCCTTTCCCCTGGTCCTAGGTCTCGGTTGAGGCCTCCTTGGAGAGGAGGTTACTGGCAGGGGCTGTCTCCACACTGCAAGGTGCTGGAGCTCAGAGGGCCTCGTCAGAGGGAAGGGACAAGCAAAGGGCTGGATGTCCAAGACCTCTTTGGCCCAGCAGCCTCAGGGCAGCAGGGAGAGCAAGAGGCCCAAGTTGCCCCTAGGTCGGCTCTGCCCCTTCCCACAAAGGCGGCCAGCCCAGCAGCTGCCTGACAGACTCTGGCTCCCCCGAGCTCTCTGCCGGTGCAGGGGTCAGGAACAGACGTGTGCATGTGGTTCTGCCTTGGCCTGGGAGTGTGTTCCCCCTGCCTGGCCCCCAGGCTCAGGGGCAAGGACCCGGAAAGAGCACCACCCCGAAGCGCTTTTCTCCCGGGCTTGGGAGCATTGTGCGCACTTGGTGGGAACAGTGGGCGGGAGTGCGTGCAAAACGGCCTTTGGAAGCAGCCGGGGAGGTCTTCCAGTGGGAGAGGGCCGGTTGTGCTCAGAGGCCCCACAGGCCAGGGGCAGGACCCAGCAGGTCCCCTGCCCCTGGTCAGACTTGCCCAGACCTTCCTGGCCTCCAGGGGTACTGCCCCACCAAGGGGCAGGCTGCGGGGACTGGGTCCAGACATGCCCGGGCGCCTCCCCAGGCTCATCCCCGCTGGTGCTTTTCCCCTGGGCCTAGGCCTCTGTTGAGGCCTCCTTGGAGAGGAGATTGCTGGCAGGTGCTGTCTCCACACTGCAAGGTGCTGGAGCTCAGAGGGCCTCGTCCGAGGGAAGGGACCAGCAAAGGGCTGGATGCCTAAGACGTCTTTGGCCCAGCAGCCTCAGGGCAGCAGGGAGAGCAAGAGGCCCAACTTGCCCCTAGGTCGGCTCTGCCCCTTCCCACACAGGCGGCCAGCCCAGCACCTGCCTGAGAGACTCTGGCTCCCCCGAGCTCTCTGCCGGTGTAGGGGGCAGGAACAGACGTGTTCATGTCGTTCTGTCTTGGCCTGGGAGTGTGTTCCCCCTGCCTGCCCTGCAGGCTTAGGGGCAAGGGCCCGGAGAGAGCACCACCCCGAAGCGCTTTTCTCCCGGGCTTGGGAGCATTGTGCGTGCCTGGCGGGAACAGCGGGCGGGAGTGCTTGCAAACCGGCCTTTGGAGGCAGCCGTGGAGGTCTTCCAGCGCGAGAGTGCCGGTTGTGCTCAGACGTCCAACAGGCCAGGGGCAGGACCCAGCACTGTCCCTGCCCCTGGCAGCCTTGCACAGACCTTCATGGCCTCCGGGGGTACTGCCCCACCAAGGGGCAGGCTGCGGGGACTAGGTCCAGACATGGCCGGGCGCCTCCCCAGGCTCATCCCCGCTGGTGCCTTTCCCCTGGGCCTAGGCCTCGGTTGAGGCCTCCTTGGAGAGGAGGTTGCTGGCAGGGGCTGTCTCCACAGTGCAAGGTGCTGGAGCTCAGAGGGCCTCGTCAGAGGGAAGGGACCAGCAAGGGGCTGGATGCCCAAGACCTCTATGGCCCAGCAGCCTCAGGGCAGCAGGGAGAGCAAGAGGCCCAACTTGCCCCTAGGTCGGCTCTGCCACTTCCCACACAGGCGGCCAGCCCAGCAGCTGCCTGACAGACTCTGGCTCCCCCGAGCTCTCTGCCGGTGCAGGGGGCAGATCAGACGTGTGCATGTGGTTCTGCCTTGGCCTGGGAGTGTGGACACCCTGCCTTGCCCCCAGGCTCAGGGGCAAGGGCCCAGAGAGAGCACCACCCTGAAGCGCTTTTCTTCCGGGCTTAGGCGCATTGTGCCCGCCTGCTGGTAACAGTGGCCGGGAGCGCTTGCAAACCGGCCTTTGGAGGCAGCCGGGGAGGTGTTCCAGTGGGAGAGGGCCGGTTGTGCTCAGAGGCCCCACAGGCCAGGGGCAGGACCCAGCAGGGCCCCTGCCCCTGGCCAGCCTTACCCAGACCTTCCTGGCCTCCGGGGGTACTGCCCAACAAGGGGCAGGCTGCGGGGACTGGGTCCAGACATGCTCGGGCGCCTCCCCTGGCTCATCCCCGCTGGTGCCTTTCCCCTGGGCCTAGGCCTCGGTTGAGGCCTCCTTGGAGAGGAGGTTGCTGGCAGGGGCTGTCTCCACACTGCAAGGTGCTGGAGCTCAGAGGGCCTCGTCAGAGGGAAGGGACCAGTAAGGGGCTGGATGCCCAAGACGTCTTTGGCCCAGCAGCCTCAGGGCAGCAGGGAGAGCAAGAGGCCCAACTTGCCCCTAGGGCGGCTCTGCCCCTTCCCACACAGGCGGCCAACCCAGCAGCTGCCTGACAGACTCTGGCTCCCCCAAGCTCTCTGCCGGTGCAGGGGACAGGAACAGACGTGGGCATGTGGTTCTGCCTTGGCCTGGGAGTGTGTTCCCCATGCCTTGCCCACAGGCTCAGGGGCAAGGGCCCGGAGAGAGCACCACCCCGAAGCGCTTTTCTCCCGGGCTTGGGAGCATTGTGCAAGTCTGGCGTGAACAGCGGGTGGGAGTGTTGGCAAACAGGACTTTGGAGGCAGCCGGGGAGGTCTTCCAGTGGGAGAGGGCCGGTTGTGCTCAGAGGCCCCACAGGCCAGGGGCAGGACCCAGTAGGTCCCCTGCCCCTGGCCAGCCTTTCCCAGACCTTCCTGGCCTCCAGGGGTACTGCCCCACCAAGGGGCAGGCTGCGGGAACTGGGTCCAGACATGCCCGGGCGCCTCCCCAGGCTCATCCCCGCTGGTGCTTTTCCCCTGGGCCTAGGCCTCGGTTGAGGCCTCCTTGGAGAGGAGATTGCTGGCAGGTGCTGTCTCCACACTGCAAGGTGCTGGAGCTCAGAGGGCCTCGTCAGAGGGAAGGGACCAGCAAAGGGCTGGATGCCCAAGACGTCTTTGGCCAAGCAGCCTCAGGGCAGCAGGGAGAGCAAGAGGCCCAACTTGCCCCTAGGTCGGCTCTGCCCCTTCCCACACAGGCGGCCAGCCCAGCACCTGCCTGAGAGACTCTGGCTCCCCCGAGCTCTCTGCCGGTGTAGGGGGCAGGAACAGACGTGTTCATGTCGTTCTGTCTTGGCCTGGGAGTGTGTTCCCCCTGCCTGGCCCGCAGGCTTAGGGGCAAGGGCCCGGAGAGAGCACCACCCCGAAGCGCTTTTCTCCCGGGCTTGGGAGCATTGTGCGTGCCTGGCGGGAACAGCGGGCGGGAGTGCTTGCAAACCGGCCTTTGGAGGCAGACGGGGAGGTCTTCCAGCGCGAGAGTGCCGGTTGTGCTCAGACGTCCAACAGGCCAGGGGCAGGACCCAGCACTGTCCCTGCCCCTGGCAGCCTTGCCCAGACCTTCCTGGCCTCCGGGGGTACTGCCCCACCAAGGGGCAGGCTGCGGGGACTGGGTCCAGACATGTCCGTGCGCCTCCCCAGGATCATCCCCGCTGGTGCTTTTCCCCTGGGCGTAGGCCTCGGTTGAGGCCTCTTTGGAGAGGAGGTTGCTGGCAGGGGCTGTCTCCACACTGCAAGGTGCTGGAGCTCAGAGGGCCTCGTCAGAGGGAAGGGACCAGCAAAGGGCTGGATGCCCAAGACCTCTTTGACCCAGCAGCCTCAGGGCAGCAGGGAGAGCAAGAGGCCCAACTTGCCCCTAGGTCGGCTCTGCCCCTTCCCACACAGGCGGCCAGCCCAGCAGCTGCCTGACAGACTCTGGCTCCCCCGAGCTCTCTGCCGGTGCAGGGGGCAGGAACAGACGTGTGCATGTGGTTCTGACTTGGCCTCGGAGTGTGGACACCGTGCCTTGCCCCCAGGCTCAGGGGCAAGGGCCCGGAGAGAGCACCACCCCGAAGCGCTTTTCTCCCGGGCTTGGGAGCATTGTGCAAGTCTGGCGTGAACAGCGGGTGGGAGTGTTGGCAAACAGGACTTTGGAGGCAGCCGGGGAGGTCTTCCAGTGGGAGAGGGCCGGTTGTGCTCAGAGGCCCCACAGGCCAGGGGCAGGACCCAGTAGGTCCCCTGCCCCTGGCCAGCCTTTCCCAGACCTTCCTGGCCTCCGGGGGTACTGCCCCACCAAGGGGCAGGCTGCGGGGACTGGGTCCAGACATGCCCGGGCGCCTCCCCAGGCTCATCCCCGCTGGTGCCTTTCCCCTGGTCCTAGGTCGCGGTTGAGGCCTCCTTGGAGAGGAGGTTACTGGCAGGGGCTGTCTCCACACTGCAAGGTGCTGGAGCTCAGAGGGCCTCGTCAGAGGGAAGGGACAAGCAAAGGGCTGGATGTCCAAGACCTCTTTGGCCCAGCAGCCTCAGGGCAGCAGGGAGAGCAAGAGGCCCAAGTTGCCCCTAGGTCGGCTCTGCCCCTTCCCACAAAGGCGGCCAGCCCAGCAGCTGCCTGACAGACTCTGGCTCCCCCGAGCTCTCTGCCGGTGCAGGGGTCAGGAACAGACGTGTGCATGTGGTTCTGCCTTGGCCTGGGAGTGTGTTCCCCCTGCCTGGCCCCCAGGCTCAGGGGCAAGGACCCGGAAAGAGCACCACCCCGAAGCGCTTTTCTCCCGGGCTTGGGAGCATTGTGCGCACTTGGTGGGAACAGTGGGCGGGAGTGCGTGCAAAACGGCCTTTGGAAGCAGCCGGGGAGGTCTTCCAGTGGGAGAGGGCCGGTTGTGCTCAGAGGCCCCACAGGCCAGGGGCAGGACCCAGCAGGTCCCCTGCCCCTGGTCAGACTTGCCCAGACCTTCCTGGCCTCCAGGGGTACTGCCCCACCAAGGGGCAGGCTGCGGGGACTGGGTCCAGACATGCCCGGGCGCCTCCCCAGGCTCATCCCCGCTGGTGCTTTTCCCCTGGGCCTAGGCCTCTGTTGAGGCCTCTTTGGAGAGGAGGTTGCTGGCAGGGGCTGTCTCCACACTGCAAGGTGCTGGAGCTCAGAGGGCCTCGTCAGAGGGAAGGGACCAGCAAAGGGCTGGATGCCCAAGACCTCTTTGACCCAGCAGCCTCAGGGCAGCAGGGAGAGCAAGAGGCCCAACTTGCCCCTAGGTCGGCTCTGCCCCTTCCCACACAGGCGGCCAGCCCAGCAGCTGCCTGACAGACTTTGGCTCCCCCGAGCTCTCTGCCGGTGCATGGGGCAGGAACAGACGTGTGCATGTCGTTCTGCCTTGGCCTGGGAGTGTGGACACCCTGCCTGGCCCCCAGGCTCAGGGGAAAGGGCCCGGAGAGAGCACCACCCCGAGGCGATTTTCTCCCGGGCTTGGGAGCGTTGTGCGCCCTTGGTTGGAACAGTGGGCGGGAGTGCTTGCAAACCGGCCTTTGGAGGCAGCCGGGGACGTCTTCCAGTGGGAGAGGGCCGGTTGTGCTCAGAGGCCCCACAGGCCAGGGGCAGGACCCAGCAGGTCCCCTGCCCCTGGCCAGCCTTTCCCAGACCTTCCTCGCCTCCGGGGGTACTGCCCCACCAAGGGGCAGGCTGCGGGGACTGGGTCCATACATGCCCGGGCGCCTCCCCAGGCTCATCCCCGCTGGTGCCTTTCCCCTGTGCCTAGGCCTCGGTTTAGGCCTCCTTGGAGAGGAGGTTGCTGGCAGGGGCTGTCTCCACCCTGCAAGGTGCTGGAGCTCAGAGGGCCTCGTCAGAGGGAAGGGACCAGCAAGGGGTTGGATGCCCAAGACCTCTTTGGCCAAGCAGCCTCAGGGCAGCAGGGAGGGCAAGAGGCCCAACTTGCCCCTAGGTCGGCTCTGCCCCGTCCCACACAGGCGGCCAGCCCAGCAGCAGCCTGGCAGTCTCTGGCTCCCCCGAGCTCTCTGCCGGTGTAGGGGGCAGGAACAGACGTGTGCATGTCGTTCTGCCTTGGCCTGGGAGTGTGTTCCCCCTGCCTGGCCCCCAGGCTCAGGGGCAAGGGCCCGGTGAGAGCACCACCCCGAAGCGCTTTTCTCCCGGGCTTGGGACCATTGTGCGTGCCTGGCGGGAACAGCGGGCGGGAGTGTTGGCAAACTGGCCTTTGGAGGGAGCCGGGGAGTTCTTCCAGTGGGAGAGGGCCGGTTGTGCTCAGAGGCCCCACAGGCCAGGGGCAGGACCCAGCAGGGCCCCTGCCCCTGGACAGCCTTGCCCAGACCTTCCTGGCCTCCGGGGGTACTGCCCCACCAAGGGGCAGGCTGCGGGGACTGGGTCCAGACATGCCCGGGCGCCTCCCCAGGCTCATCCCCGCTGGTGCCTTTCCCCTGGGCCTAGGCCTCGGTTGAGGCCTCCTTGGAGAGGAGGTTGCTGGCAGGGGCTGTCTCCACACTGCAAGGTGCTGGAGCTCAGAGGGCCTCGTCAGAGGGAAGGGACCAGCAAGGGGCTGGATGCCCAAGACCTCTATGGCCCAGCAGCCTCAGGGCAGCAGGGAGAGCAAGAGGCCCAACTTGCCCCTAGGTCGGCTCTGCCACTTCCTACACAGGCGGCCAGCCCAGCAGCTGCCTGACAGTCTCTGGCTCCCCCGAGCTCTCTGCCGGTGCAGGGGGCAGGTCAGACGTGTGCATGTGGTTCTGCCTTGGCCTGTTAGTGTGGACACCCTGCCTTTCCCCCAGGCTCAGGAGCAAGGGCCCAGAGAGAGCACCACCCTGAACCGCTTTTCTTCCGGGCTTAGGCGCATTGTGCCCGCCTGCTGGTAACAGTGGCCGGGAGCGCTTCAAACCGGCCTTTGGAGGCAGCCGGGGAGGTCTTCCAGTGGGAGAGGGCCGGTTGTGCTCAGAGGCCCCACAGGCCAGGGGCAGGACCCAGCAGGACCCCTGCCCCTGGCCAGCCTTACCCAGACCTTCCTGGCCTCCGGGGGTACTGCCCCACCAAGGGGCAGGCTGCGGGGACTGGGTCCAGACATGCTCGGGCGCCTCCCCTGGCTCATCCCCGCTGGTGTCTTTCCCCTGGGCCTAGGCCTCGGTTGAGGCCTCCTTGGAGAGGAGGTTGCTGGCAGGGGCTGTCTCCACACTGCAAGGTGCTGGAGCTCAGAGGGCCTCGTCAGAGGGAAGGGACCAGTAAGGGGCTGGATGCCCAAGACGTCTTTGGCCCAGCAGCCTCAGGGCAGCAGGGAGAGCAAGAGGCCCAACTTGCCCCTAGGGCGGCTCTGCCCCTTCCCACACAGGCGGCCAACCCAGCAGCTGCCTGACAGACTCTGGCTCCCCCAAGCTCTCTGCCGGTGCAGGGGACAGGAACAGACGTGGGCATGTGGTTCTGCCTTGGCCTGGGAGTGTGTTCCCCATGCCTTGCCCCCAGGCTCAGGGGCAAGGGCCCGGAGAGAGCACCACCCCGAAGCGCTTTTCTCCCGGGCTTGGGAGCATTGTGCAAGTCTGGCGTGAACAGCGGGTGGGAGTGTTGGCAAACAGGACTTTGGAGGCAGCCGGGGAGGTCTTCCAGTGGGAGAGGGCCGGTTGTGCTCAGAGGCCCCACAGGCCAGGGGCAGGACCCAGCAGGGCCCCTGCCCCTGGCCAGCCTTTCCCAGACCTTCCTGGTCTCCGGGGGTACTGCCCCACCAAGGGGCAGGCTGCGGGGACTGGGTCCAGACATGCCCGGGCGCCTCCCCAGGCTCAACCCCGCTGGTGCTTTTCCCCTGGGCCTAGGCCTCGGTTGAGGCCTCCTTGGAGAGGAGATTGCTGGCAGGTGCTGTCTCCACACTGCAAGGTGCTGGAGCTCAGAGGGCCTCGTCAGAGGGAAGGGACCAGCAAAGGGCTGGATGCCCAAGACGTCTTTGGCCCAGCAGCCTCAGGGCAGCAGGGAGAGCAAGAGGCCCAACTTGCCCCTAGGTCGGCTCTGCCCCTTCCCACACAGGCGGCCAGCCCAGCACCTGCCTGAGAGACTCTGGCTCCCCCGAGCTCTCTGCCGGTGTAGGGGGCAGGAACAGACGTGTTCATGTCGTTCTGTCTTGGCCTGGGAGTGTGTTCCCCCTGCCTGGCCCGCAGGCTTAGGGGCAAGGGCCCGGAGAGAGCACCACCCCGAAGCGCTTTTCTCCCGGGCTTGGGAGCATTGTGCGTGCCTGGCGGGAACAGCGGGCGGGAGTGCTTGCAAACCGGCCTTTGGAGGCAGACGGGGAGGTCTTCCAGCGCGAGAGTGCCGGTTGTGCTCAGACGTCCAACAGGCCAGGGGCAGGACCCAGCACTGTCCCTGCCCCTGGCAGCCTTGCACAGACCTTCATGGCCTCCGGGGGTACTGCCCCACCAAGGGGCAGGCTGCGGGGACTGGGTCCAGACATGCCCGGGCGCCTCCCCAGGCTCATCCCCGCTGGTGTCTTTCCCCTAGACCTAGGCCTCGGTTGAGGCCTCATTGAAGAGGAGGTTGCTGGCAGGGGCTGTCTCCACACTGCAAGGTGCTGGAGCTCAGAGGGCCTCGTCAGAGGGAAGGGACCAGCAAGGGGCTGGATGCCCAAGACCTCTTTGGCCCAGCAGCCTCATGGCAGCAGGGAGAGGAAGAGGCCCAACTTGCCCCTAGGTCGGCTCTGCCCCTTCCCACACAGGCGGCCAGCCCAGCACCTGCCTGACAGACTCTGGCTCCCCAGAGCTCTCTGCCGGTGCAGGGGTCAGGAACAGACGTGTGCATGTGGTTCTGCCTTGGTCTGGGAGTGTGGACCCACTGCCTGGCCCCCAGGCTCAGGGGCAAGGGCCCGGAGAGAGCACCACCCCGAAGCGCTTTTCTCCCGGGCTTGGGAGCATTGTGCGAGCCTGGCGTGAACAGCGGGCGGGAGTGTTTGCAAACAGGACTTTGGAGGCAGCTGGGGAGGTCTTCCAGTGGGAGAGGGCCGGTTGTGCTCAGAGGCCTCACAGGCCAGGGGCAGGACCCAGCAGGGCCCCTGCCCCTGGCCAGCCTTGCCCAGACCTTCCTGGCCTCCGGGGGCACTGCCCCACCAAGGGGCAGGCTGCTGCGCCTGGGTCCAGACATGTCCGTGCGCCTCCCCAGGATCATCCCCGCTGGTGCTTTTCCCCTGGGCGTAGGACTCGGTTGAGGCCTCTTTGGAGAGGAGGTTGCTGGCAGGGGCTGTCTCCACACTGCAAGGTGCTGGAGCTCAGAGGGCCTCGTCAGAGGGAAGGGACCAGCAAAGGGCTGGATGCCCAAGACCTCTTTGACCCAGCAGCCTCAGGGCAGCAGGGAGAGCAAGAGGCCCAACTTGCCCCTAGGTCGGCTCTGCCCCTTCCCACACAGGCGGCCAGCCCAGCACCTGCCTGACAGACTCTGGCTCCCCAGAGCTCTCTGCCGGTGCAGGGGTCAGGAACAGACGTGTGCATGTGGTTCTGCCTTGGTCTGGGAGTGTGGACCCACTGCCTGGCCCCCAGGCTCAGGGGCAAGGGCCCGGAGAGAGCACCACCCCGAAGTGCTTTTCTCCCGGGCTTGGGAGCATTGTGCGAGCCTGGCGTGAACAGCGGGCGGGAGTGTTTGCAAACAGGACTTTGGAGGCAGCTGGGGAGGTCTTCCAGTGGGAGAGGGCCGGTTGTGCTCAGAGGCCTCACAGGCCAGGGGCAGGACCCAGCAGGGCCCCTGACCCTGGCCAGCCTTGCCCAGACCTTCCTGGCCTCCGGGGGCACTGCCCCACCAAGGGACAGGCTGCTGCGACTGGGTCCAGACATGTCCGTGCGCCTCCCCAGGATCATCCCCGCTGGTGCTTTTCCCCTGGGCGTAGGCCTCGGTTGAGGCCTCTATGGAGAGGAGGTTGCTGGCAGGGGCTGTCTCCACACTGCAAGGTGCTGGAGCTCAGAGGGCCTCGTCAGAGGGAAGGGACCAGCAAAGGGCTTGATGCCCAAGACCTCTTTGACCCAGCAGCCTCAGGGCAGCAGGGAGAGCAAGAGGCCCAACTTGCCCCTAGGTCGGCTCGGCCCCGTCCCACACAGGCAGCCAGCCCAGCAGCAGCCTGGCAGTCTCTGGCTCCCCCGAGCTCTCTACCGGTGTAGGGGGCAGGAACAGACGTGTGCATGTCGTTCTGCATTGGCCTGGGAGTGTGTTCCAACTGCCTGGCCCCCAGGCTCAGGGGCAAGGGCCCGGAGAGAGCACCACCCCGAAGCGCTTTTCTCCCGGGCTTGGGAGCATTGTGCGTGCCTGGCGGGAACAGCGGGCGGGAGTGCTTGCAAACCGGCCTTTGGAGGCAGACGGGGAGGTCTTCCAGCGGGAGAGTGCCGGTTGTGCTCAGACGCCCCACAGGCCAGGGGCACGACCCAGCAGGGCCCCTGCCCCTCGCAGCCTTGCCCAGACCTTCCTGGCCTCCGGGGGTACTGCCCCACCAAGGGGCAGGCTGCGGGGACTGGGTCCAGACATGCCCGTGCGCCTCCACTGGCTCATCTCCGCTGGTGCCTTTCCCCTGGGCCTAGGCCTCGGTTGAGGCCTCCTTGGAGAGGAGGTTGCTGGCAGGGGCTGTCTCCACACTGCAAGGTGCTGGAGCTCAGAGGGCCTCCTCAGAGGGAAGGGACCAGCAAGGGGCTGGATGCCCAAGACCTCTTTGGCCCAGCAGCCTCAGGGCAGCAGGGAGAGCAAGAGGCCCAACTTGCCCCTAGGTCGGCTCTGCCCCTTCCCACACAGGCGGCCAGCCCAGCAGCTGCCTGACAGACTCTGGCTCCCCCCAGCTCTCTGCCGGTGGAGGGGGCAGGAACAGACGTGTGCATGTGGTTCTGCCTTGGCCTGGGACTGTGGATCCCCTGCCTGGCCCCCAGGCTCAGGGGCACGGGCCCGGAGAGACCACCACCCCGAAGCGCTTTTCTCCGGGGTTTTGGAACATTGTGTGTGCCTGGCGGGAACAGCGAGTGGGAATGCTTGCAAACCGGCCTTTGGGGGCAGCCGGGGAGGTCCTCCATGGTCCCTGAGAGAACACCACCCCGAAGCGCTTTTCTCACGGTCTTGGGAGCATTGTGCGCGGCTGGCGGGAACAGCGGGCATGAGTGCTTGCAAACTGTCCTTTGGAGGCAGCCGGGGAGGTCTTCCAAGGGCCGGACTGATCACCACCCCAAAATGCTTTTCTCTCGGGCTTGGGAGCATTGTGCGCGGCTGGCGGGAACAGCGGGCATGAATGCTTGCAAACTGGCCTTTGGAGGCAGCCCGGGAGGTCTTCCAAGGGCCCGGAGAGAGCACCACCCCAAAATGCTTTTCTCCCGGGCTTGGGAGCATTGTGCGTGGCTGGCGGAAGCAGCGGGAATGAGTACTTACAAACCGGCCTTTGGAGGCAGCCGGGGAGGTCTTGAAAGTGCCCGGAGAGAGCACCACCACGAAGCGCTTTTCTCCCGGGCTTGGGAACATTGTGCGCGGCTGGCGGGAACAGCAGGCAGGACTGCTTGCAAACTGGCCTTTGGAGGCAGCCCGGGAGGTCTTCCAAGGGCCCGGAGTGAGCACCACCCCAAAATGCTTTTCTCCCGGGCTTGGGAGCATTGTGCGCGGCTGGTGGGAACAACGGGCACGAGTGCTTGCAAACCGGCCTTTGGAGGCAGCCGGGGACGTCTTCCAAGGGCCCGGAGAGAGCACCACCCCAAAGCGCTTTTCTCCCGGGCTTGGGAGCATTGTGCGCGGCTGGTGGGAACAACGGGCATGAGTGCTTGCAAACCGGCCTTTGGAGGCAGCCGGGGACGTCTTCCAAGGGCCCGGAGAGAGCACCACCCCAAAATGCTTTTCTCCCGGGCTTGGGAGCATTGTGCGCGGCTGGTGGGAACAACGGGCATGAGTGCTTGCAAACCGGCCTTTGGAGGCAGCCGGGGACGACTTCCAAGGGCCCGGAGAGATCACCACCCCGAAGCACTTTTCTCCCGGGCTTGGGAGCATTGTGCGTGGCTGGCGGGAACAGCAGGAAGGAGTCCTTGCAAACCGGCCTTTGGAGGCAGCGGGGGAGGTCTTCCAAGGGCCTGTAGAGAGCACCACCCCGAAGCGCTTTTCTCCCGGGCTTGGGAGTATTGTGCGCGGGTGGCAGGAACAGCAGGCAGGAGTGCTTGAAAACCGGCCTTTGCAGGCAGCCGGGGAGGTCTTCCAGGTCCCGGTGTGAGCACCACCCCAAAAAGCTTTTCTCCCGGACTTGGGAGCATTGTGCGCGGCTGGTGGGAACAGCGGGCATGAATGCTTGCAAACTGGCCTTTGGAGGAAGCCCGGGAGGTCTTCCAAGGGCCCGGAGAGAGCACCACCCCAAAATGCTTTTCTCCCGGGCTTGGGAGCATTGTGCGTGCCTGGCGGGAACAGCGGGCGGGAGTGCTTGCAAACCGGCCTTTGGAGGCAGACGGGGAGGTCTTCCAGCGGGAGAGTGCCGGTTGTGCTCAGACGCCCCACAGGCCAGGGGCACGACCCAGCAGGGCCCCTGCCCCTCGCAGCCTTGCCCAGACCTTCCTGGCCTCCGGGGGTACTGCCCCACCAAGGGGCAGGCTGCGGGGACTGGGTCCAGACATGCCCGTGCGCCTCCACTGGCTCATCTCCGCTGGTGCCTTTCCCCTGGGCCTAGGCCTCGGTTGAGGCCTCCTTGGAGAGGAGGTTGCTGGCAGGGGCTGTCTCCACACTGCAAGGTGCTGGAGCTCAGAGGGCCTCGTCAGAGGGAAGGGACCAGCAAGGGGCTGGATGCCCAAGACCTCTTTGGCCCAGCAGCCTCAGGGCAGCAGGGAGAGCAAGAGGCCCAACTTGCCCCTAGGTCGGCTCTGCCCCTTCCCACACAGGCGGCCAGCCCAGCAGCTGCCTGACAGACTCTGGCTCCCCCCAGCTCTCTGCCGGTGGAGGGGGCAGGAACAGACGTGTGCATGTGGTTCTGCCTTGGCCTGGGACTGTGGATCCCCTGCCTGGCCCCCAGGCTCAGGGGCAAGGGCCCGGAGAGACCACCACCCCGAAGCGCTTTTCTCCGGGGTTTTGGAACATTGTGTGTGCCTGGCGGGAACAGCGAGTGGGAATGCTTGCAAACCGGCCTTTGGGGGCAGCCGGGGAGGTCCTCCATGGTCCCTGAGAGAACACCACCCCGAAGCGCTTTTCTCACGGTCTTGGGAGCATTGTGCGCGGCTGGCGGGAACAGCGGGCATGAGTGCTTGCAAACTGTCCTTTGGAGGCAGCCGGGGAGGTCTTCCAAGGGCCGGACTGATCACCACCCCAAAATGCTTTTCTCTCGGGCTTGGGAGCATTGTGCGCGGCTGGCGGGAACAGCGGGCATGAATGCTTGCAAACTGGCCTTTGGAGGCAGCCCGGGAGGTCTTCCAAGGGCCCGGAGAGAGCACCACCCCAAAATGCTTTTCTCCCGGGCTTGGGAGCATTGTGCGTGGCTGGCGGAAGCAGCGGGAATGAGTACTTACAAACCGGCCTTTGGAGGCAGCCGGGGAGGTCTTGAAAGTGCCCGGAGAGAGCACCACCCCGAAGCGCTTTTCTCCCGGGCTTGGGAACATTGTGCGCGGCTGGCGGGAACAGCAGGCAGGACTGCTTGCAAACTGGCCTTTGGGGGCAGCCCGGGAGGTCTTCCAAGGGCCCGGAGTGAGCACCACCCCAAAATGCTTTTCTCCCGGGCTTGGGAGCATTGTGCGCGGCTGGTGGGAACAACGGGCATGAGTGCTTGCAAACCGGCCTTTGGAGGCAGCCGGGGACGTCTTCCAAGGGCCCGGAGAGAGCACCACCCCAAAGCGCTTTTCTCCCGGGCTTGGGAGCATTGTGCGCGGCTGGTGGGAACAACGGGCATGAGTGCTTGCAAACCGGCCTTTGGAGGCAGCCGGGGACGTCTTCCAAGGGCCCGGAGAGAGCACCACCCCAAAATGCTTTTCTCCCGGGCTTGGGAGCATTGTGCGCGGCTGGTGGGAACAACGGGCATGAGTGCTTGCAAACCGGCCTTTGGAGGCAGCCGGGGACGACTTCCAAGGGCCCGGAGAGATCACCACCCCGAAGCACTTTTCTCCCGGGCTTGGGAGCATTGTGCGTGGCTGGCGGGAACAGCAGGAAGGAGTCCTTGCAAACCGGCCTTTGGAGGCAGCGGGGGAGGTCTTCCAAGGGCCTGTAGAGAGCACCACCCCGAAGCGCTTTTCTCCCGGGCTTGGGAGTATTGTGCGCGGGTGGCAGGAACAGCAGGCAGGAGTGCTTGAAAACCGGCCTTTGCAGGCAGCCGGGGAGGTCTTCCAGGGCCCGGTGTGAGCACCACCCCAAAAAGCTTTTCTCCCGGGCTTGGGAGCATTGTGCGCGGCTGGTGGCAACAGCGGGCATGAGTGCTTGCAAACTGGCCACTGGAGGCAGCCGGGGAGGTCTTCCAAGGGCCTGTAGAGAGCACCACCCCAAAATGCTTCTCTCCCGGGCTTGGGAGCATTGTGCGTGGCTGGCGGGAACAGCAGGAAGGAGTCCTTGCAAACCGGCCTTTGGAGGCAGCCGGGGAGGTCTTCCAAGGGCCTGTAGAGAGCACCACCCCGAAGCGCTTTTCTCCCGGGCTTGGGAGCATTGTGCGCAGGTGGCGGGAACAGCAGGCAGGAGTGCTTGAAAACCGTCCTTTGGAGGCAGCCGGGGAGGTCTTCCAGGGCCCGGTGTGAGCACCACCCCAAAAAGCTTTTCTCCCGGGCTTGGGAGCATTGTGCGCGGCTGGCGGGAACAGCAGGCAGGAGTGCTTGAAAACCGGCCTTTGCAGGCAGCTGGGGAGGTCTTCCAGGGCCCGGTGTGAGCACCACCCCAAAAAGCTTTTCTCCCGGGCTTGGGAGCATTGTGCGCGGCTGGTGGGAACAGCGGACATGAGTGCTTGCAAACTGGCCATTGGAGGCAGCCGGGGAGGTCTTCCAAGGGCCCGGAGTGAGCACCACCCCAAAATGCTTTTCTCCCGGGCTTGGGAGCATTGTGCGTGGCTGGCGGGTACAGCAGGAAGGAGTCCTTGCAAACCGGCCTTTGGAGGCAGCCGGGGAGGGCTTCCAAGGGCCTGTAGAGAGCACCACCCCGAAGCGCTTTTCTCCCGCGCTTGGGAGCATTCTGCGCGGGTGGCGGGAACAGCAGGCAGGAGTGCTTGAAAACCGTCCTTTGGAGGCAGCCGGGGAGGTCTTCCAGGGCCCGGTGTGAGCACCACCCCAAAATGCTTTTCTCCCGGGCTTGGGAGCATTGTGCGCGGATGGCGGGAACAGCGAGTGGGATTGCTTCCAAACCGGCCTTTGGGGGCACCCCGGGAGGTCTTCCATGGGCACGGAGAGAACACCACCCCGAAGCGCTTTTCTCCGGGGTTTTGGAGGATTGTGCGTGGCTGGCGGGAACAGCGAGTGGGAGTGCTTGCAAACCGGCCTTTGGGGGCAGCCAGGGAGGTCCTCCATTGGCACGGAGAGAACACCACCCCGAAGCGCTTTTCTCCCGGGCTTGGGAGCATTGTGCGAGGCTGGCGGGAACAGCGGGCGGGAGTGCTTGCAAACCGGCCTTTGGAGGCAGCTTGGGAGGTCTTCCAAGGGCCCGGAGAGAGCACCATCCCGAAGCACTTTTCTCACGGAATTGGGAGCATTGTTCGCGGCTGTCGGGAACAGAGGACATGAGTGCTTGCAAACCGGCCTTTAGAGGCAGCCGGGGAGTCTTCCAAGGGCCCGGAGAGAGACCACTTCAAAATGCTTTTCTCCCGGGCTTGGGAGCATTGTGTGCGGCTGGCGGGTCAGCGGGAGGGAGTTCTTGAAAACCAGCCTTTGGAGGCAGCCGGGGAGGTCTTCCAAGGGCCGGGAGAGAGCACCACCCCGAAGCGCTTTTCTCCCGGGCTTGGGAGCATTGTGCGCGGCTGGCGGGAACAGCGGGATTGAGTGCTTGCAAACCGGCCTTTGGAGGCAGCCGGGGAGGTCTTCCAAGGGCCGGGAGAGAGCACCACCCCGAAGCGCTTTTCTCCTAGGCTTGGGAGCATTGTGCGCGGCTGGCGGGAACAGCGGGCATGAATGCTTGCAAACCGGCCTTTGGAGACAAACGGGGAAGTCTTCCAAGGGCCCGTAGAGAGCACCACCCCGAAGCGCTTTTCTCCCGTGATTGGGAGCATTGTGTGCGGCTGGCGGGACAGCGGGAGGGAGTACTTGAAATCCAGCCTTTGGAGGCAGCCGGGGAGGTCTTCCAAGGGCCTGTAGAGAGCACCACCCCAAAATGCTTCTCTCCCAGGCTTGGGAGCATTGTGCGTGGCTGGCGGGAACAGCAGGAAGGAGTCCTTGCAAACCGGCCTTTTGAGGCAGCCGGGGAGGTCTTCCAAGGGCCTGTAGAGAGCACCACCCCGAAGCGCTTTTCTCCCGGGCTTGGGAGCATTGTGCGCAGGTGGCGGGAACAGCAGGCAGCAGTGCTTGCAAACTGGCCATTGGAGGCAGCCGGGGAGGTCTTCCAAAGGCCCGGAGTGAGCACCACCCCAAAATGCTTTTCTCCCGGGCTTGGGAGCATTGTGCGTGGCTGGCGGGAACAGCAGGAAGGAGTCCTTGCAAACCGGCCTTTGGAGGCAGCCGGGGAGGTCTTCCAAGGGCCTGTAGAGAGCACCACCCCAAAGCGCTTTTCTCCCGCGCTTGGGAGCATTCTGCGCGGGTGGCGGGAACAGCAGGCAGGAGTGCTTGAAAACCGTCCTTTGGAGGCAGCCGGGGAGGTCTTCCAGGGCCCGGTGTGAGCACCACCCCAAAATGCTTTTCTCCCGGGCTTGGGAGCATTATGCGCGGATGGCGGGAACAGCAGGAAGGAGTCCTTGCAAACCGGCCTTTGGAGGCAGCCGGGGAGGTCTTCCAAGGGCCTGTAGAGAGCACCACCCCGAAGCGCTTTTCTCCCAGGCTTGGGAGCACTGTGCGCGGGTGGCGGGAACAGCAGGCAGGAGTGCTTGCAAACCGGCCTTTCGAGGCAGACGGGGAGGTCTTCCAGCGGGAGAGTGCCGGTTGTGCTCAGACGCCCCACAGGCCAGGGGCAGGACCCAGCAGTGTCCCTGCCCCTGGCAGCCTTGCCCAGACCCTCCTGGCCTCCGGGGGTACTGCCCCACCAAGGGGCAGGCTGCGGGGACTGGGTCCAGACATGCCCGGGCGCCTCCCCAGGCTCATCCCCGCTGGTGCCTTTCCCCTGGTCCTAGGCCTCGGTTGATGCCTCCTTGGAGAGGAGGTTGCTGGCAGGGGCTGTCTCCACACTGCAAGGTGCTGGAGCTCAGAGGGCCTCGTCAGAGTGAAGGGACAAGCAAAGGGCTGGATGCCCAAGACCTCTTTGGCCCAGCAGCCTCAGGGCAGCAGGGAGAGCAAGAGGCCCAACTTGCCCCTAGGTCGGATCTGCCCCTTCCCACAAAGGCGGCCAGCCCAGCAGCTGCCTGACAGACTCTGGCTCCCCCGAGCTCTCTGCCGGTGCAGGGGTCAGGAACAGACGTGTGCATGTGGTTCTGCCTTGGCCTGGGACTGTGGACCCCCTGCCTGGCCCCCAGGCTCAGGGGCAAGGGCCCGGAGAGAGCACCACCCCGAAGCGCTTTTCTCCCGGGCTTGGGAGCATTGTGCGCGCTTGGTGGGAACAGTGGGCGGGAGTGCGTGCAAAACGGCCTTTGGAGGCAGCCGGGGAGGTCTTACAGTGGGAGAGGGCCGGTTGTGCTCAGAGGACTCACAGGCCAGGGGCAGGACCCAGCAGGGACCCTGCCCCTGGCCAGCCTTGCCCAGACCTTCCTGGCCTCCGGGGGTACTGCCCCACCAAGGGGCAGGCTGCGGGGACTGGGTCCAGACATGTCCGTGCGCCTCCCCAGGATCATCCCCGCTGGTGCTTTTCCCCTGGGCGTAGGCCTCGGTTGAGGCCTCCTTGGAGAGGAGGTTGCTGGCAGGGGCTGTCTCCACACTGCAAGGTGCTGGAGCTCAGAGGGCCTCGTCAGAGGGAAGGGACCAGCAAAGGGTTGGATGCCCAAGACCTCTTTGACCCAGCAGCCTCAGGGCAGCAGGGAGAGCAAGAGGCCCAACTTGCCCCTAGGTCGCCTCTGCCCCGTCCCACACTGGCAGCCAGCCCAACAGCAGCCTGGCAGTCTCTGGCTCCCCCGATCTCTCTGCCGGTGTAGGGGGCAGGAACAGACGTGTGCATGTCGTTCTGCATTGGCCTGGGAGTGTGTTCCAACTGCCTGGCCCCCAGGCTCAGGGGCAAGGGCCCGGAGAGAGCACCACCCCGAAGCGCTTTTCTCCTGGGCTTGGGAGCATTGTGCGTGCCTGGCGGGAACAGCGGGCGGGAGTGCTTGCAAACCGGCCTTTGGAGGCAGACGGGGAGGTCTTCCAGCGGGAGAGTGCCGGTTGTGCTCAGACGCCCCACAGGCCAGGGGCACGACCCAGCAGGGCCCCTGCCCCTCGCAGCCTTGCCCAGACCTTCCTGGCCTCCGGGGGTACTGCCCCACCAAGGGGCAGGCTGCGGGGACTGGGTCCAGACATGCCCGTGCGCCTCCACTGGCTCATCTCCGCTGGTGCCTTTCCCCTGGGCCTAGGCCTCAGTTGAGGCCTCCTTGGAGAGGAGGTTGCTGGCAGGGGCTGTCTCCACACTGCAAGGTGCTGGAGCTCAGAGGGCCTCGTCAGAGGGAAGGGACCAGCAAGGGGCTGGATGCCCAAGACCTCTTTGGCCCAGCAGCCTCAGGGCAGCAGGGAGAGCAAGAGGCACAACTTGCCCCTAGGTCGGTCTGCCCCTTCCCACACAGGCGGCCAGCCCAGCAGCTGCCTGACAGAGTCTGGCTCCCCCCAGCTCTCTGCCGGTGGAGGGGGCAGGAACAGACGTGTGCATGTGGTTCTGCCTTGGCCTGGGACTGTGGATCCCCTGCCTGGCCCCCAGGCTCAGGGGCAGGGGCCCGGAGAGACCACCACCCCGAAGCGCTTTTCTCCGGGGTTTTGGAACATTGTGTGTGCCTGGCGGGAACAGCGAGTGGGAATGCTTGCAAACCGGCCTTTGGGGGCAGCCGGGGAGGTCCTCCATGGTCCCTGAGAGAACACCACCCCGAAGCGCTTTTCTCACGGTCTTGGGAGCATTGTGCGCGGCTGGCGGGAACAGCGGGCATGAGTGCTTGCAAACTGTCCTTTGGAGGCAGCCGGGGAGGTCTTCCAAGGGTCGGACTGATCACCACCCCAAAATGCTTTTCTCTCGGGCTTGGGAGCATTGTGCGCGGCTGTCGGGAACAACGGACATGAATGCTTGCAAACCGGCCTTTGGAGGCAGCCCGGGAGGTCTTCCAAGGGCCCGGAGAGAGCACCACCCCAAAATGCTTTTCTCTCGGGCTTGGGAGCATTGTGCGTGGCTGGCGGAAGCAGCGGGAATGAGTACTTACAAACCGGCCTTTGGAGGCAGCCGGGGAGGTCTTGAAAGTGCCCGGAGAGAGCACCACCCCGAAGCGCTTTTCTCCCGGGCTTGGGAACATTGTGCGCGGCTGGCGGGAACAGCAGGCAGGACTGCTTGCAAACTGGCCTTTGGAGGCAGCCGGGGAGGTCTTCCAAGGGCCCGGAGTGAGCACCACCCCAAAATGCTTTTCTCCCGGGCTTGGGAGCATTGTGCGCGGCTGGTGGGAACAACGGGCATGAGTGCTTGCAAACCGGCCTTTGGAGGCAGCCGGGGACGTCTTCCAAGGGCCCGGAGAGAGCACCACCCCGAAGCGCTTTTCTCCCGGGCTTGGGAGCATTGTGCGCGGCTGGCGGGAACAGCAGGCAGGACTGCTTGCAAACTAGCCTTTGGAGGCAGCCGGGGAGGTCTTCCAAGGGCCCGGAGTGAGCACCACCCCAAAATGCTTTTCTCCCGGGCTTGGGAGCATTGTGCGCGGCTGGTGGGAACAACGGGCATGAGTGCTTGCAAACCGGCCTTTGGAGGCAGCCGGGGACGACTTCCAAGGGCCCGGAGAGATCACCACCCCGAAGCACTTTTCTCCCGGGCTTGGGAGCATTGTGCGTGGCTGGCGGGAACAGCAGGAAGGAGTCCTTGCAAACCGGCCTTTGGAGGCAGCGGGGGAGGTCTTCCAAGGGCCTGTAGAGAGCACCACCCCGAAGCGCTTTTCTCCCGGGCTTGGGAGTATTGTGCGCGGGTGGCAGGAACAGCAGGCAGGAGTGCTTGAAAACCGGCCTTTGCAGGCAGCCGGGGAGGTCTTCCAGGGCCCGGTGTGAGCACCACCCCAAAAAGCTTTTCTCCCGGGCTTGGGAGCATTGTGCGCGGCTGGTGGGAACAGCGGGCATGAGTGCTTGCAAACTGGCCACTGGAGGCAGCCGGGGAGGTCTTCCAAGGGCCTGTAGAGAGCACCACCCCAAAATGCTTCTCTCCCGGGCTTGGGAGCATTGTGCGTGGCTGGCGGGAACAGCAGGAAGGAGTCCTTGCAAACCGGCCTTTGGAGGCAGCCGGGGAGGTCTTCCAAGGGCCTGTAGAGAGCACCACCCCGAAGCGCTTTTCTCCCGGGCTTGGGAGCATTGTGCGCAGGTGGCGGGAACAGCAGGCAGGAGTGCTTGAAAACTGGCCTTTGGAGGCAGCCGGGGAGGTCTTCCAGGGCCCGGAGTGAGCACCACCCCAAAAAGCTTTTCTCCCGGGCTTGGGAGCATTGTGCGCGGCTGGTGGGAACAGCGGACATGAGTGCTTGCAAACTGGCCATTGGAGGCAGCCGGGGAGGTCTTCCAAGGGCCCGCAGTGAGCACCACCCCAAAATGCTTTTCTCCCGGGCTTGGGAGCATTGTGCGTGGCTGGCGGGAACAGCAGGAAGGAGTCCTTGCAAACCGGCCTTTGGAGGCAGCCGGGGAGGTCTTCCAAGGGCCTGTAGAGAGCACCACCCCGAAGCGCTTTTCTCCCGCGCTTGGGAGCATTCTGCGCGGGTGGCGGGAACAGCAGGCAGGAGTGCTTGAAAACCGTCCTTTGGAGGCAGCCGGGGAGGTCTTCCAGGGCCCGGTGTGAGCACCACCCCAAAATGCTTTTCTCCCGGGCTTGGGAGCATAATGCGCGGATGGCGGGAACAGCGAGTGGGAGTGCTTCCAAACCGGCCTTTGGGGGCACCCCGGGAGGTCTTCCATGGGCACGGAGAGAACACCACCCCGAAGCGCTTTTCTCCGGGGTTTTGGAGGATTGTGCGTGGCTGGCGGGAACAGCGAGTGGGAGTGCTTGCAAACCGGCCTTTGGGGGCAGCCAGGGAGGTCCTCCATTGGCACGGAGAGAACACCACCCCGAAGCGCTTTTCTCCCGGGCTTGGGAGCATTGTGCGAGGCTGGCGGGAACAGCGGGCGGGAGTGCTTGCAAACCGGCCTTTGGAGGCAGCTTGGGAGGTCTTCCAAGGGCCCGGAGAGAGCACCATCCCGAAGCACTTTTCTCACGGAATTGGGAGCATTGTTCGCGGCTGTCGGGAACAGAGGACATGAGTGCTTGCAAACCGGCCTTTAGAGGCAGCCGGGGAGTCTTCCAAGGGCCCGGAGAGAGACCACCTCAAAATGCTTTTCTCCCGGGCTTGGGAGCATTGTGTGCGGCTGGCGGGAACAGTGGGCGGGAGTGCTTGCAAACCGGCCTTTGGAGGCAGCCGGGGAGGTCTTCCAAGGGCCAGGAGAGAGCACCACCCCGAAGCGCTTTTCTCCCGGGCTTGGGAGCATTGTGCGCGCCTGGCGGGAACAGTGGGCGGGAGTGCTTGCAAACCGGCCTTTGGAGGCAGCCGGGGAGGTCTTCCAGTGGGAGAGGGCCGGTTGTGCTCAGAGGCCCCACAGGCCAGGGGCAGGACCCAGCAGGGCCCCTGCCCCTGGCCAGCCTTGCCCAGACCTTCCTGGCCTCCGGGGGTACTGCCCCACCAAGGGGCAGGCTGCGGGGACAGGGTCCAGACATGCCCGGGCGCCTCCCCTGGCTCAACCCCGCTGGTGCCTTTCCCCTGGGCCTCGGCCTCGGTTGAGGCCTCCTTGGAGAGGAGATTGCTGGCAGGGGCTGTCTCCACACTGCAAGGTGCTGGAGCTCAGAGGGCCTCGTCAGAGGGAAGGGACCAGTAAGGGGCTGGATGCCCAAGACGTCTTTGGCCCTGCAGCCTCAGGGCAGCAGGGAGAGCAAGAGGCCCAACTTGCCCCTAGGGCGGCTCTGCCCCTTCCCACACAGGCGGCCAGCCCAGCACCTGCCTGAGAGACTCTGGCTCCCCCGAGCTCTCTGCCGGTGCAGGGGACAGGACCAGACGTGTGCATGTGTTTCTGCCTTGGTCTGGGAGTGTGTTCCCCCTGCCTTGCCCACAGGCTCAGGGGCAAGGGCCCGGAGAGAGCACCACCCCGAAGCGCTTTTCTCCCGGGCTTGGGAGCATTGTGCGTGCCTGGCGGGAAGAGCGGGCAGGAGTGTTGGCAAACTGGCCTTTGGAGGCAGCCGGGGAGGTCTTTCAGTGGGAGAGGGCCGGTTGTGCTCAGAGGCCCCACAGGCCATGGGGAGGACCCAGCAGGGCCCCTGCCCCTGGCCAGCCTTGCCCAGATCTTCCTGGCCTCCGGGGGTACTGCCCCACCAAGGGGCAGGCTGCGGGGACTGGGTCCAGACATGCCCGGGCGCCTCCCCAGGCTCATCCCCGCTGGTGCCTTTCCCCTGGGCCTAGGCCTCGGTTGAGGCCTCCTTGGAGAGGATGTTGCTGGCAGGGGCTGTCTCCACACTGCAAGGTGCTAGAGCTCAGAGGGCCTCGTCAGAGGGAAGGGACCAGCAAGGGGCTGGATGCCCAAGACCTCTTTGGCCCAGCAGCCTCAGGGCAGCAGGGAGAGCAAGAGGCCCAACTTGCCCCTAGGTCGGCTCTGCCCCTTCCCACACAGGCGGCCAGCCCAGCAGCTGCCTGACAGACTCTGGCTCCCCCGAGCTCTCTGCCGGTGCAGGGGTCAGGAACAGACGTGTGCATGTGGTTCTGCCTTGGTCTGGGAGTGTGGACCAACTGCCTGGCCCCCAGGCTCAGGGGCAAGGGCCCGAGGAGACCACCACCCCGAAGTGCTTTTCTCCCGGGCTTGGGAGCATTGTGCGTGCCTGGCGGGAACAGCGGGCGGGAGTGTTGGCAAACTGGCCTTTGGAGTCAGCCGGGGAGTTCTTCCAGTGGGAGAGGGCCGGTTGTGCTCAGAGGCCCCACAGGCCAGGGGCAGGACCCAGCAGGGCCCCTGCCCCTGGCCAGCCTTGCCCAGACCTTCCTGGCCTCCGGGGGTACTGCCCCACCAAGGGGCAGGCTGCGGGGACTGGGTCCAGACATGCCTGGGCGCCTCCCCAGGCTCATCCCCGCTGGTGCCTTTCCCCTGGGCATAGGCCTCGGTTGAGGCCTCCTTGGAGAGGAGGTTGCTGGCAGGGGCTGTCTCCACACTGCAAGGTGCTGGAGCTCAGAGGGCCTCGTCAGAGGGAAGGGACCAGCAAGGGGCTGGATGCCCAAGACCTCTTTGGCCCAGCAGCCTCAGGGCAGCAGGGAGAGCAAGAGGCCCAACTTGCCCCTAGGTCGGCTCTGCCCCTTCCCACACAGGCAGCCAACCCAGCAGCTGCCTGACAGACTCTGGCTCCCCCGAGCTCTCTGCCGGTGCAGGGGTCAGGAACAGACGTGTGCATGTGGTTCTGCCTTGGTCTGGGAGTGTGGACCCACTGCCTGGACCCCAGGCTCAGGGGCAAGGGCCCGGAGAGAGCAACACCCCGAAGCGCTTTTCTCCTGGGCTTGGGAGCGTTGTGCGTGCCTGGCGGGAACAGCGGGCGGGAGTGTTGGCAAACCCGCCTTTGGAGGCAGCCGGGGAGGTCTTCCAGTGGGAGAGGGCCGGTTGTGCTCAGAGGCCCCACAGGCCAGGGGCAGGACCCAGCAGGGACCCTGCCCCTGGCCAGCCTTGCCCAGACCTTCCTGGCCTCCGGGGGTACTGCCCCACCAAGGGGCAGGCTGCGGGGACTGGGTCCTGATATGCCCGTGCGCCTCCACTGGCTCATCCCCGCTGGTGCCTTTCCCCTGGGCCTAGGCCTAGGTTGAGGCCTCCTTGGAGAGGAGGTTGCTGGCAGGGGCTGTCTCCACACTGCAAGGTGCTGGAGCTCAGAGGGCCTCGTCAGAGGGAAGGGACCAGCAAGGGGCTGGATGCCCAAGACCTCTTTGGCCCAGCAGCCTCAGGGCAGCAGGGAGAGCAAGAGGCCCAACTTGCCCCTAGGTCGGCTCTGCCCCTTCCCACACAGGCGGCCAGCCCAGCAGCTGCCTGACAGACTCTGGCTCCCCCCAGCTCTCTGCCGGTGGAGGGGGCAGGAACAGACGTGTGCATGTTGTTGTGCCTTGGCCTGGGACTGTGGATCCCCTGCCTGGCCCCCAGGCTCAGGGGCAAGGGCCCGGAGAGACCACCACCCCGAAGCGCTTTTCTCCCGGGCTTGGGAGCATTGTGCGTGCCTGGCGGGAAGAGCGGGCAGGAGTGTTGGCAAACTGGCCTTTGGAGGCAGCCGGGGAGGTCTTCCAGTGGGAGAGGGCCGGTTGTGCTCAGAGGCCCCACAGGCCAGGGGCAGGACCCAGCAGGTCCCCTGCCCCTGGCCAGCCTTTCCCAGACCTTCCTGGCCTCCGGGGTTACTGCCCCACCAAGGGGCAGGCTGCGGGGACTGGGTCCAGACATGCCTGGGCGCCTCCCCAGGCTCATCCCCGCTGGTGCCTTTCCCCTGGTCCTAGGTCTCAGTTGAGGCCTCCTTGGAGAGGAGGTTGCTGGCAGGGGCTGTCTCCACACTGCAAGGTGCTGGAGCTCAGAGGGCCTCGTCAGAGGGAAGGGACAAGCAAAGGGCTGGATGCCCAAGACCTCTTTGGCCCAGCAGCCTCAGGGCAGCAGGGAGAGCAAGAGGCCCTACTTGCCCCTAGGTCGGCTCTGCCCCTTCCCACAAAGGCGGCCAGCCCAGCAGCTGCCTGACAGACTCTGGCTCCCCCGAGCTCTCTGCCGGTGCAGGGGTCAGGAACAGACGTGTGCATGTGGTTCTGCCTTGGCCTGGGACTGTGGACCCCCTGCCTGGACCCCAGTTTCAGGGGCAAGGGCCCGGAGAGAGCACCACCCCGAAGCGCTTTTCTCCCGGGCTTGGGAGCATTGTGCGCGCTTGGTGGGAAGAGTGGGCGGGAGTGCGTGCAAAACGGCCTTTGGAGGCAGCCGGGGAGGTCTTCCAGTGGGAGAGGCCCGGTTGTGCTCAGAGGCCCCACAGGCCAGGGGCAGCACCCAGCAGGTCCCCTGCCCCTGGTCAGCCTTGCCCAGACCTTCCTGGCCTCCAGTGGTACTGGCCCACCAAGGGGCAGGCTGCGGGGACTGGGTCCAGACATGCCCGGGCGCCTCCCCAGGCTCATCCCCGCTGGTGCCTTTCCCCTGGGCCTAGGCCTCGGTTGAGGCCTCATTGGAGAGGAGGTTGCTGGCAAGGGCTGTCTCCACACTGCAAGGTGCTGGAGCTCAGAGGGCCTCGTCAGAGGGAAGGGACCAGCAAGGGGCTGGATGCCCAAGACCTCTTTGGCCCAGCAGCCTCAGGGCAGCAGGGAGAGGAAGAGGCCCAACTTGCCCCTAGGTCGGCTCTGCCCCTTCCCAAACAGGCGGCCAGCCCAGCAGCTGCCTGACAGACTCTGGCTCCCCCGAGCTCTCTGCCGGTGCAGGGGTCAGGAACAGACGTGTGCATGTGGTTCTGCCTTGGTCTGGGAGTGTGGACCCACTGCCTGGCCCCCAGGCTCAGGGGCAAGGGCCCGGAGAGAGCACCACCCCGAAGCGCTTTTCTCCCGGGCTTGGGAGCATTGTGCGAGCCTGGCGTGAACAGCGGGCGGGAGTGTTTGCAAACAGGACTTTGGAGGCAGCTGGGGAGGTCTTCCAGTGGGAGAGGGCCGGTTGTGCTCAGAGGCCTCACAAGCCAGGGGCAGGACCCAGCAGGGACCCTGCCCCTGGCCAGCCTTGCCCAGACCTTCCTGGCCTCCGGGGGTACTGCCCCACCAAGGGGCAGGCTGCGGGGACTGGGTCCAGACATGTCCGTGCGCCTCCCCAGGATCATCCCCGCTGGTGCTTTTCCCCTGGGCGTAGGCCTCGGTTGAGGCCTCTTTGGAGAGGAGGTTGCTGGCAGGGGCTGTCTCCACACTGCAAGGTGCTGGAGCTCAGAGGGCCTCGTCAGAGGGAAGGGACCAGCAAAGGGCTGGATGCCCAAGACCTCTTTGACCCAGCAGCCTCAGGGCAGCAGGGAGAGCAAGAGGCCCAACTTGCCCCTAGGTCGGCTCTGCCCCGTCCCACACTGGCAGCCAGCCCAGTAGCAGCCTGGCAGTCTCTGGCACCCCGGGCTCTCTGCCGGTGTAGGGGGCAGGAACAGACGTGTGCATGTCGTTCTGCCTTGGCCTGGGAGTGTGTTCCAACTCCCTGGCCCCCAGGCTCAGGGGCAAGGGCCCGAGGAGAGCACCACCCCGAAGCGCTTTTCTCCCGGGCTTGGGAGCATTGTGCGTGCCTGGCGGGAACAGCGGGCGGGAGTGCTTGCAAACCGGCCTTTGGAGGCAGACGGGGAGGTCTACCAGCGGGAGAGTGCCGGTTGTGCTCAGACGCCCCACAGGCCAGGGGCACGACCCAGCAGGGCCCCTGCCCCTCGCAGCCTTGCCCAGACCTTCCTGGCCTCCGGGGGTACTGCCCCACCAAGGGGCAGGCTGCGGGGACTGGGTCCAGACATGCCCTTGCGCCTCCACTGGCTCATCCCCGCTGGTGCCTTTCCCCTGGGCCTAGGCCTCGGTTGAGGCCTCCTTGGAGAGGAGGTTGCTGGCAGGGGCTGTCTCCACACTGCAAGGTGCTGGAGCTCAGAGGGCCTCGTCAGAGGGAAGGGACCAGTAAGGGGCTGGATGCCCAAGACGTCTTTGGCCCAGCAGCCTCAGGGCAGCAGGGAGAGGAAGAGGCCCAACTTTCCCCTAGGTCGGCTCTGCCCCTTCCCACACAGGCAGCCAACCCAGCAGCTGCCTGACAGACTCTGGCTCCCCCGAGCTCTCTGCCGGTGCAGGGGTCAGGAACAGACGTGTGCATGTGGTTCTGCCTTGGTCTGGGAGTGTGGACCCACTGCCTGGACCCCAGGCTCAGGGGCAAGGGCCCGGAGAGGGCAACACCCCGAAGCGCTTTTCTCCCGGGCTTGGGAGCATTGTGCGTGCCTGGCGGGAACAGCGGGCGGGAGTGTTGGCAAACCGGCCTTTGGAGGCAGCCGGGGAGGTCTTCCAGTGGGAGAGGGCCGGTTGTGCTCAGAGGCCCCACAGGCCAGGGGCAGGACCCAGCAGGGCCCCTGCCCCTGGCCAGCCTTTCCCAGACCTTCCTGGCCTCCGGGGGTACTGCCCCACCAAGGGGCAGGCTGTGGGGACTGGGTCCAGACATGCCCGTGCGCCTCCACTGGCTCATCCCCGCTGGTGCCTTTCCCCTGGGCCTAGGCCTCGGTTGAGGCCTCCTTGGAGAAGAGGTTGCTGGCAGGGGCTGTCTCCACACTGCAAGGTGCTGGAGCTCAGAGGGCCTCGTCAGAGGGAAGGGACCAGCAAGGGGCTGGATGCCCAAGACCTCTTTGGCCCAGCAGCCTCAGGGCAGCAGGGAGAGCAAGAGGCCCAACTTGCCCCTAGGTCGGCTCTGCCCCTTCCCACACAGGCGGCCAGCCCAGCAGCTGCCTGACAGACTCTGGCTCCCCCCAGCTCTCTGCCGGTGGAGGGGGCAGGAACAGACGTGTGCATGTGGTTCTGCCTTGGCCTGGGACTGTGGATCCCCTGCCTGGCCCCCAGGCTCAGGGCCAGGGGCCCGGAGAGACCACCACCCCGAAGCGCTTTTCTCCCGGTCTTGGGAGCATTGTGCGCGCCTGGCGGGAACAGCGGGCGGGAGTGCTTGCACACCGGCCGTTGGAGGCAGCCGGGGAGTTCTTCCAGTGGGAGAGGGCCGGTTGTGCTCAGAGACCCCACAGGCCAGGGGCAGGACCCAGCAGGGCCCCTGCCCCTGGCCAGCCTTGCCCAGACCTTCCTGGCCTCCGGGGGTACTGCCCCACCAAGGGGCAGGCTGCGGGGACTGGGTCCAGACATGCCCGGGCGCCTCCCCAGGCTCATCCCCGCTGGTGCCTTTCCCCTGGGCCTAGGCCTCGGTTGAGGCCTCCTTGGAGAGGAGGTTGCTGGCAGGGGCTGTCTCCACACTGCAAGGTGCTGGAGCTCAGAGGGCCTCCTCAGAGGGAAGGGACCAGCAAGGGGCTGGATGCCCAAGACCTCTTTGGCCCAGCAGCCTCAGGGCAGCAGGGAGAGCAAGAGGCCCAACTTGCCCCTAGGTCGGCTCTGCCCCTTCCCACACAGGCGGCCAGCCCAGCAGCTGCCTGACAGACTCTGGCTCCCCCGAGCTCTCTGCCGGTGCAGGGGGCAGGTCAGACGTGTGCATGTGGTTCTGCCTTGGCCTGGGAGTGTGGACACCCTGCCTTGCCCCCAGGCTCAGGGGCAAGGGCCCAGAGAGAGCACCACCCTGAAGCGCTTTTCTTCCGGGCTTAGGAGCATTGTGCCCGCCTGCTGGTAACAGTGGCCGGGAGCGCTTGCAAACCGGCCTTTGGAGGCAGCCGGGGAGGTCTTCCAGTGGGAGAGGGCCGGTTGTGCTCAGAGGCCCCACAGGCCAGGGGCAGGACCCAGCAGGGCCCCTGCCCCTGGCCAGTCTTACCCAGACCTTCCTGGCCTCCGGGGGTACTGCCCCACGAAGGGGCAGGCTGCGGGGACTGGGTCCAGACATGCTCGGGCGCCTCCCCTGGCTCATCCCCGCTGGTGCCTTTCCCCTGGGCCTAGGCCTCGGTTGAGGCCTCCTTGGAGAGGAGGTTGCTGGCAGGGGCTGTCTCCACACTGCAAGGTGCTGGAGCTCAGAGGGCCTCGTCAGAGGGAAGGGACCAGTAAGGGGCTGGATGCCCAAGACGTCTTTGGCCCAGCAGCCTCAGGGCAGCAGGGAGAGCAAGAGGCCCAACTTGCCCCTAGGGCGGCTCTGCCCCTTCCCACACAGGCGGCCAACCCAGCAGCTGCCTGACAGACTCTGGCTCCCCCAAGCTCTCTGCCGGTGCAGGGGACAGGAACAGACGTGGGCATGTGGTTCTGCCTTGGCCTGGGAGTGTGTTCCACATGCCTTGCCCTCAGGCTCAGGGGCAAGGGCCCGGAGAGAGCACCACCCCGAAGCGCTTTTCTCCCGGGCTTGGGAGCATTGTGCGTGCCTGGCGGGAACAGCGGGCGGGAGTGCTTGCAAACCGGCCTTTCGAGGCAGACGGGGAGGTCTTCCAGCGGGAGAGTGCCGGTTGTGCTCAGACGCCCCACAGGCCAGGGGCAGGACCCAGCAGTGTCCCTGCCCCTGGCAGCCTTGCCCAGACCTTCCTGGCCTCCGGGGGTACTGCCCCACCAAGGGGCAGGCTGCGGGGACTGGGTCCAGACATGCCCGGGCGCCTCCCCAGGCTCATCCCCAGTGGTGCCTTTCCCCTGGGCCTAGGCCTCGGTTGAGGCCTCCTTGGAGAGGAGGTTGCTGGCAGGGGCTGTCTCCACACTGAAAGGTGCTGGAGCTCAGAGGGCCTCGTCAGCGGGAAGGGACCAGCAAGGGGCTGGATGCCCAAGACCTCTTTGGCCCAGAAGCCTCAGGGCAGCAGGGAGAGCAAGAGGCCCAACTTGCCCCTAGGTCGGCTCTGCCCCTTCCCACACAGGCAGCCAACCCAGCAGCTGCCTGACAGACTCTGGCTCCCCCGAGCTCTCTGCCGGTGCAGGGGTCAGGAACAGACGTGTGCATGTGGTTCTGCCTTGGTCTGGGAGTGTGGACCCACTGCCTGGACCCCAGGCTCAGGGGCAAGGGCCCGGAGAGAGCAACACCCCGAAGCGCTTTTCTCCTGGCCTTGGGAGCGTTGTGCGTGCCTGGCGGGAACAGCGGGCGGGAGTGTTGGCAAACCCGCCTTTGGAGGCAGCCGGGGAGGTCTTCCAGTGGGAGAGGGCCGGTTGTGCTCAGAGGCCCCACAGGCCAGGGGCAGGACCCAGCAGGGACCCTGCCCCTGGCCAGCCTTGCCCAGACCTTCCTGGCCTCCGGGGGTACTGCCCCACCAAGGGGCAGGCTGCAGGGACTGGGTCCTGATATGCCCGTGCGCCTCCACTGGCTCATCCCCGCTGGTGCCTTTCCCCTGTGCCTAGGCCTCGGTTGAGGCCTCCTTGGAGAGGAGGTTGCTGGCAGGGGCTGTCTCCACACTGCAAGGTGCTGGAGCTCAGAGGGCCTCGTCAGAGGGAAGGGACCAGCAAGGGGCTGGATGCCCAAGACCTCTTTGGCCCAGCAGCCTCAGGGCAGCAGGGAGAGCAAGAGGCCCAACTTGCCCCTAGGTCGGCTCTGCCCCTTCCCACACAGGCGGCCAGCCCAGCAGCTGCCTGACAGACTCTGGCTCCCCCCAGCTCTCTGCCGGTGGAGGGGTAGGAACAGACGTGTGCATGTTGTTGTGCCTTGGCCTGGGACTGTGGATCCCCTGCCTGGCCCCCAGGCTCAGGGGCAAGGGCCCGGAGAGACCACCACCCCGAAGCGCTTTTCTCCCGGGCTTGGGAGCATTGTGCGTGCCTGGCGGGAAGAGCGGGCAGGAGTGTTGGCAAACTGGCCTTTGGAGGCAGCCGGGGAGGTCTTCCAGTGGGAGAGGGCCGGTTGTGCTCAGAGGCCCCACAGGCCATGGGGAGGACCCAGCAGGGCCCCTGCCCCTGGCCAGCCTTGCCCAGACCTTCCTGGCCTCCGGGGGTACTGCCCCACCAAGGGGCAGGCTGCGGGGACTGGGTCCAGACATGCCCGGGCGCCTCCCCAGGCTCATCCCCGCTGGTGCCTTTCCCCTGGGCCTAGGCCTCGGTTGAGGCCTCCTTGGAGAGGATGTTGCTGGCAGGGGCTGTCTCCACACTGCAAGGTGCTGGAGCTCAGAGGGCCTCGTCAGAGGGAAGGGACCAGCAAGTGGCTGGATGCCCAAGACCTCTTTGGCCCAGCAGCCTCAGGGCAGCAGGGAGAGGAAGAGGCCCAACTTGCCCCTAGGTCGGCTCTGCCCCTTCCCACACAGGCGGCCAGCCCAGCAGCTGCCTGACAGATTCTGGCTCCCCCGAGCTCTCTGCCGGTGCAGGGGTCAGGAACAGACGTGTGCATGTGGTTCTGCCTTGGTCTGGGAGTGTGGACCAACTGCCTGGCCCCCAGGCTCAGGGGCAAGGGCCCGAGGAGAGCACCACCCCGAAGCGCTTTTCTCCCGGGCTTGGGAGCATTGTGCGTGCCTGGCGGGAACAGCGGGCGGGAGTGTTGGCAAACTGGCCTTTGGAGGCAGCCGGGGAGTTCTTCCAGTGGGAGAGGGCCGGTTGTGCTCAGAGACCCCACAGGCCAGGGGCAGGACCCAGCAGGGCCCCTGCCCCTGGCCAGCCTTGCCCAGACCTTCCTGGCCTCCGGGGGTACTGCCCCACCAAGGGGCAGGCTGCGGGGACTGGGTCCAGACATGCCCGGGCGCCTCCCCAGGCTCATCCCCGCTGGTGCCTTTCCCCTGGGCCTAGGCCTCAGTTGAGGCCTCCTTGGAGAGGAGGTTGCTGGCAGGGGCTGTCTCCACACTGCAAGGTGCTGGAGCTCAGAGGGCCTCGTCAGAGGGAAGGGACCAGCAAGGGGCTGGATGCCCAAGACCTCTTTGGCCCAGCAGCCTCAGGGCAGCAGGGAGAGCAAGAGGCCCAACTTGCCCCTAGGTCGGCTCTGCCACTTCCCACACAGGCGGCCAGCCCAGCAGCTGCCTGACAGACTCTGGCTCCCCCGAGCTCTCTGCCGGTGCAGGGGGCAGGTCAGACGTGTGCATGTGGTTCTGCCTTGGCCTGGGAGTGTGGACACCCTGCCTTGCCCCCAGGCTCAGGGGCAAGGGCCCAGAGAGAGCACCACCCTGAAGCGCTTTTCTTCCGGGCTTAGGAGCATTGTGCCCGCCTGCTGGTAACAGTGGCCGGGAGCGCTTGCAAACCGGCCTTTGGAGGCAGCCGGGGAGGTCTTCCAGTGGGAGAGGGCCGGTTGTGCTCAGAGGCCCCACAGGCCAGGGGCAGGACCCAGCAGGGCCCCTGCCCCTGGCCAGTCTTACCCAGACCTTCCTGGCCTCCGGGGGTACTGCCCCACGAAGGGGCAGGCTGCGGGGACTGGGTCCAGACATGCTCGGGCGCCTCCCCTGGCTCATCCCCGCTGGTGCCTTTCCCCTGGGCCTAGGCCTCGGTTGAGGCCTCCTTGGAGAGGAGGTTGCTGGCAGGGGCTGTCTCCACACTGCAAGGTGCTGGAGCTCAGAGGGCCTCGTCAGAGGGAAGGGACCAGTAAGGGGCTGGATGCCCAAGACGTCTTTGGCCCAGCAGCCTCAGGGCAGCAGGGAGAGCAAGAGGCCCAACTTGCCCCTAGGGCGGCTCTGCCCCTTCCCACACAGGCGGCCAACCCAGCAGCTGCCTGACAGACTCTGGCTCCCCCAAGCTCTCTGCCGGTGCAGGGGACAGGAACAGACGTGGGCATGTGGTTCTGCCTTGGCCTGGGAGTGTGTTCCCCATGCCTTGCCCCCAGGCTCAGGGGCAAGGGCCCGGAGAGAGCACCACCCCGAAGCGCTTTTCTCCCGGGCTTGGGAGCATTGTGCGTGCCTGGCGGGAACAGCGGGCGGGAGTGCTTGCAAACCGGCCTTTCGAGGCAGACGGGGAGGTCTTCCAGCGGGAGAGTGCCGGTTGTGCTCAGACGCCCCACAGGCCAGGGGCAGGACCCAGCAGTGTCCCTGCCCCTGGCAGCCTTGCCCAGACCTTCCTGGCCTCCGGGGGTACTGCCCCACCAAGGGGCAGGCTGCGGGGACTGGGTCCAGACATGCCCGGGCGCCTCCCCAGGCTCATCCCCGGTGGTGCCTTTCCCCTGGGCCTAGGCCTCGGTTGAGGCCTCCTTGGAGAGGAGGTTGCTGGCAGGGGCTGTCTCCACACTGAAAGGTGCTGGAGCTCAGAGGGCCTCGTCAGAGGGAAGGGACCAGCAAGGGGCTGGATGCCCAAGACCTCTTTGGCCCAGCAGCCTCAGGGCAGCAGGGAGAGCAAGAGGCCCAACTTGCCCCTAGGTCGGCTCTGCCCCTTCCCACACAGGCGGCCAGCCCAGCAGCTGCCTGACAGACTCTGGCTCCCCCGAGCTCTCTGCCGGTGCAGGGGGCAGATCAGACGTGTGCATGTGGTTCTGCCTTGTCCTGGGATTGTGGACACCCTGCCTTGCCCCCAGGCTCAGGGGCAAGGGCCCGGAGAGAGCACCACCCTGAAGCGCTTTTCTCCCGGGCTTGGGAGCATTGTGCACACCTGCTGGGAACAGTGGGCGGGAGCGCTTGCAAACCGGCCTTGGAGGCAGCCGGGGAGGTCTTCCAGTGGGAGAGGGCCGGTTGTGCTCAGAGGCCCCACAGGCCAGGGGCAGGACCCAGCAGGGCCCCTGCCCCTGGCCAGCCTTGCCCAGACCTTCCTGGCCTCCGGGGGTACTGCCCCACTAAGGGGCAGGCTGCGGGGCCTGGGTCCAGAGATGCCCGGGCGCCTCCCCAGGCTCATCCCCGCTGGTGCCTTTCCCCTGGGCCTAGGCCTCGGTTGAGGCCTCCTTGGAGAGGAGGTTGCTGGCAGGGGCTGTCTCCACACTGCAAGGT
Organism: Dama dama; assembly: GCF_033118175.1. Classification (NCBI taxonomy): domain Eukaryota; kingdom Metazoa; phylum Chordata; class Mammalia; order Artiodactyla; family Cervidae; genus Dama; species Dama dama. The sequence goes on along the minus strand of NW_026870997.1, from coordinate 875,845 downwards.
GCTGGAGCTCAGAGGGCCTCGTCAGCGGGAAGGGACCAGCAAGGGGCTGGATGCCCAAGACCTCTTTGGCCCAGCAGCCTCAGGGCAGCAGGGAGAGCAAGAGGCCCAACTTGCCCCTAGGTCGGCTCTGCCCCTTCCCACACAGGCAGCCAACCCAGCAGCTGCCTGACAGACTCTGGCTCCCCCGAGCTCTCTGCCGGTGCAGGGGTCAGGAACAGACGTGTGCATGTGGTTCTGCCTTGGTCTGGGAGTGTGGCCCCACTGCCTGGACCCCAGGCTCAGGGGCAAGGGCCCGGAGAGAGCAACACCCCGAAGCGCTTTTCTCCTGGCCTTGGGAGCGTTGTGCGTGCCTGGCGGGAACAGCGGGCGGGAGTGTTGGCAAACCCGCCTTTGGAGGCAGCCGGGGAGGTCTTCCAGTGAGAGAGGGCCGGTTGTGCTCAGAGGCCCCACAGGCCAGGGGCAGGACCCAGCAGGGACCCTGCCCCTGGCCAGCCTTGCCCAGACCTTCCTGGCCTCCGGGGGTACTGCCCCACCAAGGGGCAGGCTGCAGGGACTGGGTCCTGATATGCCCGTGCGCCTCCACTGGCTCATCCCCGCTGGTGCCTTTCCCCTGGGCCTAGGCCTCGGTTGAGGCCTCCTTGGAGAGGAGGTTGCTGGCAGGGGCTGTCTCCACACTGCAAGGTGCTGGAGCTCAGAGGGCCTCGTCAGAGGGAAGGGACCAGCAAGGGGCTGGATGCCCAAGACCTCTTTGGCCCAGCAGCCTCAGGGCAGCAGGGAGAGCAAGAGGCCCAACTTGCCCCTAGGTCGGCTCTGCCCCTTCCCACACAGGCGGCCAGCCCAGCAGCTGCCTGACAGACTCTGGCTCCCCCCAGCTCTCTGCCGGTGGAGGGGGCAGGAACAGACGTGTGCATGTTGTTGTGCCTTGGCCTGGGACTGTGGATCCCCTGCCTGGCCCCCAGGCTCAGGGGCAAGGGCCCGGAGAGACCACCACCCCGAAGCGCTTTTCTCCCGGGCTTGGGAGCATTGTGCGCGCCTGGCGGGAACAGTGGGCGGGAGTGCTTGCAAACAGGACTTTGGAGGCAGCCGGGGAGGTCTTCCAGTGGGAGAGGGCCGGTTGTGCTCAGAGGCCCCACAGGCCAGGGGCAGGACCCAGCAGGGCCCCTGACCCTGGCCAGCCTTGCCCAGACCTTCCTGGCCTCCGGGGGAACTGCCCCACCAAGGGGCAGGCTGCGGGGACTGGGTCCAGACATCCCCGGGCGCCTCCCCAGGCTCATCCCCGCTGGTGCCTTTCCCCTGGGCCTAGGCCTCGGTTGAGGCCTCCTTGGAGAGGAGGTTGCTGGCAGGGGCTGTCTCCACACTGCAAGGTGCTGGAGCTCAGAGGGCCTCGTCAGAGGGAAGGGACCAGTAAGGGGCTGGATGCCCAAGACGTCTTTGGCCCAGCAGCCTCAGGGCAGGAGGGAGAGCAAGAGGCCCAACTTGCCCCTAGGGCGGCTCTGCCCCTTCCCACACAGGCGGCCAACCCAGCAGCTGCCTGACAGACTCTGGCTCCCCCAAGCTCTCTGCCGGTGCAGGGGACAGGAACAGACGTGGGCATGTGGTTCTGCCTTGGCCTGGGAGTGTGTTCCCCATGCCTTGCCCCCAGGCTCAGGGGTAAGGGCCCGGAGAGAGCACCACCCCGAAGCGCTTTTCTCCCGGGCTTGGGAGCATTGTGCGAGCCTGGCGTGAACAGCGGGCGGGAGTGTTTGCAAACAGGACTTTGGAGGCAGCTGGGGAGGTCTTCCAGTGGGAGAGGGCCGGTTGTGCTCAGAGGCCTCACAGGCCAGGGGCAGGACCCAGCAGGTCCCCTGCCCCTGGCCAGCCTTGCCCAGACCTTCCTGGCCTCCGGGGGTACTGCCCCACCAAGGGGCAGGCTGCGGGGACTGGGTCCAGACATGTCCGTGCGCCTCCCCAGGATCATCCCCGCTGGTGCTTTTCCCCTGGGCGTAGGCCTCGGTTGAGGCCTCTTTGGAGAGGAGGTTGCTGGCAGGGGCTGTCTCCACACTGCAAGGTGCTGGAGCTCAGAGGGCCTCGTCAGAGGGAAGGGACCAGCAAAGGGCTGGATGCTCAAGACCTCTTTGACCCAGCAGCCTCAGGGCAGCAGGGAGAGCAAGAGGCCCAACTTGCCCCTAGGTCGGCTCTGCCCCGTCCCACACAGGCAGCCAGCCCAGCAGCAGCCTGGCAGTCTCTGGCTCCCCCGAGCTCTCTGCCGGTGTAGGGGGCAGGAACAGACGTGTGCATGTCGTTCTGCCTTGGCCTGGGAGTGTGTTCCAACTGCCTGGCCCCCAGGCTCAGGGGCAAGGGCCCGAGGAGAGCACCACCCCGAAGCGCTTTTCTCCCGGGCTTGGGAGCATTGTGCCTGCCTGGCGGGAACAGCGGGCGGGAGTGCTTGCAAACCGGCCTTTGGAGGCAGACGGGGAGGTCTTCCAGCGGGAGAGTGCCGGTTGTGCTCAGACGCCCCACAGGCCAGGGGCACGACCCAGCAGGGCCCCTGCCCCTCGCAGCCTTGCCCAGACATTCCTGGCCTCCGGGGGTACTGCCCCACCAAGGGGCAGGCTGCGGGGACTGGGTCCAGACATGCCCTTGCGCCTCCACTGGCTCATCCCCGCTGGTGCCTTTCCCCTGGGCCTAGGCCTCGGTTGAGGCCTCCTTGGAGAGGTTGCTGGCAGGGGCTGTCTCCACACTGCAAGGTGCTGGAGCTCAGAGGGCCTCGTCAGAGGGAAGGGACCAGTAAGGGGCTGGATGCCCAAGACGTCTTAGGCCCAGCAGCCTCAGGGCAGCAGGGAGAGGAAGAGGCCCAACTTGCCCCTAGGTCGGCTCTGCCCCTTCCCACACAGGCAGCCAACCCAGCAGCTGCCTGACAGACTCTGGCTCCCCCGAGCTCTCTGCCGGTGCAGGGGTCAGGAACAGACGTGTGCATGTGGTTCTGCCTTGGTCTGGGAGTGTGGACCCACTGCCTGGACCCCAGGCTCAGGGGCAAGGGCCCGGAGAGGGCAACACCCTGAAGCGCTTTTCTCCCGGGCTTGGGAGCATTGTGCGTGCCTGGCGGGAACAGCGGGCGGGAGTGTTGGCAAACCGGCCTTTGGAGGCAGCTGGGGAGGTCTTCCAGTGGGAGAGGGCCGGTTGTGCTCAGAGGCCCCACAGGCCAGGGGCAGGACCCAGCAGGGCCCCTGCCCCTGGCCAGCCTTGCCCAGACCTTCCTGGCCTCCGGGGGTACTGCCCCACCAAGGGGCAGGCTGCGGGGACTGGGTCCAGACATGCCCGTGCGCCTCCACTGGCTCATCCCCGCTGGTGCCTTTCCCCTGGGCCTAGGCCTCGGTTGAGGCCTCCTTGGAGAAGAGGTTGCTGGCAGGGGCTGTCGCCACACTGCAAGGTGCTGGAGCTCAGAGGGCCTCGTCAGAGGGAAGGGACCAGCAAGGGGCTGGATGCCCAAGACCTCTTTGGCCCAGCAGCCTCAGGGCAGCAGGGAGAGCAAGAGGCCCAACTTGCCCCTAGGTCGGCTCTGCCCCTTCCCACACAGGCGGCCAGCCCAGCAGCTGCCTGACAGACTCTGGCTCCCCCCAGCTCTCTGCCGGTGGAGGGGGCAGGAACAGACGTGTGCATGTGGTTCTGCCTTGGCCTGGGACTGTGGATCCCCTGCCTGGCCCCCAGGCTCAGGGGCAGGGGCCCGGAGAGACCACCACCCCGAAGCGCTTTTCTCCCGGGCTTGGGAGCATTGTGCGCGCCTGGCGGGAACAGTGGGCGGGAGTGCTTGCAAACCGGCCTTTGGAGGCAGCCGGGCAGGTCTTCCAGTGGGCAAGGGCCGGTTGTGCTCAGAGGCCCCACAGGCCAGGGGCAGGACCCAGCAGGGCCCCTGCCCCTGGCCAGCCTTGCCCAGACCTTCCTGGCCTCCGGGGGTACTGCCCCACCAAGGGGCAGGCTGCGGGGACAGGGTCCAGACATGCCCGGGCGCCTCCCCAGGCTCAACCCCGCTGGTGCCTTTCCCCTGGGCCTAGGCCTCGGTTGAGGCCTCCTTGGAGAGGAGATGGCTGGCAGGGGCTGTCTCCACACTGCAAGGTGCTGGAGCTCAGAGGGCCTCGTCAGAGGGAAGGGACCAGTAAGGGGCTGGATGCCCAAGACGTCTTTGGCCCTGCAGCCTCAGGGCAGCAGGGAGAGCAAGAGGCCCAACTTGCCCCTAGGTTGGCTCTGCCCCTTCCCACACAGGCGGCCAGCCCAGCACCTGCCTGAGAGACTCTGGCTCCCCCGAGCTCTCTGCTGGTGCAGGGGACAGGAACAGAGGTGTGCATGTGTTTCTGCCTTGGTCTGGGAGTGTGTTCCCCCTGCCTTGCCCACAGGCTCAGGGGCAAGGGCCCGGAGAGAGCACCACCCCGAAGCGCTTTTCTCCCGGGCTTGGGAGCATTGTGCGTGCCTGGCGGGAAGAGCGGGCAGGAGTGTTGGCAAACTGGCCTTTGGAGGCAGCCGGGGAGGTCTTCCAGTGGGAGAGGGCCGGTTGTGCTCAGAGGCCCCACAGGCCATGGGGAGGACCCATCAGGGCCCCTGCCCCTGGCCAGCCTTGCCCAGATCTTCCTGGCCTCCGGGGGTACTGCCCCACCAAGGGGCAGGCTGCGGGGACTGGGTCCAGACATGCCCGGGCGCCTCCCCAGGCTCATCCCCGCTGGTGCCTTTCCCCTGGGCCTAGGCCTCGGTTGAGGCCTCCTTGGAGAGGATGTTGCTGGCAGGGGCTGTCTCCACACTGCAAGGTGCTAGAGCTCAGAGGGCCTCGTCAGAGGGAAGGGACCAGCAAGGGGCTGGATGCCCAAGACCTCTTTGGCCCAGCAGCCTCAGGGCAGCAGGGAGAGCAAGAGGCCCAACTTGCCCCTAGGTCGGCTCTGCCCCTTCCCACACAGGCGGCCAGCCCAGCAGCTGCCTGACAGACTCTGGCTCCCCCCAGCTCTCTGCCGGTGGAGGGGGCAGGAACAGACGTGTGCATGTTGTTGTGCCTTGGCCTGGGACTGTGGATCCCCTGCCTGGCCCCCAGGCTCAGGGGCAAGGGCCCGAGGAGAGCACCACCCCGAAGCGCTTTTCTCCCGGGCTTGGGAGCATTGTGCGTGCCTGGCGGTAAGAGCGGGCAGGAGTGTTGGCAAACTGGCCTTTGGAGGCAGCCGGGGAGGTCTTCCAGTGGGAGAGGGCCGGTTGTGCTCAGAGGCCCCACAGGCCATGGGGAGGACCCAGCAGGGCCCCTGCCCCTGGCCAGCCTTGCCCAGATCTTCCTGGCCTCCGGGGGTACTGCCCCACCAAGGGGCAGGCTGCGGGGACTGGGTCCAGACATGCCCGGGCGCCTCCCCAGGCTCATCCCCGCTGGTGCCTTTCCCCTGGGCCTAGGCCTCGGTTGAGGCCTCATTGGAGAGGAGGTTGCTGGCAGGGGCTGTCTCCACACTGCAAGGTGCTGGAGCTCAGAGGGCCTCATCAGAGGGAAGGGACCAGCAAGTGGCTGGATGCCCAAGACAACTTTGGCCCAGCAGCCTCAGGGCAGCAGGGAGAGGAAGAGGCCCAACTTGCCCCTAGGTCGGCTCTGCCCCTTCCCACACAGGCGGCCAGCCCAGCAGCTGCCTGACAGATTCTGGCTCCCCCGAGCTCTCTGCCGGTGCAGGGGTCAGGAACAGACGTGTGCATGTGGTTCTGCCTTGGTCTGGGAGTGTGGACCAACTGCCTGGCCCCCAGGCTCAGGGGCAAGGGCCCGAGGAGAGCACCACCCCGAAGCGCTTTTCTCCCGGGCTTGGGAGCATTGTGCGTGCCTGGCGGGAACAGCGGGCGGGAGTGTTGGCAAACTGGCCTTTGGAGGCAGCCGGGGAGTTCTTCCAGTGGGAGAGGGCCGGTTGTGCTCAGAGGCCCCACAGGCCAGGGGCAGGACCCAGCAGGGCCCCTGCCCCTGGCCAGCCTTGCCCAGACCTTCCTGGCCTCCGGGGGTACTGCCCCACCAAGGGGCAGGCTGCGGGGACTGGGTCCAGACATGCCCGGGCGCCTCCCCAGGCTCATCCCCGCTGGTGCCTTTCCCCTGGGCCTAGGCCTCGGTTGAGGCCTCCTTGGAGAGGAGGTTGCTGGCAGGGGCTGTCTCCACACTGCAAGGTGCTGGAGCTCAGAGGGCCTCGTCAGAGGGAAGGGACCAGCAAGGGGCTGGATGCCCAAGACCTCTTTGGCCCAGCAGCCTCAGGGCAGCAGGGAGAGCAAGAGGCCCAACTTGCCCCTAGGTCGGCTCTGCCACTTCCCACACAGGCGGCCAGCCCAGCAGCTGCCTGACAGACTCTGGCTCCCCCGAGCTCTCTGCCGGTGCAGGGGGCAGGTCAGACGTGTGCATGTGGTTCTGCCTTGGCCTGGGAGTGTGGACACCCTGCCTTGCCCCCAGGCTCAGGGGCAAGGGCCCAGAGAGAGCACCACCCTGAAGCGCTTTTCTTCCGGGCTTAGGAGCATTGTGCCCGCCTGCTGGTAACAGTGGCCGGGAGCGCTTGCAAACCGGCCTTTGGAGGCAGCCGGGGAGGTCTTCCAGTGGGAGAGGGCCGGTTGTGCTCAGAGGCCCCACAGGCCAGGGGCAGGACCCAGCAGGGCCCCTGCCCCTGGCCAGTCTTACCCAGACCTTCCTGGCCTCCGGGGGTACTGCCCCACCAAGGGGCAGGCTGCGGGGACTGGGTCCAGACATGCTCGGGCGCCTCCCCTGGCTCATCCCCGCTGGTGCCTTTCCCCTGGGCCTAGGCCTCGGTTGAGGCCTCCTTGGAGAGGAGGTTGCTGGCAGGGGCTGTCTCCACACTGCAAGGTGCTGGAGCTCAGAGGGCCTCGTCAGAGGGAAGGGACCAGTAAGGGGCTGGATGCCCAAGACGTCTTTGGCCCAGCAGCCTCAGGGCAGCAGGGAGAGCAAGAGGCCCAACTTGCCCCTAGGGCGGCTCTGCCCCTTCCCACACAGGCGGCCAACCCAGCAGCTGCCTGACAGACTCTGGCTCCCCCAAGCTCTCTGCCGGTGCAGGGGACAGGAACAGACGTGGGCATGTGGTTCTGCCTTGGCCTGGGAGTGTGTTCCCCATGCCTTGCCCCCAGGCTCAGGGGCAAGGGCCCGGAGAGAGCACCACCCCGAAGCGCTTTTCTCCCGGGCTTGGGAGCATTGTGCAAGTCTGGCGTGAACAGCGGGTGGGAGTGTTGGCAAACAGGACTTTGGAGGCAGCCGGGGAGGTCTTCCAGTGGGAGAGGGCCGGTTGTGCTCAGAGGCCCCACAGGCCAGGGGCAGGACCCAGCAGGTCCCCTGCCCCTGGTCAGCCTTGCCCAGACCTTCCTGGCCTCCAGTGGTACTGCCCCACCAAGGGGCAGGCTGCGGGGACTGGGTCCAGACATGCCCGGGCGCCTCCCCAGGCTCATCCCCGCTGGTGCCTTTCCCCTGGGCCTAGGCCTCGGTTGAGGCCTCCTTGGAGAGGAGATTGCTGGCAGGTGCTGTCTCCACACTGCAAGGTGCTGGAGCTCAGAGGGCCTCGTCAGAGGGAAGGGACCAGCAAAGGGCTGGATGCCCAAGACGTCTTTGGCCCAGCAGCCTCAGGGCAGCAGGGAGAGCAAGAGGCCCAACTTGCCCCTAGGTCGGCTCTGCCCCTTCCCACACAGGCGGCCAGCCCAGCACCTGCCTGAGAGACTCTGGCTCCCCCGAGCTCTCTGCCGGTGTAGGGGGCAGGAACAGACGTGTTCATGTCGTTCTGTCTTGGCCTGGGAGTGTGTTCCCCCTGCCTGGCCCGCAGGCTTAGGGGCAAGGGCCCGGAGAGAGCACCACCCCGAAGCGCTTTTCTCCCGGGCTTGGGAGCATTGTGCGTGCCTGGCGGGAACAGCGGGCGGGAGTGCTTGCAAACCGGCCTTTGGAGGCAGACGGGGAGGTCTTCCAGCGGGAGAGTGCCGGTTGTGCTCAGACGTCCCACAGGCCAGGGGCAGGACCCAGCGCTGTCCCTGCCCCTGGCAGCCTTGCACAGACCTTCCTGGCCTCCGGGGGTACTGCCCCACCAAGGGGCAGGCTGCGGGGACTGGGTCCAGACATGCCCGGGCGCCTCCCCAGGCTCATCCCCGCTGGTGCCTTTCCCCTGGGCCTAGGCCTCGGTTGAGGCCTCCTTGGAGAGGAGGTTGCTGGCAGGGGCTGTCTCCACACTGCAAGGTGCTGGAGCTCAGAGGGCCTCGTCAGAGGGAAGGGACCAGCAAGGGGCTGGATGCCCAAGACCTCTTTGGCCCAGCAGCCTCAGGGCAGCAGGGAGAGGAAGAGGCCCAACTTGCCCCTAGGTCGGCTCTGCCCCTTCCCACACAGGCGGCCAGCCCAGCAGCTGCCTGACAGACTCTGGCTCCCCCGAGCTCTCTGCCGGTGCAGGGGTCAGGAACAGACGTGTGGATGTGGTTCTGCCTTGGTCTGGGAGTGTGGACCCACTGCCTGGCCCCCAGGCTCAGGGGCAAGGGCCCGGAGAGAGCACCACCCCGAAGCGCTTTTCTCCCGGGCTTGGGAGCATTGTGCGAGCCTGGCGTGTACAGTGGGCGGGAGTGTTTGCAAACAGGACTTTGGAGGCAGCTGGGGAGGTCTTCCAGTGGGAGAGGGCCGGTTGTGCTCAGAGGCCTCACAGGCCAGGGGCAGGACCCAGCAGGTCCCCTGCCCCTGGCCAGCCTTGCCCAGACCTTCCTGGCCTCCGGGGGTACTGCCCCACCAAGGGGCAGGCTGCGGGGACTGGGTCCAGACATGTCCGTGCGCCTCCCCAGGATCATCCCCGCTGGTGCTTTTCCCCTGGGCGTAGGCCTCGGTTGAGGCCTCTTTGGAGAGGAGGTTGCTGGCAGGGGCTGTCTCCACACTGCAAGGTGCTGGAGCTCAGAGGGCCTCGTCAGAGGGAAGGGACCAGCAAAGGGCTGGATGCCCAAGACCTCTTTGACCCAGCAGCCTCAGGGCAGCAGGGAGAGCAAGAGGCCCAACTTGCCCCTAGGTCGGCTCTGCCCCGTCCCACACAGGCAGCCAGCCCAGCAGCAGCCTGGCAGTCTCTGGCTCCCCCGAGCTCTCTGCCGGTGTAGGGGGCAGGAACAGACGTGTGCATGTCGTTCTCCCTTGGCCTGGGAGTGTGTTCCACCTGCCTGGCCCCCAGGCTCAGGGGCAAGGGCCCGAGGAGAGCACCACCCTGAAGCGCTTTTCTCCCGGGCTTGGGAGCATTGTGCGTGCCTGGCGGGAACAGCGGGTGGGAGTGCGTGCAAACAGGCCTTTGGAGGCAGACGGGGAGGTCTTCCAGCGGGAGGGTGCTGGTTGTGCTCAGACGCCCCACAGGCCAGGGGCAGGACCCAGCAGTGTCCCTGCCCCTGGCAGCCTTGCCCAGACCTTCCTGACCTCCGGGGGTACTGCCCCACCAAGGGGCAGGCTGCGGGGACTGGGTCCAGACATGCCCGGGCGCCTCCCCAGGCTCATCCCCGCTGGTGCCTTTCCCCTGGGCCTAGGCCTCGGTTGAGGCCGCCTTGGAGAGGAGGTTGCTGGCAGGGGCTGTCTCCACACTGCAAGGTGCTGGAGCTCAGAGGGCCTCATCAGAGGGAAGGGACCAGCAAGGGGCTGGATGCCCAAGACCTCTTTGGCCCAGCAGCCTCAGGGCAGCAGGGAGAGCAAGAGGCCCAACTTGCCCCTAGGTCGGCTCTGCCCCTTTCCACACAGGCCGCCAACCCAGCAGCTGCCTGGCAGACTCTGGCTCCCCCGAGCTCTCTGTCGGTGCAGGGGTCAGGAACAGACGAGTGCATGTGGTTCTGCCTTGGTCTGGGAGTGTGGACCCACTGCCTGGACCCCAGGCTCAGGGGCAAGGGTCCGGAGAGGGCAACACCCCGAAGCGCTTTTCTCCCGGGCTTGGGAGCATTGTGCGTGCCTGGCGGGAACAGCGGGCGGGAGTGCTTGCAAACCGGCCTTTGGAGGCAGCCGGGGAGGTCTTCCAGTGGGAGAGGGCCGGTTGTGCTCAGAGGCCCCACAGCCCAGGGGCAGGACCCAGCAGGGCCCCTGCCCCTGGCCAGCCTTGCCCAGACCTTCCTGGCCTCCGGGGGTACTGCCCAACCAAGGGGCAGGCTGCGGGGACTGGGTCCAGACATGCCCGTGCGCCTCCACTGGCTCATCCCCGCTGGTGCCTTTCCCCTGGGCCTAGGCCTCGGTTGAGGCCTCCTTGGAGAGGAGGTTGCTGGCAGGGGCTGTCTCCACACTGCAAGGTGCTGGAGCTCAGAGGGCCTCGTCAGAGGGAAGGGACCAGCAAGGGGCTGGATGCCCAAGACCTCTTTGGCCCAGCAGCCTCAGGGCAGCAGGGAGAGCAAGAGGCCCAACTTGCCCCTAGGTCGGCTCTGCCCCTTCCCACACAGGCGGCCAGCCCAGCAGCTGCCTGACAGACTCTGGCTCCCCCCAGCTCTCTGCCGGTGGAGGGGGCAGGAACAGACGTGTGCATGTGGTTCTGCCTTGGCCTGGGACTGTGGATCCCCTGCCTGGCCCCCAGGCTCAGGGGCAGGGGCCCGGAGAGACCACCACCCCGAAGCGCTTTTCTCCCGGGCTTGGGAGCATTGTGCGCGCCTGGCGGGAACAGTGGGCGGGAGGGCTTGCAAACCGGCCTTTGGAGGCGGCCGGGGAGGTCTTCCAGTGGGCAAGGGCCGGTTGTGCTCAGAGGCCCCACAGGCCAGGGGTAGGACCCAGCAGGGCCCCTGCCCCTGGCCAGCCTTGCCCAGACCTTCCTGGCCTCCGGGGGTACTGCCCCACCAAGGGGCAGGCTGCGGGGACAGGGTCCAGACATGCCCGGGCGCCTCCCCTGGCTCAACCCCGCTGGTGCCTTTTCCCTGGGCCTAGGCCTCGGTTGAGGCCTCCTTGGAGAGGAGATTGCTGGCAGGTGCTGTCTCCACACTGCAAGGTGCTGGAGCTCAGAGGGCCTCGTCAGAGGGAAGGGACAAGCAAGGGGCTGGATGCCCAAGACCTCTTTGGCCCAGCAGCCTCAGGGCAGCAGGGAGAGCAAGAGGCCCAACTTGCCCCTAGGTCGGCTCTGCCCCTTCCCACACAGGCGGCCAGCCCAGCAGCTGCCTGACAGACTCTGGCTCCCCCGAGCTCTCTGCCGGTGCAGGGGGCAGATCAGACGTGTGCATGTGGTTCTGCCTTGGCCTGGGAGTGTGGACACCCTGCCTTGCCCCCAGGCTCAGGGGCAAGGGCCCGGAGAGAGCACCACCCCGAAGCGCTTTTCTCCCGGGCTTGGGAGCATTGTGCGTGCCTGGCGGGAACAGCGCGCGGGAGTGCTTGCAAACCGGCCTTTGGAGGCAACCAGGGAGGTCTTCCAGCGGGAGAGTGCCGGTTGTGCTCAGACGCCCCACAGGCCAGGGGCAGGACCCAGCAGTGTCCCTGCCCCTGGCAGCCTTGCCCAGACCCTCCTGGACTCCGGGGTTACTATCCCACCAAGGGGCAGGCTGCGGGGACTGGGTCCAGACATGCCCGGGCGCCTCCCCAGGCTCATCCCCGCTGGTGCCTTTCCCCTGGGCCTAGGCCTCGGTTGAGGCCTCCTTGGAGAGGAGGTTGCTGGCAGGGGCTGTCTCCACACTGCAAGGTGCTGGAGCTCAGAGGGCCTCGTCAGAGGGAAGGGACCAGCAAGGGGCTGGATGCCCAAGACCTCTTTGGCCCAGCAGCCTCAGGGCAGCAGGGAGAGCAAGAGGCCCAACTTGCCCCTAGGTCGGCACTGCCCCTTCCCACACAGGCGGCCAGCCCAGCAGCTGCCTGACAGACTCTGGCTCCCCCCAGCTCTCTGCCGGTGGAGGGGGCAGGAACAGACGTGTGCATGTGGTTCTGCCTTGGCCTGGGACTGTGGATCCCCTGCCTGGCCCCCAGGCTCAGGGGCAAGGGCCCAGAGAGAGCACCACCCTGAAGCGCTTTTCTCACGGGCTTGGGAGCATTGTGCGTGCCTGGCGGGAACAGCGGGCGGGAGTGTTGGCAAACTGGCCTTTGGAGGCAGCCGGGGAGTTCTTCCAGTGGGAGAGGGCCGGTTGTGCTCAGAGGCCCCACAGGCCAGGGGCAGGACCCAGCAGGGCCCCTGCCCCTGGCCAGCCTTGCCCAGACCTTCCTGGCCTCCGGGGGTACTGCCCCACCAAGGGGCAGGCTGCGGGGACTGGGTCCAGACATGCCCGGGCGCCTCCCCAGGCTCATCCCCGCTGGTGCCTTTCCCCTGGGCCTAGGCCTCGGTTGAGGCCTCCTTGGAGAGGAGGTTGCTGGCAGGGGCTGTCTCCACACTGCAAGGTGCTGGAGCTCAGAGGGCCTCGTCAGAGGGAAGGGACCAGCAAGGGGCTGGATGCCCAAGACCTCTTTGGCCCAGCAGCCTCAGGGCAGCAGGGAGAGCAAGAGGCCCAACTTGCCCCTAGGTCGGCTCTGCCACTTCCCACACAGGCGGCCAGCCCAGCAGCTGCCTGACAGACTCTGGCTCCCCCGAGCTCTCTGCCGGTGCAGGGGGCAGGTCAGACGTGTGCATGTGGTTCTGCCTTGGCCTGGGAGTGTGGACACCCTGCCTTGCCCCCAGGCTCAGGGGCAAGGGCCCAGAGAGAGCACCACCCTGAAGCACTTTTCTTCCGGGCTTAGGAGCATTGTGCCCGCCTGCTGGTAACAGTGGCCGGGAGCGCTTGCAAACCGGCCTTTGGAGGCAGCCGAGGAGGTCTTCCAGTGGGAGAGGGCCGGTTGTGCTCAGAGGCCCCACAGCCCAGGGGCAGGACCCAGCAGGGCCCCTGCCCCTGGCCAGTCTTACCCAGACCTTCCTGGCCCCCGGGGGTACTGCCCCACCAAGGGGCAGGCTGCGGGGACTGGGTCCAGACATGCTCGGGCGCCTCCCCTGGCTCATCCCCGCTGGTGCCTTTCCCCTGGGCCTAGGCCTCGGTTGAGGCCTCCTTGGAGAGGAGGTTGCTGGCAGGGGCTGTCTCCACACTGCAAGGTGCTGGAGCTCAGAGGGCCTCGTCAGAGGGAAGGGACCAGTAAGGGGCTGGATGCCCAAGACCTCTTTGGCCCAGCAGCCTCAGGGCAGCAGGGAGAGCAAGAGGCCCAACTTGCCCCTAGGGCGGCTCTGCCCCTTCCCACACAGGCGGCCAACCCAGCAGCTGCCTGACAGACTCTGGCTCCCCCAAGCTCTCTGCCGGTGCAGGGGACAGGAACAGACGTGGGCATGTGGTTCTGCCTTGGCCTGGGAGTGTGTTCCCCATGCCTTGCCCCCAGGCTCAGGGGCAAGGGCCCGGAGAGAGCACCACCACGAAGCGCTTTTCTCCCGGGCTTGGGAGCATTGTGCGTTCCTGGCGGGAACAGCGGGCGGGAGTGCTTGCAAACCGGCCTTTCGAGGCAGACGGGGAGGTCTTCCAGCGGGAGAGTGCCGGTTGTGCTCAGACGCCCCACAGGCCAGGGGCAGGACCCAGCAGTGTCCCTGCCCCTGGCAGCCTTGCCCAGAGCTTCCTGGCCTCCGGGGGTACTGCCCCACCAATGGGCAGGCTGCGGGGACTGGGTCCAGACATGCCCGGGCGCCTCCCCAGGCTCATCCCCGCTGGTGCCTTTCCCCTGGGCCTAGGCCTCGGTTGAGGCCTCCTTGGAGAGGATGTTGCTGGCAGGGGCTGTCTCCACACTGCAAGGTGCTGGAGCTCAGAGGGCCTCGTCAGAGGGAAGGGACCAGCAAGGGGCTGGATGCCCAAGACCTCTTTGGCCCAGCAGCCTCAGGGCAGCAGGGAGAGGAAGAGGCCCAACTTGCCCCTAGGTCGGCTCTGCCCCTTCCCACACAGGCGGCCAGCCCAGCAGCTGCCTGACAGACTCTGGCTCCCCCGAGCTCTCTGCCGGTGCAGGGGGCAGATCAGACGTGTGCATGTGGTTCTGCCTTGTCCTGGGAGTGTGGACACCCTGCCTTGCCCCCAGGCTCAGGGGCAAGGGCCCGGAGAGAGCACCACCCTGAAGCGCTTTTCTCCCGGGCTTGGGAGCATTGTGCACGCCTGCTGGGAACAGTGGGCGGGAGCGCTTGCAAACCGGCCTTGGAGGCAGCCGGGGAGGTCTTCCAGTGGGAGAGGGCCGGTTGTGCTCAGAGGCCCCACAGGCCAGGGGCAGGACGCAGCAGGGCCCCTGCCCCTGGCCAGCCTTGCCCAGACCTTCCTGGCCTCCGGGGGTACTGCCCCACTAAGGGGCAGGCTGCGGGGCCTGGGTCCAGAGATGCCCGGGCGCCTCCCCAGGCTCATCCCCGCTGGTGCCTTTCCCCTGGGCCTAGGCCTCGGTTGAGGCCTCCTTGGAGAGGAGGTTGCTGGCAGGGGCTGTCTCCACACTGCAAGGTGCTGGAGCTCAGAGGGCCTCGTCAGCGGGAAGGGACCAGCAAGGTGCTGGATGCCCAAGACCTCTTTGGCCCAGCAGCCTCAGGGCAGCAGGGAGAGCAAGAGGCCCAACTTGCCCCTAGGTCGGCTCTGCCCCTTCCCACACAGGCAGCCAACCCAGCAGCTGCCTGACAGACTCTGGCTCCCCCGAGCTCTCTGCCGGTGCAGGGGTCAGGAACAGACGTGTGCATGTGGTTCTGCCTTGGTCTGGGAGTGTGGACCCACTGCCTGGACCCCAGGCTCAGGGGCAAGGGCCCGGAGAGAGCAACACCCCGAAGCGCTTTTCTCCTGGCCTTGGGAGCGTTGTGCGTGCCTGGCGGGAACAGCGGGCGGGAGTGTTGGCAAACCCGCCTTTGGAGGCAGCCGGGGAGGTCTTCCAGTGGGAGAGGGCCGGTTGTGCTCAGAGGCCCCACAGGCCAGGGGCAGGACCCAGCAGGGACCCTGCCCCTGGCCAGCCTTGCCCAGACCTTCCTGGCCTCCGGGGGTACTGCCCCACCAAGGGGCAGGCTGCAGGGACTGGGTCCTGATATGCCCGTGCGCCTCCACTGGCTCATCCCCGCTGGTGCCTTTCCCCTGGGCCTAGGCCTCGGTTGAGGCCTCCTTGGAGAGGAGGTTGCTGGCAGGGGCTGTCTCCACACTGCAAGGTGCTGGAGCTCAGAGGGCCTCGTCAGAGGGAAGGGACCAGCAAGGGGCTGGATGCCCAAGACCTCTTTGGCCCAGCAGCCTCAGGGCAGCAGGGAGAGCAAGAGGCCCAACTTGCCCCTAGGTCGGCTCTGCCCCTTCCCACACAGGCGGCCAGCCCAGCAGCTGCCTGACAGACTCTGGCTCCCCCGAGCTCTCTGCCGGTGCAGGGGTCAGGAACAGACGTGTGCATGTGGTTCTGCCTTGGTCTGGGAGTGTGGACCAACTGCCTGGCCCCCAGGCTCAGGGGCAAGGGCCCGAGGAGAGCACCACCCCGAAGCGCTTTTCTCACGGGCTTGGGAGCATTGTGCGTGCCTGGCGGGAACAGCGGGCGGGAGTGTTGGCAAACTGGCCTTTGGAGGCAGCCGGGGAGTTCTTCCAGTGGGAGAGGGCCGGTTGTGCTCAGAGGCCCCACAGGCCAGGGGCAGGACCCAGCAGGGCCCCTGCCCCTGGCCAGCCTTGCCCAGACCTTCCTGGCCTCCGGGGGTACTGCCCCACCAAGGGGCAGGCTGCGGGGACTGGGTCCAGACATGCCCGGGCGCCTCCCCAGGCTCATCCCCGCTGGTGCCTTTCCCCTGGGCCTAGGCCTCGGTTGAGGCCTCCTTGGAGAGGAGGTTGCTGGCAGGGGCTGTCTCCACACTGCAAGGTGCTGGAGCTCAGAGGGCCTCGTCAGAGGGAAGGGACCAGCAAGGGGCTGGATGCCCAAGACCTCTTTGGCCCAGCAGCCTCAGGGCAGCAGGGAGAGCAAGAGGCCCAACTTGCCCCTAGGTCGGCTCTGCCACTTCCCACACAGGCGGCCAGCCCAGCAGCTGCCTGACAGACTCTGGCTCCCCCGAGCTCTCTGCCGGTGCAGGGGGCAGGTCAGACGTGTGCATGTGGTTCTGCCTTGGCCTGGGAGTGTGGACACCCTGCCTTGCCCCCAGGCTCAGGGGCAAGGGCCCAGAGAGAGCACCACCCTGAAGCGCTTTTCTTCCGGGCTTAGGAGCATTGTGCCCGCCTGCTGGTAACAGTGGCCGGGAGCGCTTGCAAACCGGCCTTTGGAGGCAGCCGGGGAGGTCTTCCATTGGGAGAGGGCCGGTTGTGCTCAGAGGCCCCACAGGCCAGGGGCAGGACCCAGCAGGGCCCCTGCCCCTGGCCAGTCTTACCCAGACCTTCCTGGCCCCCGGGGGTACTGCCCCACCAAGGGGCAGGCTGCGGGGACTGGGTCCAGACATGCTCGGGCGCCTCCCCTGGCTCATCCCCGCTGGTGCCTTTCCCCTGGGCCTA
The DNA here is from genome assembly GCF_033118175.1 of Dama dama. Taxonomy (NCBI): domain Eukaryota; kingdom Metazoa; phylum Chordata; class Mammalia; order Artiodactyla; family Cervidae; genus Dama; species Dama dama. Next base: position 859,531 of record NW_026870997.1, on the reverse strand, counting down.
GGCCTCGGTTGAGGCCTCCTTGGAGAGGAGGTTGCTGGCAGGGGCTGTCTCCACACTGCAAGGTGCTGGAGCTCAGAGGGCCTCGTCAGAGGGAAGGGACCAGTAAGGGGCTGGATGCCCAAGACGTCTTTGGCCCAGCAGCCTCAGGGCAGCAGGGAGAGCAAGAGGCCCAACTTGCCCCTAGGGCGGCTCTGCCCCTTCCCACACAGGCGGCCAACCCAGCAGCTGCCTGACAGACTCTGGCTCCCCCAAGCTCTCTGCCGGTGCAGGGGACAGGAACAGACGTGGGCATGTGGTTCTGCCTTGGCCTGGGAGTGTGTTCCCCATGCCTTGCCCCCAGGCTCAGGGGCAAGGGCCCGGAGAGAGCACCACCACGAAGCGCTTTTCTCCCGGGCTTGGGAGCATTGTGCGTGCCTGGCGGGAACAGCGGGCGGGAGTGCTTGCAAACCGGCCTTTCGAGGCAGACGGGGAGGTCTTCCAGCGGGAGAGTGCCGGTTGTGCTCAGACGCCCCACAGGCCAGGGGCAGGACCCAGCAGTGTCCCTGCCCCTGGCAGCCTTGCCCAGACCTTCCTGGCCTCCGGGGGTACTGCCCCACCAAGGGGCAGGCTGCGGGGACTGGGTCCAGACATGCCCGGGCGCCTCCCCAGGCTCATCCCCGCTGGTGCCTTTCCCCTGGGCCTAGGCCTCGGTTGAGGCCTCCTTGGAGAGGATGTTGCTGGCAGGGGCTGTCTCCACACTGCAAGGTGCTGGAGCTCAGAGGGCCTCGTCAGAGGGAAGGGACCAGCAAGGGGCTGGATGCCCAAGACCTCTTTGGCCCAGCAGCCTCAGGGCAGCAGGGAGAGCAAGAGGCCCAACTTGCCCCTAGGTCGGCTCTGCCCCTTCCCACACAGGCGGCCAGCCCAGCAGCTGCCTGACAGACTCTGGCTCCCCCGAGCTCTCTGCCGGTGCAGGGGGCAGATCAGACGTGTGCATGTGGTTCTGCCTTGTCCTGGGAGTGTGGACACCCTGCCTTGCCCCCAGGCTCAGGGGCAAGGGCCCGGAGAGAGCACCACCCTGAAGCGCTTTTCACCCGGGCTTGGGAGCATTGTGCACGCCTGCTGGGAACAGTGGGCGGGAGCGCTTGCAAACCGGCCTTGGAGGCAGCCGGGGAGGTCTTCCAGTGGGAGAGGGCCGGTTGTGCTCAGAGGCCCCACAGGCCAGGGGCAGGACGCAGCAGGGCCCCTGCCCCTGGCCAGCCTTGCCCAGACCTTCCTGGCCTCCGTGGGTACTGCCCCACTAAGGGGCAGGCTGCGGGGCCTGGGTCCAGAGATGCCCGGGCGCCTCCCCAGGCTCATCCCCGCTGGTGCCTTTCCCCTGGGCCTAGGCCTCGGTTGAGGCCTCCTTGGAGAGGAGGTTGCTGGCAGGGGCTGTCTCCACACTGCAAGGTGCTGGAGCTCAGAGGGCCTCGTCAGCGGGAAGGGACCAGCAAGGGGCTGGATGCCCAAGACCTCTTTGGCCCAGCAGCCTCAGGGCAGCAGGGAGAGCAAGAGGCCCAACTTGCCCCTAGGTCGGCTCTGCCCCTTCCCACACAGGCAGCCAACCCAGCAGCTGCCTGACAGACTCTGGCTCCCCCGAGCTCTCTGCCGGTGCAGGGGTCAGGAACAGACGTGTGCATGTGGTTCTGCCTTGGTCTGGGAGTGTGGACCCACTGCCTGGACCCCAGGCTCAGGGGCAAGGGCCCGGAGAGAGCAACACCCCGAAGCGCTTTTCTCCTGGCCTTGGGAGCGTTGTGCGTGCCTGGCGGGAACAGCGGGCGGGAGTGTTGGCAAACCCGCCTTTGGAGGCAGCCGGGGAGGTCTTCCAGTGGGAGAGGGCCGGTTGTGCTCAGAGGCCCCACAGGCCAGGGGCAGGACCCAGCAGGGACCCTGCCCCTGGCCAGCCTTGCCCAGACCTTCCTGGCCTCCGGGGGTACTGCCCCACCAAGGGGCAGGCTGCAGGGACTGGGTCCTGATATGCCCGTGCGCCTCCACTGGCTCATCCCCGCTGGTGCCTTTCCCCTGGGCCTAGGCCTCGGTTGAGGCCTCCTTGGAGAGGAGGTTGCTGGCAGGGGCTGTCTCCACACTGCAAGGTGCTGGAGCTCAGAGGGCCTCGTCAGAGGGAAGGGACCAGCAAGGGGCTGGATGCCCAAGACCTCTTTGGCCCAGCAGCCTCAGGGCAGCAGGGAGAGCAAGAGGCCCAACTTGCCCCTAGGTCGGCTCTGCCCCTTCCCACACAGGCGGCCAGCCCAGCAGCTGCCTGACAGACTCTGGCTCCCCCGAGCTCTCTGCCGGTGGAGGGGGCAGGAATAGACGTGTGCATGTTGTTGTGCCTTGGCCTCGGACTGTGGATCCCCTGCCTGGCCCCCAGGCTCAGGGGCAAGGGCCCGTAGAGACCACCACCCCGAAGCGCTTTTCTCCCGGGCTTGGGAGCATTGTGCGCGCCTGGCGGGAACAGTGGGCGGGAGTGCTTGCAAACAGGATTTGGAGGCAGCCGGGGAGGTCTTCCAGTGGGAGAGGGCCGGTTGTGCTCAGAGGCCCCACAGGCCAGGGGCAGGACCCAGCAGGGCCCCTGCCCCTGGCCAGCCTTGCCCAGACTTTCCTGGCCTCCGGGGGTACTGCCCCACCAAGGGGCAGGCTGCGGGGACAGGGTCCAGACATGCCCGGGCGCCTCCCCTGGCTCAACCCCGCTGGTGCCTTTCCCCTGGGCCTAGGCCTCGGTTTAGGCCTCCTTGGAGAGGAGATTGCTGGCAGGGGCTGTCTCCACACTGCAAGGTGCTGGAGCTCAGAGGGCCTCGTCAGAGGGAAGGGACCAGTAAGGGGCTGGATGCCCAAGACGTCTTTGGCCCTGCAGCCTAAGGGCAGCAGGGAGAGCAAGAGGCCCAACTTGCCCCTAGGTCGGCTCTGCCCCTTCCCACACAGGCGGCCAGCCCAGCACCTGCCTGAGAGACTCTGGCTCCCCCGAGCTCTCTGCCGGTGCAGGGGACAGGAACAGACGTGTGCATGTGTTTCTGCCTTGGTCTGGGAGTGTGTTCCCCCTGCCTTGCCCACTGGCTCAGGGGCAAGGGCCCGGAGAGAGCACCACCCCGAAGCGCTTTTCTCCCGGGCTTGGGAGCATTGTGCGTGCCTGGCGGGAAGAGCGGGCAGGAGTGTTGGCAAACTGGCCTTTGGAGGCAGCCGGGGACGTCTTCCAGTGGGAGAGGGCCGGTTGTGCTCAGAGGCCCCACAGGCCATGGGGAGGACCCAGCAGGGCCCCTGCCCCTGGCCAGCCTTGCCCAGATCTTCCTGGCCTCCGGGGGTACTGCCCCACCAAGGGGCAGGCTGCGGGGACTGGGTCCAGACATGCCCGGGCGCCTCCCCAGGCTCATCCCCGCTGGTGCCTTTCCCCTGGGCCTAGGCCTCGGTTGAGGCCTCCTTGGAGAGGATGTTGCTGGCAGGGGCTGTCTCCACACTGCAAGGTGCTGTAGCTCAGAGGGCCTCGTCAGAGGGAAGGGACCAGCAAGGGGCTGGATGCCCAAGACCTCTTTGGCCCAGCAGCCTCAGGGCAGCAGGGAGAGCAAGAGGCCCAACTTGCCCCTAGGTCGGCTCTGCCCCTTCCCACACAGGCGGCCAGCCCAGCAGCTGCCTGACAGACTCTGGCTCCCCCGAGCTCTCTGCCGGTGGAGGGGGCAGGAACAGACGTGTGCATGTGGTTCTGCCTTGGTCTGGGAGTGTGGACCAACTGCCTGGCCCCCAGGCTCAGGGGCAAGGGCCCGAGGAGAGCACCACCCCGAAGTGCTTTTCTCCCGGGCTTGGGAGCATTGTGCGTGCCTGGCGGGAACAGCGGGCGGGAGTGTTGGCAAACTGGCCTTTGGAGGCAGCTGGGGATTTCTTCCAGTGGGAGAGGGCCGGTTGTGCTCAGAGGCCCCACAGGCCAGGGGCAGGACCCAGCAGGGCCCCTGCCCCTGGCCAGCCTTGCCCAGACCTTCCTGGCCTCCGGGGGTACTGCCCCACCAAGGGGCAGGCTGCGGGGACTGGGTCCAGACATGCCCGGGCGCCTCCCCAGGCTCATCCCCGCTGGTGCCTTTCCCCTGGGCCTAGGCCTCGGTTGAGGCCTCCTTGGAGAGGAGGTTGCTGGCAGGTGCTGTCTCCACACTGCAAGGTGCTGGAGCTCAGAGGGCCTCGTCAGAGGGAAGGGACCAGCAAAGGGCTGGATGCCCAAGACGTCTTTGGCCAGCAGCCTCAGGGCAGCAGGGAGAGCAAGAGGCCCAACTTGCCCCTAGGTCGGCTCTGCCCCTTCCCACACAGGCGGCCAGCCCAGCACCTGCCTGAGAGACTCTGGCTCCCCCGAGCTCTCTGCCGGTGTAGGGGGCAGGAACAGACGTGTTCATGTCGTTCTGTCTTGGCCTGGGAGTGTGTTCCCCCTGCCTGGCCCGCAGGCTTAGGGGCAAGGGCCCGGAGAGAGCACCACCCCGAAGCGCTTTTCTACCGGGCTTGGGAGCATTGTGCGTGCCTGGCGGGAACAGCGGGCGGGAGTGCTTGCAAACCGGCCTTTCGAGGCAGACGGGGAGGTCTTCCAGCGGGAGAGTGCCGGTTGTGCTCAGACGTCCCACAGGCCAGTGGCAGGACCCAGCGCTGTCCCTGCCCCTGGCAGCCTTGCACAGACCTTCCTGGCCTCCGGGGGTACTGCCCCACCAAGGGGCAGGCTGCGGGGACTGGGTCCAGACATGCCCGGGCCCCTCCCCAGGCTCATCCCCGCTGGTGCCTTTCCCCTGGGCCTAGGCCTCGGTTGAGGCCTCCTTGGAGAGGAGGTTGCTGGCAGGGGCTGTCTCCACACTGCAAGGTGCTGGAGCTCAGAGGGCCTCGTCAGAGGGAAGGGACCAGCAAGGGGCTGGATGCCCAAGACCTCTTTGGCCCAGCAGCCTCAGGGCAGCAGGGAGAGCAAGAGGCCCAACTTGCCCCTAGGTCGGCTCTGCCCCTTCCCACACAGGCGGCCAGCCCAGCAGCTGCCTGACAGACTCTGGCTCCCCCGAGCTCTCTGCCGGTGCAGGGGTCAGGAACAGACGTGTGCATGTGGTTCTGCCTTGGTCTGGGAGTGTGGACCAACTGCCTGGCCCCCAGGCTCAGGGGCAAGGGCCCGAGGAGAGCACCACCCCGAAGTGCTTTTCTCCCGGGCTTGGGAGCATTGTGCGTGCCTGGCGGGAACAGCGGGCGGGAGTGTTGGCAAACTGGCCTTTGGAGGCAGCCGGGGAGTTCTTCCAGTGGGAGAGGGCCGGTTGTGCTCAGAGGCCCCACAGGCCAGGGGCAGGACCCAGCAGGGCCCCTGCCCCTGGCCAGCCTTGCCCAGACCTTCCTGGCCTCCGGGGGTACTGCCCCACCAAGGGGCAGGCTGCGGGGACTGGGTCCAGACATGCCCGGGCGCCTCCCCAGGCTCATCCCCGCTGGTGCCTTTCCCCTGGGCCTAGGCCTCGGTTGAGGCCTCCTTGGAGAGGAGGTTGCTGGCAGGGGCTGTCTCCACACTGCAAGGTGCTGGAGCTCAGAGGGCCTCCTCAGAGGGAAGGGACCAGCAAGGGGCTGGATGCCCAAGACCTCTTTGGCCCAGCAGCCTCAGGGCAGCAGGGAGAGCAAGAGGCCCAACTTGCCCCTAGGTCGGCTCTGCCCCTTCCCACACAGGCGGCCAGCCCAGCAGCTGCCTGACAGACTCTGGCTCCCCCGAGCTCTCTGCCGGTGCAGGGGGCAGGTCAGACGTGTGCATGTGGTTCTGCCTTGGCCTGGGAGTGTGGACACCCTGCCTTGCCCCCAGGCTCAGGGGCAAGGACCCAGAGAGAGCACCACCCTGAAGCGCTTTTCTTCCGGGCTTAGGAGCATTGTGCCCGCCTGCTGGTAACAGTGGCCGGGAGCGCTTGCAAACCGGCCTTTGGAGGCAGCCGGGGAGGTCTTCCAGTGGGAGAGGGCCGGTTGTGCTCAGAGGCCCCACAGGCCAGGGGCAGGACCCAGCAGGTCCCCTGCCCCTGGCCAGCCTTTCCCAGACCTTCCTGGCCTCCGGGGGTACTGCCCCACCAAGGGGCAGGCTGCGGGGACTGGGTCCAGACATGCCTGGTCGCCTCCCCAGGCTCATCCCCGCTGGTGCCTTTCCCCTGGTCCTAGGTCTCGGTTGAGGCCTCCTTGGAGAGGAGGTTGCTGGCAGGGGCTGTCTCCACACTGCAAGGTGCTGGAACTCAGAGGGCCTCGTCAGAGGGAAGGGACAAGCAAAGGGCTGGATGCCCAAGACCTCTTTGGCCCAGCAGCGTCATGGCAGCAGGGAGAGCAAGAGGCCCAACTTGCCCCTAGGTCGGCTCTGCCCCTTCCCACAAAGGCGGCCAGCCCAGCAGCTGCCTGACAGACTCTGGCTCCCCCGAGCTCTCTGCCGGTGCAGGGGTCAGGAACAGACGTGTGCATGTGGTTCTGCCTTGGCCTGGGAGTGTGGACCCCCTGCCTGGCCCCCAGTCTCAGGGGCAAGGGCCCGGAGAGAGCACCACCCCGAAGCGCTTTTCTCCCGGGATGGGAGCATTGTGCGCGCTTGGTGGGAACAGTGGGCGGGAGTGCATGCAAAACGGCCTTTGGAGGCAGCCGGGGAGGTCTTCCAGTGGGAGAGGGCCGGTTGTGCTCAGAGGCCCCACAGGCCAGGGGCAGGACCCAGCAGGGCCCCTGCCCCTGGCCAGCCTTGCCCAGACCTTCCTGGCCTCCGGGGGTACTGCCCCACCAAGGGGCAGGCTGCGGGGACTGGGTCCAGACATGCTCGGGCGCCTCCCCTGGCTCATCCCCGCTGGTGCCTTTCCCCTGGGCCTAGGCCTCGGTTGAGGCCTCCTTGGAGAGGAGGTTGCTGGCAGGGGCTGTCTCCACACTGCAAGGTGCTGCAGCTCAGAGAGCCTCGTCAGAGAGAAGGGACCAGTAAAGGGCTGGATGCCCAAGACATCTTTGGCCCAGCAGCCTCAGGGCAGCAGGGAGAGCAAGAGGCCCAACTTGCCCCTAGGTCGGCTCTGCCCCTTCCCACACAGGCGGCCAACCCAGCAGCTGCCTGACAGACTCTGGCTCCCCCAAGCTCTCTGCCGGTGCAGGGGACAGGAACAGACGTGGGCATGTGGTTCTGCCTTGGCCTGGGAGTGTGTTCTCCCTGCCTTGCCCCCAGGCTCATGGGCAAGGGCCCGGAGAGAGCACCACCCCGAAGCGCTTTTCTCCCGGGCTTGGGAGAATTGTGCGTGCCTGGCGGGAACAGCGGGCGGGAGTGTTGGCAAACCGGCCTTTGGAGGCACCCGGGGAGGTCTTCCAGTGGGAGAGGGCCGGTTGTGCTCAGAGGCCCCACAGGCCAGGGGCAGGGCCCAGCAGGGCCCCTGCCCCTGACCAGCCTTGCCCAGACCTTCCTGGCCTCCGGGGGTACTGCCTCACCAAGGGGCAGGCTGCGGGGACTGGGTCCAGACATGCCCGGGCGCCTCCCCAGGCTCTTCCCAGCTGGTGCCTTTCCCCTGGGGCTAGGCCTCGGTTGAGGCCTCCTTGGAGAGGAGGTTGCTGGCAGAGGCTGTCTCCACACTGCAAGGTGCTGGAGCTCAGAGGGCCTCGTCAGAGGGAAGGGACCAGCAAGGGGCTGGATGCCCAAGACCTCTTTGGCCCAGCAGCCTCAGGGCAGCAGGGAGAGCAGAGGCCCAACATGCCCCTAGGTCGGCTCTGCCACTTCCCACACAGGCGGCCAGCCCAGCACCTGCCTGACAGACTCTGGCTCCCCCGAGCTCTCTGCCGGTGTAGGGGGCAGGAACAGACGTGTGCATGTCGTTCTCCCTTGGCCTGGGAGTGTGTTCCACCTGCCTGGCCCCCAGGCTCAGGGGCAAGGGCCCGAGGAGAGCACCACCCTGAAGCGCTTTTCTCCCGGGCTTGGGTGCATTGTGCGTGCCTGGCGGGAACAGCGGGTGGGAGTGCGTGCAAACAGGCCTTTGGAGGCAGACGGGGAGGTCTTCCAGCGGGAGGGTGCTGGTTGTGCTCAGACGCCCCACAGGCCAGGGGCAGGACCCAGCAGTGTCCCTGCCCCTGGCAGCCTTGCCCAGACCTTCCTGACCTCCGGGGGTACTGCCCCACCAAGGGGCAGGCTGCGGGGACTGGGTCCAGACATGCCCGGGCGCCTCCCCAGGCTCATCCCCGCTGGTGCCTTTCCCCTGGGCCTAGGCCTCGGTTGAGGCCGCCTTGGAGAGGAGGTTGCTGGCAGGGGCTGTCTCCACACTGCAAGGTGCTGGAGCTCAGAGGGCCTCATCAGAGGGAAGGGACCAGCAAGGGGCTGGATGCCCAAGACCTCTTTGGCCCAGCAGCCTCAGGGCAGCAGGGAGAGCAAGAGGCCCAACTTGCCCCTAGGTCGGCTCTGCCCCTTTCCACACAGGCCGCCAACCCAGCAGCTGCCTGGCATACTCTGGCTCCCCCGAGCTCTCTGCCGGTGCAGGGACCAGGAACAGACGTTTGCATGTGGTTCTGCCTTGGCCTGGGAGTGTGTTCCCCCTGCATTGCCCCCAGGCTCAGGGGCAAGGGACCGGTGAGAGCACCACCCCGAAGCGCTTTTCTCCCGGGCTTGGGAGCATTGTGCGTGCCTGGCGGGAACAGCGGGCATGAGTTCTTGCAAACTGTCCTTTGGAGGCAGCCGGGGAGGTCTTCCAAGGGCCCGGACTGATCACCACCCCAAAATGCTTTTCTCCCGGGCTTGGGAGCATTGTGTGCGGCTGTCGGGAACAGCGGACATGAGTGCTTGCAAACCGGCCTTTGGAGGCCGCCCGGGAGGTCTTCCAAGCGCCCGGAGAGAACACTACCCCAAAATGCTTTTCTTCCGGGCTTGGGAGCATTGTGCGCGCGTGGCGGGAACAGCAGGCAGGAGTGCTTGCAAACCGGCCTTTGGAGGCAGCCGGGGAGGTCTTCCAAGGGCCCGGAGAGAGCACCACCTCGAAGCGCTTTTCTCTCGGGTTTTGGAGCATTGTGTGCGGCTGGTGGGACAGCGGGAGGGAATTCTTGCAAACCGGCATTTGGCAGCAGCCAGAGAAGTCTTCCAAGGGCGCGGAGAGAGCACCACCCCGAAGCGCTTTTCTCCGGGGTTTTGGAACATTGTGTGTGCCTGGCGGGAACAGCGAGTGGGAATGCTTGCAAACCGGCCTTTGGGGGCAGCCGGTGAGGTCCTCCATGGTCCCTGAGAGAACACCACCCCGAAGCGCTTTTCTCACGGTCTTGGGAGCATTGTGCGTGGCTGGCGGGAACAGCGGGCATGAGTGCTTGCAAACTGTCCTTTGGAGGCAGCCGGGGAGGTCTTCCAAGGGCCGGACTGATCACCACCCCAAAATGCTTTTCCCTCGGGCTTGGGAGCATTGTGCGCGGCTGTCGGGAACAACGGACGTGAATGCTTGCAAACCGGCCTTTGGAGGCAGCCCGGGAGGTCTTCCAAGGGCCCGGAGAGAGCACCACCCCAAAATGCTTTTCTCCCGGGCTTGGGAGCATTGTGCGTGGCTGGCGGAAGCAGCGGGAATGAGTACTTACAAACCGGCCTTTGGGGGCAGCCGGGGAGGTCTTGAAAGTGCCCGGAGAGAGCACCACCCCGAAGCGCTTTTCTCCCGGGCTTGGGAACATTGTGCGCGGCTGGCGGGAACAGCAGGCAGGACTGCTTGCAAACTGGCCTTTGGAGGCAGCCGGGGAGGTCTTCCAAGGGCCCGGAGTGAGAACCACCCCAAAATGCTTTTCTCCCGGGCTTGGGAGCATTGTGCGCGGCTGGTGGGAACAACGGGCATGAGTGCTTGCAAACCGGCCTTTGGAGGCAGCCGGGGACGTCTTCCAAGGGCCCGGAGAGAGCACCACCCCGAAGCGCTTTTCTCCCGGGCTTGGGAGCATTGTGCGCGGCTGGCGGGAACAGCAGGCAGGACTGCTTGCAAACTGGCCTTTGGAGGCAGCCGGGGAGGTCTTCCAAGGGGCCGGAGTGAGCACCACCCCAAAATGCTTTTCTCCCGGGCTTGGGAGCATTGTGCGCGGCTGGTGGGAACAACGGGCATGAGTGCTTGCAAACCGGCTTTTGGAGGCAGCCGGGGACGACTTCCAAGGGCCCGGAGAGATCACCACCCCGAAGCACTTTTCTCCCGGGCTTGGGAGCATTGTGCGTGGCTGGCGGGAACAGCAGGAAGGAGTCCTTGCAAACCGGCCTTTGGAGGCAGCGGGGGAGGTCTTCCAAGGGCCTGTAGAGAGCACCACCCCGAAGTGCTTTTCTCCCGGGCTTGGGAGTATTGTGCGCGGGTGGCGGGAACAGCAGGCAGGAGTGCTTGAAAACCGGCCTTTGCAGGCAGCCGGGGAGGTCTTCCAGGGCCCGGTGTGAGCACCACCCCAAAAAGCTTTTCTCCCGGGCTTGGGAGCATTGTGCGCGGCTGGTGGGAACAGCGGGCATGAGTGCTTGCAAACTGGCCACTGGAGGCAGCCGGGGAGGTCTTCCAAGGGCCTGTAGAGAGCACCACCCCAAAATGCTTCTCTCCCGGGCTTGGGAGCATTGTGCGTGGCTGGCGGGAACAGCAGGAAGGAGTCCTTGCAAACCGGCCTTTGGAGGCAGCCGGGGAGGTCTTCCAAGGGCCTGTAGAGAGCACCACCCCGAAGCGCTTTTCTCCCGGGCTTAGGAGCATTGTGCGCAGGTGGCGGGAACAGCAGGCAGGAGTGCTTGAAAACTGGCCTTTGGAGGCAGCCGGGGAGGTCTTCCAGGGCCCGGTGTGAGCACCACCCCAAAAAGCTTTTCTCCCGGGCTTGGGAGCATTGTGCGCGGCTGGTGGGAACAGCGGACATGAGTGCTTGCAAACTGGCCATTGGAGGCAGCCGGGGAGGTCTTCCAAGGGCCCGGTGTGAGCACCACCCCAAAATGCTTTTCTCCCGGGCTTGGGAGCATTGTGCGTGGCTGGCGGGAACAGCAGGAAGGAGTCCTTGCAAACCGGCCTTTGGAGGCAGCCGGGGAGGTCTTCCAAGGGCCTGTAGAGAGCACCACCCCGAAGCGCTTTTCTCCCGCGCTTGGGAGCATTCTGCGCGGGTGGCGGGAACAGCAGGCAGGAGTGCTTGAAAACCATCCTTTGGAGGCAGCCGGGGAGGTCTTCCAGGGCCCGGAGTGAGCACCACCCCAAAATGCTTTTCTCCCGGGCTTGGGAGCATTGTGCGTGGCTGGCGGGAACAGCAGGAAGGAGTCCTTGCAAACCGGCCTTTGGAGGCAGCCGGGGAGGTCTTCCAAGGGCCTGTAGAGAGCACCACCCCGAAGCGCTTTTCTCCCGGGCTTGGGAGCATTGTGCGCGGGTGGCGGGAACAGCAGGCAGGAGTGCTTGAAAACCGTCCTTTGGAGGCAGCCGGGGAGGTCTTCCAGGGCCCGGTGTGAGCACCACCCCAAAATGCTTTTCTCCCGGGCTTGGGAGCATTGTGCGCGGATGGCGGGAACAGCGAGTGGGAGTGCTTGCAAACCGGCCTTTGGGGGCACCCCGGGAGGTCTTCCATGGGCACGGAGAGAACACCACCCCGAAGCGCTTTTCTCCGGGGTTTTGGAGGATTGTGCGTGGCTGGCGGGAACAGCGAGTGGGAGTGCTTGCAAACCGGCCTTTGGGGGCAGCCAGGGAGGTCCTCCATTGGCACGGAGAGAACACCACCCCGAAGCGCTTTTCTCCCGGTCTTGGGAGCATTGTGCGAGGCTGGCGGGAACAGCGGGCGGGAGTGCTTGCAAACCGGCCTTTGGAGGCAGCTTGGGAGGTCTTCCAAGGGCCCGGAGAGAGCACCATCCCGAAGCACTTTTCTCACGGAATTGGGAGCATTGTTCGCGGCTGTCGGGAACAGAGGACATGAGTGCTTGCAAACCGGCCTTTAGAGGCAGCCGGGGAGTCTTCCAAGGGCCCGGAGAGAGACCACCCCAAAATGCTTTTCTCCCGGGCTTGGGAGCATTGTGTGCGGCTGGCGGGTCAGCGGGAGGGAGTTCTCGAAAACCAGCCTTTGGAGGCAGCCGGGGAGGTCTTCCAAGGGCCAGGAGAGAGCACCACCCCGAAGCGCTTTTCTCCCGGGCTTGGGAGCATTGTGCGCGGCTGGCGGGAACAGCGGGATTGAGTGCTTGCAAACCGGCCTTTGGAGGCAGCCGGGGAGGTCTTCCAAGGGCCGGGAGAGAGCACCACCCCGAAGCGCTTTTCTCCTAGGCTTGGGAGCATTGTGCGCGGCTGACGGGAACAGCGGGCATGAGTGCTTGCAAACCGGCCTTTGGAGACAAACGGGGAGGTCTTCCAAGGGCCCGTAGAGAGCACCACCCCGAAGCGCTTTTCTCCCGTGATTGGGAGCATTGTGTGCGGCTGGCGGGACAGCGGGAGGGAGTACTTGAAATCCAGCCTTTGGAGGCAGCCGGGGAGGTCTTCCAAGGGCCGGGAGAGAGCACCACCCTGAAGGGCTTTTCTCCTGGGCTTGGAGCATTTGCACGGATGGCGGGAACAGCGAGTGGGAGTGCTTGCAAACCGGCATTTGGGGGCAGCCCGGGAGGTCTTTCTTGGGCCCAGAGAGAACACCACCCCGAAACGCTTTTCTCCCGGGCTTGGGAGCATTGTGCGCGGGTGGCGGGAACAGCAGGCAGAAGTGCTTGCAAACCGGCCTTGGAGGCAGCCGGGGAGGTCTTCCAAATCCCGGAGTGAGCACCACCCCAAAATGCTTTTCTCCCGGGCTTGGGAGCATTGTGCGCAGCTGGCGTGAACAGCGGGATTGAGTGCTTGCAAACCAGCCTTTGGAGGCAGCCGGGGAGGTCTTCCAGCGGGAGAGTGCCAGTTGTTCTCAGAGGCCCCACAGGCCAGGGGCAGGACCCAGCAGTGTCCCTGCCTCTGGCAGCCTTGCCCAGACCTTCCTGGCCTCCGGGGGTACTGCCCCACCAAGGGGCAGGCTGCGGGGCCTGGGTCCAGACATGCCCGGGCGCCTCCCCAGGCTCATCCCCGCTGGTGCCTTTCCCCTGGGCCTAGGCCTCGGTTGAGGCCTCCTTGGAGAGGAGGTTGCCGGCAGGGGCTGTCTGCACACTGCAAGGTGCTGGAGCTCAGAGGGCCTCGTCAGAGGGAAGGGACCAGCAAAGGGCTGGATGCCCAAGACCTCTTTGACCCAGCAGCCTCAGGGCAGCAGGGAGAGCAAGAGGCCCAACTTGCCCCTAGGTCGGCTCTACCCCGTCCCACACAGGCAGCCAGCCCAGCAGCAGCCTGGCAGTCTCTGGCTCCCCCGAACTCTCTGCCGGTGTAGGGGGCAGGAACAGACGTGTGCATGTCGTTCTGCCTTGGCCTGGGAGTGTGTTCCCCCTGCCTGTCCCCCAGGCTCAGGGGCAAGGGCCCGGAGAGATCACCACCCCGAAGCGCTTTTCTCCCGGGCTTGGGAGCATTGTGCGTGCCTGGCGGGAACAGCAGGCGGGAGTGCTTGCAAACCGGCCTTTGGAGGCAGCCGGGGAGGTCTTCCAGCGGGAGAGTGCCGGTTGTGCTCAGACGCCCCACAGGCCAGGGGCAGGACCCAGCAGTGTCCCTGCCCCTGGCAGCCTTGCCCAGACCCTCCTGGCCTCCGGGGGTACTGCCCCACCAAGGGGCAGGCTGCGGGGACTGGGTCCAGACATGGCCGGGCGCCTCCCCAGGCTCATCCCCGCTGGTGCCTTTCCCCTGGGCCTAGGCCTCGGTTGAGGCCTCCTTGGAGAGGAGGTTGCTGGCAGGGGCTGTCTCCACACTGCAAGGTGCTGGAGCTCAGAGGGCCTCGTCAGAGGGAAGGGACCAGGAAGGGGCTGGATGCCCAAGACCTCTTTGGCCCAGCAGCCTCAGGGCAGCAGGGAGAGGAAGAGGCCCAACTTGCCCCTAGGTCGGCTCTGCCCCTTCCCACACAGGCGGCCAGCCCAGCAGCTGCCTGACAGACTCTGGCTCCCCCGAGCTCTCTGCCGGTGCAGGGGTCAGGAACAGACGTGTGCATGTGGTTCTGCGTTGGTCTGGGAGTGTGGACCCACTGCTTCGCCCCCACGCTCAGGGGCAAGGGCCCGGAGAGAGCACCACCCCGAAGCGCTTTTCTCCCGGGCTTGGGAGAATTGTGCGTGCCTGGCGGGAACAGCGGGCGGGAGTGTTGGCAAACCGGCCTTTGGAGGCAGCCGGGGAAGTCTTCCAGTGGGAGAGGGCCGGTTGTGCTCAGAGGCCCCACAGGCCAGGGGCAGGACCCAGCAGGGCCCCTGCCCGTGGCCAGCCTTGCCCAGACCTTCCTGGCTTCCGGGGGTACTGCCCCACCAAGGGGCAGGCTGCGGGGACTGGGTCCAGACATGCCCGGGCGCCTCCCCAGGCTCATCCCCGCTGGTGCCTTTCCCCTGGGCCTAGGCCTCGGTTGAGGCCTCCTTGGAGAGGAGGTTGCTGGCAGGGGCTGTCTCCACACTGCAAGGTGCTGGAGCTCAGAGGGCCTCGTCAGAGGGAAGGGACAAGCAAGGGGCTGGATGCCCAAGATCTCTTTGACCCAGCAGCCTCAGGGCATCAGGGAGAGCAAGAGGCGGAACTTGCCCCTAGGTCGGCTCTGCCCCTTCCCACACAGGCGGCCAGCCCAGCAGCTGCCTGACAGACTTTGGCTCCCCCGAGCTCTCTGCCGGTGCAAGGGGCAGGAACAGACGTGTGCATGTCGTTCTGCCTTGGCCTGGGAGTGTGGACACCCTGCCTGGCCCACAGGCTCAGGGGAAAGGGCCCGGAGAGAGCACCACCCCGAGGCGATTTTCTCCCGGGCTTGGGAGCGTTGTGCGCCCTTGGTTGGAACAGTGGGCGGGAGTGCTTGCAAACCGGCCTTTGGAGGCAGCCGGGGACGTCTTCCAGTGGGAGAGGGCCGGTTGTGCTCAGAGGCCCCACAGGCCAGGGGCAGGACCCAGCAGGTCCCCTGCCCCTGGCCAGCCTTTCCCAGACCTTCCTGGCCTCCGGGGGTACTGCCCCACCAAGGGGCAGGCTGCGGGGACTGGGTCCAGACATGCCCGGGCGCCTCCCCAGGCTCATCCCCGCTGGTGCCTTTCCCCTGGGCCTAGGCCTCGGTTGAGGCCTCCTTGGAGAGGAGGTTGCTGGCAGGGGCTGTCTCCACACTGCAAGGTGCTGGAGCTCAGAGGGCCTCGTCAGAGGGAAGGGACCAGCTAGGGGCTGGATGCCCAAGACCTCTTTGGCCCAGCAGCCTCAGGGCAGCAGGGAGAGGAAGAGGCCCAACTTGCCCCTAGGTCGGCTCTGCCCCTTCCCACACAGGCGGCCAGCCCAGCACCTGCCTGACAGACTCTGGCTCCCCAGAGCTCTCTACCGGTGCAGGGGTCAGGAACAGACGTGTGCATGTGGTTCTGCCTTGGTCTGGGAGTGTGGACCCACTGCCTGGCCCCCAGGCTCAGGGGCAAGGGCCCGGAGAGAGCACCACCCCGAAGCGCTTTTCTCCCGGGCTTGGGAGCATTGTGCGAGCCTGGCGTGAACAGCGGGCGGGAGTGTTTGCAAACAGGACTTTGGAGGCAGCTGGGGAGGTCTTCCAGTGGGAGAGGGCCGGTTGTGCTCAGAGGCCTCACAGGCCAGGGGCAGGACCCAGCAGGGCCCCTGCCCCTGGCCAGCCTTGCCCAGACCTTCCTGGCCTCCGGGGGTACTGCCCCACCAAGGGGCAGGCTGCGGGGACTGGGTCCAGACATGTCCATGCGCCTCCCCAGGATCATCCCCGCTGGTGCTTTTCCCCTGGGCGTAGGCCTCGGTTGAGGCCTCTTTGGAGAGGAGGTTGCTGGCAGGGGCTGTCTCCACACTGCAAGGTGCTGGAGCTCAGAGGGCCTCGTCAGAGGGAAGGGACCAGCAAAGGGCTGGATGCCCAAGACCTCTTTGACCCAGCAGCCTCAGGGCAGCAGGGAGAGCAAGAGGCCCAACTTGCCCCTAGGTCGGCTCTGCCCCGTCCCACACAGGCAGCCAGCCCAGCAGCAGCCTGGCAGTCTCTGGCTCCCCCGAGCTCTCTGCCGGTGTAGGGGGCAGGAACAGACGTGTGCATGTCGTTCTGCATTGGCCTGGGAGTGTGTTCCAACTGCCTGGCCCCCAGGCTCAGGGGCAAGGGCCCGGAGAGAGCACCACCCCGAAGCGCTTTTCTCCCGGGCTTGGGAGCATTGTGCGTGCCTGGCGGGAACAGCGGGCGGGAGTGCTTGCAAACCGGCCTTTGGAGGCAGACGGGGAGGTCTTCCAGCGGGAGAGTGCCGGTTGTGCTAAGACGCCCCACAGGCCAGGGGCACGACCCAGCAGGGCCCCTGCCCCTCGCAGCCTTGCCCAGACCTTCCTGGCCTCCGGGGGTACTGCCCCACCAAGGGGCAGGCTGTGGGGACTGGGTCCAGACATGCCCGTGCGCCTCCACTGGCTCATCCCCGCTGGTGCCTTTCCCCTGGGCCTAGGCCTCGGTTGAGGCCTCCTTGGAGAGGAGGTTGCTGGCAGGGGCTGTCTCCACACTGCAAGGTGCTGGAGCTCAGAGGGCCTCGTCAGAGGGAAGGGACCAGCAAGGGGCTGGATGCCCAAGACCTCTTTGGCCCAGCAGCCTCAGGGCAGCAGGGAGAGCAAGAGGCCCAACTTGCCCCTAGGTCGGCTCTGCCCCTTCCCACACAGGCGGCCAGCCCAGCAGCTGCCTGACAGACTCTGGCTCCCCCCAGCTCTCTGCCGGTGGAGGGGGCAGGAACAGACGTGTGCATGTGGTTCTGCCTTGGCCTGGGACTGTGGATCCCCTGCCTGGCCCCCAGGCTCAGGGGCAGGGGCCCGGAGAGACCACCACCCCGAAGCGCTTTTCTCCGGGGTTTTGGAACATTGTGTGTGCCTGGCGGGAACAGCGAGTGGGAATGCTTGCAAACCGGCCTTTGGGGGCAGCCGGGGAGGTCCTCCATGGTCCCTGAGAGAACACCACCCCGAAGCGCTTTTCTCACGGTCTTGGGAGCATTGTGCGCGGCTGGCGGAAGCAGCGGGAATGAGTACTTACAAACCGGCCTTTGGAGGCAGCCGGGGAGGTCTTGAAAGTGCCCGGAGAGAGCACCACCCCGAAGCGCTTTTCTCCCGGGCTTGGGAGCATTGTGCACGCCTGCTGGGAACAGTGGGCGGGAGCGCTTGCAAACCGGCCTTTGGAGGCAGCCGGGGAGGTCTTCCAGTGGGAGAGGGCCGGTTGTGCTCAGAGGCCCCACAGGCCAGGGGCAGGACGCAGCAGGGCCCCTGCCCCTGGCCAGCCTTGCCCAGACCTTCCTGGCCTCCGGGGGTACTGCCCCACAAAGGGGCAGGCTGCGGGGACTGGGTCCAGACATGCTCGGGCGCCTCCCCTGGCTCATCCCCGCTGGTGCCTTTCCCCTGGGCCTAGGCCTCGGTTGAGGCCTCCTTGGAGAGGAGGTTGCTGGCAGGGGCTGTCTCCACACTGCAAGGTGCTGGAGCTCAGAGGGCCTCGTCAGAGGGAAGGGACCAGTAAGGGGCTGGATGCCCAAGACGTCTTTGGCCCAGCAGCCTCAGGGCAGCAGGGAGAGCAAGAGGCCCAACTTGCCCCTAGGGCGGCTCTGCCCCTTCCCACACAGGCGGCCAACCCAGCAGCTGCCTGTCAGACTCTGGCTCCCCCAAGCTCTCTGCCGGTGCAGGGGACAGGAACAGACGTGGGCATGTGGTTCTGCCTTGGCCAGGGAGTGTGTTCCCCGTGCCTTGCCCCCAGGCTCAGGGGCAAGGGCCCGGAGAGAGAACCACCCCAATGCGCTTTTCTCCCGGGCTTGGGAGCATTGTGCGAGCCTGGCGTGAACAGCGGGCGGGAGTGTTAGCAAACAGGACTTTGGAGGCAGCCGGGGAGGTCTTCCAGTGGGAGAGGGCCGGTTGTGCTCAGAGGCCCCACAGGCCAGGGGCAGGACCCAGCAGGGCCCCTGACCCTGGCCAGCCTTGCCCAGACCTTCCTGGCCTCCGGGGGTACTGCCCCACCAAGGGGCAGGCTGCGGGGACTGGGTCCAGACATCCCCGGGCGCCTCCCCAGGCTCATCCCCGCTGGTGCCTTTCCCCTGGGCCTAGGCCTCGGTTGAGGCCTCCTTGGAGAGGAGGTTGCTGGCAGGGGCTGTCTCCACACTGCAAGGTGCTGGAGATCAGAGGGCCTCGTCAGAGGGAAGGGACCAGCAAAGGGCTGGATGCCCAAGACCTCTTTGACCCAGCAGCCTCAGGGCAGCAGGGAGAGCAAGAGGCCCAACTTGCCCCTAGGTCGGCTCTGCCCCGTCCCACACAGGCGGCCAGCCCAGCAGCAGCCTGGCAGTCTCTGGCTCCCCCGAGCTCTCTGCCGGTGCAGGGGGCAGATCAGACGTGTGCATGTGGTTCTGCCTTGTCCTGGGAGTGTGGACACCCTGCCTTGCCCCCAGGCTCAGGGGCAAGGTCCCGGAGAGAGCACCACCCTGAAGCGCTTTTCTCCCGGGCTTGGGAGCATTGTGCACGCCTGCTGGGAACAGTGGGCGGGAGCGCTTGCAAACCGGCCTTTGGAGGCAGCCGGGGAGGTCTTCCAGTGGGAGAGGGCCGGTTGTGCTCAGAGGCCCCACAGGCCAGGGGCAGGACGCAGCAGGGCCCCTGCCCCTGGCCAGCCTTGCCCAGACCTTCCTGGCCTCCGGGGGTACTGCCCCACCAAGGGGCAGGCTGCGGGGCCTGTGTCCAGACATGCCCGGGCGCCTCCCCAGGCTCATCCCCACTGGTGCCTTTCCCCTGGGCCTAGGCCTCGGTTGAGGCCTCCTTGGAGAGGAGGTTGCTGGCAGGGGCTGTCTCCACACTGCAAGGTGCTGGAGCTCAGAGGGCCTCGTCAGAGGGAAGGGACCAGTAAGGGGCTGGATGCCCAAGACCTCTTTGGCCCAGCAGCCTCAGGGCAGCAGGGAGAGCAAGAGGCCCAACTTGCCCCTAGGGCGGCTCTGCCCCTTCCCACACAGGCGGCCAACTCAGCAGCTGCCTGACAGACTCTGGCTCCCCCAAGCTCTCTGCCGGTGCAGGGGACAGGAACAGACGTGGGCATGTGGTTCTGCCTTGGCCTGGGAGTGTGTTCCCCCTGCCTTGCCCCCAGGCTCAGGGGCAAGGGCCCGGAGAGAGCACCACCCCGAAGCGCTTTTCTCCCGGGCTTGGGAGCATTGTGCGAGCCTGGCGTGAACAGCGGGCGGGAGTGTTTGCAAACAGGACTTTGGAGGCAGCCGTGGAGGTCTTCCAGTGGGAGAGGGCCGGTTGTGCTCAGAGGACTCACAGGCCAGGGGCAGGACCCAGCAGGTCCCCTGCCCCTGGCCAGCCTTGCCCAGACCTTCCTGGCCTCCGGGCGTACTGCCCCACCAAGGGGCAGGCTGCGGGGACTGGGTTCAGACATGCCTGGGCGCCTCCCCAGGCTCATCCCCGCTGGTGCCTTTCCCCTGGGCATAGGCCTCGGTTGATGCCTCCTTGGAGAGGAGGTTGCTGGCAGGGGCTGTCTCCACACTGCAAGGTGCTGGAGCTCAGAGGGCCTCGTCAGCGGGAAGGGACCAGCAAGGGGCTGGATGCCCAAGACCTCTTTGGCCCAGCAGCCTCAGGGCAGCAGGGAGAGCAAGAGGCCCAACTTGCCCCTAGGTCGGCTCTGCCCCTTCCCACACAGGCGGCCAGCCCAGCAGCTGCCTGACAGACTCTGGCTCCCCCCAGCTCTCTGCCGGTGGAGGGGGCAGGAACAGACGTGTGCATGTTGTTGTGCCTTGGCCTGGGACTGTGGATCCCCTGCCTGGCCCCCAGGCTCAGGGGCAAGGGCCCGGAGAGAGCACCACCCCGAAGCGCTTTTCTCCCGGGCTTGGGAGCATTGTGCAAGTCTGGCGTGAACAGCGGGTGGGAGTGTTGGCAAACAGGACTTTGGAGGCAGCCGGGGAGGTCTTCCAGTGGGAGAGGGCCGGTTGTGCTCAGAGGCCCCACAGCCCAGGGGCAGGACCCAGCAGGGCCCCTGCCCCTGGCCAGCCTTTCCCAGACCTTCCTGGCCTCCGGGGGTACTGCCCCACCAAGGGGCAGGCTGCGGGGACTGGGTCCAGACATGCCCGGGCGCCTCCCCAGGCTCATCCCCGCTGGTGCTTTTCCCCTGGGCCTAGGCCTCGGTTGAGGCCTCCTTGGAGAGGAGACTGCTGGCAGGTGCTGTCTCCACACTGCAAGGTGCTGGAGCTCAGAGGGCCTCGTCAGAGGGAAGGGACCAGCAAAGGGCTGGATGCCCAAGACGTCTTTGGCCCAGCAGCCTCAGGGCAGCAGGGAGAGCAAGAGGCCCAACTTGCCCCTAGGTCGGCTCTGCCCCTTCCCACACAGGCGGCCAGCCCAGCACCTGCCTGAGAGACTCTGGCTCCCCCGAGCTCTCTGCCGGTGTAGGGGGCAGGAACAGACGTGTTCATGTCGTTCTGTCTTGGCCTGGGAGTGTGTTCCACCTGCCTGGCCCGCAGGCTTAGGGGCAAGGGCCCGGAGAGAGCACCACCCCGAAGCGCTTTTCTCCCGGGCTTGGGAGCATTGTGCGTGCCTGGCGGGAACAGCGGGCGGGAGTGCTTGCAAACCGGCCTTTGGAGGCAGACGGGGAGGTCTTCCAGCTCGAGAGTGCCGGTTGTTCTCAGACGTCCAACAGGCCAGGGGCAGGACCCAGCACTGTCCCTGCCCCTGGCAGCCTTGCACAGACCTTCATGGCCTCCGGGGGTACTGCCCCACCAAGGGGCAGGCTGCGGGGACTGGGTCCAGACATGCCCGGGCGCCTCCCCAGGCTCATCCCCGCTGGTGTCTTTCCCCTAGGCCTAGGCCTCGGTTGAGGCCTCATTGGAGAGGAGGTTGCTGGCAGGGGCTGTCTCCACACTGCAAGGTGCTGGAGCTCAGAGGGCCTCGTCAGAGGGAAGGGACCAGCAAGGGGCTGGATGCCCAAGACCTCTTTGGCCCAGCAGCCTCAGGGCAGCAGGGAGAGGAAGAGGCCCAACTTGCCCCTAGGTCGGCTCTAACCCTTCCCACACAGGCGGCCAGCCCAGCACCTGCCTGACAGACTCTGGCTCCCCAGAGCTCTCTGCCGGTGCAGGGGTCAGGAACAGACGTGTGCATGTGGTTCTGCCTTGGTCTGGGAGTGTGGACCCACTGCCTGGCCCCCAGGCTCAGGGGCAAGGGCCCGGAGAGAGCACCACCCCGAAGCGCTTTTCTCCCGGGCTTGGGAGCATTGTGCGAGCCTGGCGTGAACAGCGGGCGGGAGTGTTTGCAAACAGGACTTTGGAGGCAGCTGGGGAGGTCTTCCAGTGGGAGAGGGCCGGTTGTGCTCAGAGGCCTCACAGGCCAGGGGCAGGACCCAGCAGGGCCCCTGCCCCTGGCCAGCCTTGCCCAGACCTTCCTGGCCTCCGGGGGTACTGCCCCACCAAGGGGCAGGCTGCGGGGACTGGGTCCAGACATGTCCGTGCGCCTCCCCAGGATCATCCCCGCTGGTGCTTTTCCCCTGGGCGTAGGCCTTGGTTGAGGCCTCTTTGGAGAGGAGGTTGCTGGCAGGGGCTGTCTCCACACTGCAAGGTGCTGGAGCTCAGAGGGCCTCGTCAGAGGGAAGGGACCAGCAAACGGCTGGATGCCCAAGACCTCTTTGACCCAGCAGCCTCAGGGCAGCAGGGAGAGCAAGAGGCCCAACTTGCCCCTAGGTCGGCTCTGCCCCTTCCCACACAGGCGGCCAGCCCAGCAGCTGCCTGACAGACTTTGGCTCCCCCGAGCTCTCTGCCGGTGCATGGGGCAGGAACAGACGTGTGCATGTGGTTCTCCCTTGGCCTGGGAGTGTGGACACCCTGCCTGGCCCCCAGGCTCAGGGGAAAGGGCCCGGAGAGAGCACCACCCCGAGGCGATTTTCTCCCGGGCTTGGGAGCGTTGTGTGCCCTTGGTTGGAACAGTGGGCGGGAGTGCTTGCAAACCGGCCTTTGGAGGCAGCCGGGGACGTCTTCCAGTGGGAGAGGGACGGTTGTGCTCAGAGGCCCCACAGGCCAGGGGCAGGACCCAGCAGGTCCCCTGCCCCTGGCCAGCCTTTCCCAGACCTTCCTCGCCTCCGGGGGTACTGCCCCACCAAGGGGCAGGCTGCGGGGACTGGGTCCATACATGCCCGGGCGCCTCCCCAGGCTCATCCCCGCTGGTGCCTTTCCCCTGTGCCTAGGCCTCGGTTGATGCCTCCTTGGAGAGGAGGTTGCTGGCAGGGGCTGTCTCCACACTGCAAGGTGCTGGAGCTCAGAGGGCCTCGTCAGAGGGAAGGGACCAGCAAGGGGTTGGATGCCCAAGACCTCTTTGGCCAAGCAGCCTCAGGGCAGCAGGGAGGGCAAGAGGCCCAACTTGCCCCTAGGTCGGCTCTGCCACTTCCCACACAGGCGGCCAGCCCAGCAGCTGCCTGACAGACTCTGGCTCCCCCGAGCTCTCTGCCGGTGCAGGGGGCAGGAACAGACGTGTGCATGTGGTTCTGACTTGGCCTGGGAGTGTGGACACCGTGCCTTGCCCCCAGGCTCAGGGGCAAGGGCCCGGAGAGAGCACCACCCTGAAGCGCTTTTCTCGCGGGCTTGGGAGCATTGTGCACGCCTGCTGGGAACAGTGGGCGGGAGCGCTTGCAAACCGGCCTTTGGAGGCAGCCGGGGAGGTCTTCCAGTGGGAGAGGGCCGGTTGTGCTCAGAGGCCCCACAGGCCAGGGGCAGGACGCAGCAGGGCCCCTGCCCCTGGCCAGCCTTGCCCAGACCTTCCTGGCCTCCGGGGGTACTGCCCCACCAAGGGGCAGGCTGCGGGGACTGGGTCCAGACATGCTCGGGCGCCTCCCCTGGCTCATCCCCGCTGGTGCCTTTCCCCTGGGCCTAGGCCTCGGTTGAGGCCTCCTTGGAGAGGAGGTTGCTGGCAGGGGCTGTCTCCACACTGCAAGGTGCTGGAGCTCAGAGGGCCTCGTCAGAGGGAAGGGACCAGTAAGGGGCTGGATGCCCAAGACGTCTTTGGCCCAGCAGCCTCAGGGCAGCAGGGAGAGCAAGAGGCCCAACTTGCCCCTAGGTCGGCTCTGCCCCTTCCCACACAGGCGGCCAACCCAGCAGCTGCCTGCCAGACTCTGGCTCCCCCAAGCTCTCTGCCGGTGCAGGGGACAGGAACAGACGTGGGCATGTGGTTCTGCCTTGGCCAGGGAGTGTGTTCCCCGTGCCTTGCCCCCAGGCTCAGGGGCAAGGGCCCGGAGAGAGAACCACCCCAATGCGCTTTTCTCCCGGGCTTGGGAGCATTGTGCGAGCCTGGCGTGAACAGCGGGTGGGAGTGTTAGCAAACAGGACTTTGGAGGCACCCGGGGAGGTCTTCCAGTGGGAGAGGGCCGGTTGTGCTCAGAGGCCCCACAGGCCAGGGGCAGGACCCAGCAGGGCCCCTGACCCTGGCCAGCCTTGCCCAGACCTTCCTGGCCTCCGGGGGTACTGCCCCACCAAGGGGCAGGCTGCGGGGACTGGGTCCAGACATCCCTGGGCGCCTCCCCAGGCTCATCCCCGCTGGTGCCTTTCCCCTGGGCCTAGGCCTCGGTTGAGGCCTCCTTGGAGAGGAGGTTGCTGGCAGGGGCTGTCTCCACACTGCAAGGTGCTGGAGATCAGAGGGCCTCGTCAGAGGGAACGGACCAGCAAAGGGCTGGATGCCCAAGACCTCTTTGACCCAGCAGCCTCAGGGCAGCAGGGAGAGCAAGAGGCCCAACTTGCCCCTAGGGCGGCTCTGCCCCGTCCCACACAGGCGGCCAGCCCAGCAGCAGCCTGGCAGTCTCTGGCTCCCCCGAGCTCTCTGCCGGTGTAGGGGGCAGGAACAGACGTGTGCATGTCGTTCTGCCTTGGCCTGGGAGTGTGTTCCCCCTGCCTGGCCCCCAGGCTCAGGGGCAAGGGCCCGGTGAGAGCACCACCCCGAAGCGCTTTTCTCCCGGGCTTGGGAGCATTGTGCGTGCCTGGCGGGAACAGCGGGCGGGAGTGCTTGCAAACCGGCCTTTCGAGGCAGACGGGGAGGTCTTCCAGCGGGAGAGTGCCGGTTGTGCTCAGACGCCCCACAGGCCAGGGGCAGGACCCAGCAGTGTCCCTGCCCCTGGCAGCCTTGCCCAGACCTTCCTGGCCTCCGGGGGTACTGCCCCACCAAGGGGCAGGCTGCGGGGACTGGGTCCAGACATGCCCGGGCGCCTCCCCAGGCTCATCCCCGCTGGTGCCATTCCCCTGGGCCTAGGCCTCGGTTGAGGACTCCTTGGAGAGGAGGTTGCAGGCAGGGGCTGTCTCCACACTGCAAGGTGCTGGAGCTCAGAGGGCCTCGTCCGAGGGAAGGGACCAGCAAGGGGCTGGATGCCCAAGACCTCTTTGGCCCAGCAGCCTCAGGGCAGCAGGGAGAGCAAGAGGCCCAACTTGCCCCTAGGTCGGCTCTGCCCCTTCCCACACAGGCGGCCAGCCCAGCAGCTGCCTGACAGACTCTGGCTCCCCCGAGCTCTCTGCCGGTGCAGGGGGCAGATCAGACGTGTGCATGTGGTTCTGCCTTGTCCTGGGAGTGTGGACACCCTGCCTTGCCCCCAGGCTCAGGGGCAAGGGCCCGGAGAGAGCACCACCCTGAAGCGCTTTTCTCCCGGGCTTGGGAGCATTGTGCACGCCTGCTGGGAACAGTGGGCGGGAGCGCTTGCAAACCGGCCTTTGGAGGCAGCCGGGGAGGTCTTCCAGTGGGAGAGGGCCAGTTGTGCTCAGAGGCCCCACAGGCCAGGGGCAGGACGCAGCAGGGCCCCTGCCCCTGGCCAGCCTTGCCCAGACCTTCCTGGCCTCCGGGGGTACTGCCCCACCAAGGGGCAAGCTGCGGGGCCTGTGTCCAGACATGCCCGGGCGCCTCCCCAGGCTCATCCCCGCTGGTGCCTTTCCCCTGGGCCTAGGCCTCGGTTGAGGCCTCCTTGGAGAGGAGGTTGCTGGCAGGGGCTGTCTCCACACTGCAAGGTGCTGGAGCTCAGAGGGCCTCGTCAGAGGGAAGGGACCAGTAAGGGGCTGGATGCCCAAGACGTCTTTGGCCCAGCAGCCTCAGGGCAGCAGGGAGAGCAAGAGGCCCAACTTGCCCCTAGGGCGGCTCTGCCCCTTCCCACACAGGCGGCCAACTCAGCAGCTGCCTGACAGACTCTGGCTCCCCCAAGCTCTCTGCCGGTGCAGGGGACAGGAACAGACGTGGGCATGTGGTTCTGCCTTGGCCTGGGAGTGTGTTCCCCCTGCCTTTCCCCCAGGCTCAGGGGCAAGGGCCCGGAGAGAGCACCACCCCGAAGCGCTTTTCTCCCGGGCTTGGGAGCATTGTGCGAGCCTGGCGTGAACAGCGGGCGGGAGTGTTTGCAAACAGGACTTTGGAGGCAGCCGGGGAAGTCTTCCAGTGGGAGAGGGCCGGTTGTGCTCAGAGGCCTCACAAGCCAGGGGCAGGACACAGCAGGTCCCCTGCCCCTGGCCAGCCTTGCCCAGACCTTCCTGGCCTCCGGGGGTACTGCCCCACCAAGGGGCAGGCTGCGGGGACTGGGTCCAGACATGCCTGGGCGCCTCCCCAGGCTCATCCCCGCTGGTGCCTTTCCCCTGGGCATAGGCCTCGGTTGTTGCCTCCTTGGAGGGGAGGTTGCTGGCAGGGGCTGTCTCCACACTGCAAGGTGCTGGAGCTCAGAGGGCCTCGTCAGCGGGAAGGGACCAGCAAGGGGCTGGATGCCCAAGACCTCTTTGGCCCAGCAGCCTCAGGGCAGCAGGGAGAGCAAGAGGCCCAACTTGCCCCTAGGTCGGCTCTGCCCCTTCCCACACAGGCAGCCAACCCAGCAGCTGCCTGACAGACTCTGGCTCCCCAGAGCTCTCTGCCGGTTCAGGGGTCAGGAACAGACGTGTGCATGTGGTTCTGCCTTGGTCTGGGAGTGTGGACCCACTGCCTGGACCCCAGGCTCAGGGGCAAGGGCCCGGAGAGAGCAACACCCCGAAGCGCTTTTCTCCTGGCCTTGGGAGCGTTGTGCGTGCCTGGCGGGAACAGCAGGCGGGAGTGTTGGCAAACCCGCCTTTGAAGGCAGCCGGGGAGGTCTTCCAGTGGGAGAGGGCCGGTTGTGCTCAGAGGCCCCACAGGCCAGGGGCAGGACCCAGCAGGGACCCTGCCCCTGGCCAGCCTTGCCCAGACCTTCCTGGCCTCCGGGGGTACTGCCCCACCAAGGGGCAGGCTGCGGGGACTGGGTCCAGACATGCCCGGGCCCCTCCACTGGCTCATCCCCGCTGGTGCCTTTCCCCTGGGCCTAGGCCTCGGTTGAGGCCTCCTTGGAGAGGAGGTTGCTGGCAGGGTCTGTCTCCACACTGCAAGGTGCTGGAGCTCAGAGGGCCTCGTCAGAGGGAAGGGACCAGCAAGGGGCTGGATGCTCAAGACCTCTTTGGCCCAGCAGCCTCAGGGCAGCAGGGAGAGCAAGAGGCCCAACTTGCCCCTAGGTCGGCTCTGCCCCTTCCCACACAGGCGGCCAGCCCAGCACCTGCCTGAGAGACTCTGGCTCCCCCGAGCTCTCTGCCGGTGCAGGGGACAGGTACAGACGTGTGCATGTGTTTCTGCCTTGGTCTGGGAGTGTGTTCCCCCTGCCTTGCCCACAGGCTCAGGGGCAAGGGCCCGGAGAGAGCACCACCCCGAAGCGCTTTTCTCCCGGGCTTGGGAGCATTGTGCGCGCCTGGCGGAAACAGTGGGCGGGAGTGCTTGCAAACCGGCCTTTGGAGGCAGCCGGGGAGGTCTTCCAGTGGGAGAGGGCCGGTTGTGCTCAGAGGCCCCACAGGCCATGGGGAGGACCCAGCAGGGCCCCTGCCCCTGGCCAGCCTTGCCCAGATCTTCCTGGCCTCCGGGGGTACTGCCCCACCAAGGGGCAGGCTGCGGGGACTGGGTCCAGACATGCCCGGGCGCCTCCCCAGGCTCATCCCCGCTGATGCCTTTCCCCTGGGCCTAGGCCTCGGTTGAGGCCTCCTTGGAGAGGATGTTGCTGGCAGGGGCTGTCTCCACACTGCAAGGTGCTGGAGCTCAGTGGGCCTCGTCAGAGGGAAGGGACCAGCAAGGGGCTGGATGCCCAAGACCTCTTTGGCCCAGCAGCCTCAGGGCAGCAGGGAGAGGAAGAGGCCCAACTTGCCCCTAGGTCGGCTCTGCCCCTTCCCACACAGGCGGCCAGCCCAGCAGCTGCCTGACAGACTCTGGCTCCCCCGAGCTCTCTGCCGGTGCAGGGGTCAGGAACAGACGTGTGCATGTGGTTCTGCCTTGGTCTGGGAGTGTGGACCAACTGCCTGGCCCCCAGGCTCAGGGGCAAGGGCCCGAGGAGAGCACCACCCCGAAGCGCTTTTCTCCCGGGCTTGGGAGCATTGTGCGTGCCTGGCGGGAAGAGCGGGCGGGAGTGTTGGCAAACTGGCCTTTGGAGGGAGCCGGGGAGTTCTTCCAGTGGGAGAGGGCCGGTTGTGCTCAGAGGCCCCACAGGCCAGGGGCAGGACCCAGCAGGGACCCTGCCCCTGGACAGCCTTGCCCAGACCTTCCTGGCCTCCGGGGGTACTGCCCCACCAAGGGGCAGGCTGCGGGGACTGGGTCCAGACATGCCCGGGCGCCTCCCCAGGCTCATCCCCGCTGGTGCCTTTCCCCTGGGCCTAGGCCTCGGTTGAGGCCTCCTTGGAGAGGAGGTTGCTGGCAGGGGCTGTCTCCACACTGCAAGGTGCTGGAGCTCAGAGGGCCTCGTCAGAGGGAAGGGACCAGCAAGGGTCTGGATGCCCAAGACCTCTTTGGCCCAGCAGCCTCAGGGCAGCAGGGAGAGCAAGAGGCCCAACTTGCCCCTAGGTCGGCTCTGCCACTTCCCACACAGGCGGCCAGCCCAGCAGCTGCCTGACAGACTCTGGCTCCCCCGAGCTCTCTGCCGGTGCAGGGGGCAGGTCAGACGTGTGCATGTGGTTCTGCCTTGGCCTGGGAGTGTGGACACCCTGCCTTTCCCCCAGGCTCAGGGGCAAGGGCCCAGAGAGAGCACCACCCTGAACCGCTTTTCTTCCGGGCTTAGGCGCATTGTGCCCGCCTGCTGGTAACAGTGGCCGGGAGCGCTTGCAAACCGGCCTTTGGAGGCAGCCGGGGAGGTCTTCCAGTGGGAGAGGGCCGGTTGTGCTCAGAGGCCCCACAGGCCAGGGGCAGGACCCAGCAGGACCCCTGCCCCTGGCCAGCCTTACCCAGACCTTCCTGGCCTCCGGGGGTACTGCCCCACCAAGGGGCAGGCTGCGGGGACTGGGTCCAGACATGCTCGGGCGCCTCCCCTGGCTCATCCCCGCTGGTGTCTTTCCCCTGGGCCTAGGCCTCGGTTGAGGCCTCCTTGGAGAGGAGGTTGCTGGCAGGGGCTGTCTCCACACTGCAAGGTGCTGGAGCTCAGAGGGCCTCGTCAGAGGGAAGGGACCAGTAAGGGGCTGGATGCCCAAGA
Organism: Dama dama; assembly: GCF_033118175.1. Lineage (NCBI taxonomy): Eukaryota > Metazoa > Chordata > Mammalia > Artiodactyla > Cervidae > Dama > Dama dama. The sequence goes on along the minus strand of NW_026870997.1, from coordinate 831,148 downwards.
CGTCTTTGGCCCAGCAGCCTCAGGGCAGCAGGGAGAGCAAGAGGCCCAACTTGCCCCTAGGGCGGCTCTGCCCCTTCCCACACAGGCGGCCAGCCCAGCACCTGCCTGAGAGACTCTGGCTCCCCCGAGCTCTCTGCCGGTGCAGGGGACAGGACCAGACGTGTGCATGTGTTTCTGCCTTGGTCTGGGAGTGTGTTCCCCCTGCCTTGCCCACAGGCTCAGGGGCAAGGGCCCGGAGAGAGCACCACCCCGAAGCGCTTTTCTCCCGGGCTTGGGAGCATTGTGCGTGCCTGGCGGGAAGAGCGGGCAGGAGTGTTGGCAAACTGGCCTTTGGAGGCAGCCGGGGAGGTCTTCCAGTGGGAGAGGGCCGGTTGTGCTCAGAGGCCCCACAGGCCATGGGGAGGACCCAGCAGGGCCCCTGCCCCTCGCCAGCCTTGCCCAGATCTTCCTGGCCTCCGGGGGTACTGCCCCACCAAGGGGCAGGCTGCGGGGACTGGGTCCAGACATGCCCGGGCGCCTCCCCAGGCTCATCCCCGCTGGTGCCTTTCCCCTGGGCCTAGGCCTCGGTTGAGGCCTCCTTGGAGAGGATGTTGCTGGCAGGGGCTGTCTCCACACTGCAAGGTGCTAGAGCTCAGAGGGCCTCGTCAGAGTGAAGGGACCAGCAAGGGGCTGGATGCCCAAGACCTATTTGGCCCAGCAGCCTCAGGGCAGCAGGGAGAGGAAGAGGCCCAACTTGCCCCTAGGTCGGCTCTGCCCCTTCCCACACAGGCGGCCAGCCCAGCAGCTGCCTGACAGACTCTGGCTCCCCCGAGCTCTCTGCCGGTGCAGGGGTCAGGAACAGACGTGTGCATGTGGTTCTGCCTTGGTCTGGGAGTGTGGACCAACTGCCTGGCCCCCAGGCTCAGGGGCAAGGGCCCGAGGAGAGCACCACCCCGAAGTGCTTTTCTCCCGGGCTTGGGAGCATTGTGCGTGCCTGGCGGGAACAGCGGGCGGGAGTGTTGGCAAACTGGCCTTTGGAGGCAGCCGGGGAGTTCTTCGAGTGGGAGAGGGCCGGTTGTGCTCAGAGGCCCCACAGGCCAGGGGCGGGACCCAGCAATGTCCCTGCCCCTGGCAGCCTTGCCCAGACCTTCCTGGCCTCCGGGGGTACTGCCCCACCAAGGGGCAGGATACGGGGACTGGGTCCAGACATGCCCGGGCGCCTCCCCAGGCTCATCCCCGCTGGTGCCTTTCCCCTGGGCCTAGGCCTCGGTTGAGGCCTCCTTGGAGAGGAGGTTGCTGGCAGGGGCTGTCTCCACACTGAAAGGTGCTGGAGCTCAGAGGGCCTCGTCAGAGGGAAGGGACCAGCAAGGGGCTGGATGCCCAAGACCTCTTTGGCCCAGCAGCCTCAGGGCAGCAGGGAGAGCAAGAGGCCCAACTTGCCCCTAGGTCGGCTCTGCCCCTTCCCACACAGGCGGCCAGCCCAGCAGCTGCCTGACAGACTCTGGCTCCCCCGAGCTCTCTGCCGGTGCAGGGGGCAGATCAGACGTGTGCATGTGGTTCTGCCTTGTCCTGGGAGTGTGGACATCCTGCCTTGCCCCCAGGCTCAGGGGCAAGGGCCCGGAGAGAGCACCACCCTGAAGCGCTTTTCTCCCGGGCTTGGGAGCATTGTGCACGCCTGCTGGGAACAGTGGGCGGGAGCGCTTGCAAACCGGCCTTGGAGGCAGCCGGGGAGGTCTTCCAGTGGGAGAGGGCCGGTTGTGCTCAGAGGCCCCACATGCCAGGGGCAGGACGCAGCAGGGCCCCTGCCCCTGGCCAGCCTTGCCCAGACCTTCCTGGCCTCCGGGGGTACTGCCCCACCAAGGGGCAGGCTACGGGGACTGGGTCCAGACATGCCCGGGCGCCTCCCCAGGCTCATCCCCGCTGGTGCCTTTCCCCTGGGCCTAGGCCTCGGTTGAGGCCTCCTTGGAGAGGAGGTTGCTGGCAGGGGCTGTCTCCACACTGCAAGGTGCTGGAGCTCAGAGGGCCTCGTCAGCGGGAAGGGACCAGCAAGGGGCTGGATGCCCAAGACCTCTTTGGCCCAGCAGCCTCAGGGCAGCAGGGAGAGCAAGAGGCCCAACTTGCCCCTAGGTCGGCTCTGCCCCTTCCCACACAGGCAGCCAACCCAGCAGCTGCCTGACAGACTCTGGCTCCCCCGAGCTCTCTGCCGGTGCAGGGGTCAGGAACAGACGTGTGCATGTGGTTCTGCCTTGGTCTGGGAGTGTGGACCCACTGCCTGGACCCCAGGCTCAGGGGCAAGGGCCCGGAGAGAGCAACACCCCGAAGCGCTTTTTTCCTGGCCTTGGGAGCGTTGTGCGTGCCTGGCGGGAACAGCGGGCGGGAGTGTTGGCAAACCCGCCTTTGGAGGCAGCCGGGGAGGTCTTCCAGTGGGAGAGGGCCGGTTGTGCTCAGAGGCCCCACAGGCCAGGGGCAGGACCCAGCAGGGACCCTGCCCCTGGCCAGCCTTGCCCAGACCTTCCTGGCCTCCGGGGGTACTGCCCCACCAAGGGGCAGGCTGCAGGGACTGGGTCCTGATATGCCCGTGCGCCTCCACTGGCTCATCCCCGCTGGTGCCTTTCCCCTGTGCCTAGGCCTCGGTTGAGGCCTCCTTGGAGAGGAGGTTGCTGGCAGGGGCTGTCTCCAAACTGCAAGGTGCTGGAGCTCAGAGGGCCTCGTCAGAGGGAAGGGACCAGCAAGGGGCTGGATGCCCAAGACCTCTTTGGCCCAGCAGCCTCAGGGCAGCAGGGAGAGCAAGAGGCCCAACTTGCCCCTAGGTCGGCTCTGCCCCTTCCCACACAGGCGGCCAGCCCAGCAGCTGCCTGACAGACTCTGGCTCCCCCCAGCTCTCTGCCGGTGGAGGGGGCAGGAACAGACGTGTGCATGTTGTTGTGCCTTGGCCTGGGACTGTGGATCCCCTGCCTGGCCCCCAGGCTCAGGGGCAAGGGCCCGGAGAGAGCACCACCCTGAAGCGCTTTTCTCCCGGGCTTGGGAGCATTGTGCACGCCTGCTGGGAACAGTGGGCGGGAGCGCTTGCAAACCGGCCTTGGAGGCAGCCGGGGAGGTCTTCCAGTGGGAGAGGGCCGGATGTGCTCAGAGGCCCCACAGGCCAGGGGCAGGACGCAGCAGGGCCCCTGCCCCTGGCCAGCCTTGCCCAGACCTTCCTGGCCTCCGGGGGTACTGCCCCACCAAAGGGCAGGCTGCGGGGCCTGGGTCCAGACATGCCCGGGCGCCTCCCCAGGCTCATCCCCGCTGGTGCCTTTCCCCTGGGCCTAGGCCTCGGTTGAGGCCTCCTTGGAGAGGAGGTTGCTGGCAGGGGCTGTCTCCACACTGCAAGGTGCTGGAGCTCAGAGGGCCTCGTCAGCGGGAAGGGACCAGCAAGGGGCTGGATGCCCAAGACCTCTTTGGCCCAGCAGCCTCAGGGCAGCAGGGAGAGCAAGAGGCCCAACTTGCCCCTAGGTCGGCTCTGCCCCTTCCCACACAGGCAGCCAACCCAGCAGCTGCCTGACAGACTCTGGCTCCCCCGAGCTCTCTGCCGGTGCAGGGGTCAGGAACAGACGTGTGCATGTGGTTCTGCCTTGGTCTGGGAGTGTGGACCCACTGCCTGGACCCCAGGCTCAGGGGCAAGGGCCCGGAGAGAGCAACACCCCGAAGCGCTTTTCTCCTGGCCTTGGGAGCGTTGTGCGTGCCTGGCGGGAACAGCAGGCGGGAGTGTTGGCAAACCCGCCTTTGGAGGCAGCCGGGGAGGTCTTCCAGTGGGAGAGGGCCGGTTGTGCTCAGAGGCCCCACAGGCAAGGGGCAGGACCCAGCAGGGACCCTGCCCCTGGCCAGCCTTGCCCAGACCTTCCTGGCCTCCGGGGGTACTGCCCCACCAAGGGGCAGGCTGTTGGGACTGGGTCCTGATATGCCCGTGCGCCTCCACTGGCTCATCCCCGCTGGTGCCTTTCCCCTGTGCCTAGGCCTCGGTTGAGGCCTCCTTGGAGAGGAGGTTGCTGGCAGGGGCTGTCTCCACACTGCAAGGTGCTGGAGCTCAGAGGGCCTCGTCAGAGGGAAGGGACCAGCAAGGGGCTGGATGCCCAAGACCTCTTTGGCCCAGCAGCCTCAGGGCAGCAGGGAGAGCAAGAGGCCCAACTTGCCCCTAGGTCGGCTCTGCCCCTTCCCACACAGGCGGCCAGCCCAGCAGCTGCCTGACAGACTCTGGCTCCCCCCAGCTCTCTGCCGGTGGAGGGGGCAGGAACAGACGTGTGCATGTTGCTGTGCCTTGGCCTGGGACTGTGGATCCCCTGCCTGGCCCCCAGGCTCAGGGGCAAGGGCCCGGAGAGACCACCACCCCGAAGCGCTTTTCTCCCGGGCTTGGGAGCATTGTGCGCGCCTGGCGGGAACAGTGGGCGGGAGTGCTTGCAAACAGGACTTTGGAGGCAGCCGGGGAGGTCTTCCAGTGGGAGAGGGCCGGTTGTGCTCAGAGGCCCCACAGGCCAGGGGCAGGACCCAGCAGGGCCCCTGCCCCTGGCCAGCCTTGCCCAGACCTTCCTGGCCTCCGGGGGTACTGCCCCACCAAGGGGCAGGCTGCGGGGACAGGGTCCAGACATGCCCGGGCGCCTCCCCTGGCTCAACCCCGCTGGTGCCTTTCCCCTGGGCCTAGGCCTCGGTTGAGGCCTCCTTGGAGAGGAGATTGCTGGCAGGGGCTGTCTCCACACTGCAAGGTGCTGGAACTCAGAGGGCCTCGTCAGAGGGAAGGGACCAGTAAGGGGCTGGATGCCCAAGACGTCTTTGGCCCTGCAGCCTCAGGGCAGCAGGGAGAGCAAGAGTCCCAACTTGCCCCTAGGTCAGCACTGCCCCTTCCCACACAGGCGGCCAGCCCAGCACCTGCCTGAGAGACTCTGGCTCCCCCGAGCTCTCTGCCGGTGCAGGGGACAGGACCAGACGTGTGCATGTGTTTCTGCCTTGGTCTGGGAGTGTGTTCCCCCTGCCTTGCCCACAGGCTCAGGGGCAAGGGCCCGGAGAGAGCACCACCCCGAAGCGCTTTTCTCCCGGGCTTGGGAGCATTGTGCGTGCCTGGCGGGAAGAGCGGGCAGGAGTGTTGGCAAACTGGCCTTTGGAGGCAGCCGGGGAGGTCTTCCAGTGGGAGAGGGCCGGTTGTGCTCAGAGGCCCCACAGGCCATGGGGAGGACCCAGCAGGGCCCCTGCCCCTGGCCAGCCTTGCCCAGATCTTCCTGGCCTCCGGGGGTACTGCCCCACCAAGGGGCAGGCTGCGGGGACTGGGTCCAGACATGCCCGGGCGCCTCCCCAGGCTCATCCCCGCTGGTGCCTTTCCCCTGGGCCTAGGCCTCGGTTGAGGCCTCCTTGGAGAGGATGTTGCTGGCAGGGGCTGTCTCCACACTGCAAGGTGCTAGAGCTCAGAGGGCCTCGTCAGAGTGAAGGGACCAGCAAGGGGCTGGATGCCCAAGACCTATTTGGCCCAGCAGCCTCAGGGCAGCAGGGAGAGGAAGAGGCCCAACTTGCCCCTAGGTCGGCTCTGCCCCTTCCCACACAGGCGGCCAGCCCAGCAGCTGCCTGACAGACTCTGGCTCCCCCGAGCTCTCTGCCGGTGCAGGGGTCAGGAACAGACGTGTGCATGTGGTTCTGCCTTGGTCTGGGAGTGTGGACCAACTGCCTGGCCCCCAGGCTCAGGGGCAAGGGCCCGAGGAGAGCACCACCCCGAAGTGCTTTTCTCCCGGGCTTGGGAGCATTGTGCGTGCCTGGCGGGAACAGCGGGCGGGAGTGTTGGCAAACTGGCCTTTGGAGGCAGCCGGCGAGTTATTCGAGTGGGAGAGGGCCGGTTGTGCTCAGAGGCCCCACAGGCCAGGGGCGGGACCCAGCAGTGTCCCTGCCCCTGGCAGCCTTGCCCAGACCTTCCTGGCCTCCGGGGGTACTGCCCCACCAAGGGGCAGGATACGGGGACTGGGTCCAGACATGCCCGGGCGCCTCCCCAGGCTCATCCCCGCTGGTGCCTTTCCCCTGGGCCTAGGCCTCGGTTGAGGCCTCCTTGGAGAGGAGGTTGCTGGCAGGGGCTGTCTCCACACTGAAAGGTGCTGGAGCTCAGAGGGCCTCGTCAGAGGGAAGGGACCAGCAAGGGGCTGGATGCCCAAGACCTCTTTGGCCCAGCAGCCTCAGGGCAGCAGGGAGAGCAAGAGGCCCAACTTGCCCCTAGGTCGGCTCTGCCCCTTCCCACACAGGCGGCCAGCCCAGCAGCTGCCTGACAGACTCTGGCTCCCCCGAGCTCTCTGCCGGTGCAGGGGGCAGATCAGACGTGTGCATGTGGTTCTGCCTTGTCCTGGGAGTGTGGACACCCTGCCTTGCCCCCAGGCTCAGGGGCAAGGGCCCGGAGAGAGCACCACCCTGAAGCGCTTTTCTCCCGGGCTTGGGAGCATTGTGCACGCCTGCTGGGAACAGTGGGCGGGAGCGCTTGCAAACCGGCCTTGGAGGCAGCCGGGGAGGTCTTCCAGTGGGAGAGGGCCGGTTGTGCTCAGAGGCCCCACATGCCAGGGGCAGGACGCAGCAGGGCCCCTGCCCCTGGCCAGCCTTGCCCAGACCTTCCTGGCCTCCGGGGGTACTGCCCCACCAAGGGGCAGGCTACGGCGACTGGGTCCAGACATGCCCGGGCGCCTCCCCAGGCTCATCCCCGCTGGTGCCTTTCCCCTGGGCCTAGGCCTCGGTTGAGGCCTCCTTGGAGAGGAGGTTGCTGGCAGGGGCTGTCTCCACACTGCAAGGTGCTGGAGCTCAGAGGGCCTCGTCAGCGGGAAGGGACCAGCAAGGGGCTGGATGCCCAAGACCTCTTTGGCCCAGCAGCCTCAGGGCAGCAGGGAGAGCAAGAGGCCCAACTTGCCCCTAGGTCGGCTCTGCCCCTTCCCACACAGGCAGCCAACCCAGCAGCTGCCTGACAGACTCTGGCTCCCCCGAGCTCTCTGCCGGTGCAGGGGTCAGGAACAGACGTGTGCATGTGGTTCTGCCTTGGTCTGGGAGTGTGGACCCACTGCCTGGACCCCAGGCTCAGGGGCAAGGGCCCGGAGAGAGCAACACCCCGAAGCGCTTTTTTCCTGGCCTTGGGAGCGTTGTGCGTGCCTGGCGGGAACAGCGGGCGGGAGTGTTGGCAAACCCGCCTTTGGAGGCAGCCGGGGAGGTCTACCAGTGGGAGAGGGCCGGTTGTGCTCAGAGGCCCCACAGGCAAGGGGCAGGACCCAGTAGGGCCCCTGCCCCTGGCCAGCCTTGCCCAGACCTTCCTGGCCTCCGGGGGTACTGCCCCACCAAGGGGCAGGCTGCGCGGACTGGGTCCAGACATGCCTGGGCGCCTCCCCAGGCTCATCCCCGCTGGTGCCTTTCCCCTGGGCATAGGCCTCGGTTGATGCCTCCTTGGAGAGGAGGTTGCTGGCAGGGGCTGTCTCCACACTGCAAGGTGCTGGAGCTCAGAGGGCCTCGTCAGCGGGAAGGGACCAGCAAGGGGCTGGATGCCCAAGACCTCTTTGGCCCAGCAGCCTCAGGGCAGCAGGGAGAGCAAGAGGCCCAACTTGCCCCTAGGTCGGCTCTGCCCCTTCCCACACAGGCAGCCAACCCAGCAGCTGCCTGACAGACTCTGGCTCCCCCGAGCTCTCTGCCGGTGCAGGGGTCAGGAACAGACGTGTGCATGTGGTTCTGCCTTGGTCTGGGAGTGTGGACCCACTGCCTGGACCCCAGGCTCAGGGGCAAGGGCCCGGAGAGAGCAACACCCCGAAGCGCTTTTCTCCTGGCCTTGGGAGCGTTGTGCGTGCCTGGCGGGAACAGCGGGCGGGAGTGTTGGCAAACCCGCCTTTGGAGGCAGCCGGGGAGGTCTTCCAGTGGGAGAGGGCCGGTTGTGCTCAGAGGCCCCACAGGCCAGGGGCAGGACCCAGCAGGGACCCTGCCCCTGGCCAGCCTTGCCCAGACCTTCCTGGCCTCCGGGGGTACTGCCCCACCAAGGGGCAGGCTGCGGGGACTGGGTCCTGATATGCCCGTGCGCCTCCACTGGCTCATCCCCGCTGGTGCCTTTCCCCTGTGCCTAGGCCTCGGTTGAGGCCTCCTTGGAGAGGAGGTTGCTGGCAGGGGCTGTCTCCACACTGCAAGGTGCTGGAGCTCAGAGGGCCTCGTCAGAGGGAAGGGACCAGCAAGGGGCTGGATGCCCAAGACCTCTTTGGCCCAGCAGCCTCAGGGCAGCAGGGAGAGCAAGAGGCCCAACTTGCCCCTAGGTCGGCTCTGCCCCTTCCCACACAGGCGGCCAGCCCAGCAGCTGCCTGACAGACTCTGGCTCCCCCGAGCTCTCTGCCGGTGGAGGGGGCAGGAACAGACGTGTGCATGTTGTTGTGCCTTGGCCTGGGACTGTGGATCCCCTGCCTGGCCCCCAGGCTCAGGGGCAAGGGCCCGGAGAGACCACCACCCCGAAGCGCTTTTCTCCCGGGCTTGGGAGCATTGTGCACGCCTGGCGGGAACAGTGGGCGGGAGTGCTTGCAAACCGGCCTTTGGAGGCAGCCGGGGAGGTCTTCCAGTGGGAGAGGGCCGGTTGTGCTCAGAGGCCCCACAGGCCAGGGGCAGGACCCAGCAGGGCCCCTGCCCCTGGCCAGCCTTGCCCAGACCTTCCTGGCCTCCGGGCGTACTGCCCCACCAAGGGGCAGGCTGCGGGGACAGGGTCCAGACATGCCCGGGCGCCTCCCCTGGCTCAACCCCGCTGGTGCCTTTCCCCTGGGCCTAGGCCTCGGATGAGGCCTCCTTGGAGAGGAGATTGCTGGCAGGGGCTGTCTCCACACTGCAAGGTGCTGGAGCTCAGAGGGCCTCGTCAGAGGGAAGGGACCAGTAAGGGGCTGGATGCCCAAGACGTCTTTGGCCCTGCAGCCTCAGGGCAGCAGGGAGAGCAAGAGGCCCAACTTGCCCCTAGGTCGGCTCTGCCCCTTCCCACACAGGCGGCCAGCCCAGCACCTGCCTGAGAGAGTCTGGCTCCCCCGAGCTCTCTGCCGGTGCAGGGGACAGGAACAGACGTGTGCATGTGTTTCTGCCTTGGTCTGGGAGTGTGTTCCCCCTGCCTTGCCCACAGGCTCAGGGGCAAGGGCCCGGAGAGAGCACCACCCCGAAGCGCTTTTCTCCCGGGCTTGGGAGCATTGTGCGTGCCTGGCGGGAAGAGCGGGCAGGAGTGTTGGCAAACTGGCCTTTGGAGGCAGCCGGGGAGGTCTTCCAGTGGGAGAGGGCCGGTTGTGCTCAGAGGCCCCACAGGCCATGGGGAGGACCCAGCAGGGCCCCTGCCCCTGGCCAGCCTTGCCCAGATCTTCCTGGCCTCCGGGGGTACTGCCCCACCAAGGGGCAGGCTGCGGGGACTGGGTCCAGACATGCCCGGGCGCCTCCCCAGGCTCATCCCCGCTGGTGCCTTTCCCCTGGGCCTAGGCCTCGGTTGAGGCCTCCTTGGAGAGGATGTTGCTGGCAGGGGCTGTCTCCACACTGCAAGGTGCTGGAGCTCAGAGGGCCTCGTCAGAGGGAAGGGACCAGCAAGGGGCTGGATGCCCAAGACGTCTTTGGCCCAGCAGCCTCAGGGCAGCAGGGAGAGGAAGAGGCCCAACTTGCCCCTAGGTCGGCTCTGCCCCTTCCCACACAGGCGGCCAGCCCAGCAGCTGCCTGACAGACTCTGGCTCCCCCGAGCTCTCTGCCGGTGCAGGGGTCAGGAACAGACGTGTGCATGTGGTTCTGCCTTGGTCTGGGAGTGTGGACCAACTGCCTGGCCCCCAGGCTCAGGGGCAAGGGCCCGAGGAGAGCACCACCCCGAAGTGCTTTTCTCCCGGGCTTGGGAGCATTGTGCGTGCCTGGCGGGAACAGTGGGCGGGAGTGTTGGCAAACTGGCCTTTGGAGGCAGCCGGGGAGTTCTTCCAGTGGGAGAGGGCCGGTTGTGCTCAGAGGCCTCACAGGCCAGGGGCAGGACCCAGCAGGGCCCCTGACCCTGGCCAGCCTTGCCCAGACCTTCCTGGCCTCCGGGGGTACTGCCCCACCAAGGGGCAGGCTGCGGGGACTGGGTCCAGACATGCCCGGGCGCCTCCCCAGACTCATCCCCGCTGGTGCCTTTCCCCTGGGCCTAGGCCTCGGTTGAGGCCTCCTTGGAGAGGAGGTTGCTGGCAGGGGCTGTCTCCACACTGCAAGGTGCTGGAGCTCAGAGGGCCTCGTCAGAGTGAAGGGACCAGCAAGGGGCTGGATGCCCAAGACCTCTTTGGCCCAGCAGCCTCAGGGCAGCAGGGAGAGCAAGAGGCCCAACTTGCCCCTAGGTCGGCTCTGCCACTTCCCACACAGGCGGCCAGCCCAGCAGCTGCCTGACAGACTCTGGCTCCCCCGAGCTCTCTGCCGGTGCAGGGGGCAGGTCAGACGTGTGCATGTGGTTCTGCCTTGGCCTGGGAGTGTGGACACCCTGCCTGGCCCGCAGGCTTAGGGGCAAGGGCCCGGAGAGAGCACCACCCCGAAGCGCTTTTCTACCGGGCTTGGGAGCATTGTGCGTGCCTGGCGGGAACAGCGGGCGGGAGTGCTTGCAAACCGGCCTTTCGAGGCAGACGGGGAGGTCTTCCAGCGGGAGAGTGCCGGTTGTGCTCAGACGTCCCACAGGCCAGGGGCAGGACCCAGCGCTGTCCCTGCCCCTGGCAGCCTTGCACAGACCTTCCTGGCCTCCGGGGGTACTGCCCCACCAAGGGGCAGGCTGCGCGGACTGGGTCCAGACATGCCCGGGCGCCTCCCCAGGCTCATCCCCGCTGGTGCCTTTCCCCTGGGCCTAGGCCTCGGTTAAGGCCTCATTGGAGAGGAGGTTGCTGGCAGGGGCTGTCTCCACACTGCAAGGTGCTGGAGCTCAGAGGGCCTCGTCAGAGGGAAGGGACCAGCAAGGGGCTGGATGCCCAAGACCTCTTTGGCCCAGCAGCCTCAGGGCAGCAGGGAGAGGAAGAGGCCCAACTTGCCCCTAGGTCGGCTCTGCCCCTTCCCACACAGGCGGCCAGCCCAGCAGCTGCCTGACAGACTCTGGCTCCCCCGAGCTCTCTGCCGGTGCAGGGGTCAGGAACAGACGTGTGCATGTGGTTCTGCCTTGGTCTGGGAGTGTGGACCAACTGCCTGGCCCCCAGGCTCAGGGGCAAGGGCCCGAGGAGAGCACCACCCCGAAGTGCTTTTCTCCCGGGCTTGGGAGCATTGTGCGTGCCTGGCGGGAACAGCGGGCGGGAGTGTTGGCAAACTGGCCTTTGGAGGCAGCCGGGGAGTTCTTCGAGTGGGAGAGGGCCGGTTGTGCTCAGAGGCCCCACAGGCCAGGGGCAGGACCCAGCAGGGCCCCTGCCCCTGGCCAGCCTTACCCAGACCTTCCTGGCCTCCGGGGGTACTGCCCCACCAAGGGGCAGGCTGCGGGGACTGGGTCCAGACATGCCTGGGCGCCTCCCCAGGCTCATCCCCGCTGGTGCCTTTCCCCTGGGCATAGGCCTCGGTTGATGCCTCCTTGGAGAGGAGGTTGCTGGCAGGGGCTGTCTCCACACTGCAAGGTGCTGGAGCTCAGAGGGCCTCGTCAGCGGGAAGGGACCAGCAAGGGGCTGGATGCCCAAGACCTCTTTGGCCCAGCAGCCTCAGGGCAGCAGGGAGAGCAAGAGGCCCAACTTGCCCCTAGGTCGGCTCTGCCCCTTCCCACACAGGCAGCCAACCCAGCAGCTGCCTGACAGACTCTGGCTCCCCCGAGCTCTCTGCCGGTACAGGGGTCAGGAACAGACGTGTGCATGTGGTTCTGCCTTGGTCTGGGAGTGTGGACCCACTGCCTGGACCCCAGGCTCAGGGGCAAGGGCCCGGAGAGAGCAACACCCCGAAGCGCTTTTCTCCTGGCCTTGGGAGCGTTGTGCGTGCCTGGCGGGAACAGCGGGCGGGAGTGTTGGCAAACCCGCCTTTGGAGGCAGCCGGGGAGGTCTTCCAGTGGGAGAGGGCCGGTTGTGCTCAGAGGCCCCACAGGCCAGGGGCAGGACCCAGCAGGGACCCTGCCCCTGGCCAGCCTTGCCCAGACCTTCCTGGCCTCCGGGGGTACTGCCCCACCAAGGGGCAGGCTGCGGGGACTGGGTCCTGATATGCCCGTGCGCCTCCACTGGCTCATCCCCGCTGGTGCCTTTCCCCTGTGCCTAGGCCTCGGTTGAGGCCTCCTTGGAGAGGAGGTTGCTGGCAGGGGCTGTCTCCACACTGCAAGGTGCTGGAGCTCAGAGGGCCTCGTCAGAGGGAAGGGACCAGCAAGGGGCTGGATGCCCAAGACCTCTTTGGCCCAGCAGCCTCAGGGCAGCAGGGAGAGCAAGAGGCCCAACTTGCCCCTAGGTCGGCTCTGCCCCTTCCCACACAGGCGGCCAGCCCAGCAGCTGCCTGACAGACTCTGGCTCCCCCGAGCTCTCTGCCGGTGGAGGGGGCAGGAACAGACGTGTGCATGTTGTTGTGCCTTGGCCTGGGACTGTGGATCCCCTGCCGGGCCCCCAGGCTCAGGGGCAAGGGCCCGGAGAGACCACCACCCCGAAGCGCTTTTCTCCCGGGCTTGGGAGCATTGTGCGCGCCTGGCGGGAACAGTGGGCGGGAGTGCTTGCAAACCGGCCTTTGGAGGCAGCCGGGGAGGTCTTCCAGTGGGAGAGGGCCGGTTGTGCTCAGAGGCCCCACAGGCCAGGGGCAGGACCCAGCAGGGCCCCTGCCCCTGGCCAGCCTTGCCCAGACCTTCCTGGCCTCCGGGCGTACTGCCCCACCAAGGGGCAGGCTGCGGGGACAGGGTCCAGACATGCCCGGGCGCCTCCCCTGGCTCAACCCCGCTGGTGCCTTTCCCCTGGGCCTAGGCCTCGGATGAGGCCTCCTTGGAGAGGAGATTGCTGGCAGGGGCTGTCTCCACACTGCAAGGTGCTGGAGCTCAGAGGGCCTCGTCAGAGGGAAGGGACCAGTAAGGGGCTGGATGCCCAAGACGTCTTTGGCCCTGCAGCCTCAGGGCAGCAGGGAGAGCAAGAGGCCCAACTTGCCCCTAGGTCGGCTCTGCCCCTTCCCACACAGGCGGCCAGCCCAGCACCTGCCTGAGAGAGTCTGGCTCCCCCGAGCTCTCTGCCGGTGCAGGGGACAGGAACAGACGTGTGCATGTGTTTCTGCCTTGGTCTGGGAGTGTGTTCCCCCTGCCTTGCCCACAGGCTCAGGGGCAAGGGCCCGGAGAGAGCACCACCCCGAAGCGCTTTTCTCCCGGGCTTGGGAGCATTGTGCGTGCCTGGCGGGAAGAGCGGGCAGGAGTGTTGGCAAACTGGCCTTTGGAGGCAGCCGGGGAGGTCTTCCAGTGGGAGAGGGCCGGTTGTGCTCAGAGGCCCCACAGGCCATGGGGAGGACCCAGCAGGGCCCCTGCCCCTGGCCAGCCTTGCCCAGATCTTCCTGGCCTCCGGGGGTACTGCCCCACCAAGGGGCAGGCTGCGGGGACTGGGTCCAGACATGCCCGGGCGCCTCCCCAGGCTCATCCCCGCTGGTGCCTTTCCCCTGGGCCTAGGCCTCGGTTGAGGCCTCCTTGGAGAGGATGTTGCTGGCAGGGGCTGTCTCCACACTGCAAGGTGCTGGAGCTCAGAGGGCCTCGTCAGAGGGAAGGGACCAGCAAGGGGCTGGATGCCCAAGACGTCTTTGGCCCAGCAGCCTCAGGGCAGCAGGGAGAGGAAGAGGCCCAACTTGCCCCTAGGTCGGCTCTGCCCCTTCCCACACAGGCGGCCAGCCCAGCAGCTGCCTGACAGACTCTGGCTCCCCCGAGCTCTCTGCCGGTGCAGGGGTCAGGAACAGACGTGTGCATGTGGTTCTGCCTTGGTCTGGGAGTGTGGACGAACTGCCTGGCCCCCAGGCTCAGGGGCAAGGGCCCGAGGAGAGCACCACCCCGAAGTGCTTTTCTCCCGGGCTTGGGAGCATTGTGCGTGCCTGGCGGGAACAGTGGGCGGGAGTGTTGGCAAACTGGCCTTTGGAGGCAGCCGGGGAGTTCTTCCAGTGGGAGAGGGCCGGTTGTGCTCAGAGGCCTCACAGGCCAGGGGCAGGACCCAGCAGGGCCCCTGACCCTGGCCAGCCTTGCCCAGACCTTCCTGGCCTCCGGGGGTACTGCCGCACCAAGGGGCAGGCTGCGGGGACTGGGTCCAGACATGCCCGGGCGCCTCCCCAGACTCATCCCCGCTGGTGCCTTTCCCCTGGGCCTAGGCCTCGGTTGAGGCCTCCTTGGAGAGGAGGTTGCTGGCAGGGGCTGTCTCCACACTGCAAGGTGCTGGAGCTCAGAGGGCCTCGTCAGAGTGAAGGGACCAGCAAGGGGCTGGATGCCCAAGACCTCTTTGGCCCAGCAGCCTCAGGGCAGCAGGGAGAGCAAGAGGCCCAACTTGCCCCTAGGTCGGCTCTGCCACTTCCCACACAGGCGGCCAGCCCAGCAGCTGCCTGACAGACTCTGGCTCCCCCGAGCTCTCTGCCGGTGCAGGGGGCAGGTCAGACGTGTGCATGTGGTTCTGCCTTGGCCTGGGAGTGTGGACACCCTGCCTTGCCCCCAGGCTCAGGGGCAAGGGCCCAGAGAGAGCACCACCCTGAAGCGCTTTTCTTCCGGGCTTAGGAGCATTGTGCCCGCCTGCTGGTAACAGTGGCCGGGAGCGCTTGCAAACCGGCCTTTGGAGGCAGCCGGGGAGGTCTTCCAGTGGGAGAGGGCCGGTTGTGCTCAGAGGCCCCACAGGCCAGGGGCAGGACCCAGCAGGGCCCCTGCCCCTGGCCAGTCTTACCCAGACCTTCCTGGCCTCCGGGGGTACTGCCCCACCAAGGGGCAGGCTGCGGGGACTGGGTCCAGACATGCTCGGGCGCCTCCCCTGGCTCATCCCCGCTGGTGCCTTTCCCCTGGGCCTAGGCCTCGGTTGAGGCCTCCTTGGAGAGGAGGTTGCTGGCAGGGGCTGTCTCCACACTGCAAGGTGCTGGAGCTCAGAGGGCCTCGTCAGAGGGAAGGGACCAGTAAGGGGCTGGATGCCCAAGACGTCTTTGGCCCAGCAGCCTCAGGGCAGCAGGGAGAGCAAGAGGCCCAACTTGCCCCTAGGGCGGCTCTGCCCCTTCCCACACAGGCGTCCAACCCAGCAGCTGCCTGACAGACTCTGGGTCCCCCAAGCTCTCTGCCGGTGCAGGGGACAGGAACAGACGTGGGCATGTGGTTCTGCCTTGGCCTGGGAGTGTGGACACCCTGCCTGGCCCGCAGGCTTAGGGGCAAGGGCCCGGAGAGAGCACCACCCCGAAGCGCTTTTCTACCGGGCTTGGGAGCATTGTGCGTGCCTGGCGGGAACAGCGGGCGGGAGTGCTTGCAAACCGGCCTTTCGAGGCAGACGGGGAGGTCTTCCAGCGGGAGAGTGCCGGTTGTGCTCAGACGTCCCACAGGCCAGGGGCAGGACCCAGCGCTGTCCCTGCCCCTGGCAGCCTTGCACAGACCTTCCTGGCCTCCGGGGGTACTGCCCCACCAAGGGGCAGGCTGCGCGGACTGGGTCCAGACATGCCCGGGCGCCTCCCCAGGCTCATCCCCGCTGGTGCCTTTCCCCTGGGCCTAGGCCTCGGTTAAGGCCTCATTGGAGAGGAGGTTGCTGGCAGGGGCTGTCTCCACACTGCAAGGTGCTGGAGCTCAGAGGGCCTCGTCAGAGGGAAGGGACCAGCAAGGGGCTGGATGCCCAAGACCTCTTTGGCCCAGCAGCCTCAGGGCAGCAGGGAGAGGAAGAGGCCCAACTTGCCCCTAGGTCGGCTCTGCCCCTTCCCACACAGGCGGCCAGCCCAGCAGCTGCCTGACAGACTCTGGCTCCCCCGAGCTCTCTGCCGGTGCAGGGGTCAGGAACAGACGTGTGCATGTGGTTCTGCCTTGGTCTGGGAGTGTGGACCAACTGCCTGGCCCCCAGGCTCAGGGGCAAGGGCCCGAGGAGAGCACCACCCCGAAGTGCTTTTCTCCCGGGCTTGGGAGCATTGTGCGTGCCTGGCGGGAACAGCGGGCGGGAGTGTTGGCAAACTGGCCTTTGGAGGCAGCCGGGGAGTTCTTCGAGTGGGAGAGGGCCGGTTGTGCTCAGAGGCCCCACAGGCCAGGGGCAGGACCCAGAAGGGCCCCTGCCACTGGCCAGCCTTGCCCAGACCTTCCTGGCCTCCGGGGGTACTGCCCCACCAAGGGGCAGGCTGCGCGGACTGGGTCCAGACATGCCTGGGCGCCTCCCCAGGCTCATCCCCGCTGGTGCCTTTCCCCTGGGCATAGGCCTCGGTTGATGCCTCCTTGGAGAGGAGGTTGCTGGCAGGGGCTGTCTCCACACTGCAAGGTGCTGGAGCTCAGAGGGCCTCGTCAGCGGGAAGGGACCAGCAAGGGGCTGGATGCCCAAGACCTCTTTGGCCCAGCAGCCTCAGGGCAGCAGGGAGAGCAAGAGGCCCAACTTGCCCCTAGGTCGGCTCTGCCCCTTCCCACACAGGCAGCCAACCCAGCAGCTGCCTGACAGACTCTGGCTCCCCCGAGCTCTCTGCCGGTGCAGGGGTCAGGAACAGACGTGTGCATGTGGTTCTGCCTTGGTCTGGGAGTGTGGACCCACTGCCTGGACCCCAGGCTCAGGGGCAAGGGCCCGGAGAGAGCAACACCCCGAAGCGCTTTTCTCCTGGCCTTGGGAGCGTTGTGCGTGCCTGGCGGGAACAGCGGGCGGGAGTGTTGGCAAACCCGCCTTTGGAGGCAGCCGGGGAGGTCTTCCAGTGGGAGAGGGCCGGTTGTGCTCAGAGGCCCCACAGGCCAGGGGCAGGACCCAGCAGGGACCCTGCCCCTGGCCAGCCTTGCCCAGACCTTCCTGGCCTCCGGGGGTACTGCCCCACCAAGGGGCAGGCTGCGGGGACTGGGTCCTGATATGCCCGTGCGCCTCCACTGGCTCATCCCCGCTGGTGCCTTTCCCCTGTGCCTAGGCCTCGGTTGAGGCCTCCTTGGAGAGGAGGTTGCTGGCAGGGGCTGTCTCCACACTGCAAGGTGCTGGAGCTCAGAGGGCCTCGTCAGAGGGAAGGGACCAGCAAGGGGCTGGATGCCCAAGACCTCTTTGGCCCAGCAGCCTCAGGGCAGCAGGGAGAGCAAGAGGCCCAACTTGCCCCTAGGTCGGCTCTGCCCCTTCCCACACAGGCGGCCAGCCCAGCAGCTGCCTGACAGACTCTGGCTCCCCCGAGCTCTCTGCCGGTGGAGGGGACAGGAACAGACGTGTGCATGTTGTTGTGCCTTGGCCTGGGACTGTGGATCCCCTGCCTGGCCCCCAGGCTCAGGGGCAATGGCCCGGAGAGACCACCACCCCGAAGCGCTTTTCTCCCGGGCTTGGGAGCATTGTGCGCGCCTGGCGGGAACAGTGGGCGGGAGTGCTTGCAAACCGGCCTTTGGAGGCAGCCGGGGAGGTCTTCCAGTGGGAGAGGGCCGGTTGTGCTCAGAGGCCCCACAGGCCAGGGGCAGGACCCAGCAGGGCCCCTGCCCCTGGCCAGCCTTGCCCAGACCTTCCTGGCCTCCGGGCGTACTGCCCCACCAAGGGGCAGGCTGCGGGGACAGGGTCCAGACATGCCCGGGCGCCTCCTCTGGCTCAACCCCGCTGGTGCCTTTCCCCTGGGCCTAGGCCTCGGATGAGGCCTCCTTGGAGAGGAGATTGCTGGCAGGGGCTGTCTCCACACTGCAAGGTGCTGGAGCTCAGAGGGCCTCGTCAGAGGGAAGGGACCAGCAAGGGGCTGGATGCCCAAGACGTCTTTGGCCCTGCAGCCTCAGGGCAGCAGGGAGAGCAAGAGGCCCAACTTGCCCCTAGGTCGGCTCTGCCCCTTCCCACACAGGCGGCCAGCCCAGCACCTGCCTGAGAGAGTCTGGCTCCCCCGAGCTCTCTGCCGGTGCAGGGGACAGGAATAGACGTGTGCATGTGTTTCTGCCTTGGTCTGGGAGTGTGTTCCCCCTGCCTTGCCCACAGGCTCAGGGGCAAGGGCCCGGAGAGAGCACCACCCCGAAGCGCTTTTCTCCCGGGCTTGGGAGCATTGTGCGTGCCTGGCGGGAAGAGCGGGCAGGAGTGTTGGCAAACTGGCCTTTGGAGGCAGCCGGGGAGGTCTTCCAGTGGGAGAGGGCCGGTTGTGCTCAGAGGCCCCACAGGCCATGGGGAGGACCCAGCAGGGCCCCTGCCCCTGGCCAGCCTTGCCCAGATCTTCCTGGCCTCCGGGGGTACTGCCCCACCAAGGGGCAGGCTGCGGGGACTGGGTCCAGACATGCCCGGGCGCCTCCCCAGGCTCATCCCCGCTGGTGCCTTTCCCCTGGGCCTAGGCCTCGGTTGAGGCCTCCTTGGAGAGGATGTTGCTGGCAGGGGCTGTCTCCACACTGCAAGGTGCTGGAGCTCAGAGGGCCTCGTCAGAGGGAAGGGACCAGCAAGGGGCTGGATGCCCAAGACCTCTTTGGCCCAGCAGCCTCATGGCAGCAGGGAGAGGAAGAGGCCCAACTTGCCCCTAGGTCGGCTCTGCCACTTCCCACACAGGCGGCCAGCCCAGCAGCTGCCTGACAGACTCTGGCTCCCCCGAGCTCTCTGCCGGTGCAGGGGGCAGGTCAGACGTGTGCATGTGGTTCTGCCTTGGCCTGGGAGTGTGGACACCCTGCCTTGCCCCCAGGCTCAGGGGCAAGGGCCCAGAGAGAGCACCACCCTGAAGCGCTTTTCTTCCGGGCTTAGGAGCATTGTGCCCGCCTGCTGGTAACAGTGGCCGGGAGCGCTTGCAAACCGGCCTTTGGAGGCAGCCGGGGAGGTCTTCCAGTGGGAGAGGGCCGGTTGTGCTCAGAGGCCCCACAGGCCAGGGGCAGGACCCAGCAGGGCCCCTGCCCCTGGCCAGTCTTACCCAGACCTTCCTGGCCTCCGGGGGTACTGCCCCACCAAGGGGCAGGCTGCGGGGACTGGGTCCAGACATGCTCGGGCGCCTCCCCTGGCTCATCCCCGCTGGTGCCTTTCCCCTGGGCCTAGGCCTCGGTTGAGGCCTCCTTGGAGAGGAGGTTGCTGGCAGGGGCTGTCTCCACACTGCAAGGTGCTGGAGCTCAGAGGGCCTCGTCAGAGGGAAGGGACCAGTAAGGGGCTGGATGCCCAAGACGTCTTTGGCCCAGCAGCCTCAGGGCAGCAGGGAGAGCAAGAGGCCCAACTTGCCCCTAGGGCGGCTCTGCCCCTTCCCACACAGGCGGCCAACCCAGCAGCTGCCTGACAGACTCTGGCTCCCCCAAGCTCTCTGCCGGTGCAGGGGACAGGAACAGACGTGGGCATGTGGTTCTGCCTTGGCCTGGGAGTGTGTTCCCCATGCCTTGCCCACAGGCTCAGGGGCAAGGGCCCGGAGAGAGCACCACCCCGAAGCGCTTTTCTCCCGGGCTTGGGAGCATTGTGCAAGTCTGGCGTGAACAGCGGGTGGGAGTGTTGGCAAACAGGACTTTGGAGGCAGCCGGGGAGGTCTTCCAGCGGGAGAGGGCCGGTTGTGCTCAGAGGCCCCACAGGCCAGGGGCAGGACCCAGCAGGTCCCCTGCCCCTGGTCAGCCTTGCCCAGAACTTCCTGGCCTCCAGGGGTACTGCCCCACCAAGGGGCAGGCTGCGGGGACTGGGTCCAGACATGCCCGGGCGCCTCTCCAGGCTCATCCCCGCTGGTGCCTTTCCCCTGGGCCTAGGCCTCGGTTGAGGCCTCCTTGGAGAGGAGATTGCTGGCAGGTGCTGTCTCCACACTGCAAGGTGCTGGAGCTCAGAGTGCCTCGTCAGAGGGAAGGGACCAGCAAAGGGCTGGATGCCCAAGACGTCTTTGGCCCAGCAGCCTCAGGGCAGCAGGGAGAGCAAGAGGCCCAACTTGCCCCTAGGTCGGCTCTGCCCCTTCCCACACAGGCGGCCAGCCCAGCACCTGCCTGAGAGACTCTGGCTCCCCCGAGCTCTCTGCCGGTGTAGGGGGCAGGAACAGACGTGTTCATGTCGTTCTGTCTTGGCCTGGGAGTGTGTTCCCCCTGCCTGGCCCCCAGGCTTAGGGGCAAGGGCCCGGAGAGAGCACCACCCCGAAGCGCTTTTCTACCGGGCTTGGGAGCATTGTGCATGCCTGGCGGGAACAGCGGGCGGGAGTGCTTGCAAACCGGCCTTTCGAGGCAGACGGGGAGGTCTTCCAGCGGAAGAGTGCCGGTTGTGCTCAGACGTCCCACAGGCCTGGGGCAGGACCCAGCGCTGTCCCTGCCCCTGGCAGCCTTGCACAGACCTTCCTGGCCTCCGGGGGTACTGCCCCACCAAGGGGCAGGCTGCGCGGACTGGGTCCAGACATGCCCGGGCGCCTCCCCAGGCTCATCCCCGCTGGTGCCTTTCCCCTGGGCCTAGGCCTCGGTTGAGGCCTCATTGGAGAGGAGGTTGCTGGCAGGGGCTGTCTCCACACTGCAAGGTGCTGGAGCTCAGAGGGCCTCGTCAGAGGGAAGGGACCAGCAAGGGGCTGGATGCCCAAGACCTCTTTGGCCCAGCAGCCTCAGGGCAGCAGGGAGAGGAAGAGGCCCAACTTGCCCCTAGGTCGGCTCTGCCCCTTCCCACACAGGCGGCCAGCCCAGCAGCTGCCTGACAGACTCTGGCTCCCCCGAGCTCTCTGCCGGTGCAGGAGTCAGGAACAGACGTGTGCATGTGGTTCTGCCTTGGTCTGGGAGTGTGGACCAACTGCCTGGCCCCCAGGCTCAGGGGCAAGGGCCCGGAGAGAGCACCACCCCGAAGCGCTTTTCTCCCGGGCTTGGGAGCATTGTGCGTGCCTGGCGGGAACAGCGGGCGGGAGTGTTGGCAAACTGGCCTTTGGAGGCAGCCGGAGAGTTCTTCCAGTGGGAGAGGGCCGGTTGTGCTCAGAGGCCCCACAGGCCAGGGGCAGGACCCAGCAGGGCCCCTGCCCCTGGCCAGCCTTGCCCAGACCTTCCTGGCCTCCGGGGGTACTGCCCCACCAAGGGGCAGGCTGCGGGGACTGGGTCCAGACATGCCCGGGCGCCTCCCCAGGCTCATCCCCGCTGGTGCCTTTCCCCTGGGCCTAGGCCTCGGTTGAGGCCTCCTTGGAGAGGAGGTTGCTGGCAGGGGCTGTCTCCACACTGCAAGGTGCTGGAGCTCAGAGGGCCTCGTCAGAGGGAAGGGACCAGCAAGGGGCTGGATGCCCAAGACCTCTTTGGCCCAGCAGCATCAGGGCAGCAGGGAGAGCAAGAGGCCCAACTTGCCCCTAGGTCGGCTCTGCCACTTCCCACACAGGCGGCCAGCCCAGCAGCTGCCTGACAGACTCTGGCTCCCCCGAGCTCTCTGCCGGTGCAGGGGGCAGGTCAGACGTGTGCATGTGCTTCTGCCTTGGCCTGGGAGTGTGGACACCCTGACTTGCCCCCAGGCTCAGGGGCAAGGGCCCAGAGAGAGCACCACCCTGAAGCGCTTTTCTTCCGGGCTTAGGAGCATTGTGCCCGCCTGCTGGTAACAGTGGCCGGGAGCGCTTGCAAACCGGCCTTTGGAGGCAGCCGGGGAGGTCTTCCAGTGGGAGAGGGCCGGTTGTGCTCAGAGGCCCCACAGGCCAGGGGCAGGACCCAGCAGGTCCCCTGCCCCTGGCCAGCCTTTCCCAGACCTTCCTGGCCTCCGGGGGTACTGCCCCACCAAGGGGCAGGCTGCGGGGACTGGGTCCAGACATGCCTGGGCGCCTCCCCAGGCTCATCCCCGCTGGTGCCTTTCCCCTGGTCCTAGGTCTCGGTTGAGGCCTCCTTGGAGAGGAGGTTGCTGGCAGGGGCTATCTCCACACTGCAAGGTGCTGGAGCTCAGAGGGCCTCGTCAGAGTGAAGGGACAAGCAAAGGGCTGGATGCCCAAGACCTCTTTGGCCCAGCAGCCTCAGGGCAGCAGGGAGAGCAAGAGGCCCAACTTGCCCCTAGGTCGGCTCTGCCCCTTCCCACAAAGGCGGCCAGCCCAGCAGCTGCCTGACAGACTCTGGCTCCCCCGAGCTCTCTGCCGGTGCAGGGGTCAGGAACAGACGTGTGCATGTGGTTCTGCCTTGGCCTGGGAGTGTGGACCCCCTGCCTGGCCCCCAGTCTCAGGGGCAAGGGCCCGGAGAGAGCACCACCCCGAAGCGCTTTTCTCCCGGGATGGGAGCATTGTGCGTGCCTGGCGGGAACAGCGGGCGGGAGTGTTGGCAAACCGGCCTTTGGAGGCAGCCGGGGAGGTCTTCCAGTGGGAGAGGGCCGGTTGTGCTAAGAGGCCCCACAGCCCAGGGGCAGGACCCAGCAGGGCCCCTGCCCCTGGCCAGCCTTGCCCAGACCTTCCTGGCCTCCGGGGGTACTGCCCCACCAAGGGGCAGGCTGCGGGGACTGGGTCCAGACATGCCCGTGAGCCTCCACTGGCTCATCCCCGCTGGTGCCTTTCCCCTGGGCCTAGGCCTCGGTTGAGGCCTCCTTGGAGAGGAGGTTGCTGGCAGGGGCTGTCTCCACACTGCAAGGTGCTGGAGCTCAGAGGGCCTCGTCAGAGGGAAGGGACCAGCAAGGGGCTGGATGCCCAAGACCTCTTTGGCCCAGCAGCCTCAGGGCAGCAGGGAGAGCAAGAGGCCCAACTTGCCCCTAGGTCGGCTCTGCCCCTTCCCACACAGGCGGCCAGCCCAGCAGCTGCCTGACAGACTCTGGCTCCCCCCAGCTCTCTGCCGGTGGAGGGGGCAGGAACAGACGTGTGCATGTGGTTCTGCCTTGGCCTGGGACTGTGGATCCCCTGCCTGGCCCCCAGGCTCAGGGGCAGGGGCCCGGAGAGACCACCACCCCGAAGCGCTTTTCTCCCGAGCTTGGGAGCATTGTGCGCGCCTGGCGGGAACAGTGGGCGGGAGTGCTTACAAACCGGCCTTTGGAGGCAGCCGGGGAGGTCTTCCAGTGGGCAAGGGCCGGTTGTGCTCAGAGGCCCCACAGGCCAGGGGCAGGACCCAGCAGGGCCCCTGCCCCTGGCCAGCCTTGCCCAGACCTTCCTGGCCTCCGGGGGTACTGCCCCACCAAGGGGCAGGCTGCGGGGACTGGGTCCAGACATGCCCGTGCGCCTCCACTGGCTCATCCCCGCTGGTGCCTTTCCCCTGGGCCTAGGCCTCGGTTGAGGCCTCCTTGGAGAGGAGGTTGCTGGCAGGGGCTGTCTCCACACTGCAAGGTGCTGGAGCTCAGAGGGCCTCGTCAGAGGGAAGGGACCAGCAAGGGGCTGGATGCCCAAGACCTCTTTGGCCCAGCAGCCTCAGGGCAGCAGGGAGAGGAAGAGGCCCAACTTGCCCCTAGGTCGGCTCTGCCCCTTCCCACACAGGCGGCCAGCCCAGCAGCTGCCTGACAGACTCTGGCTCCCCCGAGCTCTCTGCCGGTGCAGGGGTCAGGAACAGACGTGTGCATGTGGTTCTGCCTTGGTCTGGGAGTGTGGAACCACTGCCTGGCCCCCACACTCAGGGGCAAGGGCCCGGAGAGAGCAACACAACGAAGCGCTTCTCTCCCGGGCTTGGGAGAATTGTGCGTGCCTGGCGAGAACAGCGGGCGGGAGTGTTGGCAAACCGGCCTTTGGAGGCAGCCGGGGAAGTCTTTCAGTGGGAGAGGGCCGGTTGTGCTCAGAGGCCCCACAGGCCAGGGGCAGGACCCAGCAGGGCCCCTGCCCCTGGCCAGCCTTGCCCAGACCTTCCTGGCCTCCGGGGGTACTGCCCCACCAAGGGGCAGGCTGCGGGCCTGGGTCCAGTCATGCTCGGGCGCCTCCCCAGGCTCATCCCCGCTGGTGCCTTTCCCCTGGGTGTAGTCCTCGGTTGAGGCCTCTTTGGAGAGGAGGTTGCTGGCAGGGGCTGTCTCCACACTGCAAGGTGCTGGAGCTCAGAGGGCCTCGTCAGAGGGAAGGCACCAGCAAAGGGCTGGATGCCCAAGACCTCTTTGACCCAGCAGCCTCAGGGCAGCAGGGAGAGCAAGAGGCCCAACTTGCCCCTAGGTCGGCTCTGCCCCGTCCCACACAGGCAGCCAGCCCAGCAGCAGCCTGGCAGTCTCTGGCTCCCCCGAGCTCTCTGCCGGTGTAGGGGGCAGGAACAGACGTGTGCATGTCGTTCTCCCTTGGCCTGGGAGAGTGTTCCCCTTGCCTGGCCCCAGGCTCAGGGGCAAGGGCCCGGAGAGAGCACCACCCCAAAGCGCTTTTCTACCGGGCTTGGGAGCATTGTGCGTGCCTGGGGGAACAGCGGGTGGGAGTGCTTGCAAACCGTCTTTTGGAGGCAGACGGGGCGGTCTTCCAGCGGGAGAGTGCCGGTTGTGCTCAGACGCCCAACAGACCAGGGGCAGGACCCAGCAGTGTCCCTGCCCCTGGCAGCCTTGCCGAGACCTTCCTGGCTTCCGGGGGTACTGCCCCACCAAGGGGCAGGCTGCGGGGACTGGGTCCAGACATGGCCGGGCGCCTCCCCAGGCTCATCCCCGCTGGTGCCTTTCCCCTAGGCCTAGGCCTCGGTTGAGGCCTCCTTGGAGAGGAGGTTGCTGGCAGGGGCTGTCTCCACACTGCAAGGTGCTGGAGCTCAGAGGGCCTCATCAGAGGGAAGGGACCAGCAAGGGGCTGGATGCCCAAGACCTCTTTGGCCCAGCAGCCTCAGGGCAGCAGGGAGAGGAAGAGGCCCAACTTGCCCCTAGGTCGGCTCTGCCCCTTCCCACACAGACGGCCAGCCCAGCAGCTGCCTGACAGACTCTGGCTCCCCCGAGCTCTCTGCCGGTGCAGGGGTCAGGAACAGACGTGTGCATGTGGTTCTGCCTTGGTCTCCGAGTGTGAACCAACTGCCTGGCCCCCAGGTTCAGGGGCAAGGGCCCGGAGAGAGCACCACCCCGAAGCGCTTTTCTCCCGGGCTTGGGAGAATTGTGCGTGCTTGGTGGGAACAGTGGGCGGGAGTGCTTGCAAACCGGCCTTTGGAGGCAGCCGGGGAGGTCTTCCAGTGGGAGAGGGCCGGTTGTGCTCAGAGGCCCCACAGGCCAGGGGCAGGACCCAGCAGGGCCCCTGCCCCTGGCCAGCCTTGCCCAGACCTTCCTGCCTCCGGGGTTACAGCCCCACCAAGGGGTAGGCTGCGGGGAATGGGTCCAGACATGCCCGGGCGCCTCCCCAGGCTCATCCCCGCTGGTGCCTTTCCCCTGGGCCTAGGCCTCGGTTGAGGCCTCCTTGGAGAGGAGGTTGCTGGCAGGGGCTGTCTCCACACTGCAAGGTGCTGGAGCTCAGAGGGCCTCGTCAGAGGGAAGGGACCAGCAACGGGATGGATGCCCAAGACGTCTTTGGCCCTGCAGCCTCAGGGCAGCAGGGAGAGCAAGAGGCCCAACTTGCCCCTAGGTCGGCTCTGCCCCTTCCCACACAGGCGGCCAGCCCAGCAGCTGCCTGACAGACTCTGGCTCCCCCGAGCTCTCTGCCGGTGCAGGGGGCAGGAACAGACGTGTGCATGTGGTTCTGAATTGGCCTGGGAGTGTGGACACCGTGCCTTGACCCCAGGCTCAGGGGCAAGGGCCCGGAGAGAGCACCACCCTGAAGCGCTTTTCTCCCGGGCTTGGGAGCATTGTGCACGCCTGCTGGGAACAGTGGGCGGGAGCGCTTGCAAA
Organism: Dama dama; assembly: GCF_033118175.1. Taxonomy (NCBI): domain Eukaryota; kingdom Metazoa; phylum Chordata; class Mammalia; order Artiodactyla; family Cervidae; genus Dama; species Dama dama. The sequence goes on along the minus strand of NW_026870997.1, from coordinate 805,574 downwards.
CCGGCCTTTGGAGGCAGCCGGGGAGGTCTTCCAGTGGGAGAGGTCCGGTTGTGCTCAGAGGCCCCACAGGTCAGGGGCAGGACGCAGCAGGGCCCCTGCCCCTGGCCAGCCTTGCCCAGACCTTCCTGGCCTCCGGGGGTACTGCCCCACCAAGGGGCAGGCTGCGGGGACTGGGTCCAGACATGCTCGGGCGCCTCCCCTGGCTCATCCCCGCTGGTGCCTTTCCCCTGGGCCTAGGCCTCGGTTGAGGCCTCCTTGGAGAGGAGGTTGCTGGCAGGGGCTGTCTCCACACTGCAAGGTGCTGGAGCTCAGAGGGCCTCGTCAGAGGGAAGGGACCAGTAAGGGGCTGGATGCCCAAGACGTCTTTGGCCCAGCAGCCTCAGGGAAGCAGGGAGAGCAAGAGGCCCAACTTGCCCCTAGGGCGGCTCTGCCCCTTCCCACACAGGCGGCCAACCCAGCAGCTGCCTAACAGACTCTGGCTCCCCCGAGCTCTCTGCCGGTGCAGGGGTCAGGAACAGACGTGTGCATGTGGTTCTGCCTTGGTCTCCGAGTGTGAACCAACTGCCTGGCCCCCAGGTTCAGGGGCAAGGGCCCGGAGAGAGCACCACCCCGAAGCGCTTTTCTCCCGGGCTTGGGAGCATTGTGCGTCCTTGGTGGGAACAGTGGGCGGGAGTGCTTGCAAACCGGCCTTTGGAGGCAGCCGGGGAGGTCTTCCAGTGGGAGAGGGCCGGTTGTGCTCAGAGGCCCCACAGGCCAGGGGCAGGACCCAGCAGGGCCCCTGCCCCTGGCCAGCCTTGCCCAGACCTTCCTGCCTCCGGGGTTACAGCCCCACCAAGGGGTAGGCTGCGGGGAATGGGTCCAGACATGCCCGGGCGCCTCCCCAGGCTCATCCCCGCTGGTGCCTTTCCCCTGGGCCTAGGCCTCGGTTGAGGCCTCCTTGGAGAGGAGGTTGCTGGCAGGGGCTGTCTCCACACTGCAAGGTGCTGGAGCTCAGAGGGCCTCGTCAGAGGGAAGGGACCAGCAACGGGATGGATGCCCAAGACCTCTTTGGCCCAGCAGCCTCAGGGCAGCAGGGATAGCAAGAGGCCCAACTTGCCCCTAGGTCGGCTCTGCCCCTTCCCACACAGGCGGCCAGCCCAGCAGCTGCCTGACAGACTCTGGCTCCCCCGAGCTCTCTGCCGGTGCAGGGGGCAGGAACAGACGTGTGCATGTGGTTCTGAATTGGCCTGGGAGTGTGGACACCGTGCCTTGACCCCAGGCTCAGGGGCAAGGGCCCGGAGAGAGCACCACCCTGAAGCGCTTTTCTCCCGGGCTTGGGAGCATTGTGCACGCCTGCTGGGAACAGTGGGCGGGAGCGCTTGCAAATCGGCCTTTGGAGGCAGCCGGGGAGGTCTTCCAGTGGGAGAGGGCCGGTTGTGCTCAGAGGCCCCACAGGCCAGGGTCAGGACGCAGCAGGGCCCCTGCCCCTGGCCAGCCTTGCCCAGACCTTCCTGGCCTCCGGGGGTACTGCCCCACCAAGGGGCAGGCTGCGGGGACTGGGTCCAGACATGCCCGGGCGCCTCCCCAGGCTCATCCCCGCTGGTGCCTTTCCCCTGGGCCTAGGCCTCGGTTGAGGCCTCATTGGAGAGGAGGTTGCTGGCAGGGGCTGTCTCCACACTGCAAGGTGCTGGAGCTCAGAGGGCCTCGTCAGAGGGAAGGGACCAGTAAGGGGCTGGATGCCCAAGACCTCTTTGGCCCAGCAGCCTCAGGGCAGCAGGGAGAGGAAGAGGCCCAACTTGCCCCTAGGTCGGCTCTGCCCCTTCCCACACAGGCGGCCAGCCCAGCAGCTGCCTGACAGACTCTGGCTCCCCCGAGCTCTCTGCCGGTGCAGGGGTCAGGAACAGACGTGTGCATGTGGTTCTGCGTTGGTCTGGGAGTGTGGACCCACTGCCTCGCCCCCACGCTCAGGGGCAAGGGCCCGGAGAGAGCAACACCCCAAAGCGCTTTTCTCCCGGGCTTGGGAGAATTGTGCGTGCCTGGCGGGAACAGCGGGCGGGAGTGTTGGCAAACCGGCCTTTGGAGGCAGCCGGGGAAGTCTTCCAGTGGGAGAGGGCCGGTTGTGCTCAGAGGACCCACAGGCCAGGGGCAGGACCCAGCAGGGCCCCTGCCCGTGGCCAGCCTTGCCCAGACCTTCCTGGCCTCCGGGGGTACTGCCCCACCAAGGGGCAGGCTGCGGGGACTGGGTCCAGACATGCCCGGGCGCCTCCCCAGGCTCATCCCCGCTGGTGCCTTTCCCCTGGTCCTAGGCCTCGGTTGAGGCCTCCTTGGAGAGGAGGTTGCTGGCAGGGGCTGTCTCCACACTGCAAGGTGCTGGAGCTCAGAGGGCCTCGTCAGAGGGAAGGGACAAGCAAGGGGCTGGATGCCCAAGATCACTTTGGCCCAGCAGCCTCAGGGCAGCAGGGAGAGCAAGAGGCCCAACTTGCCCCTAGGTCGGCTCTGCCCCATCCCACACAGGCGGCCAGCCCAGCAGCTGCCTGACAGACTCTGGCTCCCCCGAGCTCTCTGCCGGTGCATGGGGCAGGAACAGACGTGTGCATGTCGTTCTGCCTTGGCCTGGGAGTGTGGACCCCCTGCCTGGCCCCCAGGCTCAGGGGAAAGGGCCCGGAGAGAGCACCACCCCGAGGCGATTTTCTCCCGGGCTTGGGAGCGTTGTGCGCCCTTGGTTGGAACAGCGGGCGGGAGTGTTGGCAAACCGGCCTTTGGAGGCAGCCGGGGAAGTCTTCCAGTGGGAGAGGGCCGGTTGTGCTCAGAGGCCCCACAGGCCAGGGGCAGGACCCAGCAGGTCCCCTGCCCCTGGCCAGCCTTGCCCAGACCTTCCTCGCCTCCGGGGGTACTGCCCCACCAAGGGGCAGGCTGCGGGGACTGGGTCCATACATGCCCGGGCGCCTCCCCAGGCTCATCCCCGCTGGTGCCTTTCCCCTGTGCCTAGGCCTCGGTTTAGGCCTCCTTGGAGAGGAGGTTGCTGGCAGGGGCTGTCTCCACACTGCAAGGTGCTGGAGCTCAGAGGGCCTCGTCAGAGGGAAGGGACCAGCAAGGGGTTGGATGCCCAAGACCTCTTTGGCCCAGCAGCCTCAGGGCAGCAGGGAGGGCAAGAGGCCCAACTTGCCCCTAGGTCGGCTCTGCCACTTCCCACACAGGCGGCCAACCCAGCACCTGCCTGACAGACTCTGGCTCCCCCAAGCTCTCTGCCGGTGCAGGGGACAGGAACAGACGTGGGCATGTGTTTCTGCCTTGGCCTGGGAGTGTGTTCCCCCTGCCTTGCCCCCAGGCTCAGGGGCAAGGGCCCGGAGAGAGCACCACTCCGAAGTGCTTTTCTCCCGGGCTTGGGAGCATTGTGCGAGCCTGACGTGAACAGCGGGCGGGAGCGCTTGCAAACCGGCCTTTGGAGGCAGCCGGGGAGGTCTTCCAGTGAGAGAGGGCCGGTTGTGCTCAGAGGCCCCACAGGCCAGGAGCAGGACCCAGCAGGGCCCCTGCCCCTGGCCAGCCTTGCCCAGACCTTCCTGCCTCCGGGGTTACAGCCCCACCAAGGGGTAGGCTGCGGGGAATGGGTCCAGACATGCCCGGGCGCCTCCCCAGGCTCATCCCCGCTGGTGCCTTTCCCCTGGGCCTAGGCCTCGGTTGAGGCCTCCTTGGAGAGGAGGTTGCTGGCAGGGGCTGTCTCCACACTGCAAGGTGCTGGAGCTCAGAGGGCCTCGTCAGAGGGAAGGGACCAGCAACGGGATGGATGCCCAAGACCTCTTTGGCCCAGCAGCCTCAGGGCAGCAGGGAGAGCAAGAGGCCCAACTTGCCCCTAGGTCGGCTCTGCCCCTTCCCACACAGGCGGCCAGCCCAGCAGCTGCCTGACAGACTCTGGCTCCCCCGAGCTCTCTGCCGGTGCATGGGGCAGGAACAGACGTGTGCATGTGGTTCTGAATTGGCCTGGGAGTGTGGACACCGTGCCTTGACCCCAGGCTCAGGGGCAAGGGCCCGGAGAGAGCACCACCCTGAAGCGCTTTTCTCCCGGGCTTGGGAGCATTGTGCACGCCTGCTGGGAACAGTGGGCGGGAGCGCTTGCAAACCGGCCTTTGGAGGCAGCCGGGGAGGTCTTCCAGTGGGAGAGGTCCGGTTGTGCTCAGAGGCCCCACAGGTCAGGGGCAGGACGCAGCAGGGCCCCTGCCCCTGGCCAGCCTTGCCCAGACCTTCCTGGCCTCCGGGGGTACTGCCCCACCAAGGGGCAGGCTGCGGGGACTGGGTCCAGACATGCTCGGGCGCCTCCCCTGGCTCATCCCCGCTGGTGCCTTTCCCCTGGGCCTAGGCCTCGGTTGAGGCCTCCTTGGAGAGGAGGTTGCTGGCAGGGGCTGTCTCCACACTGCAAGGTGCTGGAGCTCAGAGGGCCTCGTCAGAGGGAAGGGACCAGTAAGGGGCTGGATGCCCAAGACGTCTTTGGCCCAGCACCCTCAGGGAAGCAGGGAGAGCAAGAGGCCCAACTTGCCCCTAGGTCGGCTCTGCCCCTTCCCACACAGGCGGCCAGCCCAGCAGCTGCCTGACAGACTCTGGCTCCCCCGAGCTCTCTGCCGGTGCAGGGGTCAGGAACAGACGTGTGCATGTGGTTCTGCCTTGGTCTCCGAGTGTGAACCAACTGCCTGGCCCCCAGGTTCAGGGGCAATGGCCCGGAGAGAGCACCACCCCGAAGCGCTTTTCTCCCGGGCTTGGGAGAATTGTGCGTGCTTGGTGGGAACAGTGGGCGGGAGTGCTTGCAAACCGGCCTTTGGAGGCAGCCGGGGAGGTCTTCCAGTGGGAGAGGGCCGGTTGTGCTCAGAGGCCCCACAGGCCAGGGGCAGGACCCAGCAGGGCCCCTGCCCCTGGCCAGCCTTGCCCAGACCTTCCTGCCTCCGGGTTTACAGCCCCACCAAGGGGTAGGCTGCGGGGAATGGGTCCACACATGCCCGGGCGCCTCCCCAGGCTCATCCCCGCTGGTGCCTTTCCCCTGGGCCTAGGCCTCGGTTGAGGCCTCCTTGGAGAGGAGGTTGCTGGCAGGGGCTGTCTCCACACTGCAAGGTGCTGGAGCTCAGAGGGCCTCGTCAGAGGGAAGGGACCAGCAAGGGGCTGGATGCCCAAGACCTCTTTGGCCCAGCAGCCTCAGGGCAGCAGGGAGAGGAAGAGGCCCAACTTGCCCCTAGGTCGGCTCTGCCCCTTCCCACACAGGCGGCCAGCCCAGCAGCTGCCTGACAGACTCTGGCTCCCCCGAGCTCTCTGCCGGTGCAGGGGTCAGGAACAGACGTGTGCATGTGGTTCTGCGTTGGTCTGGGAGTGTGGACCCACTGCCTCGCCCCCACGCTCAGGGGCAAGGGCCCGGAGAGACAAACACCCCAAAGCGCTTTTCTCCCGGGCTTGGGAGAATTGTGCGTGCCTGGCGGGAACAGCGGGCGGGAGTGTTGGCAAACCGGCCTTTGGAGGCAGCCGGGGAAGTCTTCCAGTGGGAGAGCGCCGGTTGTGCTCAGAGGACCCACAGGCCAGCGGCAGGACCCAGCAGGGCCCCTGCCCGTGGCCAGCCTTGCCCAGACCTTCCTGGCCTCCGGGGGTACTGCCCCACCAAGGGGCAGGCTGCGGGGACTGGGTCCAGACATGCCCGGGCGCCTCCCCAGGCTCATCCCCGCTGGTGCCTTTCCCCTGGTCCTAGGCCTCGGTTGAGGCCTCCTTGGAGAGGAGGTTGCTGGCAGGGGCTGTCTCCACACTGCAAGGTGCTGGAGCTCAGAGGGCCTCGTCAGAGGGAAGGGACAAGCAAGGGGCTGGATGCCCAAGATCACTTTGGCCCAGCAGCCTCAGGGCAGCAGGGAGAGCAAGAGGCCCAACTTGCCCCTAGGTCGGCTCTGCCCCATCCCACACAGGCGGCCAGCCCAGCAGCTGCCTGACAGACTCTGGCTCCCCCGAGCTCTCTGCCGGTGCATGGGGCAGGAACAGACGTGTGCATGTCGTTCTGCCTTGGCCTGGGAGTGTGGACCCCCTGCCTGGCCCCCAGGCTCAGGGGAAAGGGCCCGGAGAGAGCACCACCCCGAGGCGATTTTCTCCCGGGCTTGGGAGCGTTGTGCGCCCTTGGTTGGAACAGCGGGCGGGAGTGTTGGCAAACCGGCCTTTGGAGGCAGCCGGGGAAGTCTTCCAGTGGGAGAGGGCCGGTTGTGCTCAGAGGCCCCACAGGCCAGGGGCAGGACCCAGCAGGTCCCCTGCCCCTGGCCAGCCTTGCCCAGACCTTCCTCGCCTCCGGGGGTACTGCCCCACCAAGGGGCAGGCTGCGGGGACTGGGTCCATACATGCCCGGGCGCCTCCCCAGGCTCATCCCCGCTGGTGCCTTTCCCCTGTGCCTAGGCCTCGGTTTAGGCCTCCTTGGAGAGGAGGTTGCTGGCAGGGGCTGTCTCCACACTGCAAGGTGCTGGAGCTCAGAGGGCCTCGTCAGAGGGAAGGGACCAGCAAGGGGTTGGATGCCCAAGACCTCTTTGGCCCAGCAGCCTCAGGGCAGCAGGGAGGGCAAGAGGCCCAACTTGCCCCTAGGTCGGCTCTGCCACTTCCCACACAGGCGGCCAACCCAGCACCTGCCTGACAGACTCTGGCTCCCCCAAGCTCTCTGCCGGTGCAGGGGACAGGAACAGACGTGGGCATGTGTTTCTGCCTTGGCCTGGGAGTGTGTTCCCCCTGCCTTGCCCCCAGGCTCAGGGGCAAGGGCCCGGAGAGAGCACCACTCCGAAGTGCTTTTCTCCCGGGCTTGGGAGCATTGTGCGAGCCTGACGTGAACAGCGGGCGGGAGCGCTTGCAAACCGGCCTTTGGAGGCAGCCGGGGAGGTCTTCCAGTGAGAGAGGGCCGGTTGTGCTCAGAGGCCCCACAGGCCAGGAGCAGGACCCAGCAGGGCCCCTGCCCCTGGCCAGCCTTGCCCAGACCTTCCTGCCTCCGGGGTTACAGCCCCACCAAGGGGTAGGCTGCGGGGAATGGGTCCAGACATGCCCGGGCGCCTCCCCAGGCTCATCCCCGCTGGTGCCTTTCCCCTGGGCCTAGGCCTCGGTTGAGGCCTCCTTGGAGAGGAGGTTGCTGGCAGGGGCTGTCTCCACACTGCAAGGTGCTGGAGCTCAGAGGGCCTCGTCAGAGGGAAGGGACCAGCAACGGGATGGATGCCCAAGACCTCTTTGGCCCAGCAGCCTCAGGGCAGCAGGGAGAGCAAGAGGCCCAACTTGCCCCTAGGTCGGCTCTGCCCCTTCCCACACAGGCGGCCAGCCCAGCAGCTGCCTGACAGACTCTGGCTCCCCCGAGCTCTCTGCCGGTGCATGGGGCAGGAACAGACGTGTGCATGTGGTTCTGAATTGGCCTGGGAGTGTGGACACCGTGCCTTGACCCCAGGCTCAGGGGCAAGGGCCCGGAGAGAGCACCACCCTGAAGCGCTTTTCTCCCGGGCTTGGGAGCATTGTGCACGCCTGCTGGGAACAGTGGGCGGGAGCGCTTGCAAACCGGCCTTTGGAGGCAGCCGGGGAGGTCTTCCAGTGGGAGAGGTCCGGTTGTGCTCAGAGGCCCCACAGGTCAGGGGCAGGACGCAGCAGGGCCCCTGCCCCTGGCCAGCCTTGCCCAGACCTTCCTGGCCTCCGGGGGTACTGCCCCACCAAGGGGCAGGCTGCGGGGACTGGGTCCAGACATGCTCGGGCGCCTCCCCTGGCTCATCCCCGCTGGTGCCTTTCCCCTGGGCCTAGGCCTCGGTTGAGGCCTCCTTGGAGAGGAGGTTGCTGGCAGGGGCTGTCTCCACACTGCAAGGTGCTGGAGCTCAGAGGGCCTCGTCAGAGGGAAGGGACCAGTAAGGGGCTGGATGCCCAAGACGTCTTTGGCCCAGCAGCCTCAGGGCAGCAGGGAGAGCAAGAGGCCCAACTTGCCCCTAGGTCGGCTCTGCCCCTTCCCACACAGGCGGCCAGCCCAGCAGCTGCCTGACAGACTCTGGCTCCCCCGAGCTCTCTGCCGGTGCAGGGGTCAGGAACAGACGTGTGCATGTGGTTCTGCCTTGGTCTCCGAGTGTGAACCAACTGCCTGGCCCCCAGGTTCAGGGGCAATGGCCCGGAGAGAGCACCACCCCGAAGCGCTTTTCTCCCGGGCTTGGGAGAATTGTGCGTGCTTGGTGGGAACAGTGGGCGGGAGTGCTTGCAAACCGGCCTTTGGAGGCAGCCGGGGAGGTCTTCCAGTGGGAGAGGGCCGGTTGTGCTCAGAGGCCCCACAGGCCAGGGGCAGGACCCAGCAGGGCCCCTGCCCCTGGCCAGCCTTGCCCAGACCTTCCTGCCTCCGGGTTTACAGCCCCACCAAGGGGTAGGCTGCGGGGAATGGGTCCACACATGCCCGGGCGCCTCCCCAGGCTCATCCCCGCTGGTGCCTTTCCCCTGGGCCTAGGCCTCGGTTGAGGCCTCCTTGGAGAGGAGGTTGCTGGCAGGGGCTGTCTCCACACTGCAAGGTGCTGGAGCTCAGAGGGCCTCGTCAGAGGGAAGGGACCAGCAAGGGGCTGGATGCCCAAGACCTCTTTGGCCCAGCAGCCTCAGGGCAGCAGGGAGAGGAAGAGGCCCAACTTGCCCCTAGGTCGGCTCTGCCCCTTCCCACACAGGCGGCCAGCCCAGCAGCTGCCTGACAGACTCTGGCTCCCCCGAGCTCTCTGCCGGTGCAGGGGTCAGGAACAGACGTGTGCATGTGGTTCTGCGTTGGTCTGGGAGTGTGGACCCACTGCCTCGCCCCCACGCTCAGGGGCAAGGGCCCGGAGAGACAAACACCCCAAAGCGCTTTTCTCCCGGGCTTGGGAGAATTGTGCGTGCCTGGCGGGAACAGCGGGCGGGAGTGTTGGCAAACCGGCCTTTGGAGGCAGCCGGGGAAGTCTTCCAGTGGGAGAGCGCCGGTTGTGCTCAGAGGACCCACAGGCCAGCGGCAGGACCCAGCAGGGCCCCTGCCCGTGGCCAGCCTTGCCCAGACCTTCCTGGCCTCCGGGGGTACTGCCCCACCAAGGGGCAGGCTGCGGGGACTGGGTCCAGACATGCCCGGGCGCCTCCCCAGGCTCATCCCCGCTGGTGCCTTTCCCCTGGTCCTAGGCCTCGGTTGAGGCCTCCTTGGAGAGGAGGTTGCTGGCAGGGGCTGTCTCCACACTGCAAGGTGCTGGAGCTCAGAGGGCCTCGTCAGAGGGAAGGGACAAGCAAGGGGCTGGATGCCCAAGATCTCTTTGGCCCAGCAGCCTCAGGGCAGCAGGGAGAGCAAGAGGCCCAACTTGCCCCTAGGTCGGCTCTGCCCCATCCCACACAGGCGGCCAGCCCAGCAGCTGCCTGACAGACTCTGGCTCCCCCGAGCTCTCTGCCGGTGCATGGGGCAGGAACAGACGTGTGCATGTCGTTCTGCCTTGGCCTGGAAGTGTGGACCCCCTGCCTGGCCCCCAGGCTCAGGGGAAAGGGCCCGGAGAGAGCACCACCCCGAGGCGATTTTCTCCCGGGCTTGGGAGCGTTGTGCGCCCTTGGTTGGAACAGCGGGCGGGAGTGTTGGCAAACCGGCCTTTGGAGGCAGCCGGGGAAGTCTTCCAGTGGGAGAGGGCCGGTTGTGCTCAGAGGCCCCACAGGCCAGGGGCAGGACCCAGCAGGTCCCCTGCCCCTGGCCAGCCTTGCCCAGACCTTCCTCGCCTCCGGGGGTACTGCCCCACCAAGGGGCAGGCTGCGGGGACTGGGTCCATACATGCCCGGGCGCCTCCCCAGGCTCATCCCCGCTGGTGCCTTTCCCCTGTGCCTAGGCCTCGGTTTAGGCCTCCTTGGAGAGGAGGTTGCTGGCAGGGGCTGTCTCCACACTGCAAGGTGCTGGAGCTCAGAGGGCCTCGTCAGAGGGAAGGGACCAGCAAGGGGTTGGATGCCCAAGACCTCTTTGGCCCAGCAGCCTCAGGGCAGCAGGGAGGGCAAGAGGCCCAACTTGCCCCTAGGTCGGCTCTGCCACTTCCCACACAGGCGGCCAACCCAGCACCTGCCTGACAGACTCTGGCTCCCCCAAGCTCTCTGCCGGTGCAGGGGACAGGAACAGACGTGGGCATGTGTTTCTGCCTTGGCCTGGGAGTGTGTTCCCCCTGCCTTGCCCCCAGGCTCAGGGGCAAGGGCCCGGAGAGAGCACCACTCCGAAGTGCTTTTCTCCCGGGCTTGGGAGCATTGTGCGAGCCTGACCTGAACAGCGGGCGGGAGTGTTTGCAAACAGGACTTTGGAGGCAGCCGGGGAGGTCTTCCAGTGGGAGAAGGCCGGTTGTGCTCAGAGGCCCCACAGGCCAGGGTCAGGACCCAGCAGGGCCCCTGCCCATGGACAGACTTGCCCAGACCTTCCTGGACTCCGGGGGTACTGCCCCACCAAGGGGCAGGCTGCGGAGACTGGGTCCAGACATGTCCGTGCGCCTCCCCAGGATCATCCCCGCTGGTGCCTTTCCCCTGGGTGTAGTCCTCGGTTGAGGCCTCTTTGGAGAGGAGGTTGCTGGCAGGGGCTGTCTCCACACTGCAAGGTGCTGGAGCTCAGAGGGCCTCGTCAGAGGGAAGGCACCAGCAAAGGGCTGGATGCCCAAGACCTCTTTGACCCAGCAGCCTCAGGGCAGCAGGGAGAGCAAGAGGCCCAACTTGCCCCTAGGTCGGCTCTGCCCCGTCCCACACAGGCAGCCAGCCCAGCAGCAGCCTGGCAGTCTCTGGCTCCCCCGAGCTCTCTGCCGGTGTAGGGGGCAGGAACAGACGTGTGCATGTCGTTCTCCCTTGGCCTGGGAGAGTGTTCCCCTTGCCTGGCCCCAGGCTCAGGGGCAAGGGCCCGGAGAGAGCACCACCCCAAAGCGCTTTTCTCCCGGGCTTGGGAGCATTGTGCGTGCCTGGGGGAACAGCGGGTGGGAGTGCTTGCAAACCGTCTTTTGGAGGCAGACGGGGAGGTCTTCCAGCGGGAGAGTGCCGGTTGTGCTCAGACGCCCAACAGGCCAGGGGCAGGACCCAGCAGTGTCCCTGCCCCTGGCAGCCTTGCCGAGACCTTCCTGGCTTCCGGGGGTACTGCCCCACCAAGGGGCAGGCTGCGGGGACTGGGTCCAGACATGGCCGGGCGCCTCCCCAAGCTCATCCCCGCTGGTGCCTTTCCCCTAGGCCTAGGCCTCGGTTGAGGCCTCCTTGGAGAGGAGGTTGCTGGCAGGGGCTGTCTCCACACTGCAAGGTGCTGGAGCTCAGAGGGCCTCATCAGAGGGAAGGGACCAGCAAGGGGCTGGATGCCCAAGACCTCTTTGGCCCAGCAGCCTCAGGGCAGCAGGGAGAGGAAGAGGCCCAACTTGCCCCTAGGTCGGCTCTGCCCCTTCCCACACAGGCGGCCAGCCCAGCAGCTGCCTGACAGACTCTGGCTCCCCCGAGCTCTCTGCCGGTGCAGGGGTCAGGAACAGACGTGTGCATGTGGTTCTGCCTTGGTCTCCGAGTGTGAACCAACTGCCTGGCCCCCAGGTTCAGGGGCAAGGGCCCGGAGAGAGCACCACCCCGAAGCGCTTTTCTCCCGGGCTTGGGAGAATTGTGCGTGCTTGGTGGGAACAGTGGGCGGGAGTGCTTGCAAACCGGCCTTTGGAGGCAGCCGGGGAGGTCTTCCAGTGGGAGAGGGCCGGTTGTGCTCAGAGGCCCCACAGGCCAGGAGCAGGACCCAGCAGGGCCCCTGCCCCTGGCCAGCCTTGCCCAGACCTTCCTGCCTCCGGGGTTACAGCCCCACCAAGGGGTAGGCTGCGGGGAATGTGTCCAGACATGCCCGCGCGCCTCCCCAGGCTCATCCCCGCTGGTGCCTTTCCCCTGGGCCTAGGCCTCGGTTGAGGCCTCCTTGGAGAGGAGGTTGCTGGCAGGGGCTGTCTCCACACTGCAAGGTGCTGGAGCTCAGAGGGCCTCGTCAGAGGGAAGGGACCAGCAACGGGATGGATGCCCAAGACCTCTTTGGCCCAGCAGCCTCAGGGCAGCAGGGAGAGCAAGAGGCCCAACTTGCCCCTAGGTCGGCTCTGCCCCTTCCCACACAGGCGGCCAGCCCAGCAGCTGCCTGACAGACTCTGGCTCCCCCGAGCTCTCTGCCGGTGCAGGGGGCAGGAACAGACGTGTGCATGTGGTTCTGAATTGGCCTGGGAGTGTGGACACCGTGCCTTGACCCCAGGCTCAGGGGCAAGGGCCCGGAGAGAGCACCACCCTGAAGCGCTTTTCTCCCGGGCTTGGGAGCATTGTGCACGCCTGCTGGGAACAGTGGGCGGGAGCGCTTGCAAACCGGCCTTTGGAGGCAGCCGGGGAGGTCTTCCAGTGGGAGAGGTCCGGTTGTGCTCAGAGGCCCCACAGGTCAGGGGCAGGACGCAGCAGGGCCCCTGCCCCTGGCCAGCCTTGCCCAGACCTTCCTGGCCTCCGGGGGTACTGCCCCACCAAGGGGCAGGCTGCGGGGACTGGGTCCAGACATGCTTGGGCGCCTCCCCTGGCTCATCCCCGCTGGTGCCTTTCCCCTGGGCCTAGGCCTCGGTTGAGGCCTCCTTGGAGAGGAGGTTGCTGGCAGGGGCTGTCTCCACACTGCAAGGTGCTGGAGCTCAGAGGGCCTCGTCAGAGGGAAGGGACCAGTAAGGGGCTGGATGCCCAAGACGTCTTTGGCCCAGCAGCCTCAGGGAAGCAGGGAGAGCAAGAGGCCCAACTTGCCCCTAGGGCGGCTCTGCCCCTTCCCACACAGGCGGCCAACCCAGCAGCTGCCTGACAGACTCTGGCTCCCCCGAGCTCTCTGCCGGTGCAGGGGTCAGGAACAGACGTGTGCATGTGGTTCTGCCTTGGCCTGGGAGTGTGGACCCCCTGCCTGGCCCCCAGTCTCAGGGGCAAGGGCCCGGAGAGAGCACCACCCCGAAGCGCTTTTCTCCCGGGATGGGAGCATTGTGCGCGCTTGGTGGGAACAGTGGGCGGGAGTGCGTGCAAAACGGCCTTTGGAGGCAGCCGGGGAGGTCTTCTAGTGGGAGAGGGCCGGTTGTGCTCAGAGGCCCCACAGGCCAGGGGCAGGACCCAGCAGGTCCCCTGCCCCTGGTCAGCCTTGCCCAGACCTTCCTGGCCTCCAGGGGTACTGCCCCACCAAGGGGCAGGCTGCGGGGACTGGGTCCAGACATGCCCGGGCGCCTCCCCAGGCTCATCCCCGCTGGTGCCTTTCCCCTGGGCCTAGGCCTCGGTTGAAGCCTCCTTGGAGAGGAGGTTGCTGGCAGGGGCTGTCTCCACACTGCAAGGTGCTGGAGCTCAGAGGGCCTCGTCAGAGGGAAGGGACCAGCAAGGGGCTGGATGCCCAAGACCTCTTTGGCCCAGCAGCCTCAGGGCAGCAGGGAGAGCAAGAGGCCCAACTTGCCCCTAGGTCGGCTCTGCCACTTCCCACACAGGCGGCCAGCCCAGCAGCTGCCTGACAGACTCTGGCTCCCCCGAGCTCTCTGCCGGTGCAGGGGGCAGGTCAGACGTGTGCATGTGGTTCTGCCTTGGCCTGGGAGTGTGGACACCCTGCCTTGCCCCCAGGCTCAGGGGCAAGGGCCCAGAGAGAGCACCACCCTGAAGCGCTTTTCTTCCGGGCTTAGGAGCATTGTGCCCGCCTGCTGGTAACAGTGGCCGGGAGCGCTTGCAAACCGGCCTTTGGAGGCAGCCGGGGAGGTCTTCCAGTGGGAGAGGGCCGGTTGTGCTCAGAGGCCCCACAGGCCAGGGGCAGGACCCAGCAGGTCCCCTGCCCCTGGCCAGCCTTTCCCAGACCTTCCTGGCCTCCGGGGGTACTGCCCCACCAAGGGGCAGGCTGCGGGGACTGGGTCCAGACATGCCTGGGCGCCTCCCCAGGGTCATCCCCGCTGGTGCCTTTCCCCTGGTCCTAGGTCTCGGTTGAGGCCTCCTTGGAGAGGAGGTTGCTGGCAGGGGCTGTCTCCACACTGCAAGGTGCTGGAGCTCAGAGGGCCTCGTCAGAGGGAAGGGACAAGCAAAGGGCTGGATGCCCAAGACCTCTTTGGCCCAGCAGCCTCAGGGCAGCAGGCAGAGCAAGAGGCCCAACTTGCCCCTAGGTCGGCTCTGCCCCTTCCCACAAAGGCGGCCAGCCCGGCAGCTGCCTGACAGACTCTGGCTCCCCCGAGCTCTCTGCCGGTGCAGGGGTCAGGAACAGACGTGTGCATGTGGTTCTGCCTTGGCCTGGGAGTGTGGACCCCCTGCCTGGCCCCCAGTCTCAGGGGCAAGGGCCCGGAGAGAGCACCACCCCGAAGCGCTTTTCTCCCGGGATGGGAGCATTGTGCGCGCTTGGTGGGAACAGTGGGCGGGAGTGCGTGCAAAACGGCCTTTGGAGGCAGCCGGGGAGGTCTTCCAGTGGGAGAGGGCCGGTTGTGCTCAGAGGCCCCACAGGCCAGGGGCAGGACCCAGCAGGTCCCCTGCCCCTGGTCAGCCTTACCCAGACCTTCCTGGCCTCCAGGGGTACTGCCCCACCAAGGGGCAGGCTGCGGGGACTGGGTCCAGACATGCCCGGGCGCCTCCCCAGGCTCATCCCCGCTGGTGCCTTTCCCCTGGGCCTAGGCCTCGGTTGAGGCCTCCTTGGAGAGGAGATTGCTGGCAGGTGCTGTCTCCACACTGCAAGGTGCTGGAGCTCAGAGGGCCTCGTCAGAGGGAAGGGACCAGCAAAGGGCTGGATGCCCAAGAAGTCTTTGGCCCAGCAGCCTCAGGGCAGCAGGGAGAGCAAGAGGCCCAACTTGCCCCTAGGTCGGCTCTGCCCCTTCCCACACAGGCGGCCAGCCCAGCACCTGCCTGAGAGACTCTGGCTCCCCCGAGCTCTCTGCCGGTGTAGGGGGCAGGAACAGACGTGTTCATGTCGTTCTGTCTTGGCCTGGGAGTGTGTTCCCCCTGCCTGGCCCGCAGGCTTAGGGGCAAGGGCCCGGAGAGAGCACCACCCCGAAGCGCTTTTCTACCGGGCTTGGGAGCATTGTGCGTGCCTGGCGGTAACAGCGGGCGGGAGTGCTTGCAAACCAGCCTTTCGAGGCAGACGGGGAGGTCTTCCAGCGGGAGAGTGCCGGTTGTGCTCAGACGTCCCACAGGCCAGGGGCAGGACCCAGCGCTGTCCCTGCACCTGGCAGCCTTGCACAGACCTTCCTGGCCTCCGGGGGTACTGCCCCACCAAGGGGCAGGCTGCGGGGACTGGGTCCAGACATGCCCGGGCGCCTCCCCAGGCTCATCCCCGCTGGTGCCTTTCCCCTGGGCCTAGGCCTCGGTTGAGGCCGCCTTGGAGAGGAGGTTGCTGGCAGGGGCTGTCTCCACACTGCAAGGTGCTGGAGCTCAGAGGGCCTCATCAGAGGGAAGGGACCAGCAAGGGGCTGGATGCCCAAGACCTCTTTGGCCCAGCAGCCTCAGGGCAGCAGGGAGAGCAAGAGGCCCAACTTGCCCCTAGGTCGGCTCTGCCCCTTTCCACACAGGCCGCCAACCCAGCAGCTGCTTGACAGACTCTGGCTCCCCCGAGCTCTCTGCCGGTGCAGGGACCAGGAACAGACGTTTGCATGTGGTTCTGCCTTGGCCTGGGAGTGTGTTCCCCCTGCATTGCCCCCAGGCTCAGGGGCAAGGGCCCGGTGAGAGCACCACCCCGAAGCGCTTTTCTCCCGGGCTTGGGAGCATTGTGCGTGCCTGGCGGGAACAGCGGGCATGAGTTCTTGCAAACTGTCCTTTGGAGGCAGCCGGGGACGTCTTCCAAGGGCCCGGACTGATCAGCACCCCAAAATGCTTTTCTCCCGGGCTTGGGAGCATTGTGCGCGGCTGTCGGGAACAG
Source organism: Dama dama (assembly GCF_033118175.1). NCBI lineage: Eukaryota > Metazoa > Chordata > Mammalia > Artiodactyla > Cervidae > Dama > Dama dama. The sequence goes on along the minus strand of NW_026870997.1, from coordinate 789,769 downwards.
CGGACATGAGTGCTTGCAAACCGGCCTTTGGAGGCAGCCCGGGAGGTCTTCCAAGGGCCCGGAGAGAGCACTACCCCAAAATGCTTTTCTTCCGGGCTTGGGAGCATTGTGCGCGCGTGGCGGGAACAGCAGGCAGGAGTGCTTGCAAACCGGCCTTTGGAGGCAGCCGGGGAGGTCTTCCAAGGGCCCGGAGAGAGCACCACCTCGAAGCGCTTTTCTCTCGGGTTTTGGAGCATTGTGTGCGGCTGGTGGGACAGCGGGAGGGAATTCTTGCAAACCGGCCTTTGGCGGCAGCCAGAGAAGTCTTCCAAGGGCGCGGAGAGAGCACCACCCCGAAGCGCTTTTCTCCGGGGTTTTGGAACATTGTGTGTGCCTGGCGGGAACAGCGAGTGGGAATGCTTGCAAACCGGCCTTTGGGGGCAGCCGGGGAGGTCCTCCATGGTCCCTGAGAGAACACCACCCTGAAGCGCTTTTCTCCCGGGCTTGGGAGCATTGTGCGCGGCTGTCGGGAACAACGGACATGAATGCTTGCAAACCGGCCTTTGGAGGCAGCCCGGGAGGTCTTCCAAGGGCCCGGAGAGAGCACCACCCCAAAATGCTTTTCTCTCGGGCTTGGGAGCATTGTGCGCGGCTGTCGGGAACAACGGACATGAATGCTTGCAAACCGGCCTTTGGAGGCAGCCCGGGAGGTCTTCCAAGGGCCCGGAGAGAGCACCACCCCAAAATGCTTTTCTCCCGGGCTTGGGAGCATTGTGCGTGGATGGCGGAAGCAGCGGGCATGAGTACTTACAAACCGGCCTTTGGAGGCAGCCGGGGAGGTCTTGAAAGTGCCCGGAGAGAGCACCACCCCGAAGCGCTTTTCTCCCGGGCTTGGGAACATTGTGCGCGGCTGGCGGGAACAGCAGGCAGGACTGCTTGCAAACTGGCTTTTGGAGGCAGCCGGGGAGGTCTTCCAAGGGCCCGGAGTGAGCACCACCCCAAAATGCTTTTCTCCCGGGCTTGGGAGCATTGTGCGCGGCTGGTGGGAACAACGGGCATGAGTGCTTGCAAACCGGCCTTTGGAGGCAGCCGGGGACGTCTTCCAAGGGCCCGGAGAGAGCACCACCCCGAAGCGCTTTTCTCCCGGGCTTGGGAGCATTGTGCGCGGCTGGCGGGAACAGCAGGCAGGACTGCTTGCAAACTGGCCTTTGGAGGCAGCCGAGGAGGTCTTCCAAGGGCCCGGAGTGAGCACCACCCCAAAATGCTTTTCTCCCGGGCTTGGGAGCATTGTGCGTGGCTGGCGGGAACAGCAGGAAGGAGTCCTTGCAAACCGGCCTTTGGAGGCAGCCGGGGAGGTCTTCCAAGGGCCTGTAGAGAGCACCACCCCGACGCGCTTTTCTCCCGGGCTTGGGAGCATTCTGCGCGGGTGGCGGGAACAGCAGGCAGGAGTGCTTGAAAACCGTCCTTTGGAGGCAGCCGGGGAGGTCTTCCAGGGCCTGGTGTGAGCACCACCCCAAAATGCTTTTCTCCCGGGCTTGGGAGCATTGTGCGCGGATGGCGGGAACAGCAGGAAGGAGTCCTTGCAAACCGGCCTTTGGAGGCAGCCGGGGAGGTCTTCCAAGGGCCTGTAGAGAGCACCACCCCGAAGCGCTTTTCTCCCGGGCTTGGGAGCATTGTGCGCGGGTGGCGGGAACAGCAGGCAGGAGTGCTTGAAAACCGTCCTTTGGAGGCAGCCGGGGAGGTCTTCCAGGGCCCGGTGTGAGCACCACCCCAAAATGCTTTTCTCCCGGGCTTGGGAGCATTGTGCGCGGATGGCGGGAACAGCGAGTGGGAGTGCTTCCAAACCGGCCTTTGGGGGCACCCCGGGAGGTCTTCCATGGGCACGGAGAGAACACCACCCCGAAGCGCTTTTCTCCGGGGTTTTGGAGGATTGTGCGTGGCTGGCGGGAACAGCGAGTGGGAGTGCTTGCAAACCGGCCTTTGGGGGCAGCCAGGGAGGTCCTCCATTGGCACGGAGAGAACACCACCCCGAAGTGCTTTTCTCCCGGTCTTGGGAGCATTGTGCGAGGCTGGCGGGAACAGCGGGCGGGAGTGCTTGCAAACCGGCCTTTGGAGGCAGCTTGGGAGGTCTTCCAACGGCCCGGAGAGAGCACCATCCCGAAGCACTTTTCTCACGGAATTGGGAGCATTGTTCGCGGCTGTCGGGAACACAGGACATGAGTGCTTGCAAACCGGCCTTTAGAGGCAGCCGGGGAGTCTTCCAAGGGCCCGGAGAGAGACCACCCCAAAATGCTTTTCTCCCGGGCTTGGGAGCATTGTGTGCGGCTGGCGGGTCAGCGGGAGGGAGTTCTTGAAAACCAGCCTTTGGAGGCAGCCGGGGAGGTCTTCCAAGGGCCGGGAGAGAGCACCACCCCGAAGCGCTTTTCTCCCGGGCTTGGGAGCATTGTGCGCGGCTGGCGGGAACAGCGGGATTGAGTGCTTGCAAACCGGCCTTTGGAGGCAGCCGGGGAGGTCTTCCAAGGGCCGGGAGAGAGCACCACCCCGAAGCGCTTTTCTCCTAGGCTTGGGAGCATTGTGCGTGGCTGGCGGGAACAGCGGGCATGAGTGCTTGCAAACCGGCCTTTGGAGACAAACGGGGAGGTCTTCCAAGGGCCCGTAGAGAGCACCACCCCGAAGCGCTTTTCTCCCGTGATTGGGAGCATTGTGTGCGGCTGGCGGGACAGCGGGAGGGAGTACTTGAAATCCAGCCTTTGGAGGCAGCCGGGGAGGTCTTCCAAGGGCCGGGAGAGAGCACCACCCTGAAGGGCTTTTCTCCTGGGCTTGGAGCATTTGCACGGATGGCGGGAACAGCGAGTGGGAGTGCTTGCAAACCGGCATTTGGGGGCAGCCCGGGAGGTCTTTCTTGGGCCCAGAGAGAACACCACCCCGAAACGCTTTTCTCCCGGGCTTGGGAGCATTGTGCGCGGGTGGCGGGAACAGCAGGCAGAAGTGCTTGCAAACCGGCCTTGGAGGCAGCCGGGGAGGTCTTCCAAAGCCCGGAGTGAGCACCACCCCAAAATGCTTTTCTCCCGGGCTTGGGAGCATTGTGCGCAGCTGGCGTGAACAGCGGGATTGAGTGCTTGCAAACCAGCCTTTGGAGGCAGCCGGGGAGGTCTTCCAGCGGGAGAGTGCCAGTTGTTCTCAGAGGACCCACAGGCCAGGGGCAGGACCCAGAAGTGTCCCTGCCTCTGGCAGCCTTGCCCAGACCTTCCTGGCCTCCGGGGGTACTACCCCACCAAGGGGCAGGCTGCGGGGCCTGGGTCCAGACATGCCCGGGCGCCTCCCCAGGCTCATACCCGCTGGTGCCTTTCCCCTGGGCCTAGGCCTCGGTTGAGGCCTCCTTGGAGAGGAGGTTGCCGGCAGGGGCTGTCTGCACACTGCAAGGTGCTGGAGCTCAGAGGGCCTCGTCAGAGGGAAAGGACCAGCAAAGGGCTGGATGCCCAAGACCTCTTTGACCCAGCAGCCTCAGGGCAGCAGGGAGAGCAAGAGGCCCAACTTGCCCCTAGGTCGGCTCTACCCCGTCCCACACAGGCAGCCAGCCCAGCAGCAGCCTGGCAGTCTCTGGCTCCCCCGAACTCTCTGCCGGTGTAGGGGCCGGGAACAGACGTGTGCATGTCGTTCTGCCTTGGCCTGGGAGTGTGTTCCCCCTGCCTGTCCCCCAGGCTCAGGGGCAAGGGCCCGGAGAGAGCACCACCCCGAAGCGCTTTTCTCCCGGGCTTGGGAGAATTGTGCGTGCCTGGCGGGAACAGCGGGCGGGAGTGTTGGCAAACCGGCCTTTGGAGGCAGCCGGGGAAGTCTTCCAGTGGGAGAGGGCCGGTTGTGCTCAGAGGACCCACAGGCCAGGGGCAGGACCCAGCAGGGCCCCTGCCCGTGGCCAGCCTTGCCCAGACCTTCCTGGCCTCCGGGGGTACTGCCCCACCAAGGGGCAGGCTGCGGGGACTGGGTCCAGACATGCCCGGGCGCCTCCCCAGGCTCATCCCCGCTGGTGCCTTTCCCCTGGTCCTAGGCCTCGGTTGAGGCCTCCTTGGAGAGGAGGTTGCTGGCAGGGGCTGTCTCCACACTGCAAGGTGCTGGAGCTCAGAGGGCCTCGTCAGAGGGAAGGGACAAGGAAGGGGCTGGATGCCCAAGATCTCTTTGGCCCAGCAGCCTCAGGGCAGCAGGGAGAGCAAGAGGCCCAACTTGCCCCTAGGTCGGCTCTGCCCCTTCCCACACAGGCGGCCAGCCCAGCAGCTGCCTGACAGACTCTGGCTCCCCCGAGCTCTCTGCCGGTGCATGGGGCAGGAACAGACGTGTGCATGTCGTTCTGCCTTGGCCTGGGAGTGTGGACCCCCTGCCTGGCCCCCAGGCTCAGGGGAAAGGGCCCGGAGAGAGCACCACCCCGAGGCGATTTTCTCCCCGGCTTGGGAGCGTTGTGCGCCCTTGGTTGGAACAGCGGGCGGGAGTGTTGGCAAACCGGCCTTTGGAGGCAGCCGGGGAAGTCTTCCAGTGGGAGAGGGCCGGTTGTGCTCAGAGGCCCCACAGGCCAGGGGCAGGACCCAGCAGTGTCCCTGCCCCTGGCAGCCTTGCCCATACTCTCCTGGCCTCCGGGGTTACTACCCCACCAAGGGGCAGGCTGCGGGGACTGGGTCCAGACATGCCCGGGCGCCTCCCCAGGCTCATCCCCGCTGGTGCCTTTCCCCTGGGCCTAGGCCTAGGTTGAGGCCTCCTTGGAGAGGAGGTTGCTGGCAGGGGCTGTCTCCACACTGCAAGGTGCTGGAGCTCAGAGGGCCTCGTCAGCGGGAAGGGACCAGCAAGGGGCTGGATGCCCAAGACCTCTTTGGCCCAGCAGCCTCAGGGCAGCAGGGAGAGGAAGAGGCCCAACTTGCCCCTAGGTCGGCTCTGCCCCTTCCCACTCAGGCAGCCAACCCAGCAGCTGCCTGACAGACTCTGGCTCCCCCGAGCTCTCTGCCGGTGCAGGGGTCAGGAACAGACGTGTGCATGTGGTTCTGCCTCGGTCTGGGAGTGTGGACCCACTGCCTGGACCCCAGGCTCAGGGGCAAGGGCCCGGAGAGAGCAACACCCCGAAGCGCTTTTCTCCCGGGCTTGGGAGCATTATGCGTGCCTGGCGGGAACAGCGGGCGGGAGTGTTGGCAAACCGGCCTTTGGAGGCAGCCGGGGAGGTCTTCCAGTGGGAGAGGGCCGGTTGTGCTCAGAGGCCCCACAGGCCAGGGGCAGGACCCAGCAGGGACCCTGCCCCTGGCCAGCCTTGCCCAGACCTTCCTGGCCTCCGGGGGTACTGCCCCACCAAGGGGCAGGCTGCGGGGACTGGGTCCAGACATGCCCGTGCGCCTCCACTGGCTCATCTCCGCTGGTGCCTTTCCCCTGGGCCTAGGCCTCGGTTGAGGCCTCCTTGGAGAGGAGGTTGCTGGCAGGGGTTGTCTCCACACTGCAAGGTGCTGGAGCTCAGAGGGCCTCGTCAGAGGGAAGGGACCAGCAAGGGGCTGGATGCCCAAGACCTCTTTGGCCCAGCAGCCTCAGGGCAGCAGGGAGAGCAAGAGGCCCAACTTGCCCCTAGGTCGGCTCTGCCCCTTCCCACACAGGCGGCCAGCCCAGCAGCTGCCTGACATACTCTGGCTCCCCCCAGCTCTCTGCCGGTGGAGGGGGCAGGAACAGACGTGTGCATGTGGTTCTGCCTTGGCCTGGGACTGTGGATCCCCTGCCTGGCCCCCAGGCTCAGGGGCAGGGGCCCGGAGAGACCACCACCCCGAAGCGCTTTTCTCCCGGGCTTGGGAGCATTGTGCGCGCCTGGCGGGAACAGTGGGCGGGAGTGCTTGCAAACCGGCCTTTGGAGGCAGCCGGGGAGGTCTTCCAGTGGGAGAGGGCCGGTTGTGCTCAGAGGCCCCACAGGCCAGGGGCAGGACCCAGCAGGGCCCCTGCCCCTGGCCAGCCTTGCCCAGACCTTCCTGGCCTCCGGGGGTACTGCCCCACCAAGGGGCAGGCTGCGGGGACAGGGTCCAGACATGCCCGTGCGCCTCACCTGGATCAACCCCGCTGGTGCCTTTTCCCTGGGCCTAGGCCTCAGTTGAGGCCTCCTTGGAGAGGAGATTGCTGGCAGGTGCTGTCTCCACACTGCAAGGTGCTGGAGCTCAGAGGGCCTCGTCAGAGGGAAGGGACCAGTTAGGGGCTGGATGCCCAAGACCTCTTTGGCCCAGCAGCCTCAGGGCAGCAGGGAGAGCAAGAGGCCCAACTTGCCCCTAGGTCGGCTCTGCCCCTTCCCACACAGGCGGCCAGCCCAGCACCTGCCTGAGAGACTCTGGCTCCCCCGAGCTCTCTGCCGGTGCAGGGGACAGGAAGAGACGTGTGCATGTGGTTCTGCCTTGGTCTGGGAGTGTGTTCCCCCTGCCTTGCCCACAGGCTCAGGGGCAAGGGCCCGGAGAGAGCACCACCCCGAAGCGCTTTTCTCCTGGGCTTGGGAGCATTGTGCGTGCCTGGCGGGAACAGCGGGCAGGAGTGTTGGTAAACTGGCCTTTGGAGGCAGCCGGGGAGGTCTTCCAGCGGGAGAGGCCCGGTTGTGCTCAGAGGCCCTACAGGCCAGGGGCAGGACCCAGCAGGGCCCCTGCCCCTGGCCAGCCTTGCCCAGACCTTCCTGGCCTCCGGGGGTACTGCCCCACCAAGGGGCAGGCTGCGGGGACTGGGTCCAGACATGGCCGTGCGCCTCCACTGGTTCATCCCCACTGGTGTCTTTCCCCTAGGCCTAGGCCTCGGTTGAGGCCTCCTTGGAGAGGAGGTTCCTGGCAGGGGCTGTCTCCACACTGCAAGGTGCTGGAGCTCAGAGGGCCTCATCAGAGGGAAGGGACCCTCAAGGGCCTGGATGCCCAAGACCTCTTTGGCCCAGCAGCCTCAGGGCAGCAGGGAGAGCAAGAGGCCCAACTTGCCCCTAGTTCGGCTCGGCCCCTTTCCACACAGGCCGCCAGCCCAGCAGCTGCCTGGCATACTCTGGCTCCCTCGAGCTCTCTGCCGGTGCAGGGACCAGGAACAGACGTGTGCATGTGGTTCTGCCTTGGCCTGGGAGTGTGTTCCCCCTGCATTGCCCCCAGGCTCAGGGGCAAGGGCCCGGTGAGAGCACCACCCCGAAGCGCTTTTTTCCCGGGCTTGGGAGCATTGTGCGTGCCTGGCGAAACAGCGGGCGCGAGTGTTGGCAAATCGGCCTTTGGAGGCAGCCGGGGAGGTCTTCCAGCGGGAGAGGGCCGCTCATGCTCAGAGGCCCCACAGGCCAGGGGCAGGACCCAGCAGGGCCCCTGCCCCAGGCCAGCCTTGCCCAGACCTTCCTGGCCTCCGGGGGTACTGCCCCACCAAGGGGCAGGCTGCGGGGACTGGGTCCAGACATTCCCGGGCGCCTCCCCAGGTTCATCCCCGCTGGTGCCTTTCCCTGGGACTAGGCCTCGGTTGAGGCCTCCTTGGAGAGGAGGTTGCTGGCAGGGGCTGTCTCCACACTGCAAGGTGCTGGAGCTCAGAGGGACTCCTCAGATGGAAGGGACCAGCAAGGGGCTGGATGTCCAAGACCTCTTTGGCCCAGCAGCCTCAGGGCAGCAGGGAGAGCAAGAGGCCCAACTTGCCCCTAGGTCGGCTCTGCCCGATCCCAAACAGGCAGCCAGCCCAGCAGCAGCCTGGCAGTCTCTGGCTCCCCCGAGCTCTCTGCCGGTGGAGGGGGCAGGAACAGACGTGTGCATGTGGTTCTGCCTTGGCCTGGGACTGTGGATCCCCTGCCTGGCCCCCAGGCTCAGGGGCAGGGGCCCGGAGAGACCACCACCCCGAAGCGCTTTTCTCCGGGGTTTTGGAACATTGTGTGTGCCTGGCGGGAACAGCGAGTGGGAATGCTTGCAAACCGGCCTTTGGGGGCAGCCGGGGAGGTCCTCCATGGTCCCTGAGAGAACACCACCCCGAAGCGCTTTTCTCACGGTCTTGGGAGCATTGTGCGCGGCTGGCGGGAACAGCGGGCATGAGTGCTTGCAAACTGTCCTTTGGAGGCAGCCGGGGAGGTCTTCCAAGGGTCGGACTGATCACCACCCCAAAATGCTTTTCTCTCGGGCTTGGGAGCATTGTGCGCGGCTGTCGGGAACAACGGACATGAATGCTTGCAAACCGGCCTTTGGAGGCAGCCCGGGAGGTCTTCCAAGGGCCCGGAGAGAGCACCACCCCAAAATGCTTTTCTCCCGGGCTTGGGAGCATTGTGCGTGGCTGGCGGAAGCAGCGGGAATGAGTACTTACAAACCGGCCTTTGGAGGCAGCCGGGGAGGTCTTGAAAGTGCCCGGAGAGAGCACCACCCCGAAGCGCTTTTCTCCCGGGCTTGGGAACATTGTGCGCGGCTGGCGGGAACAGCAGGCAGGACTGCTTGCAAACTGGCCTTTGGAGGCAGCCGGGGAGGTCTTCCAAGGGCCCGGAGTGAGCACCACCCCAAAATGCTTTTCTCCCGGGCTTGGGAGCATTGTGCGCGGCTGGTGGGAACAACGGGCATGAGTGCTTGCAAACCGGCCTTTGGAGGCAGCCGGGGACGTCTTCCAAGGGCCCGGAGAGAGCACCACCCCGAAGCGCTTTTCTCCCGGGCTTGGGAGCATTGTGCGCGGCTGGCGGGAACAGCAGGCAGGACTGCTTGCAAACTAGCCTTTGGAGGCAGCCGGGGAGGTCTTCCAAGGGCCCGGAGTGAGCACCACCCCAAAATGCTTTTCTCCCGGGCTTGGGAGCATTGTGCGCGGCTGGTGGGAACAACGGGCATGAGTGCTTGCAAACCGGCCTTTGGAGGCAGCCGGGGACGACTTCCAAGGGCCCGGAGAGATCACCACCCCGAAGCACTTTTCTCCCGGGCTTGGGAGCATTGTGCGTGGCTGGCGGGAACAGCAGGAAGGAGTCCTTGCAAACCGGCCTTTGGAGGCAGCGGGGGAGGTCTTCCAAGGGCCTGTAGAGAGCACCACCCCGAAGCGCTTTTCTCCCGGGCTTGGGAGTATTGTGCGCGGGTGGCAGGAACAGCAGGCAGGAGTGCTTGAAAACCGGCCTTTGCAGGCAGCCGGGGAGGTCTTCCAGGGCCCGGTGTGAGCACCACCCCAAAAAGCTTTTCTCCCGGGCTTGGGAGCATTGTGCGCGGCTGGTGGGAACAGCGGGCATGAGTGCTTGCAAACTGGCCACTGGAGGCAGCCGGGGAGGTCTTCCAAGGGCCTGTAGAGAGCACCACCCCAAAATGCTTCTCTCCCGGGCTTGGGAGCATTGTGCGTGGCTGGCGGGAACAGCAGGAAGGAGTCCTTGCAAACCGGCCTTTGGAGGCAGCCGGGGAGGTCTTCCAAGGGCCTGTAGAGAGCACCACCCCGAAGCGCTTTTCTCCCGGGCTTGGGAGCATTGTGCGCAGGTGGCGGGAACAGCAGGCAGGAGTGCTTGAAAACTGGCCTTTGGAGGCAGCCGGGGAGGTCTTCCAGGGCCCGGAGTGAGCACCACCCCAAAAAGCTTTTCTCCCGGGCTTGGGAGCATTGTGCGCGGCTGGTGGGAACAGCGGACATGAGTGCTTGCAAACTGGCCATTGGAGGCAGCCGGGGAGGTCTTCCAAGGGCCCGCAGTGAGCACCACCCCAAAATGCTTTTCTCCCGGGCTTGGGAGCATTGTGCGTGGCTGGCGGGAACAGCAGGAAGGAGTCCTTGCAAACCGGCCTTTGGAGGCAGCCGGGGAGGTCTTCCAAGGGCCTGTAGAGAGCACCACCCCGAAGCGCTTTTCTCCCGCGCTTGGGAGCATTCTGCGCGGGTGGCGGGAACAGCAGGCAGGAGTGCTTGAAAACCGTCCTTTGGAGGCAGCCGGGGAGGTCTTCCAGGGCCCGGTGTGAGCACCACCCCAAAATGCTTTTCTCCCGGGCTTGGGAGCATTGTGCGCGGATGGCGGGAACAGCAGGAAGGAGTCCTTGCAAACCGGCCTTTGGAGGCAGCCGGGGAGGTCTTCCAAGGGCCTGTAGAGAGCACCACCCCGAAGCGTTTTTCTCCCGGGCTTGGGAGCATTGTGCGCGGGTGGCGGGAACAGCAGGCAGGAGTGCTTGAAAACCGTCCTTTGGAGGCAGCCGGGGAGGTCTTCCAGGGCCCGGTGTGAGCACCACCCCAAAATGCTTTTCTCCCGGGCTTGGGAGCATTGTGCGCGGATGGCGGGAACAGCGATTCGGAGTGCTTCCAAACCGGCCTTTGGGGGCACCCCGGGAGGTCTTCCATGGGCACGGAGAGAACACCACCCCGAAGCGCTTTTCTCCGGGGTTTTGGAGGATTGTGCGTGGCTGGCGGGAACAGCGAGTGGGAGTGCTTGCAAACCGGCCTTTGGGGGCAGCCAGGGAGGTCCTCCATTGGCACGGAGAGAACACCACCCCGAAGCGCTTTTCTCCCGGTCTTGGGAGCATTGTGCGAGGCTGGCGGGAACAGCGGGCGGGAGTGCTTGCAAACCGGCCTTTGGAGGCAGCTTGGGAGGTCTTCCAAGGGCCGGGAGAGAGCACCATCCCGAAGCACTTTTCTCACGGAATTGGGAGCATTGTTCGCGGCTGTCAGGAACAGAGGACATGAGTGCTTGCAAACCGGCCTTTAGAGGCAGCCGGGGAGTCTTCCAAGGGCCCGGAGAGAGACCACCCCAAAATGCTTTTCTCCCGGGCTTGGGAGCATTGTGTGCGGCTGGCGGGTCAGCGGGAGGGAGTTCTCGAAAACCAGCCTTTGGAGGCAGCCGGGGAGGTCTTCCAAGGGCCGGGAGAGAGCACCACCCCGAAGCGCTTTTCTCCCGGGCTTGGGAGCATTGTGCGCGGCTGGCGGGAACAGCGGGATTGAGTGCTTGCAAACCGGCCTTTGGAGGCAGCCGGGGAGGTCTTCCAAGGGCCGGGAGAGAGCACCACCCCGAAGCGCTTTTCTCCTAGGCTTGGGAGCATTGTGCGCGGCTGGCGGGAACAGCGGGCATGAGTGCTTGCAAACCGGCCTTTGGAGACAAACGGGGAGGTCTTCCAAGGGCCCGTAGAGAGCACCACCCCGAAGCGCTTTTCTCCCGTGATTGGGAGCATTGTGTGCGGCTGGCGGGACAGCGGGAGGGAGTACTTGAAATCCAGCCTTTGGAGGCAGCCGGGGAGGTCTTCCAAGGGCCGGGAGAGAGCACCACCCTGAAGGGCTTTTCTCCTGGGCTTGGAGCATTTGCACGGATGGCGGGAACAGCGAGTGGGAGTGCTTGCAAACCGGCATTTGGCGGCAGCCCGGGAGGTCTTTCTTGGGCCCAGAGAGAACACCACCCCGAAACGCTTTTCTCCCGGGCTTGGGAGCATTGTGCGCGGGTGGCGGGAACAGCAGGCAGAAGTGCTTGCAAACCGGCCTTGGAGGCAGCCGGGGAGATCTTCCAAAGCCCGGAGTGAGCACCACCCCAAAATGCTTTTCTCCCGGGCTTGGGAGCATTGTGCGCAGCTGGCGTGAACAGCGGGATTGAGTGCTTGCAAACCAGCCTTTGGAGGCAGCCGGGGAGGTCTTCCAGCGGGAGAGTGCCAGTTGTTCTCAGAGGCCCCACAGGCCAGGGGCAGGACCCAGCAGTGTCCCTGCCTCTGGCAGCCTTGCCCAGACCTTCCTGGCCTCCGGGGGTACTACCCCACCAAGGGGCAGGCTGCGGGGCCTGGGTCCAGACATGCCCGGGCGCCTCCCCAGGCTCATCCCCGCTGGTGCCTTTCCCCTGGGCCTAGGCCTTGGTTGAGGCCTCCTTGGAGAGGAGGTTGCCGGCAGGGGCTGTCTGCACACTGCAAGGTGCTGGAGCTCAGAGGGCCTCGTCAGAGGGAAAGGACCAGCAAAGGGCTGGATGCCCAAGACCTCTTTGACCCAGCAGCCTCAGGGCAGCAGGGAGAGCAAGAGGCCCAACTTGCCCCTAGGTCGGCTCTACCCCGTCCCACACAGGCAGCCAGCCCAGCAGCAGCCTGGCAGTCTCTGGCTCCCCCGAACTCTCTGCCGGTGTAGGGGGCAGGAACAGACGTGTGCATGTCGTTCTGCCTTGGCCTGGGAGTGTGTTCCCCCTGCCTGTCCCCCAGGTTCAGGGGCAAGGGCCCGGAGAGAGCACCACCCTGAAGCGCTTTTCTCCCGGGCTTGGGAGCATTGTGCGTGCCTGGCGGGAACAGCGGGCGGGAGTGCTTGCAAACCGGCCTTTGGAGGCAGCCGGGGAGGTCTTCCAGCGGGAGAGTGCCGGTTGTGCTCAGACGCCCCACAGGCCAGGGGCAGGACCCAGCAGTGTCCCTGCCCCTGGCAGCCTTGCCCAGACCCTCCTGGCCTCCGGGGGTACTGCCCCACCAAGGGGCAGGCTGCGGGGACTGGGTCCAGATATGGCCGGGCGCCTCCCCAGGCTCATCCCCGCTGGTGCCTTTCCCCTGGGCCTAGGCCTCGGTTGAGGCCTCCTTGGAGAGGAGGTTGCTGGCAGGGGCTGTCTCCACACTGCAAGGTGCTGGAGCTCAGAGGGCCTCGTCAGAGGGAAGGGACCAGCAAGGGGCTGGATGCCCAAGACCTCTTTCGCCCAGCAGCCTCAGGGCAGCAGGGAGAGGAAGAGGCCCAACTTGCCCCTAGGTCGGCTCTGCCCCTTCCCACACAGGCGGCCAGCCCAGCAGCTGCCTGACAGACTCTGGCTCCCCCGAGCTCTCTGCCGGTGCAGGGGTCAGGAACAGATGTGTGCATGTGGTTCTGCCTTGGCCTGGGATTGTGGATCCCCTGCCTGGCCCCCAGGCTCAGGGGCAGGGGCCCGGAGAGACCACCACCCCGAAGCGCTTTTCTCCGGGGTTTTGGAACATTGTGTGTGCCTGGCGGGAACAGCGAGTGGGAATGCTTGCAAACCGGCCTTTGGGGGCAGCCGGGGAGGTCCTCCATGGTCCCTGAGAGAACACCACCCGGAAGCGCTTTTCTCACGGTCTTGGGAGCATTGTGCGCGGCTGGCGGGAACAGCGGGCATGAGTGCTTGCAAACTGTCCTTTGGAGGCAGCCGGGGAGGTCTTCCAAGGGCCGGACTGATCACCACCCCAAAATGCTTTTCTCTCGGGCTTGGGAGCATTGTGCGCGGCTGTCGGGAACAACGGACATGAATGCTTGCAATCCGGCCTTTGGAGGCAGCCCGGGAGGTCTTCCAAGGGCCCGGAGAGAGCACCACCCCAAAATGCTTTTCTCCCGGGCTTGGGAGCATTGTGCGTGGCTGGCGGAAGCAGCGGGAATGAGTACTTACAAACCGGCCTTTGGAGGCAGCCGGGGAGGTCTTGAAAGTGCCCGGAGAGAGCACCACCCCGAAGCGCTTTTCTCCCGGGCTTGGGAACATTGTGCGCGGCTGGCGGGAACAGCAGGCAGGACTGCTTGCAAACTGGCCTTTGGAGGCAGCCGGGGAGGTCTTCCAAGGGCCCGGAGTGAGCACCACCCCAAAATGCTTTTCTCCCGGGCTTGGGAGCATTGTGCGCGGCTGGTGGGAACAACGGGCATGAGTGCTTGCAAACCGGCCTTTGGAGGCAGCCGGGGACGACTTCCAAGGGCCCGGAGAGATCACCACCCCGAAGCACTTTTCTCCCGGGCTTGGGAGCATTGTGCGTGGCTGGCGGGAACAGCAGGAAGGAGTCCTTGCAAACCGGCCTTTGGAGGCAGCGGGGGAGGTCTTCCAAGGGCCTGTAGAGAGCACCACCCCTAAGCGCTTTTCTCCCGGGCTTGGGAGTATTGTGCGCGGGTGGCAGGAACAGCAGGCAGGAGTGCTTGAAAACCGGCCTTTGCAGGCAGCCGGGGAGGTCTTCCAGGGCCCGGTGTGAGCACCACCCCAAAAAGCTTTTCTCCCGGGCTTGGGAGCATTGTGCGTGGCTGGTGGGAACAGCGGGCATGAGTGCTTGCAAACTGGCCACTGGAGGCAGCCGGGGAGGTCTTCCAAGGGCCCGGAGTGAGCACCACCCCAAAATGCTTTTCTCCCGGGCTTGGGAGCATTGTGCGCGGCTGGTGGGAACAACGGGCATGAGTGCTTGCAAACCGGCCTTTGGAGGCAGCCGGGGACGACTTCCAAGGGCCCGGAGAGATCACCACCCCGAAGCACTTTTCTCCCGGGCTTGGGAGCATTGTGCGTGGCTGGCGGGAACAGCAGGAAGGAGTCCTTGCAAACCGGCCTTTGGAGGCAGCCGGGGAGGTCTTCCAAGGGCCTGTAGAGAGCACCACCCCGAAGCGCTTTTCTCCCGCGCTTGGGAGCATTCTGCGCGGGTGGCGGGAACAGCAGGCAGGAGTCCTTGAAAACCGTCCTTTGGAGGCAGCCGGGGAGGTCTTCCAGGGCCCGGTGTGAGCACCACCCCAAAATGCTTTTCTCCCGGGCTTGGGAGCATTGTGCGTGGCTGGCGGGAACAGCAGGAAGGAGTCCTTGCAAACCGTCCTTTGGAGGCAGCCGGGGAGGTCTTCCAAGGGCCTGTAGAGAGCACCACCCCGAAGCGCTTTTCTCCCGGGCTTGGGAGCATTTTGCGCGGGTGGCGGGAACAGCAGGCAGGAGTGCTTGAAAACCGTCCTTTGGAGGCAGCCGGGGAGGTCTTCCTGGGCCCGGTGTGAGCACCACCCCAAAATGCTTTTCTCCCGGGCTTGGGAGCATTGTGCGCGGATGGCGGGAACAGCAGGAAGGAGTCCTTGCAAACCGGCCTTTGGAGGCAGCTGGGGAGTTCTTCCAAGGGCCTGTAGAGAGCACCACCCCGAAGCGCTTTTCTCCCGGGCTTGGGAGCATTGTGCGCGGGTGGCGGGAACAGCAGGCAGGAGTGCTTGAAAACCGTCCTTTGGAGGCAGCCGGGGAGGTCTTCCAGGGCCCGGTGTGAGCACCACCCCAAAATGCTTTTCTCCCGGGCTTGGGAGCATTGTGCGCGGATGGCGGGAACAGCGAGTGGGAGTGCTTGCAAACCGGCCTTTGGGGGCAGCCAGGGAGGTCCTCCATTGGCACAGAGAGAACACCACCCCGAAGCGCTTTTCTCCCGGTCTTGGGAGCATTGTGCGAGGCTGGCGGGAACAGCGGGCGGGAGTGCTTGCAAACCGGCCTTTGGAGGCAGCTTGGGAGGTCTTCCAAGGGCCCGGAGAGAGCACCATCCCGAAGCACTTTTCTCACGGAATTGGGAGCATTGTTCGCGGCTGTCGGGAACAGAGGACATGAGTGCTTGCAAACCGGCCTTTAGAGGTAGCCGGGGAGTCTTCCAAGGGCCCGGAGAGAGACCACCCCAAAATGCTTTTCTCCCGGGCTTGGGAGCATTGTGTGCGGCTGGCGGGTCAGCGGGAGGGAGTTCTTGAAAACCAGCCTTTGGAGGCAGCCGGGGAGGTCTTCCAAGGGCCGGGAGAGAGCACCACCCCGAAGCGCTTTTCTCCCGGGCTTGGGAGCATTGTGCGCGGCTGGCGGGAACAGCGGGATTGAGTGCTTGCAAACCGGCCTTTGGAGGCAGCCGGGGAGGTCTTCCAAGGGCCGGGAGAGAGCACCACCCCGAAGCGCTTTTCTCCTAGGCTTGGGAGCATTGTGCGCGGCTGGCGGGAACAGCGGGCATGAGTGCTTGCAAACCGGCCTTTGGAGACAAACGGGGAGGTCTTCCAAGGGCCCGTAGAGAGCACCACCCCGAAGCGCTTTTCTCCCGTGATTGGGAGCATTGTGTGCGGCTGGCGGGACAGCGGGAGGGAGTACTTGAAATCCAGCCTTTGGAGGCAGCCGGGGAGGTCTTCCAAGGGCCGGGAGAGAGCACCACCCTGAAGGGCTTTTCTCCTGGGCTTGGAGCATTTGCACGGATGGCGGGAACAGCGAGTGGGAGTGCTTGCAAACCGGCATTTGGGGGCAGCCCGGGAGGTCTTTCTTGGGCCCAGAGAGAACACCACCCCGAAACGCTTTTCTCCCGGGCTTGGGAGCATTGTGCGCGGGTGGCGGGAACAGCAGGCAGAAGTGCTTGCAAACCGGCCTTGGAGGCAGCCGGGGAGGTCTTCCAAAGCCCGGAGTGAGCACCAACGGAAAATGCTTTTCTCCCGGGCTTGGGAGCATTGTGCGCAGCTGGCGTGAACAGCGGGATTGAGTGCTTGCAAACCAGCCTTTGGAGGCAGCCGGGGAGGTCTTCCAGCGGGAGAGTGCCAGTTGTTCTCAGAGGCCCCACAGGCCAGGGGCAGGACCCAGCAGTGTCCCTGCCTCTGGCAGCCTTGCCCAGACCTTCCTGGCCTCCGGGGGTACTACCCCACCAAGGGGCAGGCTGCGGGGCCTGGGTCCAGACATGCCTGGGCGCCTCCCCAGGCTCATCCCCGCTGGTGCCTTTCCCCTGGGCCTAGGCCTCGGTTGAGGCCTCCTTGGAGAGGAGGTTGCCGGCAGGGGCTGTCTGCACACTGCAAGGTGCTGGAGCTCAGAGGGCCTCGTCAGAGGGAAAGGACCAGCAAAGGGCTGGATGCCCAAGACCTCTCTGACCCAGCAGCCTCAGGGCAGCAGGGAGAGCAAGAGGCCCAACTTGCCCCTAGGTCGGCTCTACCCCGTCCCACACAGGCAGCCAGACCAGCAGCAGCCTGGCAGTCTCTGGCTCCCCCGAACTCTCTGCCGGTGTAGGGGGCAGGAACAGACGTGTGCATGTGGTTCTGCATTGGTCTGGGAGTGTGGTCCCACTGCCTCGCCCCCACACTCAGGGGCAAGGGCCCGGAGAGAGCAACACCCCGAAGCGCTTTTCTCCCGGGCTTGGGAGAATTGTGCGTGCCTGGCGGGAACAGCGGGCGGGAGTGTTGGCAAACCGGCCTTTGGAGGCAGCCGGGGAAGTCTTTCAGTGGGAGAGGGCCGGTTGTGCTCAGAGGCCCCACAGGCCAGGGGCAGGACCCAGCAGGGCCCCTGCCCGTGGCCAGCCTTGCCCAGACCTTCCTGGCCTCCGGGGGTACTGCCCCACCAAGGGGCAGGCTGCGGGGACTGGGTCCAGACATGCCCGGGCGCCTCCCCAGGCTCATCCCCGCTGGTGCCTTTCCCCTGGTCCTAGGCCTCGGTTGAGGCCTCCTTGGAGAGGAGGTTGCTGGCAGGGGCTGTCTCCACACTGCAAGGTGCTGGAGCTCAGAGGGCCTCGTCAGAGGGAAGGCACCAGCAAAGGGCTGGATGCCCAAGACCTCTTTGACCCAGCAGCCTCAGGGCAGCAGGGAGAGCAAGAGGCCCAACTTGCCCCTAGGTCGGCTCTGCCCCGTCCCACACAGGCAGCCAGCCCAGCAGCAGCCTGGCCGTCTCTGGCTCCCCCGAGCTCTCTGCCGGAGTAGGGGCCAGGAACAGACGTGTGCATGTCGTTCTGCCTTGGCCTGGGAGTGTGTTCCCCCTGCCTGGCCCCAGGCTCAGGGGCAAGGGCCCGGAGAGAGCACCACCCCGAAGCGCTTTTTTCCCGGGCTTGGGAGCATTGTGCGTGCCTGGGGGAACAGCGGGTGGGCGTGCTTGCAAACAGGACTTTGGAGGCAGACGGGGAGGTCTTCCAGCGGGAGAGTGCCGGTTGTGCTCAGACGCCCCACAGGCCAGGGGCAGGACCCAGCAGTGTCCCTGCCCATGGCAGCCTTGCCCAGACCTTCCTGGCTTCCGGGGGTACTGCCCCACCAAGGGGCAGGCTGCGGGGACTGGGTCCAGACATGCCCGGGCGCCTCCCCAGGCTCATCCCCGCTGGTGCCTTTCCCCTAGGCCTAGGCCTCGGTTGAGGCCTCCTTGGAGAGGAGGTTGCTGGCAGGGGCTGTCTCCACACTGCAAGGTGCTGGAGCTCAGAGGGCCTCATCAGAGGGAAGGGACCAGCAAGGGGCTGGATGCCCAAGACCTCTTTGGCCCAGCAGACTCAGGGCAGCAGGGAGAGGAAGAGGCCCAACTTGCCCCTAGGTCGGCTCTGCCCCTTCCCACACAGGCGGCCAGCCCAGCAGCTGCCTGACAGACTCTGGCTCCCCCGAGCTCTCTGCCTGTGCAGGGGTCAGGAACAGACGTGTGCATGTGGTTCTGCCTTGGTCTCCGAGTGTGGACCAACTGCCTGGCCCCCAGGTTCAGGGGCAAGGGCCCGGAGAGAGCACCACCCCGAAGCGCTTTTCTCCCGGGCTTGGGAGAATTGTGCGCGCTTGGTGGGAACAGTGGGCGGGAGTGCTTGCAAACCGGCCTTTGAAGGCAGCCGGGGAGGTCTTCCAGTGGGAGAGGGCCGGTTGTGCTCAGAGGCCCCACAGGCCAGGGGCAGGACCCAGCAGGGCCCCTGACCCTGGCCAGCCTTGCCCAGACCTTCCTGGCCTCCGGGGGTACTGCTCCACCAAGGGGCAGGCTGCGGGGACTGGGTCCAGACATGCCCGGGAGCCTCCCCAGGCTCATCCCCGCTGGTGCCTTTCCCCTGGGCCTAGGCCTCGGTTGAGGCCTCCTTGGAGAGGAGGTTGCTGGCAGGGGCTGTCTCCACACTGCAAGGTGCTGGAGATCAGAGGGCCTCGTCAGAGGGAAGGGACCAGCAAAGGGCTGGATGCCCAAGACCTCTTTAACCCAGCAGCCTCAGGGCAGCAGGGAGAGCAAGAGGCCCAATTTGCCCCTAGGTCGGCTCTGCCCCGTCCCACACAGGCGGCCAGCCCAGCAGCAGCCTGGCAGTCTCTGGCTCCCCCTAGCTCTCTGCCGGTGTAGGGGGCAGGAACAGACGTGTGCATGTCGTTCTGCCTTGGCCTGGGAGTGTGTTCCCCCTGCCTTGCCCCCAGGCTCAGGGGCAAGGGCCCGGTGAGAGCACCACCCCGAAGCGCTTTTCTCCCGGGCTTGGGAGCATTGTGCGTGCCTGGCGGGAACAGCGGGCGGGAGTGCTTGCAAACCGGCCTTTAGAGGCAGCCGGGCAGGTCTTCCAGCGGGAGAGTGTCGGTTGTGCTCAGACGCCCCACAGGCCAGGGGCAGGACCCAGCAGTGTCCCTGCCCCTGGCAGCCTTGCCCAGACCTTCCTGGCCTCCGGGGGTACTGCCCCACCAAGGGGCAGGCTTCGGGGACTGGGTCCAGACATGCCCGGGCGCCTCCCCAGGCTCATCCCCGCTGGTGCCTTTCCCCTGGGCCTAGGCCTCGGTTGAGGCCTCCTTGGAGAGGAGGTTGCTGGCAGGGGCTGTCTCCACACTGCAAGGTGCTGGAGCTCAGAGGGCCTCGTCAGAGGGAAGGGACCAGCAAGGGGCTGGATGCCCAAGACCTCTTTGGCCCAGCAGCCTCAGGGCAGCAGGGAGAGCAAGAGGCCCAACTTGCCCCTAGGTCGGCTCTGCCCCTTCCCACACAGGCGGCCAGCCCAGCAGCTGCCTGACAGACTCTGGCTCCCCCGAGCTCTCTGCCGGTGCAGGGGGCAGATCAGACGTGTGCATGTGGTTCTGCCTTGTCCTGGGAGTGTGGACACCCTGCCTTGCCCCCAGGCTCAGGGGCAAGGGCCCGGAGAGAGCACCACCCTGAAGCGCTTTTCTCCCGGGCTTGGGAGCATTGTGCACGCCTGCTGGGAACAGTGGGTGGGAGCGCTTGCAAACCGGCCTTTGGAGGCAGCCGGGGAGGTCTTCCAGTGGGAGAGGGCCGGTTGTGCTCTGAGGACCCACAGGCCAGGGGCAGGACGCAGCAGGGCCCCTGCCCCTGGCCAGCCTTGCCCAGACCTTCCTGGCCTCCGGGGGTACTGCCCCACCAAGGGGCAGGCTGCGGGGCCTGGGTCCAGACATGCCCGGGCGCCTCCCCAGGCTCATCCCCGCTGGAGCCTTTCCCCTGGGCCTAGGCCTCGGTTGAGGCCTCCTTTGAGAGGAGGTTGCTGGCAGGGGCTGTCTCCACACTGCAAGGTGCTGGAGCTCAGAGGGCCTCGCCAGAGGGAAGGGACCAGTAAGGGGCTGGATGCCCAAGACGTCTTTGGCCCAGCAGCCTCAGGGCAGCAGGGAGAGCAAGAGGCCCAACTTGCCCCTAGGGCGGCTCTGCCCCTTCCCACACAGGCGGCCAACCCAGCAGCTGCCTGACAGACTCTGGCTCCCCCAAGCTCTCTGCCGGTGCAGGGGACAGGAACAGACGTGGGCATGTGGTTCTGCCTTGGCCTGGGAGTGTGTTCCCCCTGCCTTGCCCCCAGGCTCAGGGGCAAGGGCCCGGAGAGAGCACCACCCCGAAGCGCTTTTCTCCCGGGCTTGGGAGCATTGTGCGAGCCTGGCGTGAACAGCGGGCGGGAGTGTTTGCAAACAGGACTTTGGAGGCAGCCGTGGAGGTCTTCCAGTGGGAGAGGGCCGGTTGTGCTCAGAGGCCTCACAGGCCAGGGGCAGGACCCAGCAGGTCCCCTGCCCCTGGCCAGCCTTGCCCAGACCTTCCTGGCCTCAGGGGGTACTGCCCCACCAAGGGGCAGGCTGCGGGGACTGGGTCCAGACATGCCTGGGCGCCTCCCCAGGATCATCCCCGCTGGTGCCTTTCCCCTGGGCATAGGCCTCGGTTGATGCCTCCTTGGAGAGGAGGTTGCTGGCAGGGGCTGTCTCCACACTGCAAGGTGCTGGAGCTCAGAGGGCCTCGTCAGCGGGAAGGGACCAGCAAGGGGCTGGATACCCAAGACCTCTTTGGCCCAGCAGCCTCAGGGCAGCAGGGAGAGCAAGAGGCCCAACTTGCCCCTAGGTCGGCTCTGCCCCTTCCCACACAGGCAGCCAACCCAGCAGCTGCCTGACAGACTCTGGCTCCCCCGAGCTCTCTGCCGGTGCAGGGGTCAGGAACAGACGTGTGCATGTGGTTCTGCCTTGGTCTGGGAGTGTGGACCCACTGCCTGGACCCCAGGCTCAGGGGCAAGGTCCCGGAGAGAGCAACACCCCGAAGCGCTTTTCTCCTGGCCTTGGGAGCGTTGTGCGTGCCTGGCGGGAACAGCGGGCGGGAGTGTTGGCAAACCGGCCTTTGGAGGCAGCCGGGGAGGTCTTCCAGTGGGAGAGGGCCGGTTGTGCTCAGAGGCCCCACAGGCCAGGGGCAGGACCCAGCAGGGACCCTGCCCCTGGCCAGCCTTGCCCAGACCTTCCTGGCCTCCGGGGGTACTGCCCCACCAAGGGGCAGGCTGCGGGGACTGGGTCCTGATATGCCCGTGCGCCTCCACTGGCTCATCCCCGCTGGTGCCTTTCCCCTGGGCCTAGGCCTCGGTTGAGGCCTCCTTGGAGAGGAGGTTGCTGGCAGGGGCTGTCTCCACACTGCAAGGTGCTGGAGCTCAGAGGGCCTCGTCAGAGGGAAGGGACCAGCAAGGGGCTGGATGCCCAAGACCTCTTTGGCCCAGCAGCCTCAGGGCAGCAGGGAGAGCAAGAGGCCCAACTTGCCCCTAGGTCGGCTCTGCCCCTTCCCACACAGGCGGCCCGCCCAGCAGCTGCCTGACAGACTCTGGCTCCCCCCAGCTCTCTGCCGGTGGAGGGGGCAGGAACAGACGTGTGCATGTTGTTGTGCCTTGGCCTGGGACTGTGGATCCCCTGCCTGGCCCCCAGGCTCAGGGGCAAGGGCCCGGAGAGACCAACACCCCGAAGCGCTTTTCTCCCGGGCTTGGGAGCATTGTGCGCGCCTGGCGGGAACAGTGGGCGGGAGTGCTTGCAAACCGGCCTTTGGAGGCAGCCGGGGAGGTCTTCCAGTGGGAAAGGGCCGGTTGTGCTCAGAGGCCCCACAGGCCAGGGGCAGGACCCAGCAGGGCCCCTGCCCCTGGCCAGCCTTACCCAGACCTTCCTGGCCTCCGGGGGTACTGCCCCACCAAGGGGCAGGCTGCGGGGACTGGGTCCAGACATGCTCGGGCGCCTCCCCTGGCTCATCCCCGCTGGTGCCTTTCCCCTGGGCCTAGGCCTCGGTTGAGGCCTCCTTGGAGAGGAGGTTGCTGGCAGGGGCTGTCTCCACACTGCAAGGTGCTGGAGCTCAGAGGGCCTCGTCAGAGGGAAGGGACCAGTAAGGGGCTGGATGCCCAAGACGTCTTTGGCCCAGCAGCCTCAGGGCAGCAGGGAGAGCAAGAGGCCCAACTTGCCCCTAGGGCGGTTCTGCCCCTTCCCACACAGGCGGCCAAACCAGCAGCTGCCTGACAGACTCTGGCTCCCCCAAGCTCTCTGCCGGTGCAGGGGACAGGAACAGACGTGGGCATGTGGTTCTGCCTTGGCCTGGGAGTGTGTTCCCCATGCCTTGCCCCCAGGCTCAGGGGCAAGGGCCCGGAGAGAGCACCACCCCGAAGCGCTTTTCTCCCGGGCTTGGGAGCATTGTGCAAGTCTGGCGTGAACAGCGGGTGGGAGTGTTGGCAAACAGGACTTTGGAAGCAGCCGGGGAGGTCTTCCAGTGGGAGAGGGCCGGTTGTGCTCAGAGGCCCCACAGGCCAGGGACAGGACCCAGCAGGTCCCCTGCCCCTGGCCAGCCTTGCCCAGACCTTCCTGGCCTCCGGGGGTACTGCCCCACCAAGGGGCAGGCTGCGGGGACTGGGTCCAGACATGCCCGGGCGCCTCCCCAGGCTCATCCCCGCTGGTGCCTTTCCCCTGGTCCTAGGTCTCGGTTGAGGCCTCCTTGGAGAGGAGGTTGCTGGCAGGGGCTGTCTCCACACTGCAAGGTGCTGGAGCTCAGAGGGCCTCGTCAGAGGGAAGGGACAAGCAAAGGGCTGGATGCCCAAGACCTCTTTGGCCCAGCAGCCTCAGGGCAGCAGGGAGAGCAAGAGGCCCAACTTGCCCCTAGGTCGGCTCTGCCCCTTCCCACAAAGGCGGCCAGTCCAGCAGCTGCCTGACAGACTCTGGCTCCCCCGAGCTCTCTGCCGGTGCAGGGGTCAGGAACAGACGTGTGCATGTGGTTCTGCCTTGCCCTGGGAGTGTGGACCCCCTTCCTGGTCCCCAGGCTCAGGGGCAAGGGCCCGGAGAGAGCACCACCCCGAAGTGCTTTTCTCCCGGGCTTGGGAGCATTGTGCGAGCCTGGCGTGAACAGCGGGCGGGAGTGTTTGCAAACAGGACTTTGGAGGCAGCCGTGAAGGTCTACCAGTGGGAGAGGGCCGGTTGTGCTCAGAGGCCTCACAGGCCAGGGGCAGGACCCAGCAGGTCCCCTGCCCCTCGCCAGCCTTGCCCAGACCTTCCTGGCCTCCGGGGGTACTGCCCCACCAAGGGGCAGGCTGCGGGGACTGGGTCCACCATGCCCGGGCGCCTCCCCAGGCTCATCCCCGCTGGTGCCTTTCCCCTGGTCCTAGGCCTCGGTTGAGGCCTCCTTGGAGAGGAGGTTGCTGGCAGGGGCTGTCTCCACACTGCAAGGTGCTGGAGCTCAGAGGGCCTCGTCAGAGGGAAGGGACAAGCAAGGGGCTGGATGCCCAAGATCTCTTTGGCCCAGCAGCCTCAGGGCAGCAGGAAGAGCAAGAGGCCCAACTTGCCCCTAGGTCGGCTCTGCCCCTTCCCACACAGGCGGCCAGCCCAGCAGCTGCCTGACAGACTCTGGCTCCCCCGAGCTCTCTGCCGGGGCATGGGGCAGGAACAGACGTGTGCATGTCGTTCTGCCTTGGCCTGGGAGTGTGGACCCCCTTCCTGGCCCCCAGGCTCAGGGGAAAGGGCCCGGAGAGAGCACCACCCCGAGGCGATTTTCTCCCGGGCTTGGGAGCGTTGTGCGCCCTTGGTTGGAACAGTGGGCGGGAGTGCTTGCAAACCGGCCTTTCGAGGCAGCCGGGGACGTCTTCCAGTGGGAGAGGGCCGGTTGTGCTCAGAGGCCCCACAGGCCAGGGGCAGGACCCAGCAGGGCCCATGCCCCTGGCCAGACTTGCCCAGACCTTCCTGGCCTCCGGGGGTACTGCCCCACCAAGGGGCAGGCTGCGGAGACTGGGTCCAGACATGTCCGTGCGCCTCCCCAGGATCATCCCCGCTGGTGCCTTTCCCCTGGGTGTAGTCCTCGGTTGAGGCCTCTTTGGAGAGGAGGTTGCTGGCAGGGGCTGTCTCCACACTGCAAGGTGCTGGAGCTCAGAGGGCCTCGTCAGAGGGAAGGCACCAGCAAAGGGCTGGATGCCCAAGACCTCTTTGACCCAGCAGCCTCAGGGCAGCAGGGAGAGCAAGAGGCCCAACTTGCCCCTAGGTCGGCTCTGCCCCGTCCCACACAGGCAGCCAGCCCAGCAGCAGCCTGGCAGTCTCTGGCTCCCCCGAGCTCTCTGCCGGTGTAGGGGGCAGGAACAGACGTGTGCATGTCGTTCTCCCTTGGCATGGGAGTGTGTTCCCCCTGCCTGGCCCCCAGGCTCAGGGGCAAGGGCCCGGTGAGAGCACCACCCCGAAGCGCTTTTCTCCCGGGCTTGGGAGCATTGTGCGTGCCTGGCGGGAACAGCGGGCGGGAGTGCTTGCAAACCGGCCTTTCGAGGCAGACGGGGAGGTCTTCCAGCGGGAGAGTGCCGGTTGTGCTCAGACGCCCCCCAGGCCAGGGGCAGGACCCAGCAGTGTCCCTGCCCCTGGCAGCCTTGCCCAGACCTTCCTGGCCTCCGGGGGTACTGCCCCACCAAGGGGCAGGCTGCGGGGACTGGGTCCAGACATGCCCGGGCGCCTCCCCAGGCTCATCCCCGCTGGTGCCTTTCCCCTGGGCCTAGGCCTTGGTTGAGGCCTCCTTGGAGAGGAGGTTGCTGGCAGGGGCTGTCTCCACACTGCAAGGTGCTGGAGCTCAGAGGGCCTCGTCAGAGGGAAGGGACCAGCAAGGGGCTGGATGCCCAAGACCTCTTTGGCCCAGCAGCCTCAGGGCAGCAGGGAGAGCAAGAGGCCCAACTTGCCCCTAGGTCGGCTCTGCCCCTTCCCACACAGGCGGCCAGCCCAGCAGCTGCCTGACAGACTCTGGCTCCCCCGAGCTCTCTGCCGTTGCAGGGGACAGATCAGACGTGTGCATGTGGTTCTGCCTTGGTCTGGGAGTGTGGACCCTCTGCCTTGCCCCCAGGCTCAGGGGCAAGGGCCCGGAGAGAGCACCACCTTGAAGCGCTTTTCTCCCGGGCTTGGGAGCATTGTGCACGCCTGCTGGGAACAGTGGGCGGGAGCGCTTGCAAACCGGCCTTTGGAGGCAGCCGGGGAGGTCTTCCAGTGGGAGAGGGCCGGTTGTGCTCAGAGGCCCCACAGGCCAGGGGCAGGACGCAGCAGGGCCCCTGCCCCTGGCCAGCCTTGCCCAGACCTTCCTGGCCTCCGGGGGTACTGCCCCACCAAGGGGCAGGCTGCGGGGCCTGGGTCCAGACATGCCCGGGCGCCTCCCCAGGCTCATCCCCGCTGGTGCCTTTCCCCTGGGCCTAGGCCTCGGTTGAGGCCTCCTTGGAGAGGAGGTTGCTGGCAGGGGCTGTCTCCACACTGCAAGGTGCTGGAGCTCAGAGGGCCTCGTCAGAGGGAAGGGACCAGTAAGGGGCTGGATGCCCAAGACGTCTTTGGCCCAGCAGCCTCAGGGCAGCAGGGAGAGCAAGAGGCCCAACTTGCCCCTAGGGCGGCTCTGCCCCTTCCCACACAGGCGGCCAACCCAGCAGCTGCCTGACAGACTCTGGCTCCCCCAAGCTCTCTGCCGGTGCAGGGGACAGGAACAGACGTGGGCATGTGGTTCTGCCTTGGCCTGGGAGTGTGTTCCCCCTGCCTTGCCCCCAGGCTCAGGGGCAAGGGCCCGGAGAGAGCACCACCCCAATGCGCTTTTCTCCCGGGCTTGGGAGCATTGTGCGAGCCTGGCGTGAACAGCGGGCGGGAGTGTTTGCAAACAGGACTTTGGAGGCAGCCGTGGAGGTCTACCAGTGGGAGAGGGCCGGTTGTGCTCAGAGGCCTCACAGGCCAGGGGCAGGACCCAGCAGGTCCCCTGCCCCTGGCCAGCCTTGCCCAGACCTTCCTGGCCTCCGGGGGTACTGCCCCACCAAGGGGCAGCCTGCGGGGACTGGGTCCAGACATGCCTGGGCGCCTCCCCAGGCTCATCCCCGCTGGTGCCTTTCCCCTGGGCATAGGCCTCGGTTGATGCCTCCTCGGAGAGGAGGTTGCTGGCAGGGGCTGTCTCCACACTGCAAGGTGCTGGAGCTCAGAGGGCCTCCTCAGCGGGAAGGGACCAGCAAGGGGCTGGATGCCCAAGACCTCTTTGGCCCAGCAGCCTCAGGGCAGCAGGGAGAGCAAGAGGCCCAACTTGCCCCTAGGTCGGCTCTGCCCCTTCCCACACAGGCAGCCAACCCAGCAGCTGCCTGACAGACTCTGGCTCCCCGAGCTCTCTGCCGGTGCAGGGGTCAGGAACAGACGTGTGCATGTGGTTCTGCCTTGGCCTGGGAGTGTGTGCCCCATGCCTTGCCCCGAGGCTCAGGGGCAAGGGCCCGGAGAGAGCACCACCCCGAAGCACTTTTCTCCCGGGCTTGGGAGCATTGTGCAAGTCTGGCGTGAACAGCGGGTGGTAGTGTTGGCAAACAGGACTTTGGAGG
This sequence comes from Dama dama, assembly GCF_033118175.1. Lineage (NCBI taxonomy): Eukaryota > Metazoa > Chordata > Mammalia > Artiodactyla > Cervidae > Dama > Dama dama. The sequence continues at coordinate 763,463 of NW_026870997.1, read as the reverse complement.
CAGCCGGGGAGGTCTTCCAGTGGGAGAGGGCCGGTTGTGCTCAGAGGCCCCACAGGCCAGGGGCAGGACCCAGCAGGTCCCCTGCCCCTGGCCAGCCTTTCCCAGACCTTCCTGGCCTCCGGGGGTACTGCCCCACCAAGGGGCAGTCTGCGGGGACTGGGTCCAGACATGCCCGGGCGCCTCCCCAGGCTCATCCCCGCTGGTGCCTTTCCCCTGGTCCTAGGTCTCGGTTGAGGCCTCCTTGGAGAGGAGGTTGCTGGCAGGGGCTGTCTCCACACTGCAAGGTGCTGGAGCTCAGAGGGCCTCGTCAGAGGGAAGGGACAAGCAAAGGGCTGGATGCCCAAGACCTCTTTGGCCCAGCAGCCTCAGGGCAGCAGGGAGAGCAAGAGGCCCAATTTGCCCCTAGGTCGGCTCTGCCCCTTCCCACAAAGGCGGCCAGCCCAGCAGCTGCCTGACAGACTCTGGCTCCCCCGAGCTCTCTGCCGGTGCAGGGGTCAGGAACAGACGTGTGCATGTGGTTCTGCCTTGCCCTGGGAGTGTGGACCCCCTGCCTGGCCCCCAGGCTCAGGGGCAAGGGCCCGGAGAGAGCACAACCCCGAAGCGCTTTTCTCCCGGGCTTGGGAGCATTGTGCGTGCCTGGCGGGAACAGCGGGCGGGAGTGTTGGCAAACCGGCCTTTGGAGGCAGCCGGGGAGGTCTTCCAGTGGGAGAGGGCCGGTTGTGCTCAGAGGCCCCACAGGCCAGGGGCAGGACCCAGCAGGGCCCCTGCCCCTGGCCAGCCTTGCCCAGACCTTCCTGGCCTCCGGGGGTACTGCCCCACCAAGGGGCAGGCTGCGGGGACTGGGTCCAGACATGCCCGTGCGCCTCCACTGGCTCATCCCCGCTGGTGCCTTTCCCCTGGGCCTAGGCCTCGGTTGAGGCCTCCTTGGAGAGGAGGTTGCTGGCAGGGGCTGTCTCCACACTGCAAGGTGCTGGAGCTCAGAGGGCCTCGTCAGAGGGAAGGGACCAGCAAGGGGCTGGATGCCCAAGACCTCTTTGGCCCAGCATCCTCAGGGCAGCAGGGAGAGCAAGAGGCCCAACTTGCCCCTAGGTCGGCTCTGCCCCTTCCCACACAGGCGGCCAGCCCAGCAGCTGCCTGACAGACTCTGGCTCCCCCCAGCTCTCTGCCGGTAGAGGGGGCAGGAACAGACGTGTGCATGTGGTTCTGCCTTGGCCTGGGACTGTGGATCCCCTGCCTGGCCCCCAGGCTCAGGGGCAGGGGCCCGGAGAGAGCACCACCCCGAAGCGCTTTTCTCCCGGGCTTGGGAGCATTGTGCGTGCCTGGCGGGAACAGCGGGCGGGAGTGCTTGCAAACCGGCCTTTGGAGGCAGCCGGGGAGGTCTTCCAACGGGAGAGTGCCGGTTGTGCTCAGACGTCCCACAGGTCAGGGGCAGGACCCAGCGCTGTCCCTGCCCCTGGCAGCCTTGCACAGACCTTCCTGGCCTCCGGGGGTACTGCCCCACCAAGGGGCAGGCTGCGGGGACTGGGTCCAGACATGCCCGGGCGCCTCACCAGGCTCATCCCCGCTGGTGCCTTTCCCCTGGGCCTAGGCCTCGGTTGAGGCCTCATTGGAGAGGAGGTTGCTGGCAGGGGCTGTCTCCACACTGCAAGGTGCTGGAGCTCAGAGGGCCTCGTCAGAGGAAAGGGACCAGCAAGGGGCTGGATGCCCAAGACCTCTTTGGCCCAGCAGCCTCAGGGCAGCAGGGAGAGGAAGAGGCCCAACTTGCCCCTAGGTCGGCTCTGCCCCTTCCCACACAGGGGGCCAGCCCAGCACCTGCCTGACAGACTCTGGCTCCCCCGAGCTCTCTGCCGGTGCAGGTGTCAGGAACAGACGTGTGCATGTGGTTCTGCCTTGGTCTGGGAGTGTGGACCCACTGCCTGGCCCCCAGGCTCAGGGGCAAGGGCCCGGAGAGAGCACCACCCCGAAGCGCTTTTCTCCCGGGCTTGGGAGCATTGTGCGAGCCTGGCGTGAACAGCGGGCGGGAGTGTTTGCAAACAGGACTTTGGAGGCAGCTGGGGAGGTCTTCCAGTGGGAGAGGGCCGGTTGTGCTCAGAGGCCTCACAGGCCAGGGGCAGGACCCAGCAGGGACCCTGCCCCTGGCCAGCCTTGCCCAGACCTTCCTGGCCTCCGGGGGTACTGCCCCACCAAGGGGCAGGCTGCGGGGACTGGGTCCAGACATGTCCGTGCGCCTCCCCAGGATCATCCCCGCTGGTGCTTTTCCCCTGGGCGTAGGCCTCGGTTGAGGCCTCTTTGGAGAGGAGGTTGCTGGCAGGGGCTGTCTCCACACTGCAAGGTGCTGGAGCTCAGAGGGCCTCGTCAGAGGGAAGGGACCAGCAAATGGCTGGATGCCCAAGACCTCTTTGACCCAGCAGCCTCAGGCCAGCAGTTAGAGCAAGAGGCCCAACTTGCCCCTAGATCGGCTCTGCCCCATCCCACACAGGCAGCCAGCCCAGCAGCAGCCTGGCAGTCTCTGGCTCCCCCGAGCTCTCTGCCGGTGTAGGGGGCAGGAACAGACGTGTGCATATCGTTCTGCCTTGGCCTGGGAGTGTGTTCCAACTGCCTGGCCCCCAGGCTCAGGGGCAAGGGCCCGGAGAGAGCACCACCCCGAAGCGCTTTTCTCCCGCGCTTGGGAGCATTGTGCGTGCCTGGCGGGAACAGCGGGCGGGAGTGCTTGCAAACCGGCCTTTGGAGGCAGCCGGGGAGGTCTTCCAAGGGCCTGTAGAGAGCACCACCCCGAAGCGCTTTTCTCCCGCGCTTGGGAGCATTCTGCGCGGGTGGCGGGAACAGCAGGCAGGAGTGCTTGAAAACCGTCCTTTGGAGGCAGCCGGGGAGGTCTTCCAGGGCCCGGTGTGAGCACCACCCCAAAATGCTTTTCTCCCGGGCTTGGGAGCATTGTGCGCGGATGGCGGGAACAGCAGGAAGGAGTCCTTGCAAACCGGCCTTTGGAGGCAGCCGGGGAGGTCTTCCAAGGGCCTGTAGACAGCACCACCCCGAAGCGCTTTTCTCCCGGGCTTGGGAGCATTGTGCGCGGGTGGCGGGAACAGCAGGCAGGAGTGCTTGAAAACCGTCCTTTGGAGGCAGCCGGGGAGGTCTTCCAGGGCCAGGTGTGAGCACCACCCCAAAATGCTTTTCTCCCGGGCTTGGGAGCATTGTGCGCGGATGGCGGGAACAGCGAGTGGGAGTGCTTCCAAACCGGCCTTTGGGGGCACCCCGGGAGGTCTTCCATGGGCACGGAGAGAACACCACCCCGAAGCGCTTTTCTCCGGGGTTTTGGAGGATTGTGCATGGCTGGCAGGAACAGCGAGTGGGAGTGCTTGCAAACCGGCCTTTGAGGGCAGCCAGGGAGGTCCTCCATTGGCACGGAGAGAACACCACCCCGAAGCGCTTTTCTCCCGGTCTTGGGAGCATTGTGCGAGGCTGGCGGGAACAGCGGGCGGGAGTGCTTGCAAACCGGCCTTTGGAGGCAGCTTGGGAGGTCTTCCAAGGGCCCGGAGAGAGCACCATCCCGAAGCACTTTTCTCACGGAATTGGGAGCATTGTTCGCGGCTGTCGGGAACAGAGGACATGAGTGCTTGCAAACCGGCCTTTAGAGGCAGCCGGGGAGTCTTCCAAGGGCCCGAGAGAGACCACCCCAAAATGCTTTTCTCCCGGGCTTGGGAGCATTGTGTGCGGCTGGGGGGTCAGCGGGAGGGAGTTCTTGAAAACCAGCCTTTGGAGGCAGCCGGGGAGGTCTTCCAAGGGCCGGGAGAGAGCACCACCCCGAAGCGCTTTTCTCCCGGGCTTGGGAGCATTGTGCGCGGCTGGCGGGAACAGCGGGCATGAGTGCTTGCAAACCGGCCTTTGGAGACAAACGGGGAGGTCTTCCAAGGGCCGGGAGAGAGCACCACCCCGAAGCGCTTTTCTCCTAGGCTTGGGAGCATTGTGCGCGGCTGGCGGGAACAGCGGGCATGAGTGCTTGCAAACCGGCCTTTGGAGACAAACGGGGAGGTCTTCCAAGGGCCCGTAGAGAGCACCACCCCAAAGCGCTTTTCTCCCGTGATTGGGAGCATTGTGTGCGGCTGGCGGGACAGCGGGAGGGAGTACTTGAAATCCAGCCTTTGGAGGCAGCCGGGGAGGTCTTCCAAGTGCCGGGAGAGAGCACCACCCTGAAGGGCTTTTCTCCTGGGCTTGGAGCATTTGCACGGATGGCGGGAACAGCGAGTGGGAGTGCTTGCAAACCGGCATTTGGGGGCAGCCCGGGAGGTCTTTCTTGGGCCCAGAGAGAACACCACCCCGAAACGCTTTTCTCCCGGGCTTGGGAGCATTGTGCGCGGGTGGCGGGAACAGCAGGCAGAAGTGCTTGCAAACCGGCCTTGGAGGCAGCCGGGGAGGTCTTCCAAAGCCCGGAGTGAGCACCAACGGAAAATGCTTTTCTCCCGGGCTTGGGAGCATTGTGCGCAGCTGGCGTGAACAGCGGGATTGAGTGCTTGCAAACCAGCCTTTGGAGGCAGCCGGGGAGGTCTTCCAGCGGGAGAGTGCCAGTTGTTCTCAGAGGCCTCACAGGCCAGGGGCAGGACCCAGCAGGGCCCCTGCCCCTGGCCAGCCTTGCCCAGACCTTCCTGGCCTCCGGGGGTACTGCCCCACCAAGGGGCAGGCTGCGGGGCCTAGGTCCAGACATGCCCGGGCGCCTCCCCAGGCTCATCCCCGCTGGTGCCTTTCCCCTGGGCCTAGGCCTCGGTTGAGGCCTCTTTGGAGAGGAGGTTGCTGGCAGGGGCTGTCTCCACACTGCAAGGTGCTGGAGCTCAGAGGGCCTCGTCAGAGGGAAGGCACCAGCAAAGGGCTGGATGCCCAAGACCTCTTTGACCCAGCAGCCTCAGGGCAGCAGGGAGAGCAAGAGGCCCAACTTGCCCCTAGGTCGGCTCTGCCCCGTCCCACACAGGCAGCCAGCAGAGCAGCAGCCTGGCAGTCTCTGGCTCCCCCGAGCTCTCTGCCGGTGTAGGGGGCAGGAACAGACGTGTGCATGTCGTTCTCCCTTGGCCTGGGAGTGTGTTCCCCCTGCCTGGCCCCAGGCTCAGGGGCAAGGGCCCGGAGAGAGCACCACCCCGAAGCGCTTTTCTCCCGGGCTTGGGAGCATTGTGCGTGCCTGGGGGAACAGCGGGTGGGAGTGCTTGCAAACCGTCTTTTGGAGGCAGACGGGGAGGTCTTCCAGCGGGAGAGTGCCGGTTGTGCTCAGAGGCCCCACAGGCCAGGGGCAGGACCCAGCAGGGCCCCTGCCCCTGGCCAGCCTTGCCCAGACCTTCCTGCCTCCGGGGTTACAGCCCCACAAAGGGGTAGGCTGCGGGGAATGGGTCCAGACATGCCCGGGCGCCTCCCCAGGCTCATCCCCGCTGGTGCCTTTCCCCTGGGCCTAGGCCTCGGTTGAGACCTCCTTGGAGAGGAGGTTGCTGGCAGGGATTGTCTCCACACTGCAAGGTGCTGGAGCTCAGAGGGCCTCGTCAGAGGGAAGGGACCAGCAACGGGATGGATGCCCAAGACCTCTTTGGCCCAGCAGCCTCAGGGCAGCAGGGAGAGGAAGAGGCCCAACTTGCCCCTAGGTCGGCTCTGCCCCTTCCCACACAGGCGGCCAGCCCAGCAGCTGCCTGACAGACTCTGGCTCCCCCGACCTCTCTGCCGGTGCAGGGGGCAGGAACAGACGTGTGCATGTGGTTCTGACTTGGCCTGGGAGTGTGGACACCGTGCCTTGACCCCAGGCTCAGGGGCAAGGGCCCGGAGAGAGCACCACCCTGAAGCGCTTTTCTCCCGGGCTTGGGAGCATTGTGCACGCCTGCTGGGAACAGTGGGCGGGAGCGCTTGCAAACCGGCCTTTGGAGGCAGCCGGCGAGGTCTTCCAGTGGGAGAGGGCCGGTTGTGCTCAGAGGCCCCACAGGCCAGGGGCAGGACGCAGCAGGGCCCCTGCCCCTGGCCAGCCTTGCCCAGACCTTCCTGGCCTCCGGGGGTACTGCCCCACCAAGGGGCAGGCTGCGGGGACTGGGTCCAGACATGCTCGGGCGCCTCCCCTGGCTCATCCCCGCTGGTGCCTTTCCCCTGGGCCTAGGCCTCGGTTGAGGCCTCCTTGGAGAGGAGGTTGCTGGCAGGGGCTGTCTCCACACTGCAAGGTGCTGGAGCTCAGAGGGCCTCGTCAGAGGGAAGGGATCAGTAAGGGGCTGGATGCCCAAGACGTCTTTGGCCCAGCAGCCTCAGGGCAGCAGGGAGAGCAAGAGGCCCAACTTGCCCCTAGGGCGGCTCTGCCCCTTCCCACACAGGCGGCCAACCCAGCAGCTGCCTGCCAGACTCTGGCTCCCCCAAGCTCTCTGCCGGTGCAGGGGACAGGAACAGACGTGGGCATGTGGTTCTGCCTTGGCCAGGGAGTGTGTTCCCCGTGCCTTGCCCCCAGGCTCAGGGGCAAGGGCCCGGAGAGAGAACCACCCCAATGCGCTTTTCTCCCGGGCTTGGGAGCATTGTGCGAGCCTGGCGTGAACAGCGGGCGGGAGTGTTTGCAAACAGGACTTTGGAGGCAGCCGGGGAGGTCTTCCAGTGGGAGAGGGCCGGTTGTGCTCAGAGGCCCCACAGGCCAGGGGCAGGACCCAGCAGGGCCCCTGACCCTGGCCAGCCTTGCCCAGACCTTCCTGGCCTCCGGGGGTACTGCCCCACCAAGGGGCAGGCTGCGGGGACTGGGTCCAGACATGCCCGGGCGCCTCCCCAGGCTCATCCCCGCTGGTGCCTTTCCCCTGGGCCTAGGCCTCGGTTGAGGCCTCCTTGGAGAGGAGGTTGCTGGCAGGGGCTGTCTCCACACTGCAAGGTGCTGGAGCTCAGAGGGCCTCGTCAGAGGGAAGGGACCAGCAAGGGGCTGGATGCCCAAGACCTCTTTGGCCCAGCAGCCTCAGGGCAGCAGTGAGAGCAAGAGGCCCAACTTGCCCCTAGGTCGGCTCTGCCACTTCCCACACAGGCGGCCAGCCCAGCAGCTGCCTGACAGACTCTGGCTCGCCCGAGCTCTCTGCCGGTGCAGGGGGCAGGTCAGACGTGTGCATGTGGATCTGCCTTGGCCTGGGAGTGTGGACACCCTGCCTTGCCCCCAGGCTCAGGGGCAAGGGCCCAGAGAGAGCACCACCCTGAATCGCTTTTCTTCCGGGCTTAGGAGCATTGTGCCCGCCTGCTGGTAACAGTGGCCGGGAGCGCTTGCAAACTGGCCTTTGGAGGCAGCCGGGGAGGTCTTCCAGTGGGAGAGGGCCGGTTGTGCTCAGAGGCCCCACAGGCCAGGGGCAGGACCCAGCAGGGCCCCTGCCCCTGGCCAGCCTTACCCAGACCTTCCTGGCCTCCGGGGGTACTGCCCCACCAAGGGGCAGGCTGCGGGGACTGGGTCCAGACATGCTCGGGCGCCTCCCCTGGCTCATCCCCGCTGGTGCCTTTCCCCTGGGCCTAGGCCTCGGTTGAGGCCTCCTTGGAGAGGAGGTTGCTGGCAGGGGCTGTCTCCACACTGCAAGGTGCTGGAGCTCAGAGGGCCTCGTCAGAGGGAAGGGACCAGTAAGGGGCTGGATGCCCAAGACGTCTTTGGCCCAGCAGCCTCAGGGCAGCAGGGAGAGCAAGAGGCCCAACTTGCCCCTAGGGCGGCTCTGCCCCTTTCCACACAGGCGGCCAACCCAGCAGCTGCCTGACAGACTCTGGCTCCCCCAAGCTCTCTGCCGGTGCAGGGGACAGGAACAGACGTGGGCATGTGGTTCTGCCTTGGCCTGGGAGTGTGTTCCCCATGCCTTGCCCCCAGGCTCAGGGGCAAGGGCCCGGAGAGAGCACCACCCCGAAGCGCTTTTCTCCCGGGCTTGGGAGCATTGTGCAAGTCTGGCGTGAACAGCGGTGGGAGTGTTGGCAAACCCGCCTTTGGAGGCAGCCGGGGAGGTCTTCCAGTGGGAGAGGGCCGGTTGTGCTCAGAGGCCCCACAGGCCAGGAGCAGGACCCAGCAGGGACCCTGCCCCTGGGCAGCCTTGCCCAGACCTTCCTGGCCTCCGGGGGTACTGCCCCACCAAGGGGCAGGCTGCGGGGACTGGGTCCTGATATGCCCGTGCGCCTCCACTGGCTCATCCCCGCTGGTGCCTTTCCCCTGGGCCTAGGCCTCGGTTGAGGCCTCCTTGGAGAGGAGGTTGCTGGCAGGGGCTGTCTCCACACTGCAAGGTGCTGGAGCTCAGAGGGCCTCGTCAGAGGGAAGGGACCAGCAAGGGGCTGGATGCCCAAGACCTCTTTGGCCCAGCAGCCTCAGGGCAGCAGGGAGAGCAAGAGGCACAACTTGCCCCTAGGTCGGCTCTGCCCCTTCCCACACAGGCGGCCAGCCCAGCAGCTGCCTGACAGACTCTGGCTCCCCCCAGCTCTCTGCCGGTGGAGGGGGCAGGAACAGACGTGTGCATGTTGTTGTGCCTTGGCCTGGGACTGTGGATCCCCTGCCTGGCCCCCAGGCTCAGGGGCAAGGGCCCGGAGAGACCACCACCCCGAAGCGCTTTTCTCCCGGGCTTGGGAGCATTGTGCGCGCCTGGCGGGAACAGTGGGCGGGAGTGCTTGCAAACCGGCCTTTGGAGGCAGCCGGGGAGGTCTTCCAGTGGGAGAGGGCCGGTTGTGCTCAGAGGCCCCACAGGCCAGGGGCAGGACCCAGCAGGGCCCCTGCTCCTGGCCAGCCTTGCCCAGACCTTCCTGGCCTCCGGGGGTACTGCCCCACCAAGGGGCAGGCTGCGGGGACAGGGTCCAGACATGCCCGGGCGCCTCCCCTGGCTCAACCCCGCTGGTGCCTTTCCCCTGGGCCTAGGCCTCGGTTGAGGCCTCCTTGGAGAGGAGATTGCTGGCAGGGGTTGTCTCCACACTGCAAGGTGCTGGAGCTCAGAGGGCCTCGTCAGAGGGAAGGGACCAGTAAGGGGCTGGATGCCCAAGACGTCTTTGGCCCTGCAGCCTCAGGGCAGCAGGGAGAGCAAGAGGCCCAACTTGCCCCTAGGTCGGCTCTGCCCCTTCCCACACAGGCGGCCAGCCCAGAACCTGCCTGATAGACTCTGGCTCCCCCGAGCTCTCTGCCGGTGCAGGGGACAGGACCAGACGTGTGCATGTTTTTCTGCCTTGGTCTGGGAGTGTGTTCCCCTTGCCTTGCCCACAGGCTCAGGGGCAAGGGCCCGGAGAGAGCACCACCCCGAAGCGCTTTTCTCCCGGGCTTGGGAGCATTGTGCGTGCCTGGCGGGAAGAGCGGGCAGGAGTGTTGGCAAACTGGCCTTTGGAGGCAGCCGGGGAGGTCTTCCAGTGGGAGAGGGCCGGTTGTGCTCAGAGGCCCCACAGGCCATGGGGAGGACCCAGCAGGGCCCCTGCCCCTGGCCAGCCTTGCCCAGATCTTCCTGGCCTCCGGGGGTACTGCCCCACCAAGGGGCAGGCTGCGGGGACTGGGTCCAGACATACCCGGGCGCCTCCCCAGGCTCATCCCCGCTGGTGCCTTTCCCCTGGGCCTAGGCCTCGGTTGAGGCCTCCTTGGAGAGGATGTTGCTGGCAGGGGCTGTCTCCACACTGCAAGGTGCTGGAGCTCAGAGGGCCTCGTCAGAGGGAAGGGACCAGCAAGGGGCTGGATGCCCAAGAACTCTTTGGCCCAGCAGCCTCAGGGCAGCAGGGAGAGGAAGAGGCCCAACTTGCCCCTAGGTCGGCTCTGCCCCTTCCCACACAGGCGGCCAGCCCAGCAGCTGCCTGACAGACTCTGGCTCCCCCGAGCTCTCTGCCGGTGCAGGGGTCAGGAACAGACGTGTGCATGTGGTTCTGCCTTGGTCTGGGAGTGTGGACCAACTGCCTGGCCCCCAGGCTCAGGGGCAAGGGCCCGAGGAGAGCACCACCCCGAAGCGCTTTTCTCCCGGGCTTGGGAGCATTGTGCGTGCCTGGCGGGAACAGCGGGCGGGAGTGTTGGCAAACTGGCCTTTGGAGGCAGCCGGGGAGTTCTTCCAGTGGGAGAGGGCCGGCTGTGCTCAGATGCCCCACAGGCCAGGGGCAGGACCCAGCAGGGCCCCTGCCCCTGGCCAGCCTTGCCCAGACCTTCCTGGCCTCCGGGGGTACTGCCCCACCAAGGGGCAGGCTGCGGGGACTGGGTCCAGACATGCCCGGGCGCCTCCCCAGGCTCATCCCCGCTGGTGCCTTTCCCCTGGGCCTAGGCCTCGGTTGAGGCCTCCTTGGAGAGGAGGTTGCTGGCAGGGGCTGTCTCCACACTGCAAGGTGCTGGAGCTCAGAGGGCCTCGTCAGAGGGAAGGGACCAGCAAGGGGCTGGATGCCCAAGACCTCTTTGGCCCAGCAGCCTCAGGGCAGCAGGGAGACCAAGAGGCCCAACTTGCCCCTAGGTCGGCTCTGCCACTTCCCACACAGGCGGCCAGCCCAGCAGCTGCCTGACAGACTCTGGCTCCCCCGAGCTCTCTGCCGGTGCAGGGGGCAGATCAGACGTGTGCATGTGGTTCTGCCTTGGCCTGGGAGTGTGGACACCCTGCATTGCCCCCAGGCTCAGGGGCAAGGGCCCAGAGAGAGCACCACCCTGAAGCGCTTTTCTCCCGGGCTTGGGAGCATTGTGCGTGCCTGGCGGGAACAGCGGGCGGGAGTGCTTGCAAACCGGCCTTTGGAGGCAGCCGGGGAGGTCTTCCAGCGGGAGAGTGCCGGTTGTGCTCAGACGCCCCACAGGCCAGGGGCAGGACCCAGCATTGTCCCTGCCCCTGGCAGCCTTGCCCATACCCTCCTGGCCTCCGGGGGTACTGCCCCACCAAGGGGCAGGCTGCGGGGACTGGGTCCAGACATGGCCGGGCGCCTCCCCAGGCTCATCCCCGCTGGTGCCTTTCCCCTGGGCCTAGGCCTCGGTTGAGGCCTCCTTGGAGAGGAGGTTGCTGGCAGGGGCTGTCTCCACACTGCAAGGTGCTGGAGCTCAGAGGGCCTCGTCAGAGGGAAGGGACCAGCAAGGGGCTGGATGCCCAAGACCTCTTTGGCCCAGCAGCCTCAGGGCAGCAGGGAGAGGAAGAGGCCCAACTTGCCCCTAGGTCGGCTCTGCCCCTTCCCACACAGGCGGCCAGCCCAGCAGCTGCCTGACAGACTCTGGCTCCCCCGAGCTCTCTGCCGGTGCAGGGGTCAGGAACAGACGTGTGCATGTGGTTCTGCGTTGGTCTGGGAGTGTGGACCCACTGCCTCGCCCCCAGGCTCAGGGGCAAGTGCCCGGAGAGAGCACCACCCCGAAGCGCTTTTCTCCCGGGCTTGGGAGAATTGTGCGTGCCTGGCGGGAACAGCGGGCGGGAGTGTTGGCAAACCGGCCTTTGGAGGCAGCCGGGGAAGTCTTCCAGTGGGAGAGGGCCGGGTGTGCTCAGAGGCCCCACAGGCCAGGGGCAGGACCCAGCAGGGCCCCTGCCCCTGGCCAGCCTTGCCCAGACCTTCCTGGCCTCCGGGGGTACTGCCCCACCAAGGGGCAGGCTGCGGGGACTGGGTCCAGACATGCCCGGGCGCCTCCCCAGGCTCATCCCCGCTGGTGCCTTTCCCCTGGGCCTAGGCCTCGGTTGAGGCCTCCTTGGAGAGGAGGTTGCTGGCAGGGGCTGTCTCCACACTGCAAGGTGCTGGAGCTCAGAGGGCCTCGTCAGAGGGAAGGGACAAGCAAGGGGCTGGATGCCCAAGATCTCTTTGGCCCAGCAGCCTCAGGGCAGCAGGGAGAGCAAGAGGCCCAACTTGCCCCTAGGTCGGCTCTGCCCCTTCCCACACAGGCGGCCAGCCCAGCAGCTGCCTGACAGACTCTGGCTCCCCCGAGCTCTCTGCCGGTGCATGGGGCAGGAACAGACGTGTGCATGTCGTTCTGCCTTGGCCTGGGAGTGTGGACCCCCTGCCTGGCCCCCAGGCTCAGGGGAAAGGGCCCGGAGAGAGCACCACCCCGAGGCGATTTTCTCCCGGGCTTGGGAGCGTTGTGCGCCCTTGGTTGGAACAGTGGGCGGGAGTGCTTGCAAACCGGCCTTTGGAGGGAGCCGGGGACGTCTTCCAGTGGGAGAGGGCCGGTTGTGCTCAGAGGCCCCACAGGCCAGGGGCAGGACCCAGCAGGTCCCCTGCCCCTGGCCAGCCTTTCCCAGACCTTCCTCGCCTCCGGGGGTACTGCCCCACCAAGGGGCAGGCTGCGGGGACTGGGTCCATACATGCCCGGGCGCCTCCCCAGGCTCATCCCCGCTGGTGCCTTTCCCCTGTGCCTAGGCCTCGGTTGAGGCCTCCTTGGAGAGGAGGTTGCTGGCAGGGGCTGTCTCCACACTGCAAGGTGCTGGAGCTCAGAGGGCCTCGTCAGAGGGAAGGGACCAGCAAGGGGTTGGATGCCCAAGACCTCTTTGGCCCAGCAGCCTCAGGGCAGCAGGGAGGGCAAGAGGCCCAACTTGCCCCTAGGTCGGCTCTGCCACTTCCCACACAGGCAGCCAGCCCAGCAGCTGCCTGACAGACTCTGGCTCCCCCGAGCTCTCTGCCGGTGAAGGGGGCAGGAACAGACGTGTGCATGTGGTTCTGCCTTGGCCTGGGATTGTGGATCCCCTGCCTGGCCCCCAGGCTCAGGGGCAGGGGCCCGGAGAGACCACCACCCCGAAGCGCTTTTCTCCGGGGTTTTGGAACATTGTGTGTGCCTGGCGGGAACAGCGAGTGGGAATGCTTGCAAACCGGCCTTTGGGGGCAGCCGGGGAGGTCCTCCATGGTCCCTGAGAGAACACCACCCGGAAGCGCTTTTCTCACGGTCTTGGGAGCATTGTGCGCGGCTGGCGGGAACAGCGGGCATGAGTGCTTGCAAACTGTCCTTTGGAGGCAGCCGGGGAGGTCTTCCAAGGGCCGGACTGATCACCACCCCAAAATGCTTTTCTCTCGGGCTTGGGAGCATTGTGCGCGGCTGTCGGGAACAACGGACATGAATGCTTGCAATCCGGCCTTTGGAGGCAGCCCGGGAGGTCTTCCAAGGGCCCGGAGAGAGCACCACCCCAAAATGCTTTTCTCCCGGGCTTGGGAGCATTGTGCGTGGCTGGCGGAAGCAGCGGGAATGAGTACTTACAAACCGGCCTTTGGAGGCAGCCGGGGAGGTCTTGAAAGTGCCCGGAGAGAGCACCACCCCGAAGCGCTTTTCTCCCGGGCTTGGGAACATTGTGCGCGGCTGGCGGGAACAGCAGGCAGGACTGCTTGCAAACTGGCCTTTGGAGGCAGCCGGGGAGGTCTTCCAAGGGCCCGGAGTGAGCACCACCCCAAAATGCTTTTCTCCCGGGCTTGGGAGCATTGTGCGCGGCTGGTGGGAACAACGGGCATGAGTGCTTGCAAACCGGCCTTTGGAGGCAGCCGGGGACGACTTCCAAGGGCCCGGAGAGATCACCACCCCGAAGCACTTTTCTCCCGGGCTTGGGAGCATTGTGCGTGGCTGGCGGGAACAGCAGGAAGGAGTCCTTGCAAACCGGCCTTTGGAGGCAGCGGGGGAGGTCTTCCAAGGGCCTGTAGAGAGCACCACCCCTAAGCGCTTTTCTCCCGGGCTTGGGAGTATTGTGCGCGGGTGGCAGGAACAGCAGGCAGGAGTGCTTGAAAACCGGCCTTTGCAGGCAGCCGGGGAGGTCTTCCAGGGCCCGGTGTGAGCACCACCCCAAAAAGCTTTTCTCCCGGGCTTGGGAGCATTGTGCGTGGCTGGTGGGAACAGCGGGCATGAGTGCTTGCAAACTGGCCACTGGAGGCAGCCGGGGAGGTCTTCCAAGGGCCCGGAGTGAGCACCACCCCAAAATGCTTTTCTCCCGGGCTTGGGAGCATTGTGCGCGGCTGGTGGGAACAACGGGCATGAGTGCTTGCAAACCGGCCTTTGGAGGCAGCCGGGGACGACTTCCAAGGGCCCGGAGAGATCACCACCCCGAAGCACTTTTCTCCCGGGCTTGGGAGCATTGTGCGTGGCTGGCGGGAACAGCAGGAAGGAGTCCTTGCAAACCGGCCTTTGGAGGCAGCCGGGGAGGTCTTCCAAGGGCCTGTAGAGAGCACCACCCCGAAGCGCTTTTCTCCCGCGCTTGGGAGCATTCTGCGCGGGTGGCGGGAACAGCAGGCAGGAGTGCTTGAAAACCGTCCTTTGGAGGCAGCCGGGGAGGTCTTCCAGGGCCCGGTGTGAGCACCACCCCAAAATGCTTTTCTCCCGGGCTTGGGAGCATTGTGCGTGGCTGGCGGGAACAGCAGGAAGGAGTCCTTGCAAACCGTCCTTTGGAGGCAGCCGGGGAGGTCTTCCAAGGGCCTGTAGAGAGCACCACCCCGAAGCGCTTTTCTCCCGGGCTTGGGAGCATTTTGCGCGGGTGGCGGGAACAGCAGGCAGGAGTGCTTGAAAACCGTCCTTTGGAGGCAGCCGGGGAGGTCTTCCTGGGCCCGGTGTGAGCACCACCCCAAAATGCTTTTCTCCCGGGCTTGGGAGCATTGTGCGCGGATGGCGGGAACAGCAGGAAGGAGTCCTTGCAAACCGGCCTTTGGAGGCAGCTGGGGAGGTCTTCCAAGGGCCTGTAGAGAGCACCACCCCGAAGCGCTTTTCTCCCGGGCTTGGGAGCATTGTGCGCGGGTGGCGGGAACAGCAGGCAGGAGTGCTTGAAAACCGTCCTTTGGAGGCAGCCGGGGAGGTCTTCCAGGGCCCGGTGTGAGCACCACCCCAAAATGCTTTTCTCCCGGGCTTGGGAGCATTGTGCGCGGATGGCGGGAACAGCGAGTGGGAGTGCTTGCAAACCGGCCTTTGGGGGCAGCCAGGGAGGTCCTCCATTGGCACGGAGAGAACACCACCCCGAAGCGCTTTTCTCCCGGTCTTGGGAGCATTGTGCGAGGCTGGCGGGAACAGCGGGCGGGAGTGCTTGCAAACCGGCCTTTGGAGGCAGCTTGGGAGGTCTTCCAAGGGCCCGGAGAGAGCACCATCCCGAAGCACTTTTCTCACGGAATTGGGAGCATTGTTCGCGGCTGTCGGGAACAGAGGACATGAGTGCTTGCAAACCGGCCTTTAGAGGTAGCCGGGGAGTCTTCCAAGGGCCCGGAGAGAGACCACCTCAAAATGCTTTTCTCCCGGGCTTGGGAGCATTGTGTGCGGCTTGCGTGTCAGCGGGAGGGAGTTCTTGAAAACCAGCCTTTGGAGGCAGCCGGGGAGGTCTTCCAAGGGCCGGGAGAGAGCACCACCCCGAAGCGCTTTTCTCCCGGGCTTGGGAGCATTGTGCGCGGCTGGCGGGAACAGCGGGATTGAGTGCTTGCAAACCGGCCTTTGGAGGCAGCCGGGGAGGTCTTCCAAGGGCCGGGAGAGAGCACCACCCCGAAGCGCTTTTCTCCTAGGCTTGGGAGCATTGTGCGCGGCTGGTGGGAACAGCGGGCATGAGTGCTTGCAAACCGGCCTTTGGAGACAAACGGGGAGGTCTTCCAGGGGCCCGTAGAGAGCACCACCCCGAAGCGCTTTTCTCCCGTGATTGGGAGCATTGTGTGCGGCTGGCGGGACAGCGGGAGGGAGTACTTGAAATCCAGCCTTTGGAGGCAGCCGGGGAGGTCTTCCAAGGGCCGGGAGAGAGCACCACCCTGAAGGGCTTTTCTCCTGGGCTTGGAGCATTTGCACGGATGGCGGGAACAGTGAGTGGGAGTGCTTGCAAACCGGCATTTGGGGGCAGCCCGGGAGGTCTTTCTTGGGTCCAGAGAGAACACCACCCCGAAACGCTTTTCTCCCGGGCTTGGGAGCATTGTGCGCGGGTGGCGGGAACAGCAGGCAGAAGTGCTTGCAAACCGGCCTTGGAGGCAGCCGGGGAGGTCTTCCAAAGCCCGGAGTGAGCACCACCCCAAAATGCTTTTCTCCCGGGCTTGGGAGCATTGTGCGCAGCTGGCGTGAACAGCGGGATTGAGTGCTTGCAAACCAGCCTTTGGAGGCAGCCGGGGAGGTCTTCCAGCGGGAGAGTGCCAGTTGTTCTCAGAGGCCCCACAGGCCAGGGGCAGGACCCAGCAGTGTCCCTGCCTCTGGCAGCCTTGCCCAGACCTTCCTGGCCTCCGGGGGTACTACCCCACCAAGGGGCAGGCTGCGGGGCCTGGGTCCAGACATGCCCGGGCGCCTCCCCAGGCTCATCCCCGCTGGTGCCTTTCCCCTGGGCCTAGGCCTCGGTTGAGGCCTCCTTGGAGAGGAGGTTGCCGGCAGGGGCTGTCTGCACACTGCAAGGTGCTGGAGCTCAGAGGGCCTCGTCAGAGGGAAAGGACCAGCAAAGGGCTGGATGGCCAAGACCTCTCTGACCCAGCAGCCTCAGGGCAGCAGGGAGAGCAAGAGGCCCAACTTGCCCCTAGGTCGGCTCTACCCCGTCCCACACAGGCAGCCAGCCCAGCAGCAGCCTGGCAGTCTCTGGCTCCCCCGAACTCTCTGCCGGTGTAGGGGGCAGGAACAGACGTGTGCATGTCGTTCTCCCTTGGCCTGGGAGTGTGTTCCCCCTGCCTGTCCCCCAGGCTCAGGGGCAAGGGCCCGGAGAGAGTACCACCCCGAAGCGCTTTTCTCCCGGGCTTGGGAGCATTGTGCATGCCTGGCGGGAACAGCGGGCGGGAGTGCTTGCAAACCGGCCTTTGGAGGCAGCCGGGGAGGTCTTCCAGCGGGAGAGTGCCGGTTGTGCTCAGACGCCCCACAGGCCAGGGGCAGGACCCAGCAGTGTCCCTGCCCCTGGCAGCCTTGCCCAGACCCTCCTGGCCTCCGGGGGTACTGCCCCACCAAGGGGCAGGCTGCGGGGACTGGGTCCAGACATGGCCGGGCGCCTCCCCAGGCTCATCCCCGCTGGTGCCTTTCCCCTGGGCCTAGGCCTCAGTTGAGGCCTCCTTGGAGAGGAGGTTGCTGGCAGGGGCTGTCTCCACACTGCAAGGTGCTGGAGCTCAGAGGGCCTCGTCAGAGGGAAGGGACCAGCAAGGGGCTGGATGCCCAAGACCTCTTTGGCCCAGCAGCCTCAGGGCAGCAGGGAGAGCAAGAGGCCCAACTTGCCCCTAGGTCGGCTCTGCCCCTTCCCACACAGGCGGCCAGCCCAGCAGCTGCCTGACAGACTCTGGCTCCCCCGAGCTCTCTGCCGGTGCAGGGGGCAGATCAGACGTGTGCATGTGGTCTGCCTTTTCCTGGGAGTGTGGACACCCTGCCTTGCCCCAGGCTCAGGGGCAAGGGCCCGGAGAGAGCACCACCCTGAAGCACTTTTCTCCCGGGCTTGGGAGCATTGTGCACGCCTGCTGGGAACAGTGGACGGGAGCGCTTGCAAACCGGCCTTTGGAGGCAGCCGGGGAGGTCTTCCAGTGGGTGAGGGCCGGTTGTGCTCAGAGGCCCCACAGGCCAGGGGCAGGACGCAGCAGGGCCCCTGACCCTGGCCAGCCTTGCCCAGACCTTCCTGGCCTCCGGGGGTACTGCCCCACCAAGGGGCAGGCTGCGGGGCCTGGGTCCAGACATGCCCGGGCGCCTCCCCAGGCTCATCCCCGCTGGTGCCTTTCCCCTGGGCCTAGGCCTCGGTTGAGGCCTCCTTGGAGAGGAGGTTGCTGGCAGGGGCTGTCTCCACACTGCAAGGTGCTGGAGCTCAGAGGGCCTCGTCAGAGGGAAGGGACCAGTAAGGGGCTGGATGCCCAAGACGTCTTTGGCCCAGCAGCCTCAGGGCAGCAGGGAGAGCAAGAGGCCCAACTTGCCCCTAGGGCGGCTCTGCCCCTTCCCACACAGGCGGCCAACTCAGCAGCTGCCTGACAGACTCTGGCTCCCCCAAGCTCTCTGCCGGTGCAGGGGACAGGAACAGACGTGGGCATGTGGTTCTGCCTTGGCCTGGGAGTGTGTTCCCTCTGCCTTGCCCCCAGGCTCAGGGGCAAGGGCCCGGAGAGAGCACCACCCCGAAGCGCTTTTCTCCCGGGCTTGGGAGCATTGTGCGAGCCTGGCGTGAACAGCGGGCGGGAGTGTTTGCAAACAGGACTTTGGAGGCAGCCGTGGAGGTCTTCCAGTGGGAGAGGGCCGGTTGTGCTCAGAGGCCACACAGGCCAGGGGCAGGACCCAGCAGGTCCCCTGCCCCTGGCCAGCCTTGCCCAGACCTTCCTGGCCTCCGGGGGTACTGCCCCACCAAGGGGCAGGCTGCGGGGACTGGGTCCAGACATGCCTGGGCGCCTCCCCAGGCTCATCCCCGCTGGTGCCTTTCCCCTGGGCATAGGCCTCGGTTGATGCCTCCTCGGAGAGGAGGTTGCTGGCAGGGGCTGTCTCCACACTGCAAGGTGCTGGAGCTCAGAGGGCCTCGTCAGCGGGAAGGGACCAGCAAGGGGCTGGATGCCCAAGACCTCTTTGGCCCAGCAGCCTCAGGGCAGCAGGGAGAGCAAGAGGCCCAACTTGCCCCTAGGTCGGCTCTGCCCCTTCCCACACAGGCAGCCAACCCAGCAGCTGCCTGATAGACTCTGGCTCCCCCGAGCTCTCTGCCGGTTCAGGGGTCAGGAACAGACGTGTGCATGTGGTTCTGCCTTGGTCTGGGAGTGTGGACCCACTGCCTGGACCCCAGGCTCAGGGGCAAGGGCCCGGAGAGAGCAACACCCCGAAGCGCTTTTCTCCTGGCCTTGGGAGCTTTGTGCGTGCCTGGCGGGAACAGCGGGCGGGAGTGTTGGCAAACCCGCCTTTGAAGGCAGCCGGGGAGGTCTTCCAGTGGGAGAGGGCCGGTTGTGCTCAGACGCCCCACAGGCCAGGGGCAGGACCCAGCAGGGACCCTGCCCCTGGCCAGCCTTGCCCAGACCTTCCTGGCCTCCGGGGGTACTGCCCCACCAAGGGGCAGGCTGCGGGGCCTGGGTCCAGACATGCCCGGGCGCCTCCCCAGGCTCATCCACGCTGGTGCCTTTCCCCTGGGCCTAGGCCTCGGTTGAGGCCTCCTTGGAGAGGAGGTTGCTGGCAGGGTCTGTCTCCACACTGCAAGGTGCTGGAGCTCAGAGGGCCTCGTCAGAGGGAAGGGACCAGCAAGGGGCTGGATGCCCAAGACCTCTTTGGCACAGCAGCCTCAGGGCAGCAGGGAGAGCAAGAGGCCCAACTTGCCCCTAGGTCGGCTCTGCCCCTTCCCACACAGGCGGCCAGCCCAGCAGCTGCCTGACAGACTCTGGCTCCCCCCAACTCTCTGCCGGTGGAGGGGGCAGGAACAGACGTGTGCATGTTGTTGTGCCTTGGCCTGGGACTGTGGATCCCCTGCCTGGCCCCCAGGCTCAGGGGCAAGGGCCCGAAGAGACCACCACCCCGAAGCGCTTTTCTCCCGGGCTTGGGAGCATTGTGCGCGCCTGGCAGGAACAGTGGGCGGGAGTGCTTGCAAACCGGCCTTTGGAGGCAGCCGTGGAGGTCTTCCAGTGGGAGAGGGCCGGTTGTGCTCAGAGGCCCCACAGGCCAGGGGCACGACCCAGCAGGACCCTGCCCCTGGCCAGCCTTGCCCAGACCTTCCTGGCCTCCGGGGGTACTGCCCCACCAAGGGGCAGGCTGCGGGGACAGGGTCCAGACATGCACGGGCGCCTCCCCTGGCTCAACCCCGCTGGTGCCTTTCCCCTGGGCCTAGGCCTCGGTTGAGGCCTCCTTGGAGAGGAGATTGCTGGCAGGGGCTGTCTCCACACTGCAAGGTGCTGGAGCTCAGAGGGCCTCGTCAGAGGGAAGGGACCAGCAAGGGGGTGGATGCCCAAGACCTCTTTGACCCAGCAGCCTCAGGGCAGCAGGGAGAGCAAGAGGCCCAACTTGCCCCTAGGTCGGCTCTGCCCCTTCCCACACAGGCGGCCAGCCCAGCAGCTGCCTGACAGACTCTGGCTCCCCCGAACTCTCTGCCGGTGCAGGGGTCAGGAACAGACGTGTGCATGTGGTTCTGCCTTGGTCTGGGAGTGTGGACCAACTGCCTGGCCCCCAGGCTCAGGGGCAAGGGCCCGAGGAGAGCACCACCCTGGAGCGCTTTTCTCCCGGGCTTGGGAGCATTGTGCGTGCCTGGCGGGAACAGCGGTCGGGAGTGTTGGCAAACTGGCCTTTGGAGGGAGCCGGGGAGTTCTTCCAGTGGGAGACGGCCGGTTGTGCTCAGAGGACCCACAGGCCAGGGGCAGGACCCAGCAGGGCCCCTGCCCCTGGCCAGCCTTACCCAGACCTTCCTGGCCTCCGGGGGTACTGCCCCACCAAGGGGCAGGCTGCGGGGACTGGGTCCAGACATGCTCGGGCGCCTCCCCTGGCTCATCCCCGCTGGTGCCTTTCCCCTGGGCCTAGGCCTCGGTTGAGGCCTCCTTGGAGAGGAGGTTGCTGGCAGGGGCTGTCTCCACACTGCAAGGTGCTGGAGCTCAGAGGGCCTCGTCAGAGGGAAGGGACCAGTAAGGGGCTGGATGCCCAAGACGTCTTTGGACCAGCAGCCTCAGGGCAGCAGGGAGAGCAAGAGGCCCAACTTGCCCCTAGGGCGGTTCTGCCCCTTCCCACACAGGCGGCCAAACCAGCAGCTGCCTGACAGACTCTGGCTCCCCCAAGCTCTCTGCCGGTGCAGGGGACAGGAACAGACGTGGGCATGTGGTTCTGCCTTGGCCTGGGAGTGTGTTCCCCATGCCTTGCCCCCAGGCTCAGGGGCAAGGGCCCGGAGAGAGCACCACCCCGAAGCGCTTTTCTCCCGGGCTTGGGAGCATTGTGCAAGTCTGGCGTGAACAGCGGGTGGGAGTGTTGGCAAACAGGACTTTGGAAGCAGCCGGGGAGGTCTTCCAGTGGGAGAGGGCCGGTTGTGCTCAGAGGCCCCACAGGCCAGGGGCAGGACCCAGCAGGTCCCCTGCCCCTGGCCAGCCTTTCCCAGACCTTCCTGGCCTCCGGGGGTACTGCCCCACCAAGGGGCAGGCTGCGGGGACTCGGTCCAGACATGCCCGGGCGCCTCCCCAGGCTCATCCCCGCTGGTGCCTTTCCCCTGGTCCTAGGTCTCGGTTGAGGCCTCCTTGGAGAGGAGGTTGCTGGCAGGGGCTGTCTCCACACTGCAAGGTGCTGGAGGTCAGAGGGCCTCGTCAGAGGGAAGGGACAAGCAAAGGGCTGGATGCCCAAGACCTCTTTGGCCCAGCAGCCTCAGGGCAGCAGGGAGAGCAAGAGGCCCAACTTGCCCCTAGGTCGGCTCTGCCCCTTCCCACACAGGCGGCCAGCCCAGCAGCTGCCTGACAGACTCTGGCTCCCCCGAGCTCTCTGCCGGTGCAGGGGTCAGGAACAGACGTGTGCATGTGGTTCTGCCTTGCCCTGGGAGTGTGGACCCCCTGCCTGGCCCCCAGGCTCAGGGGCAAGGGCCCGGAGAGAGCACCACCCCGAAGCGCTTTTCTCCCGGGCTTGGGAGCATTGTGCGCGCTTGGTGGGAACAGTGGGCGGGAGTGCGTGCAAAACGGCCTTTGGAGGCAGCCGGGGAGGTCTTCCAGTAGGAGAGGGCCGGTTGTGCTCGGAGGCCCCAAAGGCCAGGGGCAGGACCCAGCAGGTCCCCTGCCCCTGGTCAGCCTTGCCCAGACCTTCCTGGCCTCCAGGGGTACTGCCCCACCAAGGGGCAGGCTGCGGGGACTGGGTCCAGACATGCCCGGGCGCCTCCCCAGGCTCATCCCCGCTGGTGCCTTTCCCCTGGGCCTAGGCCTCGGTTGAGGCCTCCTTGGAGAGGAGATTGCTGGCAGGTGCTGTCTCCACACTGCAAGGTGCTGGAGCTCAGAGGGCCTCGTCAGAGGGAAGGGACCAGCAAAGGGCTGGATGCCCAAGACGTCTTTGGCCCAGCAGCCTCAGGGCAGCAGGGAGAGCAAGAGGCCCAACTTGCCCCTAGGTCGGCTCTGCCCCTTCCCACACAGGCGGCCAGCCCAGCACCTGCCTGAGAGACTCTGGCTCCCCCGAGCTCTCTGCCGGTGCAGGGGACAGGAACAGACGTGGGCATGTGGTTCTGCCTTGGCCAGGGAGTGTGTTCCCCGTGCCTTGCCCCCAGGCTCAGGGGCAAGGGCCCGGAGAGAGAACCACCCCAATGCGCTTTTCTCACGGGCTTGGGAGCATTGTGCGAGCCTGGCGTGAACAGCGGGCGGGAGTGTTTGCAAACAGGACTTTGGAGGCAGCCGGGGAGGTCTTCCAGTGGGAGAGGGCCGGTTGTGCTCAGAGGCCCCACAGGCCAGGGGCAGGACCCAGCAGGGCCCCTGACCCTGGCCAGCCTTGCCCAGACCTTTCTGGCCTCCGGGGGTACTGCCCCACCAAGGGGCAGGCTGCGGGGACTGGGTCCAGACATGCCCGGGCGCCTCCCCAGGCTCATCCCCGCTGGTGCCTTTCCCCTGGGCCTAGGCCTCGGTTGAGGCCTCCTTGGAGAGGAGGTTGCTGGCAGGGGCTGTCTCCACACTGCAAGGTGCTGGAGCTCAGAGGGCCTCGTCAGAGGGAAGGGACCAGCAAAGGGCTGGATGCCCAAGACGTCTTTGGCCCAGCAGCCTCAGGGCAGCAGGGAGAGCAAGAGGCCCAACTTGCCCCTAGGTCGGCTCTGCCCCTTCCCACACAGGCGGCCAGCCCAGCACCTGCCTGAGAGATTCTGGCTCCCCCGAGCTCTCTGCCGGTGCAGGGGACAGGAACAGACGTGGGCATGTGGTTCTGCCTTGGCCAGGGAGTGTGTTCCCCGTGCCTTGCCCCCAGGCTCAGGGGCAAGGGCCCGGAGAGAGAACCACCCCAATGCGCTTTTCTCCCGGGCTTGGGAGCATTGTGCGAGCCTGGCGTGAACAGCGGGCGGGAGTGTTTGCAAACAGGACTTTGGAGGCAGCCGGGGAGGTCTTCCAGTGGGAGAGGGCCGGTTGTGCTCAGAGGCCCCACAGGCCAGGGGCAGGACCCAGCAGGGCCCCTGACCCTGGCCAGCCTTGCCCAGACCTTCCTGGCCTCCGGGGGTACTGCCCCACCAAGGGGCAGGCTGCGGGGACTGGGTCCAGACATGCCCGGGCGCCTCCCCAGGCTCATCCCCGCTGGTGCTTTTCCCCTGGGCCTAGGCCTCGGTTGAGGCCTCCTTGGAGAGGAGGTTGCTGGCACGGGCTGTCTCCACACTGCAAGGTGCTGGAGATCAGAGGGCCTCGTCAGAGGGAAGGGACCAGCAAAGGGCTGGATGCCCAAGACCTCTTTGACCCAGCAGCCTCAGGGCAGCAGGGAGAGCAAGAGGCCCAACTTGCCCCTAGGTCGGCACTGCCCCGTCCCACACAGGCGGCCAGCCCAGCAGCAGCCTGGCAGTCTCTGGCTCCCCCGAGCTCTCTGCCGGTGTAGGGGGCAGGAA
Source organism: Dama dama (assembly GCF_033118175.1). Taxonomy (NCBI): domain Eukaryota; kingdom Metazoa; phylum Chordata; class Mammalia; order Artiodactyla; family Cervidae; genus Dama; species Dama dama. The sequence continues at coordinate 740,211 of NW_026870997.1, read as the reverse complement.
CAGACGTGTGCATGTCGTTCTGCCTTGGCCTGGGAGTGTGTTCCCCCTGCCTGGCCCCCAGGCTCAGGGGCAAGGGCCCGGTGAGAGCACCACCCCGAAGCGCTTTTCTCCCGGGCTTGGGAGCATTGTGCGTGCCTGGCGGGAACAGCGGGCGGGAGTGCTTGCAAACCGGCCTTTCGAGGCAGACGGGGAGGTCTTCCAGCGGGAGAGTGCCGGTTGTGCTCAGACGCCCCACAGGCCAGGGGCAGGACCCAGCAGTGTCCCTGCCCCTGGCAGCCTTGCCCAGACCTTCCTGGCCTCCGGGGGTACTGCCCCACCAAGGGGCAGGCTGCGGGGACTGGGTCCAGACATGCCCGGGCGCCTCCCCAGGCTCATCCCCGCTGGTGCCTTTCCCCTGGGCCTAGGCCTCGGTTGAGACCTCCTTGGAGAGGAGGTTGCTGGCAGGAGCTGTCTCCACACTGCAAGGTGCTGGAGATCAGAGGGCCTCGTCAGAGGGAAGGGACCAGCAAAGGGCTGGATGCCCAAGACCTCTTTGACCCAGCAGCCTCAGGGCAGCAGGGAGAGCAAGAGGCCCAACTTGCCCCTAGGTCGGCTCTGCCCCTTCCCACACAGGCGGCCAGCCCATCAGCTGCCTGACAGACTCTGGCTCTCCCGAACTCTCTGCCGGTGCAGGGGGCAGATCAGACGTGTGCATGTGGTTCTGCCTTGTTCTGGGAGTGTGGACACCCTGCCTTGCCCCCAGGCTCAGGGGCAAGGGCCCGGAGAGAGCACCACCCTGAAGCGCTTTTCTCCCGGGCTTGGGAGCATTGTGCACGCCTGCTGGGAACAGTGGGCGGGAGCGCTTGCAAACCGGCCTTTGGAGGCAGCCGGGGAGGTCTTCCAGTGGGAGAGGGCCGGTTGTGCTCAGAGGACCCACAGGCCAGGGGCAGGACGCAGCAGGGCCCCTGCCCCTGGCCAGCCTTGTCTAGACCTTCCTGGCCTCCGGGGGTACTGCCCCACCAAGGGGCAGGCTGCGGGGCCTGGGTCCAGACATGCCCGGGCGCCTCCCCAGGCTCATCCCCGCTGGTGCCTTTCCCCTGGGCCTAGGCCTCGGTTGAGGCCTCCTTGGAGAGGAGGTTGCTGGCAGGGGCTGTCTCCACACTGCAAGGTGCTGGAGCTCAGAGGGCCTCGTCAGAGGGAAGGGACCAGTAAGGGGCTGGATGCCCAAGACGTCTTTGGCCCAGCAGCCTCAGGGCAGCAGGGAGAGCAAGAGGCCCAACTTGCCCCTAGGGCGGCTCTGCCCCTTCCCACACAGGCGGCCAACTCAGCAGCTGCCTGACAGACTCTGGCTCCCCCAAGCTCTCTGCCGGTGCAGGGGACAGGAACAGACGTGGGCATGTGGTTCTGCCTTGGCCTGGGAGTGTGTTCCCTCTGCCTTGCCCCCAGGCTCAGGGGCAAGGGCCCGGAGAGAGCACCACCCCGAAGCGCTTTTCTCCCGGGCTTGGGAGCATTGTGCGAGCCTGGCGTGAACAGCGGGCGGGAGTGTTTGCAAACAGGACTTTGGAGGCAGCCGTGGAGGTCTTCCAGTGGGAGAGGGCCGGTTGTGCTCAGAGGCCACACAGGCCAGGGGCAGGACCCAGCAGGTCCCCTGCCCCTGGCCAGCCTTGCCCAGACCTTCCTGGCCTCCGGGGGTACTGCCCCACCAAGGGGCAGGCTGCGGGGACTGGGTCCAGACATGCCTGGGCGCCTCCCCAGGCTCATCCCCGCTGGTGCCTTTCCCCTGGGCATAGGCCTCGGTTGATGCCTCCTCGGAGAGGAGGTTGCTGGCAGGGGCTGTCTCCACACTGCAAGGTGCTGGAGCTCAGAGGGCCTCGTCAGCGGGAAGGGACCAGCAAGGGGCTGGATGCCCAAGACCTCTTTGGCCCAGCAGCCTCAGGGCAGCAGGGAGAGCAAGAGGCCCAACTTGCCCCTAGGTCGGCTCTGCCCCTTCCCACACAGGCAGCCAACCCAGCAGCTGCCTGATAGACTCTGGCTCCCCCGAGCTCTCTGCCGGTTCAGGGGTCAGGAACAGACGTGTGCATGTGGTTCTGCCTTGGTCTGGGAGTGTGGACCCACTGCCTGGACCCCAGGCTCAGGGGCAAGGGCCCGGAGAGAGCAACACCCCGAAGCGCTTTTCTCCTGGCCTTGGGAGCTTTGTGCGTGCCTGGCGGGAACAGCGGGCGGGAGTGTTGGCAAACCCGCCTTTGAAGGCAGCCGGGGAGGTCTTCCAGTGGGAGAGGGCCGGTTGTGCTCAGACGCCCCACAGGCCAGGGGCAGGACCCAGCAGGGACCCTGCCCCTGGCCAGCCTTGCCCAGACCTTCCTGGCCTCCGGGGGTACTGCCCCACCAAGGGGCAGGCTGCGGGGCCTGGGTCCAGACATGCCCGGGCGCCTCCCCAGGCTCATCCACGCTGGTGCCTTTCCCCTGGGCCTAGGCCTCGGTTGAGGCCTCCTTGGAGAGGAGGTTGCTGGCAGGGTCTGTCTCCACACTGCAAGGTGCTGGAGCTCAGAGGGCCTCGTCAGAGGGAAGGGACCAGCAAGGGGCTGGATGCCCAAGACCTCTTTGGCACAGCAGCCTCAGGGCAGCAGGGAGAGCAAGAGGCCCAACTTGCCCCTAGGTCGGCTCTGCCCCTTCCCACACAGGCGGCCAGCCCAGCAGCTGCCTGACAGACTCTGGCTCCCCCCAACTCTCTGCCGGTGGAGGGGGCAGGAACAGACGTGTGCATGTTGTTGTGCCTTGGCCTGGGACTGTGGATCCCCTGCCTGGCCCCCAGGCTCAGGGGCAAGGGCCCGAAGAGACCACCACCCCGAAGCGCTTTTCTCCCGGGCTTGGGAGCATTGTGCGCGCCTGGCAGGAACAGTGGGCGGGAGTGCTTGCAAACCGGCCTTTGGAGGCAGCCGTGGAGGTCTTCCAGTGGGAGAGGGCCGGTTGTGCTCAGAGGCCCCACAGGCCAGGGGCACGACCCAGCAGGACCCTGCCCCTGGCCAGCCTTGCCCAGACCTTCCTGGCCTCCGGGGGTACTGCCCCACCAAGGGGCAGGCTGCGGGGACAGGGTCCAGACATGCACGGGCGCCTCCCCTGGCTCAACCCCGCTGGTGCCTTTCCCCTGGGCCTAGGCCTCGGTTGAGGCCTCCTTGGAGAGGAGATTGCTGGCAGGGGCTGTCTCCACACTGCAAGGTGCTGGAGCTCAGAGGGCCTCGTCAGAGGGAAGGGACCAGCAAGGGGGTGGATGCCCAAGACCTCTTTGACCCAGCAGCCTCAGGGCAGCAGGGAGAGCAAGAGGCCCAACTTGCCCCTAGGTCGGCTCTGCCCCTTCCCACACAGGCGGCCAGCCCAGCAGCTGCCTGACAGACTCTGGCTCCCCCGAACTCTCTGCCGGTGCAGGGGTCAGGAACAGACGTGTGCATGTGGTTCTGCCTTGGTCTGGGAGTGTGGACCAACTGCCTGGCCCCCAGGCTCAGGGGCAAGGGCCCGAGGAGAGCACCACCCTGGAGCGCTTTTCTCCCGGGCTTGGGAGCATTGTGCGTGCCTGGCGGGAACAGCGGTCGGGAGTGTTGGCAAACTGGCCTTTGGAGGGAGCCGGGGAGTTCTTCCAGTGGGAGACGGCCGGTTGTGCTCAGAGGACCCACAGGCCAGGGGCAGGACCCAGCAGGGCCCCTGCCCCTGGCCAGCCTTACCCAGACCTTCCTGGCCTCCGGGGGTACTGCCCCACCAAGGGGCAGGCTGCGGGGACTGGGTCCAGACATGCTCGGGCGCCTCCCCTGGCTCATCCCCGCTGGTGCCTTTCCCCTGGGCCTAGGCCTCGGTTGAGGCCTCCTTGGAGAGGAGGTTGCTGGCAGGGGCTGTCTCCACACTGCAAGGTGCTGGAGCTCAGAGGGCCTCGTCAGAGGGAAGGGACCAGTAAGGGGCTGGATGCCCAAGACGTCTTTGGACCAGCAGCCTCAGGGCAGCAGGGAGAGCAAGAGGCCCAACTTGCCCCTAGGGCGGTTCTGCCCCTTCCCACACAGGCGGCCAAACCAGCAGCTGCCTGACAGACTCTGGCTCCCCCAAGCTCTCTGCCGGTGCAGGGGACAGGAACAGACGTGGGCATGTGGTTCTGCCTTGGCCTGGGAGTGTGTTCCCCATGCCTTGCCCCCAGGCTCAGGGGCAAGGGCCCGGAGAGAGCACCACCCCGAAGCGCTTTTCTCCCGGGCTTGGGAGCATTGTGCAAGTCTGGCGTGAACAGCGGGTGGGAGTGTTGGCAAACAGGACTTTGAAAGCAGCCGGGGAGGTCTTCCAGTGGGAGAGGGCCGGTGGTGCTCAGAGGCCCCACAGGCCAGGGGCAGGACCCAGCAGGTCCCCTGCCCCTGGCCAGCCTTTCCCAGACCTTCCTGGCCTCCGGGGGTACTGCCCCACCAAGGGGCAGGCTGCGGGGACTCGGTCCAGACATGCCCGGGCGCCTCCCCAGGCTCATCCCCGCTGGTGCCTTTCCCCTGGTCCTAGGTCTCGGTTGAGGCCTCCTTGGAGAGGAGGTTGCTGGCAGGGGCTGTCTCCACACTGCAAGGTGCTGGAGCTCAGAGGGCCTCGTCAGAGGGAAGGGACAAGCAAAGGGCTGGATGCCCAAGACCTCTTTGGCCCAGCAGCCTCAGGGCAGCAGGGAGAGCAAGAGGCCCAACTTGCCCCTAGGTCGGCTCTGCCCCTTCCCACACAGGCGGCCAGCCCAGCAGCTGCCTGACAGACTCTGGCTCCCCCGAGCTCTCTGCCGGTGCAGGGGTCAGGAACAGACGTGTGCATGTGGTTCTGCCTTGCCCTGGGAGTGTGGACCCCCTGCCTGGCCCCCAGGCTCAGGGGCAAGGGCCCGGAGAGAGCACCACCCCGAAGCGCTTTTCTCCCGGGCTTGGGAGCATTGTGCGCGCTTGGTGGGAACAGTGGGCGGGAGTGCGTGCAAAACGGCCTTTGGAGGCAGCCGGGGAGGTCTTCCAGTAGGAGAGGGCCGGTTGTGCTCGGAGGCCCCAAAGGCCAGGGGCAGGACCCAGCAGGTCCCCTGCCCCTGGTCAGCCTTGCCCAGACCTTCCTGGCCTCCAGGGGTACTGCCCCACCAAGGGGCAGGCTGCGGGGACTGGGTCCAGACATGCCCGGGCGCCTCCCCAGGCTCATCCCCGCTGGTGCCTTTCCCCTGGGCCTAGGCCTCGGTTGAGGCCTCCTTGGAGAGGAGATTGCTGGCAGGTGCTGTCTCCACACTGCAAGGTGCTGGAGCTCAGAGGGCCTCGTCAGAGGGAAGGGACCAGCAAAGGGCTGGATGCCCAAGACGTCTTTGGCCCAGCAGCCTCAGGGCAGCAGGGAGAGCAAGAGGCCCAACTTGCCCCTAGGTCGGCTCTGCCCCTTCCCACACAGGCGGCCAGCCCAGCACCTGCCTGAGAGACTCTGGCTCCCCCGAGCTCTCTGCCGGTGCAGGGGACAGGAACAGACGTGGGCATGTGGTTCTGCCTTGGCCAGGGAGTGTGTTCCCCGTGCCTTGCCCCCAGGCTCAGGGGCAAGGGCCCGGAGAGAGAACCACCCCAATGCGCTTTTCTCACGGGCTTGGGAGCATTGTGCGAGCCTGGCGTGAACAGCGGGCGGGAGTGTTTGCAAACAGGACTTTGGAGGCAGCCGGGGAGGTCTTCCAGTGGGAGAGGGCCGGTTGTGCTCAGAGGCCCCACAGGCCAGGGGCAGGACCCAGCAGGGCCCCTGACCCTGGCCAGCCTTGCCCAGACCTTCCTGGCCTCCGGGGGTACTGCCCCACCAAGGGGCAGGCTGCGGGGACTGGGTCCAGACATGCCCGGGCGCCTCCCCAGGCTCATCCCCGCTGGTGCCTTTCCCCTGGGCCTAGGCCTCGGTTGAGGCCTCCTTGGAGAGGAGGTTGCTGGCAGGGGCTGTCTCCACACTGCAAGGTGCTGGAGCTCAGAGGGCCTCGTCAGAGGGAAGGGACCAGCAAAGGGCTGGATGCCCAAGACGTCTTTGGCCCAGCAGCCTCAGGGCAGCAGGGAGAGCAAGAGGCCCAACTTGCCCCTAGGTCGGCTCTGCCCCTTCCCACACAGGCGGCCAGCCCAGCACCTGCCTGAGAGATTCTGGCTCCCCCGAGCTCTCTGCCGGTGCAGGGGACAGGAACAGACGTGGGCATGTGGTTCTGCCTTGGCCAGGGAGTGTGTTCCCCGTGCCTTGCCCCCAGGCTCAGGGGCAAGGGCCCGGAGAGAGAACCACCCCAATGCGCTTTTCTCCCGGGCTTGGGAGCATTGTGCGAGCCTGGCGTGAACAGCGGGCGGGAGTGTTTGCAAACAGGACTTTGGAGGCAGCCGGGGAGGTCTTCCAGTGGGAGAGGGCCGGTTGTGCTCAGAGGCCCCACAGGCCAGGGGCAGGACCCAGCAGGGCCCCTGACCCTGGCCAGCCTTGCCCAGACCTTCCTGGCCTCCGGGGGTACTGCCCCACCAAGGGGCAGGCTGCGGGGACTGGGTCCAGACATGCCCGGGCGCCTCCCCAGGCTCATCCCCGCTGGTGCCTTTCCCCTGGGCCTAGGCCTCGGTTGAGGCCTCCTTGGAGAGGAGGTTGCTGGCACGGGCTGTCTCCACACTGCAAGGTGCTGGAGATCAGAGGGCCTCGTCAGAGGGAAGGGACCAGCAAAGGGCTGGATGCCCAAGACCTCTTTGACCCAGCAGCCTCAGGGCAGCAGGGAGAGCAAGAGGCCCAACTTGCCCCTAGGTCGGCACTGCCCCGTCCCACACAGGCGGCCAGCCCAGCAGCAGCCTGGCAGTCTCTGGCTCCCCCGAGCTCTCTGCCGGTGTAGGGGGCAGGAACAGACGTGTGCATGTCGTTCTGCCTTGGCCTGGGAGTGTGTTCCCCCTGCCTGGCCCCCAGGCTCAGGGGCAAGGGCCCGGTGAGAGCACCACCCCGAAGCGCTTTTCTCCCGGGCTTGGGAGCATTGTGCGTGCCTGGCGGGAACAGCGGGCGGGAGTGCTTGCAAACCGGCCTTTCGAGGCAGACGGGGAGGTCTTCCAGCGGGAGAGTGCCGGTTGTGCTCAGACGCCCCACAGGCCAGGGGCAGGACCCAGCAGTGTCCCTGCCCCTGGCAGCCTTGCCCAGACCTTCCTGGCCTCCGGGGGTACTGCCCCACCAAGGGGCAGGCTGCGGGGACTGGGTCCAGACATGCCCGGGCGCCTCCCCAGGCTCATCCCCGCTGGTGCCTTTCCCCTGGGCCTAGGCCTCGGTTGAGACCTCCTTGGAGAGGAGGTTGCTGGCAGGAGCTGTCTCCACACTGCAAGGTGCTGGAGATCAGAGGGCCTCGTCAGAGGGAAGGGACCAGCAAAGGGCTGGATGCCCAAGACCTCTTTGACCCAGCAGCCTCAGGGCAGCAGGGAGAGCAAGAGGCCCAACTTGCCCCTAGGTCGGCTCTGCCCCTTCCCACACAGGCGGCCAGCCCATCAGCTGCCTGACAGACTCTGGCTCTCCCGAGCTCTCTGCCGGTGCAGGGGGCAGATCAGACGTGTGCATGTGGTTCTGCCTTGTTCTGGGAGTGTGGACACCCTGCCTTGCCCCCAGGCTCAGGGGCAAGGGCCCGGAGAGAGCACCACCCTGAAGCGCTTTTCTCCCGGGCTTGGGAGCATTGTGCACGCCTGCTGGGAACAGTGGGCGGGAGCGCTTGCAAACCGGCCTTTGGAGGCAGCCGGGGAGGTCTTCCAGTGGGAGAGGGCCGGTTGTGCTCAGAGGACCCACAGGCCAGGGGCAGGACGCAGCAGGGCCCCTGCCCCTGGCCAGCCTTGTCTAGACCTTCCTGGCCTCCGGGGGTACTGCCCCACCAAGGGGCAGGCTGCGGGGCCTGGGTCCAGACATGCCCGGGCGCCTCCCCAGGCTCATCCCCGCTGGTGCCTTTCCCCTGGGCCTAGGCCTCGGTTGAGGCCTCCTTGGAGAGGAGGTTGCTGGCAGGGGCTGTCTCCACACTGCAAGGTGCTGGAGCTCAGAGGGCCTCGTCAGAGGGAAGGGACCAGTAAGGGGCTGGATGCCCAAGACGTCTTTGGCCCAGCAGCCTCAGGGCAGCAGGGAGAGCAAGAAGCCCAACTTGCCCCTAGGGCGGCTCTGCCCCTTCCCACACAGGCGGCCAACCCAGCAGCTGCCTGACAGACTCTGGCTCCCCCAAGCTCTCTGCCGGTGCAGGGGACAGGAACAGACGTGGGCATGTGGTTCTGCCTTGGCCTGGGAGTGTGTTCCCCCTGCCTTGCCCCCAGGCTCAGGGGCAAGGGCCCGGAGAGAGCACCACCCCAATGCGCTTTTCTCCCGGGCTTGGGAGCATTGTGCGAGCCTGGCGTGAACAGCGGGCGGGAGTGTTTGCAAACAGGACTTTGGAGGCAGCCGTGGACGTCTACCAGTGGGAGAGGGCCGGTTGTGCTCAGAGGCCTCACAGGCCAGGGGCAGGACCCAGCAGGTCCCTTGCCCCTGGCCAGCCTTGCCCAGACCTTCCTGGCCTCAGGGGGTACTGCCCCACCAAGGGGCAGGCTGCGGGGACTGGGTCCAGACATGCCTGGGCGCCTCCCCAGGCTCATCCCCGCTGGTGCCTTTCCCCTGGGCATAGGCCTCGGTTGATGCCTCCTTGGAGAGGAGGTTGCTGGCAGGGGCTGTCTCCACACTGCAAGGTGCTGGAGCTCAGAGGGCCTCGTCAGCGGGAAGGGACCAGCTAGGGGCTGGATGCCCAAGACCTCTTTGGCCCAGCAGCCTCAGGGCAGCAGGGAGAGCAAGAGGCCCAACTTGCCCCTAGGTCGGCTCTGCCCCTTCCCACACAGGCAGCCAACCCAGCAGCTGCCTGACAGACTCTGGCTCCCCCGAGCTCTCTGCCGGTGCAGGGGTCAGGAACAGACGTGGGCATGTGGTTCTGCCTTGGTCTGGGAGTGTGGACCCCCTTCCTGGCCCCCAGGCTCAGGGGCAAGGGCCCGGAGAGAGCACCACCCCGAAGCGCTTTTCTCCCGGGCTTGGGAGCATTGTGCGCGCTTGGTGGGAACAGTGGGCGGAGGTGCGTGCAAAACGGCCTTTGGAGGCAGCCGGGGAGGTCTTCCAGTGGGAGAGGGCCGGTTGTGCTCAGAGGCCCCACAGACCAGGGGCAGGAACCAGCAGGGCCCCTGCCCCTGGTCAGCCTTGCCCAGACCTTCCTGGCCTCCAGGGGTACTGCCCCACCAAGGGGCAGGCTGCGGGGACTGGGTCCAGACATGCCCGGGCGCCTCCCCAGGCTCATCCCCGCTGGTGCCTTTCCCCTGGGCCTAGGCCTCGGTTGAGGCCTCCTTGGAGAGGAGGTTGCTGGCAGGGGCTGTCTCCACACTGCAAGGTGCTGGAGCTCAGAGGGCCTCGTCAGAGGGAAGGGACCAGTTAGGGGCTGGATGCCCAAGACCTCTTTGGCCCAGCAGCCTCAGGGCAGCAGGGAGAGCAAGAGGCCCAACTTGCCCCTAGGTCGGCTCTGCCCCTTCCCACACAGGCGGCCAGCCCAGCACCTGCCTGAGAGACTCTGGCTCCCCCGAGCTCTCTGCCGGTGCAGGGGACAGGAACAGACGTGGGCATGTGGTTCTGCCTTGGCCAGGGAGTGTGTTCCCCGTGCCTTGCCCCCAGGCTCAGGGGCAAGGGCCCGGAGAGAGAACCACCCCAATGCGCTTTTCTCCCGGGCTTGGGAGCATTGTGCGAGCCTGGCGTGAACAGCGGGCGGGAGTGTTTGCAAACAGGACTTTGGAGGCAGCCGGGGAGGTCTTCCAGTGGGAGAGGACCGGTTGTGCTCAGAGGCCCCACAGGCCAGGGGCAGGACCCAGCAGGGCCCCTGACCCTGGCCAGCCTTGCCCAGACCTTCCTGGCCTCCGGGGGTACTGCCCCACCAAGGGGCAGGCTGCGGGGACTGGGTCCAGACATGCCCGGGTGCCTCCCTAGGCTCATCCCCGCTGGTGCCTTTCCCCTGGGCCTAGGCCTCGGTTGAGGCCTCCTTGGAGAGGAGGTTGCTGGCAGGGGCTGTCTCCACACTGCAAGGTGCTGGAGATCAGAGGGCCTCGTCAGAGGGAAGGGACCAGCAAAGGGCTGGATGCCCAAGACCTCTTTGACCCAGCAGCCTCAGGGCAGCAGGGAGAGCAAGAGGCCCAACTTGCCCCTAGGTCGGCTCTGCCCCGTCCCACACAGGCGGCCAGCCCAGCAGCAGCCTGGCAGTCTCTGGCTCCCCCGAGCTCTCTGCCGGTGTAGGGGGCAGGAACAGACCTGTGCATGTCGTTCTGCCTTGGCCTGGGAGTGTGTTCCCCCTGCCTGGCCCCCAGGCTCAGGGGCAAGGGCCCGGTGAGAGCACCACCCCGAAGCGCTTTTCTCCCGGGCTTGGGAGCATTGTGCGTGCCTGGCGGGAACAGCGTGCGGGAGTGCTGCAAACCGGCCTTTCGAGGCAGACGGGGAGGTCTTCCAGCGGGAGAGTGCCGGTTGTGCTCAGACGCCCCACAGGCCAGGGGCAGGACCCAGCAGTGTCCCTGCCCCTGACAGCCTTGCCCAGACCTTCCTGGCCTCCGGGGGTACTGCCCCACCAAGGGGCAGGCTGCGGGGACTGGGTCCAGACATGCCCGGGCGCCTCCCCAGGCTCATCCCCGCTGGTGCCTTTCCCCTGGGCCTAGGCCTCGGTTGAGGCCTCCTTGGAGAGGAGGTTGCTGGCAGGGGCTGTCTCCACACTGCAAGGTGCTGGAGCTCAGAGGGCCTCGTCAGAGGGAAGGGACCAGCAAGGGGCTGGATGCCCAAGACCTCTTTGGCCCAGCAGCCTCAGGGCAGCAGGGAGAGCAAGAGGCCCAACTTGCCCCTAGGTCGGCTCTGCCCCTTCCCACACAGGCGGCCAGCCCAGCAGCTGCCTGACAGACTCTGGCTCCCCCGAGCTCTCTGCCGGTGCAGGGGGCAGATCAGACGTGTGCATGTGGTTCTGCCTTGTCCTGGGAGTGTGGACAACCTGCCTTGCCCCCAGGCTCAGGGGCAAGGGCCCGGAGAGAGCACCACCCTGAAGCGCTTTTCTCCCGGGCTTGGGAGCATTGTGCACGCCTGCTGGGAACAGTGGGCGGGAGCGCTTGCAAACCGGCCTTTGGAGGCAGCCGGGGAGGTCTTCCAGTGGGAGAGGGCCGGTTGTGCTCAGAGGACCCACAGGCCAAGGGCAGGACGCAGCAGGGCCCCTGCCCCTGGCCAGCCTTGCCCAGACCTTCCTGGCCTCCGGGGGTACTGCCCCACCAAGGGGCAGGCTGCGGGGCCTGGGTCCAGACATGCCCGGGCGCCTCCCCAGGCTCATCCCCGCTGGTGCCTTTCCCCTGGGCCTAGGCCTCGGTTGAGGCCTCCTTGGAGAGGAGGTTGCTGGCAGGGGCTGTCTCCACACTGCAAGGTGCTGGAGCTCAGAGGGCCTCGTCAGAGGGAAGGGACCAGTAAGGGGCTGGATGCCCAAGACGTCTTTGGCCCAGCAGCCTCAGGGCAGCAGGGAGAGCAAGAGGCCCAACTTGCCCCTAGGTCGGCTCTGCCCCTTCCCACACAGGCAGCCAACCCAGCAGCTGCCTGACAGACTCTGGCTCCCCCGAGCTCTCTGCCGGTGCAGGGGTCAGGAACAGACGTGTGCATGTGGTTCTGCCTTGGTCTGGGAGTGTGGACCCCCTTCCTGGCCCCCAGGCTCAGGGGCAAGGGCCCGGAGAGAGCACCACCCCGAAGCGCTTTTCTCCCGGGCTTGGGAGCATTGTGCGCGCTTGGTGGGAACAGTGGGCGGAGGTGCGTGCAAAACGGCCTTTGGAGGCAGCCGGGGAGGTCTTCCAGTGGGAGAGGGCCGGTTGTGCTCAGAGGCCCCACAGGCCAGGGGCAGGACCCAGCAGGTCCCCTGCCCCTGGTCAGCCTTGCCCAGACCTTCCTGGCCTCCAGGGGTACTGCCCCACCAAGGGGCAGGCTGCGGGGCCTGGGTCCAGACATGCCCGGGCGCCTCCCCAGGCTCATCCCCGCTGGTGCCTTTCCCCTGGGCCTAGGCCTCGGTTGAGGCCTCCTTGGAGAGGAGGTTGCTGGCAGGGGCTGTCTCCACACTGCAAGGTGCTGGAGCTCAGAGGGCCTCGTCAGAGGGAAGGGACCAGTTAGGGGCTGGATGCCCAAGACCTCTTTGGCCCAGCAGCCTCAGGGCAGCAGGGAGAGCAAGAGGCCCAACTTGCCCCTAGGTCGGCTCTGCCCCTTCCCACACAGGCGGCCAGCCCAGCACCTGCCTGAGAGACTCTGGCTCCCCCGAGCTCTCTGCCGGTGCAGGGGACAGGAACAGACGTGGGCATGTGGTTCTGCCTTGGCCAGGGAGTGTGTTCCCCGTGCCTTGCCCCCAGGCTCAGGGGCAAGGGCCCGGAGAGAGAACCACCCCAATGCGCTTTTCTCCCGGGCTTGGGAGCATTGTGCGAGCCTGGCGTGAACAGCGGGCGGGAGTGTTTGCAAACAGGACTTTGGAGGCAGCCGGGGAGGTCTTCCAGTGGGAGAGGACCGGTTGTGCTCAGAGGCCCCACAGGCCAGGGGCAGGACCCAGCATGGCCCCTGACCCTGGCCCGCCTTGCCCAGACCTTCCTGGCCTCCGGGGGTACTGCCCCACCAAGGGGCAGGCTGCGGGGACTGGGTCCAGACATGCCCGGGTGCCTCCCTAGGCTCATCCCCGCTGGTGCCTTTCCCCTGGGCCTAGGCCTCGGTTGAGGCCTCCTTGGAGAGGAGGTTGCTGGCAGGGGCTGTCTCCACACTGCAAGGTGCTGGAGATCAGAGGGCCTCGTCAGAGGGAAGGGACCAGCAAAGGGCTGGATGCCCAAGACCTCTTTGACCCAGCAGCCTCAGGGCAGCAGGGAGAGCAAGAGGCCCAACTTGCCCCTAGGTCGGCTCTGCCCCGTCCCACACAGGCGGCCAGCCCAGCAGCAGCCTGGCAGTCTCTGGCTCCCCCGAGCTCTCTGCCGGTGTAGGGGGCAGGAACAGACCTGTGCATGTCGTTCTGCCTTGGCCTGGGAGTGTGTTCCCCCTGCCTGGCCCCCAGGCTCAGGGGCAAGGGCCCGGTGAGAGCACCACCCCGAAGCGCTTTTCTCCCGGGCTTGGGAGCATTGTGCGTGCCTGGCGGGAACAGCGTGCGGGAGTGCTGCAAACCGGCCTTTCGAGGCAGACGGGGAGGTCTTCCAGCGGGAGAGTGCCGGTTGTGCTCAGACGCCCCACAGGCCAGGGGCAGGACCCAGCAGTGTCCCTGCCCCTGACAGCCTTTCCCAGACCTTCCTGGCCTCCGGGGGTACTGCCCCACCAAGGGGCAGGCTGCGGGGACTGGGTCCAGACATGCCCGGGCGCCTCCCCAGGCTCATCCCCGCTGGTGCCTTTCCCCTGGGCCTAGGCCTCGGTTGAGGCCTCCTTGGAGAGGAGGTTGCTGGCAGGGGCTGTCTCCACACTGCAAGGTGCTGGAGCTCAGAGGGCCTCGTCAGAGGGAAGGGACCAGCAAGGGGCTGGATGCCCAAGACCTCTTTGGCCCAGCAGCCTCAGGGCAGCAGGGAGAGCAAGAGGCCCAACTTGCCCCTAGGTCGGCTCTGCCCCTTCCCACACAGGCGGCCAGCCCAGCAGCTGCCTGACAGACTCTGGCTCCCCCGAGCTCTCTGCCGGTGCAGGGGGCAGATCAGACGTGTGCATGTGGTTCTGCCTTGTCCTGGGAGTGTGGACACCCTGCCTTGCCCCCAGGCTCAGGGGCAAGGGCCCGGAGAGAGCACCACCCTGAAGCGCTTTTCTCCCGGGCTTGGGAGCATTGTGCACGCCTGCTGGGAACAGTGGGCGGGAGCGCTTGCAAACCGGCCTTTGGAGGCAGCCGGGGAGGTCTTCCAGTGGGAGAGGGCCGGTTGTGCTCAGAGGACCCACAGGCCAGGGGCAGGACGCAGCAGGGCCCCTGCCCCTGGCCAGCCTTGCCCAGACCTTCCTGGCCTCCGGGGGTACTGCCCCACCAAGGGGCAGGCTGCGGGGCCTGGGTCCAGACATGCCCGGGCGCCTCCCCAGGCTCATCCCCGCTGGTGCCTTTCCCCTGGGCCTAGGCCTCGGTTGAGGCCTCCTTGGAGAGGAGGTTGCTGGCAGGGGATGTCTCCACACTGCAAGGTGCTGGAGCTCAGAGGGCCTCGTCAGAGGGAAGCGACCAGTAAGGGGCTGGATGCCCAAGACGTCTTTGGCCCAGCAGCCTCAGGGCAGCAGGGAGAGCAAGAGGCCCAACTTGCCCCTAGGGCGGCTCTGCCCCTTCCCACACAGGCGGCCAACCCAGCAGCTGCCTGACAGACTCTGGCTCCCCCAAGCTCTCTGCCGGTGCAGGGGACAGGAACAGACGTGGGCATGTGGTTCTGCCTTGGCCTGGGAGTGTGTTCCCCCTGCCTTGCCCCCAGGCTCAGGGGCAAGGGCCCGGAGAGAGCACCACCCCGAAGCGCTTTTCTCCCGGGCTTGGGAGCATTGTGCGAGCCTGGCGTGAACAGCGGGCGGGAGTGTTTGCAAACAGGACGTTGGAGGCAGCCGTGGAGGTCTTCCAGTGGGAGAGGGCCGGTTGTGCTCAGAGGCCTCACAGGCCAGGGGCAGGACCCAGTAGGTCCCCTGCCCCTGGCCAGCCTTGCCCAGACCTTACTGGCCTCCGGGGGTACTGCCCCACCAAGGGGCAGGCTGCGGGGACAGGGTCCAGACATGCCCGGGCGCCTCCCCTGGCTCAACCCCGCTGGTGCCTTTTCCCTGGGCCTAGGCCTCGGTTGAGGCCTCCTTGGAGAGGAGATTGCTGGCAGGTGCTGTCTCAACACTGCAAGGTGCTGGAGCTCAGAGGGCCTCGTCAGAGGGAAGGGACAAGCAAGGGGCTGGATGCCCAAGACCTCTTTGGCCCACCAGCCTCAGGGCAGCAGGGAGAGCAAGAGGCCCAACTTGCCCCTAGGTCGGCTCTGCCCCTTCCCACACAGGCGGCCAGCCCAGCAGCTGCCTGACAGACTCTGGCTCCCCCGAGCTCTCTGCCGGTGCAGGGGGCAGATCAGACGTGTGCATGTGGTTCTGCCTTGTCCTGGGAGTGTGGACCCCCTGCCTTGCCCCCAGGCTCAGGGGCAAGGGCCCGGAGAGAGCACCACCCCGAAGCGCTTTTCTCCCGGGCTTGGGAGCATTGTGCACGCCTGCTGGGAACAGTGGGCGGGAGCGCTTGTTAACCGGCCGTTGGAGGCAGCCGGGCAGGTCTTCCAGCGGGAGAGTGCCGGTTGTGCTCAGACGCCCCACAGGCCAGGGGCAGGACCCAGCAGGGCCCCTGCCCCTGGCAGCGTTGCCCAGACCTTCCTGGCCTCCGGGGGTACTGCCCCACCAAGGGGCAGGTTGCGGGGACTGGGTCCAGACATGCCCGTGCGCCTCCACTGGCTCATCCCCGCTGGTGCCTTTCCCCTGGGCCTAGGCCTCGGTTGAGGCCTCCTTGGAGAGGAGGTTGCTGGCAGGGGCTGTGTCCACACTGCAAGGTGCTGGAGCTCAGAGGGCCTCGACAGAGGGAAGGGACCAGCAAGGGGCTGGATGCCCAAGACCTCTTTGGCCCAGCAGCCTCAGGGCAGCAGGGAGAGCAAGAGGCCCAACTTGCCCCTAGGTCGGCTCTGCCCCTTCCCACACAGGCGGCCAGCCCAGCAGCTGCCTGACAGACTCTGGCTCCCCCGAGCTCTCTGCCGGTGCAGGGGGCAGATCAGACGTGTGCATGTGGTTCTGCCTTGTCCTGGGAGTGTGGACACCCTGCCTTGCCCCCAGGCTCAGGGGCAAGGGCCCGGAGAGAGCACCACCCTGAAGCGCTTTTCTCCCGGGCTTGGGAGCATTGTGCACGCCTGCTGGGAACAGTGGGCGGGAGCGCTTGCAAACCGGCCTTTGGAGGCAGCCGGGGAGGTCTTCCAGTGGGAGAGGGCCGGTTGTGCTCAGAGGACCCACAGGCCAGGGGCAGGACGCAGCAGGGCCCCTGCCCCTGGCCAGCCTTGCCCAGACCTTCCTGGCCTCCGGGGGTACTGCCCCACCAAGGGGCAGGCTGCGGGGCCTGGGTCCAGACATGCCCGGGCGCCTCCCCAGGCTCATCCCCGCTGGTGCCTTTCCCCTGGGCCTAGGCCTCGGTTGAGGCCTCCTTGGAGAGGAGGTTGCTGGCAGGGGCTGTCTCCACACTGCAAGGTGCTGGAGCTCAGAGGGCCTCGTCAGAGGGAAGGGACCAGTAAGGGGCTGGATGCCCAAGACGTCTTTGGCCCAGCAGCCTCAGGGCAGCAGGGAGAGCAAGAGGCCCAACTTGCCCCTAGGGCGGCTCTGCCCCTTCCCACACAGGCGG
The DNA here is from genome assembly GCF_033118175.1 of Dama dama. NCBI lineage: Eukaryota > Metazoa > Chordata > Mammalia > Artiodactyla > Cervidae > Dama > Dama dama. The sequence goes on along the minus strand of NW_026870997.1, from coordinate 723,899 downwards.
CCAACCCAGCAGCTGCCTGACAGACTCTGGCTCCCCCAAGCTCTCTGCCGGTGCAGGGGTCAGGAACAGACGTGTGCATGTGGTTCTGCCTTGGTCTGGGAGTGTGGACCCACTGCCTGGACCCCAGGCTCAGGGGCAAGGTCCCGGAGAGAGCAACACCCCGAAGCGCTTTTCTCCTGGCCTTGGGAGCGTTGTGCGTGCCTGGCGGGAACAGCGGGCGGGAGTGTTGGCAAACCGGCCTTTGGAGGCAGCCGGGGAGGTCTTCCAGTGGGAGAGGGCCGGTTGTGCTCAGAGGCCCCACAGGCCAGGGGCAGGACCCAGCAGGGACCCTGCCCCTGGCCAGCCTTGCCCAGACCTTCCTGGCCTCCGGGGGTACTGCCCCACCAAGGGGCAGGCTGCGGGGACTGGGTCCTGATATGCCCGTGCGCCTCCACTGGCTCATCCCCGCTGGTGCCTTTCCCCTGGGCCTAGGCCTCGGTTGAGGCCTCCTTGGAGAGGAGGTTGCTGGCAGGGGCTGTCTCCACACTGCAAGGTGCTGGAGCTCAGAGGGCCTCGTCAGAGGGAAGGGACCAGCAAGGGGCTGGATGCCCAAGACCTCTTTGGCCCAGCAGCCTCAGGGCAGCAGGGAGAGCAAGAGGCCCAACTTGCCCCTAGGTCGGCTCTGCCCCTTCCCACACAGGCGGCCCGCCCAGCAGCTGCCTGACAGACTCTGGCTCCCCCCAGCTCTCTGCCGGTGGAGGGGGCAGGAACAGACGTGTGCATGTTGTTGTGCCTTGGCCTGGGACTGTGGATCCCCTGCCTGGCCCCCAGGCTCAGGGGCAAGGGCCCGGAGAGACCAACACCCCGAAGCGCTTTTCTCCCGGGCTTGGGAGCATTGTGCGCGCCTGGCGGGAACAGTGGGCGGGAGTGCTTGCAAACCGGCCTTTGGAGGCAGCCGGGGAGGTCTTCCAGTGGGAAAGGGCCGGTTGTGCTCAGAGGCCCCACAGGCCAGGGGCAGGACCCAGCAGGGCCCCTGCCCCTGGCCAGCCTTACCCAGACCTTCCTGGCCTCCGGGGGTACTGCCCCACCAAGGGGCAGGCTGCGGGGACTGGGTCCAGACATGCTCGGGCGCCTCCCCTGGCTCATCCCCGCTGGTGCCTTTCCCCTGGGCCTAGGCCTCGGTTGAGGCCTCCTTGGAGAGGAGGTTGCTGGCAGGGGCTGTCTCCACACTGCAAGGTGCTGGAGCTCAGAGGGCCTCGTCAGAGGGAAGGGACCAGTAAGGGGCTGGATGCCCAAGACGTCTTTGGCCCAGCAGCCTCAGGGCAGCAGGGAGAGCAAGAGGCCCAACTTGCCCCTAGGGCGGTTCTGCCCCTTCCCACACAGGCGGCCAAACCAGCAGCTGCCTGACAGACTCTGGCTCCCCCAAGCTCTCTGCCGGTGCAGGGGACAGGAACAGACGTGGGCATGTGGTTCTGCCTTGGCCTGGGAGTGTGTTCCCCATGCCTTGCCCCCAGGCTCAGGGGCAAGGGCCCGGAGAGAGCACCACCCCGAAGCGCTTTTCTCCCGGGCTTGGGAGCATTGTGCAAGTCTGGCGTGAACAGCGGGTGGGAGTGTTGGCAAACAGGACTTTGGAAGCAGCCGGGGAGGTCTTCCAGTGGGAGAGGGCCGGTTGTGCTCAGAGGCCCCACAGGCCAGGGACAGGACCCAGCAGGTCCCCTGCCCCTGGCCAGCCTTGCCCAGACCTTCCTGGCCTCCGGGGGTACTGCCCCACCAAGGGGCAGGCTGCGGGGACTGGGTCCAGACATGCCCGGGCGCCTCCCCAGGCTCATCCCCGCTGGTGCCTTTCCCCTGGTCCTAGGTCTCGGTTGAGGCCTCCTTGGAGAGGAGGTTGCTGGCAGGGGCTGTCTCCACACTGCAAGGTGCTGGAGCTCAGAGGGCCTCGTCAGAGGGAAGGGACAAGCAAAGGGCTGGATGCCCAAGACCTCTTTGGCCCAGCAGCCTCAGGGCAGCAGGGAGAGCAAGAGGCCCAACTTGCCCCTAGGTCGGCTCTGCCCCTTCCCACAAAGGCGGCCAGTCGGGCAGCTGCCTGACAGACTCTGGCTCCCCCGAGCTCTCTGCCGGTGCAGGGGTCAGGAACAGACGTGTGCATGTGGTTCTGCCTTGCCCTGGGAGTGTGGACCCCCTTCCTGGCCCCCAGGCTCAGGGGCAAGGGCCCGGAGAGAGCACCACCCCGAAGCGCTTTTCTCCCGGGCTTGGGAGCATTGTGCGCGCTTGGTGGGAACAATGGGCGGGAGTGCGTGCAAAACGGCCTTTGGAGGCAGCCGGGGAGGTCTTCCAGTAGGAGAGGGCCCGTTGTGCTCGGAGGCCCCAAAGGCCAGGGGCAGGACCCAGCAGGTCCCCTGCCCCTGGTCAGCCTTGCCCAGACCTTCCTGGCCTCCAGGGGTACTGCCCCACCAAGGGGCAGGCTACGGGGACTGGGTCCAGACATGCCCGGGCGCCTCCCCAGGCTCATCCCCGCTGGTGCCTTTCCCCTGGGCCTAGGCCTCGGTTGAGGCCTCCTTGGAGAGGAGATTGCTGGCAGGTGCTGTCTCCACACTGCAAGGTGCTGGAGATCAGAGGGCCTCGTCAGAGGGAAGGGACCAGCAAAGGGCTGGATGCCCAAGACGTCTTTGGCCCAGCAGCCTCAGGGCAGCAGGGAGAGCAAGAGGCCCAACTTGCCCCTAGGTCGGCTCTGCCCCTTCCCACACAGGCGGCCAGCCCAGCACCTGCCTGAGAGACTCTGGCTCCCCCGAGCTCTCTGCCGGTGCAGGGGACAGGAACAGACGTGGGCATGTGGTTCTGCCTTGGCCAGGGAGTGTGTTCCCCGTGCCTTGCCCCCAGGCTCAGGGGCAAGGGCCCGGAGAGAGAACCACCCCAATGCGCTTTTCTCACGGGCTTGGGAGCATTGTGCGAGCCTGGCGTGAACAGCGGGCGGGAGTGTTTGCAAACAGGACTTTGGAGGCAGCCGGGGAGGTCTTCCAGTGGGAGAGGGCCGGTTGTGCTCAGAGGCCCCACAGGCCAGGGGCAGGACCCAGCAGGGCCCCTGACCCTGGCCAGCCTTGCCCAGACCTTCCTGGCCTCCGGGGGTACTGCCCCACCAAGGGGCAGGCTGCGGGGACTGGGTCCAGACATGCCCGGGCGCCTCCCCAGGCTCATCCCCGCTGGTGCCTTTCCCCTGGGCCTAGGCCTCGGTTGAGGCCTCCTTGGAGAGGAGGTTGCTGGCAGGGGCTGTCTCCACACTGCAAGGTGCTGGAGATCAGAGGGCCTCGTCAGAGGGAAGGGACCAGCAAAGGGCTGGATGCCCAAGACCTCTTTGACCCAGCAGCCTCAGGGCAGCAGGGAGAGCAAGAGGCCCAACTTGCCCCTAGGTCGGCTCTGCCCTGTCCCACACAGGCGGCCAGCCCAGCAGCAGCCTGGCAGTCTCTGGCTCCCCCGAGCTCTCTGCCGGTGTAGGGGGCAGGAACAGACGTGTGCATGTCGTTCTGCCTTGGCCTGGGAGTGTGTTCCCCCTGCCTGGCCCCCAGGCTCAGGGGCAAGGGCCCGGTGAGAGCACCACCCCGAAGCGCTTTTCTCCCGGGCTTGGGAGCATTGTGCGTGCCTGGCGGGAACAGCGGGCGGGAGTGCTTGCAAACCGGCCTTTCGAGGCAGACGGGGAGGTCTTCCAGCGGGAGAGTGCCGGTTGTGCTCAGACGCCCCACAGGCCAGGGGCAGGACCCAGCAGTGTCCCTGCCCCTGGCAGCCTTGCCCAGACCTTCCTGGCCTCCGGGGGTACTGCCCCACCAAGGGGCAGGCTGCGGGGACTGGGTCCAGACATGCCCGGGCGCCTCCCCAGGCTCATCCCCGCTGGTGCCTTTCCCCTGGGCATAGGCCTCGGTTGAGGCCTCCTTGGAGAGGAGGTTGCTGGCAGGGGCTGTCTCCACACTGCAAGGTGCTGGAGCTCAGAGGGCCTCGTCAGAGGGAAGGGACCAGCAAGGGGCTGGATGCCCAAGACCTCTTTGGCCCAGCAGCCTCAGGGCAGCAGGGAGAGCAAGAGGCCCAACTTGCCCCTAGGTCGGCTCTGCCCCTTCCCACACAGGCGGCCAGCCCAGCAGCTGCCTGACAGACTCTGGCTCCCCCGAGCTCTCTGCCGTTGCAGGGGACAGATCAGACGTGTGCATGTGGTTCTGCCTTGGTCTGGGAGTGTGGACACACATGCCTTGCCCCCAGGCTCAGGGGCAAGGGCCCGGAGAGAGCACCACCCTGAAGCGCTTTTCTCCCGGGCTTGGGAGCATTGTGCAAGCCTGCTGGGAACAGTGGGCGGGAGCGCTTGCAAACCGGCCTTTGGAGGCAGCCGGGGAGGTCTTCCAGTGGGAGAGGGCCGGTTGTGCTCAGAGGCCCCACAGGCCATGGGCAGGACGCAGCAGGGCCCCTGCCCCTGGCCAGCCTTGCCCAGACCTTCCTGGCCTCCGGGGGTACTGCCCCACCAAGGGGCAGGCTGCGGGGCCTGGGTCCAGACATGCCCGGGCGCCTCCCCAGGCTCATCCCCGCTGGTGCCTTTCCCCTGGGCCTAGGCCTCGGTTGAGGCCTCCTTGGAGAGGAGGTTGCTGGCAGGGGCTGTCTCCACACTGCAAGGTGCTGGAGCTCAGAGGGCCTCGTCAGAGGGAAGGGACCAGTAAGGGGCTGGATGCCCAAGACGTCTTTGGCCCAGCAGCCTCAGGGCAGCAGGGAGAGCAAGAGGCCCAACTTGCCCCTAGGGCGGCTCTGCCCCTTCCCACACAGGCGGCCAACCCAGCAGCTGCCTGACAGACTCTGGCTCCCCCAAGCTCTCTGCCGGTGCAGGGGACAGGAACAGACGTGGGCATGTGGTTCTGCCTTGGCCTGGGAGTGTGTTCCCCCTGCCTTGCCCCCAGGCTCAGGGGCAAGGGCCCGGAGAGAGCACCACCCCGAAGTGCTTTTCTCCCGGGCTTGGGAGCATTGTGCGAGCCTGGCGTGAACAGCGGGCGGGAGTGTTTGCAAACAGGACTTTGGAGGCAGCCGTGAAGGTCTACCAGTGGGAGAGGGCCGGTTGTGCTCAGAGGCCTCACAGGCCAGGGGCAGGACCCAGCAGGTCCCCTGCCCCTCGCCAGCCTTGCCCAGACCTTCCTGGCCTCCGGGGGTACTGCCCCACCAAGGGGCAGGCTGCGGGGACTGGGTCCAGACATGCCCGGGCGCCTCCCCAGGCTCATCCCCGCTGGTGCCTTTCCCCTGGTCCTAGGCCTCGGTTGAGGCCTCCTTGGAGACGAGGTTGCTGGCAGGGGCTGTCTCCACACTGCAAGGTGCTGGAGCTCAGAGGGCCTCGTCAGAGGGAAGGGACAAGCAAGGGGCTGGATGCCCAAGATCTCTTTGGCCCAGCAGCCTCAGGGCAGCAGGGAGAGCAAGAGGCCCAACTTGCCCCTAGGTCGGCTCTGCCCCTTCCCACACAGGCGGCCAGCCCAGCAGCTGCCTGACAGACTCTGGCTCCCCCGAGCTCTCTGCCGGTGCATGGGGCAGGAACAGACGTGTGCATGTCGTTCTGCCTTGGCCTGGGAGTGTGGACCCCCTTCCTGGCCCCCAGGCTCAGGGGAAAGGGCCCGGAGAGAGCACCACCCCGAGGCGATTTTCTCCCGGGCTTGGGAGCGTTGTGCGCCCTTGGTTGGAACAGTGGGCGGGAGTGCTTGCAAACCGGCCTTTCGAGGCAGCCGGGGACGTCTTCCAGTGGGAGAGGGCCGGTTGTGCTCAGAGGCCCCACAGGCCAGGGGCAGGACCCAGCAGGGCCCCTGCCCCTGGCCAGACTTGCCCAGACCTTCCTGGCCTCCGGGGGTACTGCCCCACCAAGGGGCAGGCTGCGGAGACTGGGTCCAGACATGTCCGTGCGCCTCCCCAGGATCATCCCCGCTGGTGCCTTTCCCCTGGGTGTAGTCCTCGGTTGAGGCCTCTTTGGAGAGGAGGTTGCTGGCAGGGGCTGTCTCCACACTGCAAGGTGCTGGAGCTCAGAGGGCCTCGTCAGAGGGAAGGCACCAGCAAAGGGCTGGATGCCCAAGACCTCTTTGACCCAGCAGCCTCAGGGCAGCAGGGAGAGCAAGAGGCCCAACTTGCCCCTAGGTCGGCTCTGCCCCGTCCCACACAGGCAGCCAGCCCAGCAGCAGCCTGGCAGTCTCTGGCTCCCCCGAGCTCTCTGCCGGTGTAGGGGGCAGGAACAGACGTGTGCATGTCGTTCTCCCTTGGCCTGGGAGTGTGTTCCCCCTGCCTGGCCCCCAGGCTCAGGGGCAAGGGCCCGGTGAGAGCACCACCCCGAAGCGCTTTTCTCCCGGGCTTGGGAGCATTGTGCGTGCCTGGCGGGAACAGCGGGCGGGAGTGCTTGCAAACCGGCCTTTCGAGGTAGACGGGGAGGTCTTCCAAAGACCGGAGTGAGCACCACCCCAAAATGCTTTTCTCCCGGGCTTGGGAGCATTGTGCGCAGCTGGCGTGAACAGCGGGATTGAGTGCTTGCAAACCAGCCTTTGGAGGCAGCCGGGGAGGTCTTCCAGCGGGAGAGTGCCAGTTGTTCTCAGAGGCCTCACAGGCCAGGGGCAGGACCCAGCAGGGCCCCTGCCCCTGGCCAGCCTTGCCCAGACCTTCCTGGCCTCCGGGGGTACTGCCCCACCAAGGGGCAGGCTGCGGGGCCTAGGTCCAGACATGCCCGGGCGCCTCCCCAGGCTCATCCCCGCTGGTGCCTTTCCCCTGGGCCTAGGCCTCGGTTGAGGCCTCCTTGGAGAGGAGGTTGCCGGCAGGGGCTGTCTGCACACTGCAAGGTGCTGGAGCTCAGAGGGCCTCGTCAGAGGGAAAGGACCAGCAAAGGGCTGGATGCCCAAGACCTCTTTGACCCAGCAGCCTCAGGGCAGCAGGGAGAGCAAGAGGCCCAACTTGCCCCTAGGTCGGCTCTACCCCGTCCCACACAGGCAGCCAGCCCAGCAGCAGCCTGGCAGTCTCTGGCTCCCCCGAACACTCTGCCGGTGTAGGGGGCAGGAACAGACGTGTGCATGTCGTTCTGCATTGACCTGGGAGTGTGTTCCCCCTGCCTGTCCCCCAGGCTCAGGGGCAAGGGCCCGGAGAGAGCACCACCCCGAAGCGCTTTTCTCCCGGGCTTGGGAGCATTGTGCGTGCCTGGCGGGAACAGCGGGCGGGAGTGCTTGCAAACCGGCCTTTGGAGGCAGCCGGGGAGGTCTTCCAGCGGGAGAGTGCCGGTTGTGCTCAGACGCCCCACAGGCCAGGGGCAGGACCCAGCAGTGTCCCTGCCCCTGGCAGCCTTGCCCAGACCCTCCTGGCCTCCGGGGGTACTGCCCCACCAAGGGGCAGGCTGCGGGGACAGGGTCCAGACATGGCCGGGCGCCTCCCCAGGCTCATCCCCGCTGGTGCCTTTCCCCTGGGCCTAGGCCTTGGTTGAGGCCTCCTTGGAGAGGAGGTTGCTGGCAGGGGCTGTCTCCACACTGCAAGGTGCTGGAGCTGAGAGGGCCTCGTCAGAGGGAAGGGACCAGCAAGGGACTGGATGCCCAAGACCTCTTTGGCCCAGCAGCCTCAGGGCAGCAGGGAGAGCAAGAGGCCCAACTTGCCCCTAGGTCGGCTCTGCCCCTTCCCACACAGGCGGCCAGCCCAGCAGCTGCCTGACAGACTCTGGCTCCCCCGAGCTCTCTGCCGGTGCATGGGGCAGGAACAGACGTGTGCATGTCGTTCTGCCTTGGCCTGGGATTGTGGACCCCCTGCCTAGCCCCCAGGCTCAGGGGAAAGGGCCCGGAGAGAGCACCACCCCGAGGCGATTTTCTCCCGGGCTTGGGAGCGTTGTGCGCCCTTGGTTGGAACAGTGGGCGGGAGTGCTTGCAAACCGGCCTTTGGAGGCAGCCGGGGAGGTCTTCCAGTGGGAGAGGGCCGGTTGTGCTCAGAGGCCCCACAGGCCAGGGGCAGGACCCAGCAGGTCCCCTGCCCCTGGCCAGCCTTTCCCAGACCTTCCTCGCCTCCAGGGGTACTGCCCCACCAAGGGGCAGGCTGCGGGGACTGGGTCCATACATGCCCGGGCGCCTCCCCAGGCTCATCCCCGCTGGTGCCTTTCCCCTGTGCCTAGGCCTCGGTTTAGGCCTCCTTGGAGAGGAGGTTGCTGGCAGGGGCTGTCTCCACACTGCAAGGTGCTGGAGCTCAGAGGGCCTCGTCAGAGGGAAGGGACCAGCAAGTGGTTGGAGGCCCAAGACCTCTTTGGCCCAGTAGCCTCAGGGCAGCAGGGAGGTCAAGAGGCCCAACTTGCCCCTAGGTCGGCTCTGCCACTTCCCACACAGGCGGCCAGCCCAGCAGCTGCCTGACAGACTCTGGCTCCCCCGAGCTCTCTGCCGGTGCAGGGGGCAGATCAGACGTGTGCATGTGGTTCTGCCTTGGCCTGGGAGTGTGGACACCCTGCCTTGCCCCCAGGCTCAGGGGCAAGGGCCCAGAGAGAGCACCACCCTGAAGCGCTTTCCTCCCGGGCTTAGGAGCATTGTGCACGCCTGCTGGGAACAGAGGGCAGTAGCGCTTGCAAACCGGCCTTTGGTGGCAGCCAGGGAGGTCTTTCAGTGGGAGAGGGCCGGTTGTGCTCAGAGGCGCCACAGGCCAGGGGCAGGACCCAGCAGGGCCCCTGCCCCTGGCCAGCCTTGCCCAGACCTTCCTGGCCTCCGGGGGTACTGCCCCACCAAGGGGCAGGCTGCGGGAACTGGGTCCAGACATGCTCGGGCGCCTCCCCTGGCTCATCCCCGCTGGTGCCTTTCCCCTGGGCCTAGGCCTCGGTTGAGGCCTCCTTGGAGAGGAGGTTGCTGGCAGGGGCTGTCTCCACACTGCAAGGTGCTGGAGCTCAGAGGGCCTCGTCAGAGTGAAGGGACCAGTGAGGGGCTGGATGCCCAAGACGTCTTTGGCCCAGCAGCCTCAGGGCAGCAGGGAGAGCAAGAGGCCCAACTTGCCCCTAGGTCGGCTCTGCCCCTTCCCACACAGGCGGCCAACCCAGCACCTGCCTGACAGACTCTGGCTCCCCCAAGCTCTCTGCCGGTGCAGGGGACAGGAACAGACGTGTGCATGTTGTTGTGCCTTGGCCTGGGACTGTGGATCCCCTGCCTGGCCCCCAGGCTCAGGGGCAAGGGCCCGGAGAGACCACCACCCCGAAGCGCTTTTCTCCCGGGCTTGGGAGCATTGTGCGCGCCTGGCGGGAACAGTGGGCGGGAGTGCTTGCAAACCGGCCTTTGGAGGCAGCCGGGGAGGTCTTCCAGTGGGAGAGGGCCGGTTGTGCTCAGAGGCCCCACAGGCCATGGGGAGGACCCAGCAGGGCCCCTGCCCCTGGCCAGCCTTGCCCAGATCTTCCTGGCCTCCGGGGGTACTGCCCCACCAAGGGGCAGGCTGCGGGGACTGGGTCCAGACATACCCGGGCGCCTCCCCAGGCTCATCCCCGCTGGTGCCTTTCCCCTGGGCCTAGGCCTCGGTTGAGGCCTCCTTGGAGAGGATGTTGCTGGCAGGGGCTGTCTCCACACTGCAAGGTGCTGGAGCTCAGAGGGCCTCGTCAGAGGGAAGGGACCAGCAAGGGGCTGGATGCCCAAGAACTCTTTGGCCCAGCAGCCTCAGGGCAGCAGGGAGAGGAAGAGGCCCAACTTGCCCCTAGGTCGGCTCTGCCCCTTCCCACACAGGCGGCCAGCCCAGCAGCTGCCTGACAGACTCTGGCTCCCCCGAGCTCTCTGCCGGTGCAGGGGTCAGGAACAGACGTGTGCATGTGGTTCTGCCTTGGTCTGGGAGTGTGGACCAACTGCCTGGCCCCCAGGCTCAGGGGCAAGGGCCCGAGGAGAGCACCACCCCGAAGCGCTTTTCTCCCGGGCTTGGGAGCATTGTGCGTGCCTGGCGGGAACAGCGGGCGGGAGTGTTGGCAAACTGGCCTTTGGAGGCAGCCGGGGAGTTCTTCCAGTGGGAGAGGGCCGGTTGTGCTCAGATGCCCCACAGGCCAGGGGCAGGACCCAGCAGGGCCCCTGCCCCTGGCCAGCCTTGCCCAGACCTTCCTGGCCTCCGGGGGTACTGCCCCACCAAGGGGCAGGCTGCGGGGACTGGGTCCAGACATGCCCGGGCGCCTCCCCAGGCTCATCCCCGCTGGTGCCTTTCCCCTGGGCCTAGGCCTCGGTTGAGGCCTCCTTGGAGAGGAGGTTGCTGGCAGGGGCTGTCTCCACACTGCAAGGTGCTGGAGCTCAGAGGGCCTCGTCAGAGGGAAGGGACCAGCAAGGGGCTGGAAGCCCAAGACCTCTTTGGCCCAGCAGCCTCAGGGCAGCAGGGAGACCAAGAGGCCCAACTTGCCCCTAGGTCGGCTCTGCCACTTCCCACACAGGCGGCCAGCCCAGCAGCTGCCTGACAGACTCTGGCTCCCCCGAGCTCTCTGCCGGTGCAGGGGGCAGATCAGACGTGTGCATGTGGTTCTGCCTTGGCCTGGGAGTGTGGACACCCTGCATTGCCCCCAGGCTCAGGGGCAAGGGCCCAGAGAGAGCACCACCCTGAAGCGCTTTTCTTCCGGGCTTAGTAGCATTGTGCCCGCCTGCTGGTAACAGTGGCCGGGAGCGCTTGCAAACCGGCCTTTGGAGGCAGCCGGGGAGGTCTTCCAGTGGGAGAGGGCCGGTTGTGCTCAGAGGCCCCACAGGCCAGGGGCAGGACCCAGCAGGGCCCCTGCCCCTGGCCAGCCTTACCCAGAACTTCCTGGCCTCCGGGGGTACTGCCCCACCAAGGGGCAGGCTGCGGGGACTGGGTCCAGACATGCCCGGGCGCCTCCCCAGGCTCATCCCCGCTGGTGCCTTTCCCCTGGGCCTAGGCCTCGGTTGAGGCCTCCTTGGAGAGGAGGTTGCTGGCAGGGGCTGTCTCCACACTGCAAGGTGCTGGAGCTCAGAGGGCCTCGTCAGAGGGAAGGGACCAGTAAGGGGCTGGATGCCCAAGACCTCTTTGGACCAGCAGCCTCAGGGCAGCAGGGAGAGCAAGAGGCCCAACTTGCCGCTAGGGCGGCTCTGCCCCTTCCCACACAGGCGGCCAACCCAGCAGCTGCCTGACAGACTCTGGCTCCCCCAAGCTCTCTGCCGGTGCAGGGGACAGGAACAGACGTGGGCATGTGGTTCTGCCTTGGCCTGGGAGTGTGTTCCCCATGCCTTGCCCCCAGGCTCAGGGGCAAGGGCCCGGAGAGAGCACCACCCCGAAGCGCTTTTCTCCCGGGCTTGGGAGCATTGTGCAAGTCTGGCGTGAACAGCGGTGGGAGTGTTGGCAAACAGGACTTTGGAGGCAGCCGGGGAGGTCTTCCAGTTGGAGAGGGCCGGTTGTGCTCAGAGGCCCCACAGGCCAGGGGCAGAACCCAGCAGGTCCCCTGCCCCTGGCCGGCCTTTCCCAGACCTTCCTGGCCTCCGGGGGTACTGCCCCACCAAGGGGCAGGCTGCGGGGACTGGGTCCAGACATGCCCGGGCGCCTCCCCAGGCTCATCCCCGCTGGTGCCTTTCCCCTGGTCATAGGTCTCGGTTGAGTCCTCCTTGGAGAGGAGGTTGCTGGCAGGGGCTGTCTCCACACTGCAAGGTGCTGGAGCTCAGAGGGCCTCGTCAGAGGGAAGGGACAAGCAAAGGGCTGGATGCCCAAGACCTCTTTGGCCCAGCAGCCTCAGGGCAGCAGGGAGAGCAAGAGGCCCAACTTGCCCCTAGGTCGGCTCTGCCCCTTCCCACAAAGGCGGCCAGCCCAGCAGCTGCCTGACAGACTCTGGCTCCCGCGAGCTCTCTGCCGGTGCAGGGGGCAGGAACAGACGTGTGCATGTGGTTCTGCCTTGGCCTGGGTGTGTGGACCCCCTGCCTGGCCCCCAGGCTCAGGGGCAAGGGCCCGGAGAGAGCACCAACCCGAAGCGCTTTTCTCCCGGGCTTGGGAGCATTGTGCGCGCTTGGTGGGAACAGTGGGCGGGAGTGCTTGCAAACCGGCCTTGGGAGGCAGCCGGGGAGGTCTTCCAGTGGGAGAGGGCCGGTTGTGCTCAGAGGCCCCACAGGCCAGGGGCAGGACCCAGCAGGGCCCCTGCCCCTGGCCAGCCTTGCCCAGACCTTCCTGCCTCCGGGGTTACAGCCCCACCAAGGGGCAGGCTGCGGGGACTGGGTCCAGACATGTCCGTGCGCCTCCCCAGGATCATCCCCGCTGGTGCCTTTCCCCTGGGTGTAGGACTCGGTTGAGGCCTGTTTGGAGAGGAGGTTGCTGGCAGGGGCTGTCTCCACACTGCAAGGTGCTGGAGCTCAGAGGGCCTCGTCAGAGGGAAGGGACCAGCAAGGGGCTGGATGCCCAAGACCTCTTTGGCCCAGCAGCCTCAGGGCAGCAGGGAGAGCAAGAGGCCCAACTTGCCCCTAGGTCGGCTCTGCCCCTTCCCACACAGGCGGCCAGCCCAGCAGCTGCCTGACAGACTCTGGCTCCCCCCAGCTCTCTGCCGGTAGAGGGGGCAGGAACAGACGTGTGCATGTGGTTCTGCCTTGGCCTGGGATTGTGGATCCCCTGCCTGGCCCCCAGGCTCAGGGGCAGGGGCCCGGAGAGACCACCACCCCGAAGCGCTTTTTTCCTGGGCTTGGGAGCATTGTGCGTGCCTGGCGGGAACAGCGGGCAGGAGTGTTGGCAAACTGGCCTTTGGAGGCAGCCGGGGAGGTCTTCCAGCGGGAGAGGGCCGGTTGTGCTCAGAGGCCCTACAGGCCAGGGGCAGGACCCAGCAGGGCCCCTGCCCCTGGCCAGCCTTGCCCAGACCTTCCTGGCCTCCGGGGGTACTGCCCCAACAAGGGGCAGGCTGCGGGGACTGGGTCCAGACATGCCCGGGCGCCTCCCCAGGCTCATCCCCGCTGGTGCCTTTCCCCTGGGCCTAGGCCTCGGTTGAGGCCTCCTTGGAGAGGAGGTTGCTGGCAGGGGCTGTCTCCACACTGCAAGGTGCTGGAGCTCAGAGGGCCTCGTCAGAGGGAAGGGACCAGCAAGGGGCTGGATGCCCAAGACCTCTTTGGCCCAGCAGCCTCAGGGCAGCAGGGAGAGCAAGAGGCCCAACTTGCCCCTAGGTCGGCTCTGCCCCTTCCCACACAGGCGGCCAGCCCAGCAGCTGCCTGACAGACTCTGGCTCCCCCGAGCTCTCTGCCGGTGCAGGGGCCAGATCAGTCGTGTGCATGTGGTTCTGCCTTGGCCTGGGAGTGTGGACACCCTGCCTTGCCCCCAGGCTCAGGGGCAAGGGCCCGGAGAGAGCACCACCCCGAAGCGCTTTTCTCCCGGGCTTAGGAGCATTGTGCACGCCTGCTGGGAACAGTGGGCGGGAGCGCTTGCAAACCGGCCTTTGGAGGCAGCCGGGGAGGTCTTCCAGTGGGAGAGGGCCGGTTGTGCTCAGAGGCCCCACAGGCCAAGGACAGGACGCAGCAGGGCCCCTGCCCCTGGCCAGCCTTGCCCAGACCTTCCTGGCCTCCGGGGGTACTGCCCCACCAAGGGGCAGGCTGCGGGGACTGGGTCCAGACATGCTCGGGCGCCTCCCCTGGCTCATCCCCGCTGGTGCCTTTCCCCTGGGCCTAGGCCTCGGTTGAGGCCTCCTTGGAGAGGAGGTTGCTGGCAGGGGCTGTATCCACACTGCAAGGTGCTGCAGCTCAGACAGCCTCGTCAGAGAGAAGGGACCAGTAAAGGGCTGGATGCCCAAGACATCTTTGGCCCAGCAGCCTCAGGGCAGCAGGGAGAGCAAGACGCCCAACTTGCCCCTAGGGCGGCTCTGCCCCTTCCCACACAGGCGGCCAACCCAGCAGCTGCCTGACAGACTCTGGCTCCCCCAAGCTCTCTGCCGATGCAGGGGACAGGAACAGATGTGGGCATGTGGTTCTGCCTTGGCCTGGGAGTGTGTTCTCCCTGCCTTGCCCCCAGGCTCATGGGCAAGGGCCCGGAGAGAGCACCACACCGAAGCGCTTTTCTCCCCGGCTTGGGAGCTTTGTGCATTCCTGACGTGAACAGCGGGCGGGAGTGTTGCAAACAGGACTTTAGAGGCAGCCGGGGAGGTCTTCCAGTGGGAGAGGGCCGGTTGTGCTCAGAGGCCCCACAGCCAGGGTCAGGACCCAGCAGGGCCCCTGCCACTGGACAGACTTGCCCAGACCTTCCTGGCCTCCGGGGGTACTGCCCCACCAAGGGGCAGGCTGAGGAGACTGGGTCCAGACATGTCTGTGCGCCTCCCCAGGATCATCCCCGCTGGTGCCTTTCCCCTGGTTGTAGGCCTCGGTTGAGGACTCTTTGGAGAGGAGGTTGCTGACAGGGGCTGTCTCCACACTGCAAGGTGCTGGAGCTCAGAGGGCCTCGGCAGCGGGAAGGGACCAGCAAGGGGCTGGATACCCAAGACCTCTTTGGCCCAGCAGCCTCAGGGCAGCAGGGAGAGGAAGAGGCCCAACTTCCCCTAGGTCGGCTCTGCCCCTTCCCACACAGGCAGCCAACCCAGCAGCTGCCTGACAGACTGTGGCTCCCCCGAGCGCTCTGCCGGTGCAGGGGTCAGGAACAGACGTGTGCATGTGGTTCTGCCTTGGTCTGGGAGTGTGGACACACTGCCTGGACCCCAGGCTCAGGGGCAAGGGCCCGGAGAGAGCAACACCCCGAAGCGCTTTTCTCCCGGGCTTGGGAGCATTGTGCGTGCCTGGCGGGAACAGCGGGCGGGAGTGTTGGCAAACCGGCCTTTGGAGGCAGCCGGGGAGGTCTTCCAGTGGGAGAGGGCCGGTTGTGCTCAGAGGCCCCACAGGCCAGGGGCAGGACCCAGCAGGGACCCTGCCCCTGGCCAGCCTTGCCCAGACCTTCCTGGCCTCCGGGGGTACTGCCCCACCAAGGGGCAGGCTGCGGGGACTGGGTCCAGACATGCCCGTGCGCCTCCACTGGCTCATCCCCGCTGGTGCCTTTCCCCTGGGCCTAGGCCTCGGTTGAGGCCTCCTTGGAGAGGAGGTTGCTGGCAGGGGCTGTCTCCACACTGCAAGGTGCTGGAGCTCAGAGGGCCTCGTCAGAGGGAAGGGACCAGCAAGGGGCTGGATGCCCAAGACCTCTTTGGCCCAGCAGCCTCAGGGCAGCAGGGAGAGCAAGAGGCCCAACTTGCCCCTAGGTCGGCTCTGCCCCTTCCCACACAGGCGGCCAGCCCAGCAGCTGCCTGACAGACTCTGGCTCCCCCCAGCTCTCTGCCGGTAGAGGGGGCAGGAACAGACGTGTGCATGTGGTTCTGCCTTGGCCTGGGACTGTGGATCCCCTGCCTGGCCCCCAGGCTCAGGGGCAGGGGCCCGGAGAGACCACCACCCCGAAGCGCTTTTCTCCTGGGCTGGGAGCATTGTGCGTGCCTGGCGGGAACAGCGGGCAGGAGTGTTGGCAAACTGGCCTTTGGAGGCAGCCGGGGAGGTCTTCCAGCGGGAGAGGGCCGGTTGTGCTCAGAGGCCCTACAGGCCAGGGGCAGGACCCAGTAGGGCCCCTGCCCCTGGCCAGCCTTGCCCAGACCTTCCTGGCCTCCGGGGGTACTGCCCCAACAAGGGGCAGGCTGCGGGGACTGGGTCCAGACATGCCCGGGCGCCTCCCCAGGCTCATCCCCGCTGGTGCCTTTCCCCTGGGCCTAGGCCTCGGTTGAGGCCTCCTTGGAGAGGAGGTTGCTGGCAGGGGCTGTCTCCACACTGCAAGGTGCTGGAGCTCAGAGGGCCTCGTCAGAGGGAAGGGACCAGCAAGGGGCTGGATGCCCAAGACCTCTTTGGCCCAGCAGCCTCAGGGCAGCAGGGAGAGCAAGAGGCCCAACTTGCCCCTAGGTCGGCTCTGCCCCTTCCCACACAGGCGGCCAGCCCAGCAGCTGCCTGACAGACTCTGGCTCCCCCGAGCTCTCTGCCGGTGCAGGGGCCAGATCAGTCGTGTGCATGTGGTTCTGCCTTGGCCTGGGAGTGTGGACACCCTGCCTTGCCCCCAGGCTCAGGGGCAAGGGCCCGGAGAGAGCAACACCCCGAAGCGCTTTTCTCCCGGGCTTAGGAGCATTGTGCACGCCTGCTGGGAACAGTGGGCGGGAGCGCTTGCAAACCGGCCTTTGGAGGCAGCCGGGGAGGTCTTCCAGTGGGAGAGGGCCGGTTGTGCTCAGAGGCCCCACAGGCCAAGGACAGGACGCAGCAGGGCCCCTGCCCCTGGCCAGCCTTGCCCAGACCTTCCTGGCCTCCGGGGGTACTGCCCCACCAAGGGGCAGGCTGCGGGGACTGGGTCCAGACATGCTCGGGCGCCTCCCCTGGCTCATCCCCGCTGGTGCCTTTCCCCTGGGCCTAGGCCTCGGTTGAGGCCTCCTTGGAGAGGAGGTTGCTGGCAGGGGCTGTCTCCACACTGCAAGGTGCTGCAGCTCAGACAGCCTCGTCAGAGAGAAGGGACCAGTAAAGGGCTGGATGCCCAAGACATCTTTGGCCCAGCAGCCTCAGGGCAGCAGGGAGAGCAAGACGCCCAACTTGCCCCTAGGGCGGCTCTGCCCCTTCCCACACAGGCGGCCAACCCAGCAGCTGCCTGACAGACTCTGGCTCCCCCAAGCTCTCTGCCGGTGCAGGGGACAGGAACAGATGTGGGCATGTGGTTCTGCCTTGGCCTGGGAGTGTGTTCTCCCTGCCTTGCCCCCAGGCTCATGGGCAAGGGCCCGGAGAGAGCACCACACCGAAGCGCTTTTCTCCCCGGCTTGGGAGCTTTGTGCATTCCTGACGTGAACAGCGGGCGGGAGTGTTGCAAACAGGACTTTAGAGGCAGCCGGGGAGGTCTTCCAGTGGGAGAGGGCCGGTTGTGCTCAGAGGCCCCACAGGCCAGGGTCAGGACCCAGCAGGGCCACTGCCCCTGGCCAGACTTGCCCAGACCTTCCTGGCCTCCGGGGGTACTGCCCCACCAAGGGGCAGGCTGAGGAGACTGGGTCCAGACATGTCTGTGCGCCTCCCCAGGATCATCCCCGCTGGTGCCTTTCCCCTGGTTGTAGGCCTCGGTTGAGGACTCTTTGGAGAGGAGGTTGCTGACAGGGGCTGTCTCCACACTGCAAGGTGCTGGAGCTCAGAGGGCCTCGTCAGAGGGAAGGCACCAGCAAAGCGCTGGATGCCCAAGACCTCTTTGACCCAGCAGCCTCAGGGCAGCAGGGAGAGCAAGAGGCCCAACATGCCCCTAGGTCGGCTCTGCCCCGTACCACACAGGCAGCCAGCCCAGCAGCAGCCTGGCAGTCTCTGGCTCCCCCGAGCTCTCTGCCGGTGTAGGGGGCAGGAACACACGTGTGCATGTGGTTCTGCCTTGGCCTGGGAGTGTGTTCCGACTGCCTGGCCCCCAGGCTCAGGGGCAAGGGCCCGGAGAGAGCACCACCCCGAAGCGCTTTTCTCCCGGGCTTGGGAGCATTGTGCGTGCCTGGCGGGAACAGCGGGCGGGAGTGCTTGCAAACCGGCCTTTGGAGGCAGACGGGGAGGTCTTCCAGCGGGAGAGTGCCGGTTGTGCTCAGACGCCCCACAGGCCAGAGGCACGACCCAGCAGGGCCCCTGCCCCTCGCAGCCTTGCCCAGACCTTCCTGGCCTCGGGGGGTATTGCCCCACCAAGGGGCAGGCTGCGGGGACTGGGTCCAGACATGCCCGTGCGCCTCCACTGGCTCATCCCCGCTGGTGCCTTTCCCCTGGGCCTAGGCCTCGGTTGAGGCCTCCTTGGATAGGAGGTTGCTGGCAGGGGCTGTCTCCACACTGCAAGGTGCTGGAGCTCAGAGGGCCTCGTCAGAGGGAAGGGACCAGTAAGGGGCTGGATGCCCTAGACGTCTTTGGCCCAGCAGCCTCAGGGCAGCAGGGAGAGGAAGAGGCCCAACTTGCCCCTAGGTCGGCTCTGCCCCTTCCCACACAGGCGGCCAGCCCAGCAGCTGCCTGAGAGACTCTGGCTCCCCCGAGCTCTCTGCCGGTGCAGGGGGCAGGAACAGACGTGTGCATGTGGTTCTGCCTTGGTCTGGGAGTGTGGAACCACTGCCTGGCCCCCACACTCAGGGGCAAGGGCCCGGAGAGAGCAACACACCGAACCGCTTTTCTCCCGGGCTTGGGAGAATTGTGCGTGCCTGGCGAGAACAGCGGGCGGGAGTGTTGGCAAACCGGCCTTTGGAGGCAGCCGGGGAGGTCTTCCAGTGGGAGAGGGCCGGTTGTGCTCAGAGGCCCCACAGGCCAGGGGCAGGACCCAGCAGGGACCCTGCCCCTGGCCAGCCTTGCCCAGACCTTCCTGGCCTCCGGGGGTACTGCCCCACCAAGGGGCAGGCTGTGGGGACTGGGTCCAGACATGCCCGGGCCCCTCCACTGGCTCATCCCCGCTGGTGCCTTTCCCCTGGGCCTAGGCCTCGGTTGAGGCCTCCTTGGAGAGGAGGTTGCTGGCAGGGTCTGTCTCCACACTGCAAGGTGCTGGAGCTCAGAGGGCCTCGTCAGAGGGAAGGGACCAGCAAGGGGCTGGATGCCCAAGACCTCTTTGGCCCAGCAGCCTCAGGGCAGCAGGGAGAGCAAGAGGCCCAACTTGCCACTAGGTCGGCTCTGCCCCTTCCCACACAGGCGGCCAGCCCAGCAGCTGCCTGACAGACTCTGGCTCCCCCCAGCTCTCTGCAGGTGGAGGGGGCAGGAACAGACGTGTGCATGTTGTTGTGCCTTGGCCTGGGACTGTGGATCCCCTGCCTGGCCCCCAGGCTCAGGGGCAAGGGCCCGGAGAGACCACCACCCCGAAGCGCTTTTCTCCCGGGCTTGGGAGCATTGTGCGCGCCTGGCGGGAACAGTGGGCGGGAGTGCTTGCAAACCGGCCTTTGGAGGCAGCCGGGGAGGTCTTCCAGTGGGAGAGGGCCGGTTGTGCTCAGAGGCCCCACAGGCCAGGGGCAGGACCCAGCAGGGCCCCTGCCCCTGGCCAGCCTTGCCCAGACCTTCCTGGCCTCCGGGGGTACTGCCCCACCAAGGGGCAGGCTGCGGGGACAGGGTCCAGACATGCCCGGGCGCCTCCCCTGGCTCAACACCGCTGGTGCCTTTCCCCTGGGCCTAGTCCTCGGTTGAGGCCTCCTTGGAGAGGAGATTGCTGGCAGGGGCTGTCTCCACACTGCAAGGTGCTGGAGCTCAGAGGGCCTCGTCAGAGGGAAGGGACCAGTAAGGGGCTGGATGCCCAAGACGTCTTTGGCCCTGCAGCCTCAGGGCAGCAGGGAGAGCAAGAGGCCCAACTTGCCCCTAGGTCGGCTCTGCCCCGTCCCACACAGGCAGCCAGCCCAGCAGCAGCCTGGCAGTCTCTGGCTCCCCCGAGCTCTCTGCCGGTGTAGGGGGCAGGAACAGACGTGTGCATGTCGTTCTGCATTGGCCTGGGAGTGTGTTCCAACTGCCTGGCCCCCAGGCTCAGGGGCAAGGGCCCGGAGAGAGCACCACCCCGAAGCGCTTTTCTCCCGGGCTTGGGAGCATTGTGCGTGCCTGGCGGGAACAGCGGGCGGGAGTGCTTGCAAACCGGCCTTTGGAGGCAGCCCGGGAGGTCTTCCAAGGGCCTGTAGAGAGCACCACCCCGAAGCGCTTTTCTCCCGCGCTTGGGAGCATTCTGCGCGGGTGGCGGGAACAGCAGGCAGGAGTGCTTGAAAACCGTCCTTTGGAGGCAGCCGGGGAGGTCTTCCAGGGCCCGGTGTGAGCACCACCCCAAAATGCTTTTCTCCCGGGCTTGGGAGCATTGTGCGCGGATGGCGGGAACAGCAGGAAGGAGTCCTTGCAAACCGGCCTTTGGAGGCAGCCGGGGAGGTCTTCCAAGGGCCTGTAGAGAGCACAACCCCGAAGCGCTTTTCTCCCGGGCTTGGGAGCTTTGTGCGCGGGTGGCGGGAACAGCAGGCAGGAGTGCTTGAAAACCGTCCTTTGGAGGCAGCCGGGGAGGTCTTCCAGGGCCCGGTGTGAGCACCACCCCAAAATGCTTTTCTCCGGGGCTTGGGAGCATTGTGCGCGGATGGCGGGAACAGCGAGTGGGAGTGCTTGCAAACCGGCCTTTGGGGGCACCCCGGGAGGTCTTCCATGGGCACGGAGAGAACACCACCCCGAAGCGCTTTTCTCCGGGGTTTTGGAGGATTGTGCATGGCTGGCGGCAACAGCGAGTGGGAGTGCTTGCAAACCGGCCTTTGGGGGCAGCCAGGGAGGTCCTCCATTGGCACGGAGAGAACACCACCCCGAAGCGCTTTTCTCCCGGTCTTGGGAGCATTGTGCGAGGCTGGCGGGAACAGCGGGCGGGAGTGCTTGCAAACCGGCCTTTGGAGGCAGCTTGGGAGGTCTTCCAAGGGCCCGGAGAGAGCACCATCCCGAAGCACTTTTCTCACGGAATTGGGAGCATTGTTCGCGGCTGTCGGGAACAGAGGACATGAGTGCTTGCAAACCGGCCTTTAGAGGCAGCCGGGGAGTCTTCCAAGGGCCCGAGAGAGACCACCCCAAAATGCTTTTCTCCCGGGCTTGGGAGCATTGTGTGCGGCTGGGGGGTCAGCGGGAGGGAGTTCTTGAAAACCAGCCTTTGGAGGCAGCCGGGGAGGTCTTCCAAGGGCCGGGAGAGAGCACCACCCCGAAGCGCTTTTCTCCCGGGCGTGGGAGCATTGTGCGCGGCTGGCGGGAACAGCGGGATTGAGTGCTTGCAAACCGGCCTTTGGAGGCAGCCGGGGAGGTCTTCCAAGGGCCGGGAGAGAGCACCACCCCGAAGCGCTTTTCTCCTAGGCTTGGGAGCATTGTGCGCGGCTGGCGGGAACAGCGGGCATGAGTGCTTGCAAACCGGCCTTTGGAGACAAACGGGGAGGTCTTCCAAGGGCCCGTAGAGAGCACCACCCCGAAGCGCTTTTCTCCCGTGATTGGGAGCATTGTGTGCGGCTGGCGGGACAGCGGGAGGGAGTACTTGAAATCCAGCCTTTGGAGGCAGCCGGGGAGGTCTTCCAAGTGCCGGGAGAGAGCACCACCCTGAAGGGCTTTTCTCCTGGGCTTGGAGCATTTGCACGGATGGCGGGAACAGCGAGTGGGAGTGCTTGCAAACCGGCATTTGGGGGCAGCCCGGGAGGTCTTTCTTGGGCCCAGAGAGAACACCACCCCGAAACGCTTTTCTCCCGGGCTTGGGAGCATTGTGCGCGGGTGGCGGGAACAGCAGGCAGAAGTGCTTGCAAACCGGCCTTGGAGGCAGCCGGGGAGGTCTTCCAAAGCCCGGAGTGAGCACCACCCCAAAATGCTTTTCTCCCGGGCTTGGGAGCATTGTGCGCAGCTGGCGTGAACAGCGGGATAGAGTGCTTGCAAACCAGCCTTTGGAGGCAGCCGGGGAGGTCTTCCAGCGGGAGAGTGCCAGTTGTGCTCAGAGGCCTCACAGGCCAGGGGCAGGACCCAGCAGGGCCCCTGCCCCTGGCCAGCCTTGCCCAGACCTTCCTGGCCTCCGGGGGTACTGCCCCACCAAGGGGCAGGCTGCGGGGCCTAGGTCCAGACATGCCCGGGCGCCTCCCCAGGCTCATCCCCGCTGGTGCCTTTCCCCTGGGCCTAGGCCTCGGTTGAGGCCTCCTTGGAGAGGAGGTTGCCGGCAGGGGCTGTCTGCACACTGCAAGGTGCTGGAGCTCAGAGGGCCTCGTCAGAGGGAAAGGACCAGCAAAGGGCTGGATGCCCAAGACCTCTTTGACCCAGCAGCCTCAGGGCAGCAGGGAGAGCAAGAGGCCCAACTTGCCCCTAGGTCGGCTCTACCCCGTCCCACACAGGCAGCCAGCCCAGCAGCAGCCTGGCAGTCTCTGGCTCCCCCGAACACTCTGCCGGTGTAGGGGGCAGGAACAGACGTGTGCATGTCGTTCTGCCTTGACCTGGGAGTGTGTTCCCCCTGCCTGTCCCCCAGGCTCAGGGGCAAGGGCCCGGAGAGAGCACCACCCCGAAGCGCTTTTCTCCCGGGCTTGGGAGCATTGTGCGTGCCTGGCGGGAACAGCGGGCGGGAGTGCTTGCAAACCGGCCTTTGGAGGCAGCCGGGGAGGTCTTCCAGCGGGAGAGTGCCGGTTGTGCTCAGACGCCCCACAGGCCAGGGGCAGGACACAGCAGTGTCCCTGCCCCTGGCAGCCTTGCCCAGACCCTCCTGGCCTCCGGGGGTACTGCCCCACCAAGGGGCAGGCTGCGGGGACTGGGTCCAGACATGCCCGGGCGCCTCCCCAGGCTCATCCCCGCTGGTGCCTTTCCCCTGGGCCTAGGCCTCGGTTGAGGCCTCCTTGGAGAGGAGGTTGCTGGCAGGGGCTGTCTCCACAGTGCAAGGTGCTGGAGCTCAGAGGGCCTCGTCAGAGGGAAGGGACCAGCAAGGGACTGGATGCCCAAGACCTCTTTGGCCCAGCAGCCTCAGGGCAGCAGGGAGAGGAAGAGGCCCAACTTGCCCCTAGGTCGGCTCTGCCCCTTCCCACACAGGCGGCCAGCCCAGCAGCTGCCTGACAGACTCTGGCTCCCCCGAGCTCTCTGCCGGTGCAGGGGTCAGGAAAAGACGTGTGCATGTGGTTCTGCGTTGGTCTGGGAGTGTGGACCAACTGCCTCGCCCCCACGCTCAGGGGCAAGGGCCCGGAGAGAGCAACACCCCGAAGCGCTTTTCTCCCGGGCTTGGGAGAATTGTGCGTGCCTGGCGGGAACAGCGGGCGGGAGTGTTGGCAAACTGGCCTTTGGAGGCAGCCGGGGAGGTCTTCCAGTGGGAGAGGGCCGGGTGTGCTCAGAGGCCCCACAGGCCAGGGGCAGGACCCAGCAGGTCCCCTGCCCCTGGCCAGCCTTTCCCAGACCTTCCTGGCCTCCGGGGGTACTGCCCCACCAAGGGGCAGGCTGCGGGGACTGGGTCCAGACATGCCCGGGCGCCTCCCCAGGCTCATCCCCGCTGGTGCCTTTCCCCTGGTCCTAGGCCTCGGTTGAGGCCTCCTTGGAGAGGAGGTTGCTGGCAGGGGCTGTCTCCACACTGCAAGGTGCTGGAGCTCAGAGGGCCTCGTCAGAGGGAAGGGACAAGCAAGGGGCTGGATGCCCAAGATCTCTTTGGTCCCAGCAGCCTCAGGGCAGCAGGGAGAGCAAGAGGCCCAACTTGCCCCTAGGTCGGCTCTGCCACTTCCCACACAGGCGGCCAGCCCAGCAGCTGCCTGACAGACTCTGGCTCCACCGAGCTCTCTGCCGGTGCAGGGGGCAGATCAGACGTGTGCATGTGGTTCTGCCTTGTCCTGGGAGTGTGGACACCCTGCCTTGCCCCCAGGCTCAGGGGCAAGGGCCCAGAGAGAGCACCACCCTGAAGCGCTTTCCTCCCGGGCTTAGGAGCATTGTGCACGCCTGCTGGGAACAGTGGGCGGTAGCGCTTGCAAACCGGCCTTTGGAGGCAGCCGGGGAGGTCTTTCAGTGGGAGAGGGCCGGTTGTGCTCAGAGGCCCCACAGGCCAGGGGCAGGACGCAGCAGGGCCCCTGCCCCTGGCCAGCCTTGCCCAGACCTTCCTGGCCTCCGGGGGTACTGCCCCACCAAGGGGCAGGCTGCGGGAACTGGGTCCAGACATGCTCGGGCGCCTCCCCTGGCTCATCCCCGCTGGTGCCTTTCCCCTGGGCCTAGGCCTCGGTTGAGGCCTCCTTGGAGAGGAGGTTGCTGGCAGGGGCTGTCTCCACACTGCAAAGTGCTGGAGCTCAGAGGGCCTCGTCAGAGTGAAGGGACCAGTGAGGGGCTGGATGCCCAAGACGTCTTTGGCCCAGCAGCCTCAGGGCAGCAGGGAGAGCAAGAGGCCCAACTTGCCCCTAGGTCGGCTCTGCCCCTTCCCACACAGGCGGCCAACCCAGCACCTGCCTGACAGACTCTGGCTCCCCCAAGCTCTCTGCCGGTGCAGGGGACAGGAACAGACGTGTGCATGTGTTTCTGCCTTGGCCTGGGAGTGTGTTCCCCCTGCCTTGCCCCCAGGCTCAGGGGCAAGGGCCCGGAGAGAGCACCACTCCGAAGTGCTTTTCTCCCGGGCTTGGGAGCATTGTGCGAGCCTGACGTGAACAGCGGGCGGGAGTGTTTGCAAACAGGACTTTGGAGGCAGCCGGGGAGGTCTTCCAGTGGGAGAGGGCCGGTTGTGCTCAGAGGCCCCACAGGCCAGGGTCAGGACCCAGCAGGGCCCCTGCCCCCGGCCAGACTTGCCCAGACCTTCCTGGACTCCGGGGGTACTGCCCCACCAAGGGGCAGGCTGCGGGAACTGGGTCCAGACATGCTCGGGCGCCTCCCCTGGCTCATCCCCGCTGGTGCCTTTCCCCTGGGTGTAGTCCTCGGTTGAGGCCTCTTTGGAGAGGAGGTTGCTGGCAGGGGCTGTCTCCACACTGCAAGGTGCTGGAGCTCAGAGGGCCTCGTCAGAGGGAAGGCACCAGCAAAGGGCTGGATGCCCAAGACCTCTTTGGCCCAGCAGCCTCAGGGCAGCAGGGAGAGCAAGAGGCCCAACTTGCCCCTAGGTCGGCTCTACCCCGTCCCACACAGGCAGCCAGCCCAGCAGCAGCCTGGCAGTCTCTGGCTCCCCCGAGCTCTCTGCCGGTGTAGGGGGCAGGAACAGACGTGTGCATGTCGTTCTCCCTTGGCCTGGGAGTGTGTTCCCCCTGCCTGGCCCCAGGCTCAGGGGCAAGGGCCCGGAGAGAGCACCAACCCGAAGCGCTTTTCTCCCGGGCTTGGGAGCATTGTGCGTGCCTGGGGGAACAGCGGGTGGGAGTGCTTGCAAACCGTCTTTTGGAGGCAGACGGGGAGGTCTTCCAGCGGGAGAGTGCCGGTTGTGTTCAGACGCCCAACAGGCCAGGGGCAGGACCCAGCAGTGTCCCTGCCCCTGGCAGCCTTGCCGAGACCTTCCTGGCTTCCGGGGGTACAGCCCCACCAAGGGGCAGGCTGCGGGGACTGGGTCCAGACATGGCCGGGCGCCTCCCCAGGCTCATCCCCGCTGGTGCCTTTCCCCTAGGCCTAGGCCTCGGTTGAGGCCTCCTTGGAGAGGAGGTTGCTGGCAGGGGCTGTCTCCACACTGCAAGGTGCTGGAGCTCAGAGGGCCTCATCAGAGGGAAGGGACCAGCAAGGGGCTGGATGCCCAAGACCTCTTTGGCCCAGCAGCCTCAGGGCAGCAGGGAGAGGAAGAGGCCCAACTTGCCCCTAGGTCGGCTCTGCCCCTTCCCACACAGGCGGCCAGCCCAGCAGCTGCCTGACAGACTCTGGCTCCCCCGAGCTCTCTGCCGGTGCAGGGGTCAGGAACAGACGTGTGCATGTGGTTCTGCCTTGGTCTCCGAGTGTGGACCAACTGCCTGGCCCCCAGGTTCAGGGGCAAGGGCCCGGAGAGAGCACCACCCCGAAGCGCTTTTCTCCCGGGCTTGGGAGAATTGTGCGCGCTTGGTGGGAACAGTGGGCGGGAGTGCTTGCAAACCGGCCTTTGGAGGCAGCCGGGGAGGTCTTCCAGTGGGAGAGGGCCGGTTGTGCTCAGAGGCCACACAGGCCAGGGGCAGGACCCAGCAGGGCCCCTGCCCCTGGCCAGCCTTGCCCAGACCTTCCTGCCTCCGGGGTTACAGCCCCACAAAGGGGTAGGCTGCGGGGAATGGGTCCAGACATGCCTGGGCGCCTCCCCAGGCTCATCCCCGCTGGTGCCTTTCCCCTGGGCCTAGGCCTCGGTTGAGGCCTCCTTGGAGAGGAGGTTGCTGGCAGGGATTGTCTCCACACTGCAAGGTGCTGGAGCTCAGAGGGCCTCGTCAGAGGGAAGGGACCAGCAACGGGATGGATGCCCAAGACCTCTTTGGCCCAGCAGCCTCAGGGCAGCAGGGAGAGGAAGAGGCCCAACTTGCCCCTAGGTCGGCTCTGCCCCTTCCCACACAGGCGGCCAGCCCAGCAGCTGCCTGACAGACTCTGGCTCCCCCGAGCTCTCTGCCGGTGCAGGGGGCAGGAACAGACGTGTGCATGTGGTTCTGACTTGGCCTGGGAGTGTGGACACCGTGCCTTGACCCCAGGCTCAGGGGCAAGGGCCCAGAGAGAGCACCACCCTGAAGCGCTTTTCTCCCGGGCTTGGGAGCATTGTGCACGCCTGCTGGGAACAGTGGGCGGGAGCGCTTGCAAACCGGCCCTTGGAGGCAGTCGGGGAGGTCTTTCAGTGGGAGAGGGCCGGTTGTGTTCAGAGGCCCCACAGGCCAGGGGCAGGACCCAGCAGGGCCCCTGCCCCTGGCCAGCCTTACCCAGACCTTCCTGGCCTCCGGGGGTACTGCCCCACCAAGGGGCAGGCTGCGGGGACTGGGTCCAGACATGCTCGGGCGCCTCCCCTGGCTCATCCCCGCTGGTGCCTTTCCCCTGGGCCTAGGCCTCGGTTGAGGCCTCCTTGGAGAGGAGGTTGCTGGCAGGGGCTGTCTCCACACTGCAAGGTGCTGGAGCTCAGAGGGCCTCGTCAGAGGGAAGGGACCAGTAAGGGGCTGGATGCCCAAGACGTCTTTGGCCCAGCAGCCTCAGGGCAGCAGGGAGAGCAAGAGGCCCAACTTGCCCCTAGGGCGGCTCTGCCCCTTCCCACACAGGCGGCCAACCCAGCAGCTGCCTGACAGACTCTGGCTCCCCCAAGCTCTCTGCCGGTGCAGGGGACAGGAACAGACGTGGGCATGTGGTTCTGCCTTGGCCTGGGAGTGTGTTCCCCCTGCCTTGCCCCCAGGCTCAGGGGCAAGGGCCCGGAGAGAGCACCACACCGAAGCGCTTTTCTCCTGGCCTTGGGAGCGTTGTGCGTGCCTGGCGGGAACAGCGGGCGGGAGTGTTGGCAAACCCGCCTTTGGAGGCAGCCGGGGAGGTCTTCCAGTGGGAGAGGGCCGGTTGTGCTCAGAGGCCCCACAGGCCAGGAGCAGGACCCAGCAGGGACCCTGCCCCTGGCCAGCCTTGCCCAGACCTTCCTGGCCTCCGGGGGTACTGCCCCACCAAGGGGCAGGCTGCGGGGACTGGGTCCTGATATGCCCGTGCGCCTCCACTGGCTCATCCCCGCTGGTGCCTTTCCCCTGGGCCTAGGCCTCGGTTGAGGCCTCCTTGGAGAGGAGGTTGCTGGCAGGGGCTGTCTCCACACTGCAAGGTGCTGGAGCTCAGAGGGCCTCGTCAGAGGGAAGGGACCAGCAAGGGGCTGGATGCCCAAGACCTCTTTGGCCCAGCAGCCTCAGGGCAGCAGGGAGAGCAAGAGGCACAACTTGCCCCTAGGTCGGCTCTGCCCCTTCCCACACTGGCGGCCAGCCCAGCAGCTGCCTGACAGACTCTGGCTCCCCCAGCTCTCTGCCGGTGGAGGGGGCAGGAACAGACGTGTGCATGTTGTTGTGCCTTGGCCTGGGACTGTGGATCCCCTGCCTGGCCCCCAGGCTCAGGGGCAAGGGCCCGGAGAGACCACCACCCCGAAGCGCTTTTCTCCCGGGCTTGGGAGCATTGTGCGCGCCTGGCGGGAACAGTGGGCGGGAGTGCTTGCAAACCGGCCTTTGGAGGCAGCCGGGGAGGTCTTCCAGTGGGAGAGGGCCGGTTGTGCTCAGAGGCCCCACAGGCCAGGGGCAGGACCCAGCAGGGACCCTGCCCCTGGCCAGCCTTGCCCAGACCTTCCTGGCCTCCGTGGGTACTGCCCCACCAAGGGGCAGGCTGCGGGGACAGGGTCCAGACATGCCCGGGCGCCTCCCCTGGCTCAACCCCGCTGGTGCCTTTCCCCTGGGCCTAGGCCTCGGTTGAGGCCTCCTTGGAGAGGAGATTGCTGGCAGGGGCTGTCTCCACACTGCAAGGTGCTGGAGCTCAGAGGGCCTCGTCAGAGGGAAGGGACCAGTAAGGGGCTGGATGCCCAAGACGTCTTTGGCCCTGCAGCCTCAGGGCAGCAGGGAGAGCAAGAGGCCCAACTTGCCCCTAGGTCGGCTCTGCCCCTTCCCACACAGGCGGCCAGCCCAGCACCTGCCTGAGAGACTCTGGCTCCCCCGAGCTCTCTGCCGGTGCAGGGGACAGGACCAGACGTGTGCATGTGTTTCTGCCTTGGTCTGGGAGTGTGTTCCCCTTGCCTTGCCCACAGGCTCAGGGGCAAGGGCCCGGAGAGAGCACCACCCCGAAGCGCTTTTCTCCCGGGCTTGGGAGCATTGTGCGTGCCTGGCGGGAAGAGCGGGCAGGAGTGTTGGCAAACTGGCCTTTGGAGGCAGCCGGGGAGGTCTTCCAGTGGGAGAGGGCCGGTTGTGCTCAGAGGCCCCACAGGCCATGGGGAGGACCCAGCAGGGCCCCTGCCCCTGGCCAGCCTTGCCCAGATCTTCCTGGCCTCCGGGGGTACTGCCCCACCAAGGGGCAGGCTGCGGGGACTGGGTCCAGACATGCCCGGGCGCCTCCCCAGGCTCATCCCCGCTGGTGCCTTTCCCCTGGGCCTAGGCCTCGGTTGAGGCCTCCTTGGAGAGGATGTTGCTGGCAGGGGCTGTCTCCACACTGCAAGGTGCTGGAGCTCAGAGGGCCTCGTCAAAGGGAAGGGACCAGCAAGGGGCTGGATGCCCAAGAACTCTTTGGCCCAGCAGCCTCAGGGCAGCAGGGAGAGGAAGAGGCCCAACTTGCCCCTAGGTCGGCTCTGCCCCTTCCCACACAGGCGGCCAGCCCAGCAGCTGCCTGACAGACTCTGGCTCCCCCCAGCTCTCTGCCGGTGGAGGGGGCAGGAACAGACGTGTGCATGTTGTTGTGCCTTGGCCTGGGACTGTGGATCCCCTGCCTGACCCTCAGGCTCAGGGGCAAGGGCCCGGAGAGACCACCACCCCGAAGCGCTTTTCTCCCGGGCTTGGGAGCATTGTGCGCGCCTGGCGGGAACAGTGGGCGGGAGTGCTTGCAAACCGGCCTTTGGAGGCAGCCGGGGAGTTCTTCCAGTGGGAGAGGGCCGGTTGTGCTCAGAGGCCCCACAGGCCAGGGGCAGGACCCAGCAGGGCCCCTGCCCCTGGCCAGCCTTGCCCAGACCTTCCTGGCCTCCGGGGGTACTGCCCCACCAAGGGGCAGGCTGCGGGGACAGGGTCCAGACATGCCCGGGCGCCTCCCCTGGCTCAACCCCGCTGGTGCCTTTCCCCTGGGCCTAGGCCTCGGTTGAGGCCTCCTTGGAGAGGAGATTGCTGGCCGGGGCTGTCTCCACACTGCAAGGTGCTGGAGCTCAGAGGGCCTCGTCAGAGGGAAGGGACCAGTAAGGGGCTGGATGCCCAAGACGTCTTTGGCCCTGCAGCCTCAGGGCAGCAGGGAGAGCAAGAGGCCCAACTTGCCCCTAGGTCGGCTCTGCCCCTTCCCACACAGGCGGCCAGCCCAGCACCTGCCTGAGAGACTCTGGCTCCCCCGAGCTCTCTGCCGGTGCCGGGGACAGGACCAGACGTGTGCATGTGTTTCTGCCTTGGTCTGGGAGTGTGTTCCCCCTGCCTTGCCCACAGGCTCAGGGGCAAGGGCCCGGAGAGAACACCACCCCGAAGCGCTTTTCTCCCGGGCTTGGGAGCATTGTGCGTGCCTGGCGGGAAGAGCGGGCAGGAGTGTTGGCAAACTGGCCTTTGGAGGCAGCCGGGGAGGTCTTCCAGTGGGAGAGGGCCGGTTGTGCTCAGAGGCCCCACAGGCCATGGGGAGGACCCAGCAGGGCCCCTGCCCCTGGCCAGCCTTGCCCAGATCTTCCTGGCCTCCGGGGGTACTGCCCCACCAAGGGGCAGGCTGCGGGGACTGGGTCCAGACATGCCCGGGCGCCTCCCCAGGCTCATCCCCGCTGGTGCCTTTCCCCTGGGCCTAGGCCTCGGTTGAGGCCTCCTTGGAGAGGATGTTGCTGGCAGGGGCTGTCTCCACACTGCAAGGTGCTGGAGCTCAAAGGGCCTCGTCAGAGGGAAGGGACCAGCAAGGGGCTGGATGCCCAAGACCTCTTTGGCCCAGCAGCCTCAGGGCAGCAGGGAGAGGAAGAGGCCCAACTTGCCCCTAGGTTGGCTCTGCCCCTTCCCACACAGGCGGCCAACCCAGCAGCTGCCTGACAGACTCTGGCTCCCCCGAGCTCTCTGCCGGTGCAGGGGTCAGGAACAGACGTGTGCATGTGGTTCTGCCTTGGTCTGGGAGTGTGGACCAACTGCCTGGCCCCCAGGATCAGGGGCAAGGGCCCGAGGAGAGCACCACCCCGAAGCGCTTTTCTCCCGGGCTTGGGAGCATTGTGCTTGCCTGGCGGGAACAGCGGGCGGGAGTGTTGGCAAACTGGCCTTTGGAGGCAGCCGGGGACGTCTTCCAGTGGGAGAGGGCCGGTTGTGCTCAGAGGCCCCACAGGCCAGGGGCAGGACCCAGCAGGGCCCCTGCCCCTGGCCAGCCTTGCCCAGACCTTCCTGGCCTCCGGGGGTACTGCCCCACCAAGGGGCAGGCTGCGGGGACTGGGTCCAGACATGCCCGGGCGCCTCCCCAGGCTCATCCCCGCTGGTGCCTTTCCCCTGGGCCTAGGCCTCGGTTGAGGCCTCCTTGGAGAGGAGGTTGCTGGCAGGGGCTGTCTCCACACTGCAAGGTGCTGGAGCTCAGAGGGCCTCGTCAGAGGGAAGGGACCAGCAAGGGGCTGGATGCCCAAGACCTCTTTGGCCCAGCAGCCTCAGGGCAGCAGGGAGAGCAAGAGGCCCAACTTGACCCTAGGTCGGCTCTGCCCCTTCCCACACAGGCGGCCAGCCCAGCAGCTGCCTGACAGACTCTGGCTCCCCCGAGCTCTCTGCCGGTGCAGGGGGCAGATCAGACGTGTGCATGTGATTCTGCCTTGGCCTGGGAGTGTGGACACCCTGCCTTGCCCCCAGGCTCAGGGGCAAGGGCCCAGAGAGAGCACCACCCTGAAGCGCTTTTCTTCCGGGCTTAGGAGCATTGTGCCCGCCTGCTGGTAACAGTGGCCGGGAACGCTTGCAAACCGGCCTTTGGAGGCAGCCGGGGAGGTCTTCCAGTGGGAGAGGGCCGGTTGTGCTCAGAGGCCCCACCGGCCAGGGGCAGGACCCAGCAGGGCCCCTGCCCCTGGCCAGCCTTACCCAGACCTTCCTGGCCTCCGGGGGTACTGCCCCACCAAGGGGCAGGCTGCGGGGACTGGGTCCAGACATGCTCGGGCGCCTCCCCTGGCTCATCCCCGCTGGTGCCTTTCCCCTGGGCCTAGGCCTCGGTTGAGGCCTCCTTGGAGAGGAGGTTGCTGGCAGGGGCTGTCTCCACACTGCAAGGTGCTGGAGCTCAGAGGGCCTCGTCAGAGGGAAGGGACCAGTAAGGGGCTGGATGCCCAAGACGTCTTTGGCCCAGCAGCCTCAGGGCAGCAGGGAGAGCAAGAGGCCCAACTTGCCCCTAGGGCGGCTCTGCCCCTTACCACACAGGCGGCCAACCCAGCAGCTGCCTGACAGACTCTGGCTCCCCCAAGCTCTCTGCCGGTGCAGGGGACAGGAACAGACGTGTGCATGTGTTTCTGCCTTGGCCTGGGAGTGTGTTCCCCATGCCTGGCCCCCAGGCTCAGGGGCAAGGGCCCGGAGAGAGCACCACCCCGAAGCGCTTTTCTCCCGGGCTTGGGAGCATTGTGCAAGTCTGGCGTGAACAGCGGGTGGGAGTGTTGGCAAACAGGAATTTGGAGGCAGCCGGGGAGGTCTTCCAGTGGGAGAGGGCCGGGTGTGCTCAGAGGCCCCACAGGCCAGGGGCAGGACCCAGCAGGTCCCCTGCCCCTGGCCAGCCTTTCCCAGACCTTCCTGGCCTCCGGGGGTACTGCCCCACCAAGGGGCAGGCTGCGGGGACTGGGTCCAGACATGCCCGGGCGCCTCCCCAGGCTCATCCCCGCTGGTGCCTTTCCCCTGGTCCTAGGTCTCGGTTGAGGCCTCCTTGGAGAGGAGGTTGCTGGCAGGGGCTGTCTCCACACTGCAAGGTGCTGGAGCTCAGAGGGTCTCGTCAGAGGGAAGGGACAAGCAAAGGGCTGGATGCCCAAGACGTCTTTGGCCCAGCAGCCTCAGGGCAGCAGGGAGAGCAAGAGGCCCAACTTGCCCCTAGGTCGGCTCTGCCCCTTCCCACAAAGGCGGCCAGCCCAGCAGCTGCCTGACAGACTCTGGCTCCCCCGAGCTCTCTGCCGGTGCAGGGGTCAGGAACAGACGTGTGCATGTGGTTCTGCCTTGGCCTGGGAGTGTGGACCCCCTGCCTGGCCCCCAGGCTCAGGGGCAAGGGCCCGGAGAGAGCACCACCCCGAAGCACTTTTCTCCCGGGCTTGGGAGCATTGTGCGCGCTTGGTGGGAACAGTGGGCGGGAGTGCGTGCAAAACGGCCTTTGGAGGCAGCCGGGGAGGTCTTCCAGTGGGAGAGGGCCGGTTGTGCTCAGAGGCCCCACAGGCCATGGGCAGGACCCAGCAGGTCCCCTGCCCCTGGTCAGCCTTGCCCAGACCTTCCTGGCCTCCAGGGGTACTGCCCCACCAAGGGGCAGGCTGCGGGGACTGGGTCCAGACATGCCCGGGCGCCTCCCCAGGCTCATCCCCGCTGGTGCCTTTCCCCTGGGCCTAGGCCTCGGTTGAGGCCTCCTTGGAGAGGAGATTGCTGGCAGGTGCTGTCTCCACACTGCAAGGTGCTGGAGCTCAGAGGGCCTCGTCAGAGGGACGGGACCAGCAAAGGGCTGGATGCCCAAGACGTCTTTGGCCCAGCAGCCTCAGGGCAGCAGGGAGAGCAAGAGGCCCAACTTGCCCCTAGGTCGGCTCTGCCCCTTCCCACACAGGCGGCCAGCCCAGCACCTGCCTGAGAGACTCTGGCTCCCCCGAGATCTCTGCCGGTGTAGGGGGCAGGAACAGACGTGTGCATGTCGTTCTGTCTTGGCCTGGGAGTGTGTTCCCCCTGCCTGGCCCGCAGGCTTAGGGGCAAGGGCCCGGAGAGAGCACCACCCCGAAGCGCTTTTCTCCCGGGCTTGGGAGCATTGTGCGTGCCTGGCGGGAACAGCAGGTGCGGGAGTGCTTGCAAACCGGCCTTTCGAGGCAGACGGGGAGGTCTTCCAGCGGGAGTGTGCCGGTTGTGCTCAGACGTCCCACAGGCCAGGGGCAGGACCCAGCGCTGTCCCTGCCCCTGGCAGCCTTGCACAGACCTTCCTGGCCTCCGGGGGTACTGCCCCACCAAGGGGCAGGCTGCGGGGACTGGGTCCAGACATGCCCGGGCGCCTCCCCAGGCTCATCCCCGCTGGTGCCTTTCCCCTGGGCCTAGGCCTCGGTTGAGGCCTCATTGGAGAGGAGGTTGCTGGCAGGGGCTGTCTCCACACTGCAAGGTGCTGGAGCTCAGAGGGCCTCGTCAGAGGGAAGGGACCAGCAAGGGGCTGGATGCCCAAGACGTCTTTGGCCCTGCAGCCTCAGGGCAGCAGGGAGAGGAAGAGGCCCAACTTGCCCCTAGGTCGGCTCTGCCCCTTCTCACACAGGCGGCCAGCCCAGCACCTGCCTGACAGACTCTGGCTCCCCCGAGCTCTCTGCCGGTGCAGGGGTCAGGAACAGACGTGTGCATGGGGTTCTGCCTTGGTCTGGGAGTGTGGACCCACTGCCTGGCCCCCAGCCTCAGGGGAAAGGGCCCGGAGAGAGCACCACCCCGAAGCGCTTTTCTCCCGGGCTTGGGAGCATTGTGCGAGCCTGGCGTGAACAGCGGGCGGGAGTGTTTGCAAACAGGACTTTGGAGGCAGCTGGGGAGGTCTTCCAGTGGGAGAGGGCCGGTTGTGCTCAGAGGCCTCACAGGCCAGGGGCAGGACCCAGCAGGGCCCCTGCCCCTGGCCAGCCTTGCCCAGACCTTCCTGGCCTCCGGGGGTACTGCCCCACCAAGGGGCA
Organism: Dama dama; assembly: GCF_033118175.1. Classification (NCBI taxonomy): domain Eukaryota; kingdom Metazoa; phylum Chordata; class Mammalia; order Artiodactyla; family Cervidae; genus Dama; species Dama dama. The sequence goes on along the minus strand of NW_026870997.1, from coordinate 690,185 downwards.
GGCTGCGGGGACTGGGTCCAGACATGTCCGTGCGCCGCCCCAGGATCATCCCCGCTGGTGCTTTTCCCCTGGGCGTAGGCCTCGGTTGAGGCCTCTTTGGAGAGGAGGTTGCTGGCAGGGGCTGTCTCCACACTGCAAGGTGCTGGAGCTCAGAGGGCCTCGTCAGAGGGAAGGGACCAGCAAAGGGCTGGATGCCCAAGACCTCTTTGACCCAGCAGCCTCAGGCCAGCAGTTAGAGCAAGAGGCCCAACTTGCCCCTAGATCGGCTCTGCCCCATCCCACACAGGCAGCCAGCCCAGCAGCAGCCTGGCAGTCTCTGGCTCCCCCGAGCTCTCTGCCGGTGTAGAGGGCAGGAACAGACGTGTGCATGTCGTTCTGCCTTGGCCTGGGAGTGTGTTCCAACTGCCTGGCCCCCAGGCTCAGGGGCAAGGGCCCGGAGAGAGCACCACCCCGAAGCGCTTTTCTCCCGGGCTTGGGAGCATTGTGCGTGCCTGGCGGGAACAGCGGGCGGGAGTGCTTGAAAACCGTCCTTTGGAGGCAGCCGGGGAGGTCTTCCAGGGCCCGGTGTGAGCACCACCCCAAAATGCTTTTCTCCCGGGCTTGGGAGCATTGTGCGCGGATGGCGGGAACAGCGAGTGGGAGTGCTTGCAAACCGGCCTTTGGGGGCACCCCGGGAGGTCTTCCATGGGCACGGAGAGAACACCACCCCGAAGCGCTTTTCTCCGGGGTTTTGGAGGATTGTGCATGGCTGGCGGCAACAGCGAGTGGGAGTGCTTGCAAACCGGCCTTTGGGGGCAGCCAGGGAGGTCCTCCATTGGCACGGAGAGAACACCACCCCGAAGCGCTTTTCTCCCGGTCTTGGGAGCATTGTGCGAGGCTGGCGGGAACAGCGGGCGGGAGTGCTTGCAAACGGGCCTTTGGAGGCAGCTTGGGAGGTCTTCCAAGGGCCCGGAGAGAGCACCATCCCGAAGCACTTTTCTCACGGAATTGGGAGCATTGTTCGCGGCTGTCGGGAACAGAGGACATGAGTGCTTGCAAACCGGCCTTTAGAGGCAGCCGGGGAGTCTTCCAAGGGCCCGAGAGAGACCACCCCAAAATGCTTTTCTCCCGGGCTTGGGAGCATTGTGTGCGGCTGGGGGGTCAGCGGGAGGGAGTTCTTGAAAACCAGCCTTTGGAGGCAGCCGGGGAGGTCTTCCAAGGGCCGGGAGAGAGCACCACCCCGAAGCGCTTTTCTCCCGGGCGTGGGAGCATTGTGCGCGGCTGGCGGGAACAGCGGGATTGAGTGCTTGCAAACCAGCCTTTGGAGGCAGCCGGGGAGGTCTTCCAAGGGCCGGGAGAGAGCACCACCCCGAAGCGCTTTTCTCCTAGGCTTGGGAGCATTGTGCGCGGCTGGCGGGAACAGCGGGCATGAGTGCTTGCAAACCGGCCTTTGGAGACAAACGGGGAGGTCTTCCAAGGGCCCGTAGAGAGCACCACCCCGAAGCGCTTTTCTCCCGTGATTGGGAGCATTGTGTGCGGCTGGCGGGACAGCGGGAGGGAGTACTTGAAATCCAGCCTTTGGAGGCAGCCGGGGAGGTCTTCCAAGTGCCGGGAGAGAGCACCACCCTGAAGGGCTTTTCTCCTGGGCTTGGAGCATTTGCACGGATGGCGGGAACAGCGAGTGGGAGTGCTTGCAAACCGGCATTTGGGGGCAGCCCGGGAGGTCTTTCTTGGGCCCAGAGAGAACACCACCCCGAAACGCTTTTCTCCCGGGCTTGGGAGCATTGTGCGCGGGTGGCGGGAACAGCAGACAGAAGTGCTTGCAAACCGGCCTTGGAGGCAGCCGGGGAGGTCTTCCAAAGCCCGGAGTGAGCACCACCCCAAAATGCTTTTCTCCCGGGCTTGGGAGCATTGTGCGCAGCTGGCGTGAACAGCGGGATTGAGTGCTTGCAAACCAGCCTTTGGAGGCAGCCGGGGAGGTCTTCCAGCGGGAGAGTGCCAGTTGTGCTCAGAGGCCTCACAGGCCAGGGGCAGGACCCAGCAGGGCCCCTGCCCCTGGCCAGCCTTGCCCAGACCTTCCTGGCCTCCGGGGGTACTGCCCCACCAAGGGGCAGGCTGCGGGGCCTAGGTCCAGACATGCCCGGGCGCCTCCCCAGGCTCATCCCCGCTGGTGCCTTTCCCCTGGGCCTAGGCCTCGGTTGAGGCCTCCTTGGAGAGGAGGTTGCCGGCAGGGGCTGTCTGCACACTGCAAGGTGCTGGAGCTCAGAGGGCCTCGTCAGAGGGAAAGGACCAGCAAAGGGCTGGATGCCCAAGACCTCTTTGACCCAGCAGCCTCAGGGCAGCAGGGAGAGCAAGAGGCCCAACTTGCCCCTAGGTCGGCTCTACCCCGTCCCACACAGGCAGCCAGCCCAGCAGCAGCCTGGCAGTCTCTGGCTCCCCCGAACACTCTGCCGGTGTAGGGGGCAGGAACAGACGTGTGCATGTCGTTCTGCCTTGACCTGGGAGTGTGTTCCCCCTGCCTGTCCCCCAGGCTCAGGGGCAAGGGCCCGGAGAGAGCACCACCCCGAAGCGCTTTTCTCCCGGGCTTGGGAGCATTGTGCGTGCCTGGCGGGAACAGCGGGCGGGAGTGCTTGCAAACCGGCCTTTGGAGGCAGCCGGGGAGGTCTTCCAGCGGGAGAGTGCCGGTTGTGCTCAGACGCCCCACAGGCCAGGGGCAGGACCCAGCAGTGTCCCTGCCCCTGGCAGCCTTGCCCAGACCCTCCTGGCCTCCGGGGGTACTGCCCCACCAAGGGGCAGGCTGCGGGGACTGGGTCCAGACATGCCCGGGCGCTTCCCCAGGCTCATCCCCGCTGGTGCCTTTCCCCTGGGCCTAGGCCTCGGTTGAGGCCTCCTTGGAGAGGAGGTTGCTGGCAGGGGCTGTCTCCACACTGCAAGGTGCTGGAGCTCAGAGGGCCTCGTGAGAGGGAAGGGACCAGCAAGGGACTGGATGCCCAAGACCTCTTTGGCCCAGCAGCCTCAGGGCAGCAGGGAGAGGAAGAGGCCCAACTTGCCCCTAGGTCGGCTCTGCCCCTTCCCACACAGGCGGCCAGCCCAGCAGCTGCCTGACAGACTCTGGCTCCCCCGAGCTCTCTGCCGGTGCAGGGGTCAGGAAAAGACGTGTGCATGTGGTTCTGCGTTGGTCTGGGAGTGTGGACCAACTGCCTCGCCCCAACGCTCAGGGGCAAGGGCCCGGAGAGAGCAACACCCCGAAGCGCTTTTCTCCCGGGCTTGGGAGAATTGTGCGTGCCTGGCGGGAACAGCGGGCGGGAGTGTTGGCAAACCGGCCTTTGGAGGCAGCCGGGGAAGTCTTCCAGTGGGAGAGGGCCGGTTGTGCTCAGAGGCCCCACAGGCCAAGGGCAGGACCCAGCAGGGCCCCTGCCCGTGGCCAGCCTTGCCCAGACCTTCCTGGCCTCCGGGGGTACTGCCCCACCAAGGGGCAGGCTGCGGGGACTGGGTCCAGACATGCCCGGGCGCCTCCCCAGGCTCATCCCCGCTGGTGCCTTTCCCCTGGTCCTAGGCCTCGGTTGAGGCCTCCTTGGAGAGGAGGTTGCTGGCAGGGGCTGTCTCCACACTGCAAGGTGCTGGAGCTCAGAGGGCCTCGTCAGAGGGAAGGGACAAGCAAGGGGCTGGATTCCCAAGATCTCTTTGGTCCCAGCAGCCTCAGGGCAGCAGGGAGAGCAAGAGGCCCAACTTGCCCCTAGGTCGGCTCTGCCACTTCCCACACAGGCGGCCAGCCCAGCAGCTGCCTGACAGACTCTGGCTCCACCGAGCTCTCTGCCGGTGCAGGGGGCAGATCAGACGTGTGCATGTGGTTCTGCCTTGTCCTGGGAGTGTGGACACCCTGCCTTGCCCCCAGGCTCAGGGGCAAGGGCCCAGAGAGAGCACCACCCTGAAGCGCTTTCCTCCCGGGCTTAGGAGCATTGTGCACGCCTGCTGGGAACAGTGGGCGGTAGCGCTTGCAAACCGGCCTTTGGAGGCAGCCGGGGAGGTCTTTCAGTGGGAGAGGGCCGGTTGTGCTCAGAGGCCCCACAGGCCAGGGGCAGGACGCAGCAGGGCCCCTGCCCCTGGCCAGCCTTGCCCAGACCTTCCTGGCCTCCGGGGGTACTGCCCCACCAAGGGGCAGGCTGCGGGAACTGGGTCCAGACATGCTCGGGCGCCTCCCCTGGCTCATCCCCGCTGGTGCCTTTCCCCTGGGCCTAGGCCTCGGTTGAGGCCTCCTTGGAGAGGAGGTTGCTGGCAGGGGCTGTCTCCACACTGCAAGGTGCTGGAGCTCAGAGGGCCTCGTCAGAGTGAAGGGACCAGTGAGGGGCTGGATGCCCAAGACGTCTTTGGCCCAGCAGCCTCAGGGCAGCAGGGAGAGCAAGAGGCCCAACTTGCCCCTAGGTCGGCTCTGCCCCTTCCCACACAGGCGGCCAACCCAGCACCTGCCTGACAGACTCTGGCTCCCCCAAGCTCTCTGCCGGTGCAGGGGACAGGAACAGACGTGTGCATGTGTTTCTGCCTTGGCCTGGGAGTGTGTTCCCCCTGCCTTGCCCCCAGGCTCAGGGGCAAGGGCCCGGAGAGAGCACCACTCCGAAGTGCTTTTCTCCCGGGCTTGGGGGCATTGTGCGAGCCTGACGTGAACAGCGGGCGGGAGTGTTTGCAAACAGGACTTTGGAGGCAGCCGGGGAGGTCTTCCAGTGGGAGAGGGCCGGTTGTGCTCAGAGGCCCCACAGGCCAGGGTCAGGACCCAGCAGGGCCCCTGCCCCCGGCCAGACTTGCCCAGACCTTCCTGGACTCCGGGGGTACTGCCCCACCAAGGGGCAGGCTGCGGGAACTGGGTCCAGACATGCTCGGGCGCCTCCCCTGGCTCATCCCCGCTGGTGCCTTTCCCCTGGGCCTAGGCCTCGGTTGAGGCCTCCTTGGAGAGGAGGTTGCTGGCAGGGGCTGTCTCCACACTGCAAGGTGCTGGAGCTCAGAGGGCCTCGTCAGAGGGAAGGGACCAGCAAGGGGCTGGATGCCCAAGAACTCTTTGGCCCAGCAGCCTCAGGGCAGCAGGGAGAGCAAGAGGCCCAACTTGCCCCTAGGTCGGCTCTGCCACTTCCCACACAGGCGGCCAGCCCAGCAGCTGCCTGACAGACTCTGGCTCCCCCGAGCTCTCTGCCGGTGCAGGGGGCAGATCAGACGTGTGCATGTGGTTCTGCCTTGGCCTGGGAGTGTGGACACCCTGCATTGCCCCCAGGCTCAGGGGCAAGGGCCCAGAGAGAGCACCACCCTGAAGCGCTTTTCTTCCGGGCTTAGGAGCATTGTGCCGGCCTGCTGGTAACAGTGGCCGGGAGCGCTTGCAAACCGGTCTTTGGAGGCAGCCGGGGAGGTCTTCCAGTGGGAGAGGGCCGGTTGTGCTAAGAGGCCCCACAGGCCAGGGGCAGGACCCAGCAGGGCCCCTGTCCCTGGCCAGCCTTACCCAGACCTTCCTGGCCTCCGGGGGTACTGCCCCACCAAGGGGCAGGCTGCGGGGACTGGGTCCAGACATGCTCGGGCGCCTCCCCTGGCTCATCCCCGCTGGTGCCTTTCCCCTGGGCCTAGGCCTCGGTTGAGGCCTCTTTGGAGAGGAGGTTGCTGGCAGGGGCTGTCTCCACACTGCAAGGTGCTGGAGCTCAGAGGGCCTCGTCAGAGGGAAGGGACCAGTAAGGGGCTGGATGCCCAAGACGTCTTTGGACCAGCAGCCTCAGGGCAGCAGGGAGAGCAAGAGGCCCAACTTGCCGCTAGGGCGGCTCTGCCCCTTCCCACACAGGCGGCCAACCCAGCAGCTGCCTGACAGACTCTGGCTCCCCCAAGCTCTCTGCCGGTGCAGGGGACAGGAACAGACGTGGGCATGTGGTTCTGCCTTGGCCTGGGAGTGTGTTCCCCATGCCTTGCCCCCAGGCTCAGGGGCAAGGGCCCGGAGAGAGCACCACCCCGAAGCGCTTTTCTCCCGGGCTTGGGAGCATTGTGCAAGTCTGGCGTGAACAGCGGTGGGAGTGTTGGCAAACAGGACTTTAGAGGCAGCCGGGGAGGTCTTCCAGTTGGAGAGGGCCGGTTGTGCTCAGAGGCCCCAGAGGCCAGGGGCAGGACCCAGCAGGTCCCCTGCCCCTGGCCAGCCTTTCCCAGACCTTCCTGGCCTCCGGGGGTACTGCCCCACCAAGGGGCAGGCTGCGGGGACAGGGTCCAGACATGCCCGGGCGCCTCCCCAGGCTCATCCCCGCTGGTGCCTTTCCCCTGGTCATAGGTCTCGGTTGAGGCCTCCTTGGAGAGGAGGTTGCTGGCAGGGGCTGTCTCCACACTGCAAGGTGCTGGAGCTCAGAGGGCCTCGTCAGAGGGAAGGGACAAGCAAAGGGCTGGATGCCCAAGACCTCTTTGGCCCAGCAGCCTCAGGGCAGCAGGGAGAGCAAGAGGCCCAACTTGCCCCTAGGTCGGCTCTGCCCCTTCCCACAAAGGCGGCCAGCCCAGCAGCTGCCTGACAGACTCTGGCTCCCCCGAGCTCTCTGCCGGTGCAGGGGTCAGGAACAGACGTGTGCATGTGGTTCTGCCTTGGCCTGGGAGTGTGGAACCCCTGCCTGGCCCCCAGGCTCAGGGGCAAGGGCCCGGAGAGAGCACCACCCCGAAGCGCTTTTCTCCCGGGCTTGGGAGCATTGTGCGTGCCTGGCGGGAACAGCGGGCGGGAGTGCTTGCAAACCGGCCTTTGGAGGCAGACGGGGAGGTCTTCCAGCGGGAGAGTGCCGGTTGTGCTCAGACGCCCCACAGGCCAGGGGCACGACCCAGCAGGGCCCCTGCCCCTCGCAGCCTTGCCCAGACCTTCCTGGCCTCGGGGGGTACTGCCCCACCAAGGGGCAGGCTGCGGGGACTGGGTCCAGACATGCCCGTGCGCCTCCACTGGCTCATCCCCGCTGGTGCCTTTCCCCTGGGCCTAGGCCTCGATTGAGGCCTCCTTGGAGAGGAGGTTGCTGGCAGGGGCTGTCTCCACACTGCAAGGTGCTGGAGCTCAGAGGGCCTCGTCAGAGGGAAGGGACCAGCAAGGGGCTGGATGGCCAAGAACTCTTTGGCCCAGCAGCCTCATGGCAGCAGGGAGAGCAAGAGGCCCATCTTGCCCCTAGGTCGGCTCTGCCCCTTCCCACACAGGCGGCCAGCCCAGCAGCTGCCTGACAGACTCTGGCTCCCCCGAGCTCTCTGCCGGTGCAGGGGGCAGATCAGACGTGTGCATGTGGTTCTGCCTTGGCCTGGGAGTGTGGACACCCTGCCTTGCCCCCAGGCTCAGGGGCAAGGGCCCAGAGAGAGCACCACCCTGAAGCGCTTTTCTCCCGGGCTTGGGAGCATTGTGCACGCCTGCTGGGAACAGTGGGCGGGAGCGCTTGCAAACCGGCCTTTGGAGGCAGCCGGGGAGGTCTTCCAGTGGGAGAGGGCCGGTTGGGCTCAGAGGCCCCACAGGCCAGGGGCAGGACCCAGCAGGGCCCCTGCCCCTGGCCAGCCTTGCCCAGACCTTCCTGGCCTCCGGGGGTACTGCCCCACCAAGGGGCAGGCTGCGGGGACTGGGTCCAGACATGCTCGGGCGCCTCCCCTGGCTCATCACCGCTGGTGCCTTTCCCCTGGGCCTAGGCCTCCCTTGAGGCCTCCATGGAGAGGAGGTTGCTGGCAGGGGCTGTCTCCACAGTGCAAGCTGCTGGAGCTCAGAGGGCCTCGTCAGAGGGAAGAGACCAGTAAGGGGCTGGATGCACAAGATGTCTTTGGCCCAGCAGCCTCAGGGCAGCAGGGAGAGCAAGAGGCCCAACTTGCCCCTAGGTCGGCTCTGCCCCATCCCAGACAGGCAGCCAGCCCAGCAGCAGCCTGGCATTCTCTGGCTCCCCCGAGCTCTCTGCCGGTGTAGGGGGCAGGAACAGACGTGTGCATGTCGTTCTGCCTTGGCCTGGGAGTGTGTTCCCCCTGCCTGGCCCCCAGGCTCAGGGGCAAGGGCCCGGAGAGAGCACCACCCCGAAGCGCTTTTCTCCCGGGCTGGTAGCATTGTGCGTGCCTGGCGGGAACAGCGGGCGGGAGTGCTTGCAAACCGGCCTTTGGAAGCAGCCAGGGAGGTCTTCCAGCGGGAGAGTGCCGGTTGTGCTCAGACGCCCCAGAGGCCAGGGGCAGGACCCAGCAGTGTCCCTGCCCCTGGCAGCCTTGCCCAGACCCTCCTCGCCTCCGGGGTTACTACCCCACCAAGGGGCAGGCTGCGGGGACTGGGTCCAGACATGCCCGGGCGCCTCCCCAGGCTCATCCCCGCTGGTGCCTTTCCCCTGGGCCTAGGCCTCGGTTGAGGCCTCCTTGGAGAGGAGGTTGCTGGCAAGGGCTGTCTCCACACTGCAAGGTGCTGGAGCTCAGAGGGCCTCGGCAGCGGGAAGGGACCAGCAAGGGGCTGGATACCCAAGACCTCTTTGGCCCAGCAGCCTCAGGGCAGCAGGGAGAGGAAGAGGCCCAACTTCCCCTAGGTCGGCTCTGCCCCTTCCCACACAGGCAGCCAACCCAGCAGCTGCCTGACAGACTGTGGCTCCCCCGAGCGCTCTGCCGGTGCAGGGGTCAGGAACAGACGTGTGCATGTGGTTCTGCCTTGGTCTGGGAGTGTGGACACACTGCCTGGACCCCAGGCTCATGGGCAAGGGCTCGGAGAGAGCAACACCCCGAAGCGCTTTTCTCCCGGGCTTGGGAGCATTGTGCGTGCCTGGCGGGAACAGGGGGCGGGAGTGTTGGCAAACCGGCCTTTGGAGGCAGCCGGGGAGGTCTTCCAGTGGGAGAGGGCCGGTTGTGCTCAGAGGCCCCACAGGCCAGGGGCAGGACCCAGCAGGGCCCCTGCCCCTGGCCAGCCTTGCCCAGACCTTCCTGGCCTCCGGGGGTACTGCCCCACCAAGGGGCAGGCTGCGGGGACTGGGTCCAGACATGCCCGTGCGCCTCCACTGGCTCATCCCCGCTGGTGCCTTTCCCCTGGGCCTAGGCCTCGGTTGAGGCCTCCTTGGAGAGGAGGTTGCTGGCAGGGGCTGTCTCCACACTGCAAGGTGCTGGAGCTCAGAGGGCCTCGTCAGAGGGAAGGGACCAGCAAGGGGCTGGATGCCCAAGACCTCTTTGGCCCAGCAGCCTCAGGGCAGCAGGGAGAGCAAGAGGCCCAACTTGCCCCTAGGTCGGCTCTGCCCCTTCCCACACAGGCGGCCAGCCCAGCAGCTGCCTGACAGACTCTGGCTCCCCCCAGCTCTCTGCCGGTAGAGGGGGCAGGAACAGACGTGTGCATGTGGTTCTGCCTTGGCCTGGGACTGTGGATCCCCTGCCTGGCCCCCAGGCTCAGGGGCAGGGGCCCGGAGAGACCACCACCCCGAAGCGCTTTTCTCCTGGGCTTGGGAGCATTGTGCGTGCCTGGCGGGAACAGCGGGCAGGAGTGTTGGCAAACTGGCCTTTGGAGGCAGCCGGGGAGGTCTTCCAGCGGGAGAGGGCCGGTTGTGCTCAGAGGCCCTACAGGCCAGGGGCAGGACCCAGCAGGGCCCCTGCCCCTGGCCAGCCTTGCCCAGACCTTCCTGGCCTCCGGGGGTACTGCCCCACCAAGGGGCAGGCTGCGGGGACTGGGTCCAGACATGCCCGGGCGCCTCCCCAGGCTCATCCCCGCTGGTGCCTTTCCCCTGGGCCTAGGCCTCGGTTGAGGCCTCCTTGGAGAGGAGGTTGCTGGCAGGGGCTGTCTCCACACTGCAAGGTGCTGGAGCTCAGAGGGCCTCGTCAGAGGGAAGGGACCAGCAAGGGGCTGGATGCCCAAGACCTCTTTGGCCCAGCAGCCTCAGGGCAGCAGGGAGAGCAAGAGGCCCAACTTGCCCCTAGGTCGGCTCTGCCCCTTCCCACACAGGCGGCCAGCCCAGCAGCTGCCTGACAGACTCTGGCTCGCCCGAGCTCTCTGCTGGTGCAGGGGGCAGATCAGTCGTGTGCATGTGGTTCTGCCTTGGCCTGGGAGTGTGGACACCCTGCCTGTCCCCCAGGCTCAGGGGCAAGGGCCCGGAGAGAGCACCACCCCGAAGCGCTTTTCTCCCGGGCTTAGGAGCATTGTGCACGCCTGCTGGGAACAGTGGGCCGGAGCGCTTGCAAACCGGCCTTTGGAGGCAGCCGGGGAGGTCTTCCAGTGGGAGAGGGCCGGTTGTGCTCAGAGGCCCCACAGGCCAGGGTCAGGACCCAGCAGGGCCCCTGCCCCTGGCCAGACTTGCCCAGACCTTCCTGGCCTCCGGGGGTACTGCCCCACCAAGGGGCAGGCTGAGGAGACTGGGTCCAGACATGTCTGTGCGCCTCCCCAGGATCATCCCCGCTGGTGCCTTTCCCCTGGTTGTAGGCCTCGGTTGAGGACTCTTTGGAGAGGAGGTTGCTGAAAGGGGCTGTCTCCACACTGCAAGGTGCTGGAGCTCAGAGGGCCTCGTCAGAGGGAAGGCACCAGCAAAGCGCTGGATGCCCAAGACCTCTTTGACCCAGCAGCCTCAGGGCAGCAGGGAGAGCAAGAGGCCCAACTTGCCCCTAGGTCGGCTCTGCCCCTTCCCACACAGGCGGCCAGCCCAGCACCTGCCTGAGAGACTCTGGCTCCCCCGAGCTCTCTGCCGGTGCAGGGGACAGGACCAGACGTGTGCATGTGTTTCTGCCTTGGTCTGGGAGTGTGTTCCCCTTGCCTTGCCCACAGGCTCAGGGGCAAGGGCCCGGAGAGAGCACCACCCCGAAGCGCTTTTCTCCCGGGCTTGGGAGCATTGTGCGTGCCTGGCGGGAAGAGCGGGCAGGAGTGTTGGCAAACTGGCCTTTGGAGGCAGCCGGGGAGGTCTTCCAGTGGGAGAGGGCCGGTTGTGCTCAGAGGCCCCACAGGCCATGGGGAGGACCCAGCAGGGCCCCTGCCCCTGGCCAGCCTTGCCCAGATCTTCCTGGCCTCCGGGGGTACTGCCCCACCAAGGGGCAGGCTGCGGGGACTGGGTCCAGACATGCCCGGGCGCCTCCCCAGGCTCATCCCCGCTGGTGCCTTTCCCCTGGGCCTAGGCCTCGGTTGAGGCCTCCTTGGAGAGGATGTTTCTGGCAGGGGCTGTCTCCACACTGCAAGGTGCTGGAGCTCAGAGGGCCTCGTCAGAGGGAAGGGACCAGCAAGGGGCTGGATGCCCAAGAACTCTTTGGCCCAGCAGCCTCAGGGCAGCAGGGAGAGGAAGAGGCCCAACTTGCCCCTAGGTCGGCTCTGCCCCTTCCCACACAGGCGGCCAGCCCAGCACCTGCCTGACAGACTCTGGCTCCCCCGAGCTCTCTGCCGGTGCAGGGGGCAGCAACAGACGTGTGCATGTGGTTCTGCCTTGGTCTGGGAGTGTGGACCAACTGCCTGGCCCCCAGGCTCAGGGGCAAGGGCCCGAGGAGAGCACCACCCCGAAGCGCTTTTCTCCCGGGCTTGGGAGCATTGTGCTTGCCTGGTGGGAACAGCGGGCGGGAGTGTTGGCAAACTGGCCTTTGGAGGCAGCCGGGGAGGTCTTCCAGGGCCCGGTGTGAGCACCACCCCAAAATGCTTTTCTCCCGGGCTTGGGAGCATTGTGCGTGGCTGGCGGGAACAGCAGGCAGGAGTGCTTGCAAACCGGCCTTTGGAGGCAGCCGGGGAGGTCTTCCAAGGGCCCGGAGAGAGCACTACCCCAAAATGCTTTTCTTCCGGGCTTGGGAGCATTGTGCGCGTGTGGCGGGAACAGCAGGCAGGAGTGCTTGCAAACCGGCCTTTGGAGGCAGCCGGGGAGGTCTTCCAAGGGCCCGGAGAGAGCACCACCTCGAAGCGCTTTTCTCTCGGGTTTTGGAGCATTGTGTGCGGCTGGTGGGACAGCGGGAGGGAATTCTTGCAAACCGGCCTTTGGCGGCAGCCAGAGAAGTCTTCCAAGGGCGCGGAGAGAGCACCACCCCGAAGCGCTTTTCTCCGGGGTTTTGGAACATTGTGTGTGCCTGGCGGGAACAGCGAGTGGGAATGCTTGCAAACCGGCCTTTGGGGGCAGCCGGGGAGGTCCTCCATGGTCCCTGAGAGAACACCACCCCGAAGCGCTTTTCTCACGGTCTTGGGAGCATTGTGCGCGGCTGGCGGGAACAGCGGGCATGAGTGCTTGCAAACTGTCCTTTGGAGGCAGCCGGGGAGGTCTTCCAAGGGCCGGACTGATCACCACCCCAAAATGCTTTTCTCTCGGGCTTGGGAGCATTGTGCGCGGCTGTCGGGAACAACGGACATGAATGCTTGCAAACCGGCCTTTGGAGGTAGCCCGGGAGGTCTTCCAAGGGCCCGGAGAGAGCACCACCCCAAAATGCTTTTCTCCCGGGCTTGGGAGCATTGTGCGTGGCTGGCGGGAACAGCAGGAAGGAGTCCTTGCAAACCGGCCTTTGGAGGCAGCCGGGGAGGTCTTCCAAGGGCCTGTAGAGAGCACCACCCCGAAGCGCTTTTCTCCCGCGCTTGGGAGCATTCTGCGCGGGTGGCGGGAACAGCAGGCAGGAGTGCTTGAAAACCGTCCTTTGGAGGCAGCCGGGGAGGTCTTCCAGGGCCCGGTGTGAGCACCACCCCAAAATGCTTTTCTCCCGGGCTTGGGAGCATTGTGCGTGGCTGGCGGGAACAGCAGGAAGGAGTCCTTGCAAACCGGCCTTTGGAGGCAGCCGGGGAGGTCTTCCAAGGGCCTGTAGAGAGCACCACCCCGAAGCGCTTTTCTCCCGGGCTTGGGAGCATTTTGCGCGGGTGGCGGGAACAGCAGGCAGGAGTGCTTGAAAACCGTCCTTTGGAGGCAGCCGGGGAGGTCTTCCAGGGCCCGGTGTGAGCACCACCCCAAAATGCTTTTCTCCCGGGCTTGGGAGCATTGTGCGCGGATGGCGGGAACAGCAGGAAGGAGTCCTTGCAAACCGGCCTTTGGAGGCAGCCCGGGAGGTCTTCCAAGGGCCTGTAGAGAGCACCACCCCGAAGCGCTTTTCTCCCGGGCTTGGGATTATTGTGCGCGGGTGGCGGGAACAGCAGGCAGGAGTGCTTGAAAACCGTCCTTTGGAGGCAGCCGGGGAGGTCTTCCAGGGCCCGGTGTGAGCACCACCCCAAAATGCTTTTCTCCCGGGCTTGGGAGCATTGTGCGCGGATGGCGGGAACAGCGAGTGGGAGTGCTTGCAAACCGGCCTTTGGGGGCACCCCGGGAGGTCTTCCATGGGCACGGAGAGAACAGCACCCCGAAGCGCTTTTCTCCGGGGTTTTGGAGGATTGTGCGTGGCTGGCGGGAACAGCGAGTGGGAGTGCTTGCAAACCGGCCTTTGGGGGCAGCCAGGGAGGTCCTCCATTGGCACGGAGAGAACACCACCCCGAAGCGCTTTTCTCCCGGTCTTGGGAGCATTGTGCGAGGCTGGCGGGAACAGCGGGCGGGAGTGCTTGCAAACCGGCCTTTGGAGGCAGCTTGGGAGGTCTTCCAAGGGCCCGGAGAGAGCACCATCCCGAAGCACTTTTCTCACGGAATTGGGAGCATTGTTCGCGGCTGTCGGGAACAGAGGACATGAGTGCTTGCAAACCGGCCTTTGGAGGCAGCCGGGGAGGTCTTCCAAGGGCCCGTAGAGAGCACCACCCCGAAGCGCTTTTCTCCCGTGATTGGGAGCATTGTGTGCGGCTGGCGGGACAGCGGGAGGGAGTACTTGAAATCCAGCCTTTGGAGGCAGCCGGGGAGGTCTTCCAAGGGCCGGGAGAGAGCACCACCCCGAAGCGCTTTTCTCCCAGGCTTGGGAGCATTGTGCGCGGCTGGCGGGAACAGCGGGATTGAGTGCTTGCAAACCGGCCTTTGGAGGCAGCCGGGGAGGTCTTCCAAGGGCCCGTAGAGAGCACCACCCCGAAGCGCTTTTCTCCCGTGATTGGGAGCATTGTGTGCGGCTGGCGGGACAGCGGGAGGGAGTACTTGAAATCCAGCCTTTGGAGGCAGCCGGGGAGGTCTTCCAAGGGCCGGGAGAGAGCACCACCCTGAAGGGCTTTTCTCCTGGGCTTGGAGCATTTGCACGGATGGCGGGAACAGCGAGTGGGAGTGCTTGCAAACCGGCATTTGGGGGCAGCCCGGGAGGTCTTTCTTGGGCCCAGAGAGAACACCACCCCGAAACGCTTTTCTCCCGGGCTTGGGAGCATTGTGCGCGGGTGGCGGGAACAGCAGGCAGAAGTGCTTGCAAACCGGCCTTGGAGGCAGCCGGGGAGGTCTTCCAAAGCCCGGAGTGAGCACCACCCCAAAATGCTTTTCTCCCGGGCTTGGGAGCATTGTGCGCAGCTGGCGTGAACAGCGGGATTGAGTGCTTGCAAACCAGCCTTTGGAGGCAGCCGGGGAGGTCTTCCAGCGGGAGAGTGCCAGTTGTTCTCAGAGGCCCCACAGGCCAGGGGCAGGACCCAGCAGTGTCCCTGCCTCTGGCAGCCTTGCCCAGACCTTCCTGGCCTCCGGGGGTACTACCCCACCAAGGGGCAGGCTGCGGGGACTGGGTCCAGACATGCCCGGGCGCCTCCCCAGGCTCATCCCCGCTCGTGCCTTTCCCCTGGGCCTAGGCCTCGGTTGAGGCCTCCTTGGAGAGGAGGTTGCCGGCAGGGGCTGTCTGCACACTGCAAGGTGCTGGAGCTCAGAGGGCCTCGTCAGAGGGAAAGGACCAGCAAAGGGCTGGATGCCCAAGACCTCTTTGACCCAGCAGCCTCAGGGCAGCAGGGAGAGCAAGAGGCCCAACTTGCCCCTAGGTCGGCTCTACCCCGTCCCACACAGGCAGCCAGCCCAGCAGCAGCCTGGCAGTCTCTGGCTCCCCCGAACTCTCTGCCGGTGTAGGGGGCAGGAACAGACGTGTGCATGTCGTTCTCCCTTGGCCTGGGAGTGTGTTCCCCCTGCCTGTCCCCCAGGCTCAGGGGCAAGGGCCCGGAGAGAGCACCACCCCGAAGCGCTTTTCTCCCGGGCTTGGGAGAATTGTGCGTGCCTGGCGGGAACAGCGGGCGGGAGTGCTTGCAAACCGGCCTTTGGAGGCAGCCGGGGAGTTCTTCCAGTGGGAGAGGGCCGGTTGTGCTCAGAGGCCCCACAGGCCAGGGGCAGGACCCAGCAGGGCCCCTGCCCCTGGCCAGCCTTGCCCAGACTTTCCTGGCCTCCGGGGGTACTGCCCCACCAAGGGGCAGGCTGCGGGGACTGGGTCCAGACATGCCCGGGCGCCTCCCCAGGCTCATCCCCGCTGTTGCCTTTCCCCTGGGCCTAGGCCTCGGTTGAGGCCTCCTTGGAGAGGAGGTTGCTGGCAGGGGCTGTCTCCACACTGCAAGGTGCTGGAGCTCAGAGGGCTTCGTCAGAGGGAAGGGACCAGCAAGGGGCTGGATGCCCAAGACCTCTTTGGCCCAGCAGCCTCAGGGCAGCAGGGAGAGCAAGAGGCCCAACTTGCCCCTAGGTCGGCTCTGCCACTTCCCACACAGGCGGCCAGCCCAGCAGCTGCCTGACAGACTCTGGCTCCCCCGAGCTCTCTGCCGGTGCAGGGGGCAAGAACAGACGTGTCCATGTGGTTCTGACTTGGCCTGGGAGTGTGGACACCGTGCCTTGACCCCAGGCTCAGGGGCAAGGGCCCGGAGAGAGCACCACCCTGAAGCGCTTTTCTCCCCGGCTTGGGAGCATTGTGCACGCCTGCTGGGAACAGTGGGCGGGAGCGCTTGCAAACCGGCCTTTGGAGGCAGCCCGGGAGGTCTTCCAGTGGGAGAGGGCCGGTTGTGCTCAGAGGCCCCACAGGCCATGGGGAGGACCAAGCAGGGCCCCTGCCCCTGGCCAGCCTTGCCCAGATCTTCCTGGCCTCCGGGGGTACTGCCCCACCAAGGGGCAGGCTGCGGGGACTGGGTCCAGACATGCCCGGGCGCCTCCCCCGGCTCATCCCCGCTGGTGCCTTTCCCCTGGGCCTAGGCCTCGGTTGAGGCCTCCTTGGAGAGGATGTTGCTGGCAGGGGCTGTCTCCACACTGCAAGGTGCTGGAGCTCAGAGGGCCTCGTCAGAGGGAAGGGACCAGCAAGGGGCTGGATGCCCAAGACCTCTTTGGCCCAGCAGCCTCAGGGCAGCAGGGAGAGGAAGAGGCCCAACTTGCCCCTAGGTCGGCTCTGCCCCTTCCCACACAGGCGGCCAGCCCAGCAGCTGCCTGACAGACTCTGGCTCCCCCCAGCTCTCTGCCGGTGCAGGGGTCAGGAACAGACGTGTGCATGTGGTTCTGCCTTGGTCTGGGAGTGTGGACCAACTGCCTGGCCCCCAGGCTCAGGGGCAAGGGCCCGAGGAGAGCACCACCCCGAAGCGCTTTTCTCCCGGGCTTGGGAGCATTGTGCGCGCTTGCTGGGAACAGTGGGCGGGAGTGCGTGCAAAACGGCCTTTGGAGGCAGCCGGGGAGGTCTTCCAGTGGGAGAGGGCCGGTTGTGCTCAGAGGCCCCACAGGCCATGGGCAGGACGCAGCAGGTCCCCTGCCCCTGGTCAGCCTTGCCCAGACCTTCCTGGCCTCCAGGGGTACTGCCCCACCAAGTGGCAGGCTGCGGGGACTGGGTCCAGACATGCCCGGGCGCCTCCCCAGGCTCATCCCCGCTGATGCCTTTCCCCTGGGCCTAGGCCTCGGTTGAGGCCTCCTTGGAGAGGAGATTGCTGGCAGGTGCTGTCTCCACACTGCAAGGTGCTGGAGCTCAGAGGGCCTCGTCAGAGGGAAGGGACCAGCAAAGGGCTGGATGCCCAAGACGTCTTTGGCCCAGCAGCCTCAGGGCAGCAGGGAGAGCAAGAGGCCCAACTTGCCCCTAGGTCGGCTCTGCCCCTTCCCACACAGGCGGCCAGCCCAGCACCTGCCTGAGAGACTCTGGCTCCCCCGAGCTCTCTGCCGGTGTAGGTGGCAGGAACAGACGTGTTCATGTCGTTCTGTCTTGGCCTGGGAGTGTGTTCCCCCTGCCTGGCGCGCAGGCTTAGGGGCAAGGGCCCGGAGAGAGCACCACCCTGAAGCGCTTTTCTCCCGGGATTGGGAGCATTGTGCGTGCCTGGCGGGAACAGCGGGCGGGAGTGCTTGCAAACCGGCCTTTCGAGGCAGACGGGGAGGTCTTCCAGCGGGAGAGTGCCGGTTGTGCTCAGACGTCCCACAGGCCAGGGGCAGGACCCAGCGCTGTCCCTGCCCCTGGCAGCCTTGCACAGACCTTCCTGGCCTCCGGGGGTACTGCCCCACCAAGGGGCAGGCTGCGGGGACTGGGTCCAGACATGCCCGGGCGCCTCCCCAGGCTCAGCCCCGCTGGTGCCTTTCCCTGGGCCTAGGCCTCGGTTGAGGCCTCATTGGAGAGGAGGTTGCTGGCAGGGGCTGTCTCCACACTGCAAGGTGCTGGAGCTCAGAGGGCCTCGTCAGAGGGAAGGGACCAGCAAGGGGCTGGATGCCCAAGACGTCTTTGGCCCAGCAGCCTCAGGGCAGCAGGGAGAGGAAGAGGCCCAACTTGCCCCTAGGTCGGCTCTGCTTCTTCCCACACAGGCGGCCAGCCCAGCACCTGCCTGACAGACTCTGGCTCCCCCGAGCTCTCTGCCGGTGCAGGGGTCAGGAACAGACGTGTGCATGTGGTTCTGCCTTGGTCTGGGAGTGTGGACCCACTGCCTGGCCCCCAGGCTCAGGGGCAAGGGCCCGGAGAGAGCACCACCCCGAAGCGCTTTTCTCCCGGGCTTGGGAGCATTGTGCGAGCCTGGAGTGAACAGCGGGCGGGAGTGTTTGCAAACAGGACTTTGGAGGCAGCTGGGGAGGTCTTCCAGTGGGAGAGGGCCGGTTGTGCTCAGAGGCCTCACAGGGCAGGGGCAGGACCCAGCAGGGCCCCTGCCCCTGGCCAGCCTTGCCCAGACCTTCCTGGCCTCCGGGGGTACTGCCCCACCAAGGGGCAGGCTGCGGGGACTGGGTCCAGATATGCCCGGGCGCCTCCCCTGGCTCATCCCCGCTGGTGCCTTTCCCCTGGGCCTAGGCCTCGGTTGAGGCCTCCTTGGAGAGGAGGTTGCTGGCAGGGGCTGTCTCCACACTGCAAGGTGCTGGAGCTCAGAGGGCCTCGTCAGAGGGAAGGGACCAGTAAGGGGCTGGATGCCCAAGACGTCTTTGGCCCAGCAGCCTCAGGGCAGCAGGGAGAGCAAGAGGCCCAACTTGCCCCTAGGTCGGCTCTGCCCCTTCCCACACAGGCGGCCAACCCAGCAGCTGCCTGCCAGACTCTGGCTCCCCCAAGCTCTCTGCCGGTGCAGGGGACAGGAACAGACGTGGGCATGTGGTTCTGCCTAAGCCAGGGAGTGTGTTCCCCGTGCCTTGCCCCCAGGCTCAGGGGCAAGGGCCCGGAGAGAGACCCACCCCAATGCGCTTTTCTCCCGGGCTTGGGAGCATTGTGCGAGCCTGGCGTGAACAGCGGGCGGGAGTGTTTGCAAACAGGACTTTGGAGGCAGCCGGGGAGGTCTTCCAGTGAGAGAGGGCCGGTTGTGCTCAGAGGCCCCACAGGCCAGGGGCAGGACCCAGCAGGGCCCCTGACCCTGGCCAGCCTTGCCCAGACCTTCCTGGCCTCCGGGGGTACTGCCCCACCAAGGGGCAGGCTGCGGGGACTGGGTCCAGACATCCCCGGGCGCCTCCCCAGGCTCATCCCCGCTGGTGCCTTTCCCCTGGGCCTAGGCCTCGGTTGAGGCCTCCTTGGAGAGGAGGTTGCTGGCAGGGGCTGTCTCCACACTGCAAGGTGCTGGAGATCAGAGGGCCTCGTCAGAGGGAAGGGACCAGCAAAGGGCTGGATGCCCAAGACCTCTTTGACCCAGCAGCCTCAGGGCAGCAGGGAGAGCAAGAGGCCCAACTTGCCCCTAGGTCGGCTCTGCCACGTCCCACACAGGCGGCCAGCCCAGCAGCAGCCTGGCAGTCTCTGGCTCCCCCGAGCTCTCTGCCGGTGTAGGGGGCAGGAACAGACGTGTGCATGTCGTTCTGCCTTGGCCTGGGAGTGTGTTCCCCCTGCCTGGCCCCCAGGCTCAGGGGCAAGGGCCCGGAGAGAGCACCACCCCGAAGCGCTTTTCTCCCGGGCTTGGGAGCATTGTGCGTGCCTGGCGGGAACAGCGGGCGGGAGTGCTTGCAAACCGGCCTTTCGAGGCAGACGGGGAGGTCTTCCAGCGGGAGAGTGCCGGTTGTGCTCAGACGCCCCACAGGCCAGGGACAGGACCCAGCAGTGTCCCTGCCCCTGGCAGCCTTGCCCAGACCTTCCTGGCCTCCGGGGGTACTGCCCCACCAAGGGGCAGGCTGCGGGGACTGGGTCCAGACATGCCCGGGCGCCTTCCCAGGCTCATCCCCGCTGGTGCCTTTCCCCTGGGCCTAGGCCTCGGTTGAGGCGTTCTTGGAGAGGAGGTTGCTGGCAGGGGCTGTCTCCACACTGCAAGGTACTGGAGCTCAGAGGGCCTCGTCAGAGGGAAGGGACCAGCAAGGGGCTGGATGCCCAAGACGTCTTTGGCCCTGCAGCCTCAGGGCAGCAGGGAGAGCAAGAGGCCCAACTTGCCCCTAGGTCGGCTCTGCCCCTTCCCACACAGGCGGCCAGCCCAGCAGCTGCCTGACAGACTCTGGCTCCCCCGAGATCTCTGCCGGTGCAGGGGGCAGATCAGACGTGTGCATGTGGTTCTGCCTTGTCCTGGGAGTGTGGACACCCTGCCTTGCCCCCAGGCTCAGGGGCAAGGGCCCGGAGAGAGCACCACCCTGAAGCGCTTTTCTCCCGGGCTTGGGAGCATTGTGCACGCCTGCTGGGAACAGTGGGCGGGAGCGCTTGCAAACCGGCCTTTGGAGGCAGCCGGGGAGGTCTTCCAGTGGGAGAGGGCCGGTTGTGCTCAGAGGCCCCACAGGCCAGGGGCAGGACGCAGCAGGGCCCCTGCCCCTGGCCAGCCTTGACCAGACCTTCCTGGCCTCCGGGGGTACTGCCCCACCAAGGGGCAGGCTGCGGGGCCTGGGTCCAGACATGCCCGGGCGCCTCCCCAGGCTCATCCCCGCTGGTGCCTTTCCCCTGGGCCTAGGCCTCGGTTGAGGCCTCCTTGGAGAGGAGGTTGCTGGCAGGGGCTGTCTCCACACTGCAAGGTGCTGGAGCTCAGAGGGCCTCGTCAGAGGGAAGGGACCAGTAAGGGGCTGGATGCCCAAGACGTCTTTGGCCCAGCAGCCTCAGGGCAGCAGGGAGAGCAAGAGGCCCAACTTGCCCCTAGGGCGGCTCTGCCCCTTCCCACACAGGCGGCCAACCCAGCAGCTGCCTGACAGACTCTGGCTCCCCCAAGCTCTCTGCCGGTGCAGGGGACAGGAACAGACGTGGGCATGTGGTTCTGCCTTGGCCTGGGAGTGTGTTCCCCCTGCCTTGCCCCCAGGCTCAGGGGCAAGGGCCCGGAGAGAGCAACACCCCGAAGCGCTTTTCTCCTGGCCTTGGGAGCGTTGTGCGTGCCTGGCGGGAACAGCGGGCGGGAGTGTTGGCAAACCCGCCTTTGGAGGCAGCCGGGGAGGTCTTCCAGTGGGAGAGGGCCGGTTGTGCTCAGAGGCCCCACAGGCCAGGGGCAGGACCCAGCAGGGACCCTGCCCCTGGTCAGCCTTGCCCAGACCTTCCTGGCCTCCGGGGGTACTGCCCCACCAAGGGGCAGGCTGCGGGGACTGGGTCCTGATATGCCCGTGCGCCTCCACTGGCTCATCCCCGCTGGTGCCTTTCCCCTGGGCCTAGGCCTCGGTTGAGGCCTCCTTGGAGAGCAGGTTGCTGGCAGGGGCTGTCTCCACACTGCAAGGTGCTGGAGCTCAGAGGGCCTCGTCAGAGGGAAGGGACCAGCAAGGGGCTGGATGCCCAAGACCTCTTTGGCCCAGCAGCCTCAGGGCAGCAAGGAGAGCAAGAGGCCCAACTTGCCCCTAGGTCGGCTCTGCCCCTTCCCACACAGGCGGCCAGCCCAGCAGCTGCCTGACAGACTCTGGCTCCCCCCAGCTCTCTGCCGGTGGAGGGGGCAGGAACAGACGTGTGCATGTTGTTGTGCCTTGGCCTGGGACTGTGGATCCCCTGCCTGACCCTCAGGCTCAGGGGCAAGGGCCCGGAGAGACCACCACCCCGAAGCGCTTTTCTCCCGGGCTTGGGAGCATTGTGCGCGCCTGGCGGGAACAGTGGGCGGGAGTGCTTGCAAACCGGCCTTTGGAGGCAGCCGGGGAGTTCTTCCAGTGGGAGAGGGCCGGTTGTGCTCAGAGGCCCCACAGGCCAGGGGCAGGACCCAGCAGGGCCCCTGCCCCTGGCCAGCCTTGCCCAGACCTTCCTGGCCTCCGGGGGTACTGCCCCACCAAGGGGCAGGCTGCGGGGACAGGGTCCAGACATGCCCGGGCGCCTCCCCTGGCTCAACCCCACTGGTGCCTTTCCCCTGGGCCTAGGTCTCAGTTGAGGCCTCCTTGGAGAGGAGATTGCTGGCAGGGGCTGTCTCCACACTGCAAGGTGCTGGAGCTCAGAGGGCCTCGTCAGAGGGAAGGGACCAGTAAGGGGCTGGATGCCCAAGACGTCTTTGGCCCTGCAGCCTCAGGGCAGCAGGGAGAGCAAGAGGCCCAACTTGCCCCTAGGTCGGCTCTGCCCCTTCCCACACAGGCGGCCAGCCCAGCACCTGCCTGAGAGACTCTGGCTCCCCCGAGCTCTCTGCCGGTGCCGGGGACAGGACCAGACGTGTGCATGTGTTTCTGCCTTGGTCTGGGAGTGTGTTCCCCCTGCCTTGCCCACAGGCTCAGGGGCAAGGGCCCGGAGAGAGCACCACACCGAAGCGCTTTTCTCCCGGGCTTGGGAGCATTGTGCGTGCCTGGCGGGAAGAGCGGGCAGGAGTGTTGGCAAACTGGCCTTTGGAGGCAGCCGGGGAGGTCTTCCAGTGGGAGAGGGCCGGTTGTGCTCAGAGGCCCCACAGGCCATGGGGAGGACCCAGCAGGGCCCCTGCCCCTGGCCAGCCTTGCCCAGATCTTCCTGGCCTCCGGGGGTACTGCCCCACCAAGGGGCAGGCTGCGGGGACTGGGTCCAGACATGCCCGGGCGCCTCCCCAGGCTCATCCCCGCTGGTGCCTTTCCCCTGGGCCTAGGCCTCGGTTGAGGCCTCCTTGGAGAGGATGTTGCTGGCAGGGGCTGTCTCCACACTGCAAGGTGCTGGAGCTCAAAGGGCCTCGTCAGAGGGAAGGGACCAGCAAGGGGCTGGATGCCCAAGACCTCTTTGGCCCAGCAGCCTCAGGGCAGCAGGGAGAGGAAGAGGCCCAACTTACCCCTAGGTTGGCTCTGCCCCTTCCCACACAGGCGGCCAACCCAGCAGCTGCCTGACAGACTCTGGCTCCCCCGAGCTCTCTGCCGGTGCAGGGGTCAGGAACAGACGTGTGCATGTGGTTCTGCCTTGGTCTGGGAGTGTGGACCAACTGCCTGGCCCCCAGGCTCAGGGGCAAGGGCCCGAGGAGAGCACCACCCCGAAGCGCTTTTCTCCCGGGCTTGGGAGCATTGTGCTTGCCTGGCGGGAACAGCGGGCAGGAGTGTTGGCAAACTGGCCTTTGGAGGCAGCCGGGGAGGTCTTCCAGTGGGAGAGGGCCGGGTGTGCTCAGAGGCCCCACAGGCCAGGGGCAGGACCCAGCAGGTCCCCTGCCCCTGGCCAGCCTTTCCCAGACCTTCCTGGCCTCCGGGGGTACTGCCCCACCAAGGGGCAGGCTGCGGGGACTGGGTCCAGACATGCCCGGGCGCCTCCCCAGGCTCATCCCCGCTGGTGCCTTTCCCCTGGTCCTAGGTCTCGGTTGAGGCCTCCTTGGAGAGGAGGTTGCTGGCAGGGGCTGTCTCCACACTGCAAGGTGCTGGAGCTCAGAGGGTCTCGTCAGAGGGAAGGGACAAGCAAAGGGCTGGATGCCCAAGACGTCTTTGGCCCAGCAGCCTCAGGGCAGCAGGGAGAGCAAGAGGCCCAACTTGCCCCTAGGTCGGCTCTGCCCCTTCCCACAAAGGCGGCCAGCCCAGCAGCTGCCTGACAGACTCTGGCTCCCCCGAGCTCTCTGCCGGTGCAGGGGTCAGGAACAGACGTGTGCATGTGGTTCTGCCTTGGTCTGGGAGTGTGGACCCCCTGCCTGGCCCCCAGGCTCAGGGGCAAGGGCCCGGAGAGAGCACCACCCCGAAGCGCTTTTCTCCCGGGCTTGGGAGCATTGTGCGCGCTTGGTGGGAACAGTGGGCGGGAGTGGGTGCAAAACGGCCTTTGGAGGCAGCCGGGGAGGTCTTCCAGTGGGAGAGGGCCGGTTGTGCTCAGAGGCCCCACAGGCCATGGGCAGGACCCAGCAGGTACCCTGCCCCTGGTCAGCCTTGCCCAGACCTTCCTGGCCTCCAGGGGTACTGCCCCACCAAGGGGCAGGCTGCGGGGACTGGGTCCAGACATGCCCGGGCGCCTCCCCAGGCTCATCCCCGCTGGTGCCTTTCCCCTGGGCCTAGGCCTCGGTTGAGGCCTCCTTGGAGAGGAGATTGCTGGCAGGTGCTGTCTCCACACTGCAAGGTGCTGGAGCTCAGAGGGCCTCGTCAGAGGGAAGGGACCAGCAAAGGGCTGGATGCCCAAGACGTCTTTGGCCCAGCAGCCTCAGGGCAGCAGGGAGAGCAAGAGGCCCAACTTGCCCCTAGGTCGGCTCTGCCCCTTCCCACACAGGCGGCCAGCCCAGCACCTGCCTGAGAGACTCTGGCTCCCCCGAGCTCTCTGCCGGTGTAGGGGGCAGGAACAGACGTGTTCATGTCGTTCTGTCTTGGCCTGGGAGTGTGTTCCCCCTGCCTGGCCCGCAGGCTTAGGGGCAAGGGCCCGGAGAGAGCACCACCCCGAAGCGCTTTTCTCCCGGGCTTGGGAGCATTGTGCGTGCCTGGCGGGAACAGCAGGTGCGGGAGTGCTTGCAAACCGGCCTTTCGAGGCAGACGGGGAGGTCTTCCAGCGGGAGTGTGCCGGTTGTGCTCAGACGTCCCACAGGCCAGGGGCAGGACCCAGCGCTGTCCCTGCCCCTGGCAGCCTTGCACAGACCTTCCTGGCCTCCGGGGGTACTGCCCCACCAAGGGGCAGGCTGCGGGGACTGGGTCCAGACATGCCCGGGCGCCTCCCCAGGCTCATCCCCGCTGGTGCCTTTCCCCTGGGCCTAGGCCTCGGTTGAGGCCTCATTGGAGAGGAGGTTGCTGGCAGGGGCTGTCTCCACACTGCAAGGTGTTGGAGCTCAGAGGGCCTCGTCAGAGGAAGGGACCAGCAAGGGGCTGGATGCCCAAGACGTCTTTGGCCCTGCAGCCTCAGGGCAGCAGGGAGAGGAAGAGGCCCAACTTGCCCCTAGGTCGGCTCTGCCCCTTCTCACACATGCGGCCAGCCCAGCACCTGCCTGACAGACTCTGGCTCCCCCGAGCTCTCTGCCGGTGCAGGGGTCAGGAACAGACGTGTGCATGGGGTTCTGCCTTGGTCTGGGAGTGTGGACCCACTGCCTGGCCCCCAGGCTCAGGGGCAAGGGCCCGGAGAGAGCACCACCCCGAAGCGCTTTTCTCCCGGGCTTGGGAGCATTGTGCGAGCCTGGCGTGAACAGCGGGCGGGAGTGTTTGCAAACAGGACTTTGGAGGCAGCTGGGGAGGTCTTCCAGTGGGAGAGGGCCGGTTGTGCTCAGAGGCCTCACAGGCCAGGGGCAGGACCCAGCAGGGCCCCTGCCCCTGGCCAGCCTTGCCCAGACCTTCCTGGCCTCCGGGGGTACTGCCCCACCAAGGGGCAGGCTGCGGGGACTGGGTCCAGACATGTCCGTGCGCCGCCCCAGGATCATCCCCGCTGGTGCTTTTCCCCTGGGCGTAGGCCTCGGTTGAGGCCTCTTTGGAGAGGAGGTTGCTGGCAGGGGCTGTCTCCACACTGCAAGGTGCTGGAGCTCAGAGGGCCTCGTCAGAGGGAAGGGACCAGCAAAGGGCTGGATGCCCAAGACCTCTTTGACCCAGCAGCCTCAGGCCAGCAGTTAGAGCAAGAGGCCCAACTTGCCCCTAGATCGGCTCTGCCCCATCCCACACAGGCAGCCAGCCCAGCAGCAGCCTGGCAGTCTCTGGCTCCCCCGAGCTCTCTGCCGGTGTAGAGGGCAGGAACAGACGTGTGCATGTCGTTCTGCCTTGGCCTGGGAGTGTGTTCCAACTGCCTGGCCCCCAGGCTCAGGGGCAAGGGCCCGGAGAGAGCACCACCCCGAAGCGCTTTTCTCCCGGGCTTGGGAGCATTGTGCGTGCCTGGCGGGAACAGCGGGCGGGAGTGCTTGCAAACCGGCCTTTGGAGGCAGCCCGGGAGGTCTTCCAAGGGCCTGTAGAGAGCACCACCCCGAAGCGCTTTTCTCCCGCGCTTGGGAGCATTCTGCGCGGGTGGCGGGAACAGCAGGCAGGAGTGCTTGAAAACCGTCCTTTGGAGGCAGCCGGGGAGGTCTTCCAGGGCCCGGTGTGAGCACCACCCCAAAATGCTTTTCTCCCGGGCTTGGGAGCATTGTGCGCGGATGGCGGGAACAGCAGGAAGGAGTCCTTGCAAACCGGCCTTTGGAGGCAGCCGGGGAGGTCTTCCAAGGGCCTGTAGAGAGCACAACCCCGAAGCGCTTTTCTCCCGGGCTTGGGAGCTTTGTGCGCGGGTGGCGGGAACAGCAGGCAGGAGTGCTTGAAAACCGTCCTTTGGAGGCAGCCGGGGAGGTCTTCCAGGGCCCGGTGTGAGCACCACCCCAAAATGCTTTTCTCCCGGGCTTGGGAGCATTGTGCGCGGATGGCGGGAACAGCGAGTGGGAGTGCTTGCAAACCGGCCTTTGGGGGCACCCCGGGAGGTCTTCCATGGGCACGGAGAGAACACCACCCCGAAGCGCTTTTCTCCGGGGTTTTGGAGGATTGTGCATGGCTGGCGGCAACAGCGAGTGGGAGTGCTTGCAAACCGGCCTTTGGGGGCAGCCAGGGAGGTCCTCCATTGGCACGGAGAGAACACCACCCCGAAGCGCTTTTCTCCCGGTCTTGGGAGCATTGTGCGAGGCTGGCGGGAACAGCGGGCGGGAGTGCTTGCAAACCGGCCTTTGGAGGCAGCTTGGGAGGTCTTCCAAGGGCCCGGAGAGAGCACCATCCCGAAGCACTTTTCTCACGGAATTGGGAGCATTGTTCGCGGCTGTCGGGAACAGAGGACATGAGTGCTTGCAAACCGGCCTTTAGAGGCAGCCGGGGAGTCTTCCAAGGGCCCGAGAGAGACCACCCCAAAATGCTTTTCTCCCGGGCTTGGGAGCATTGTGTGCGGCTGGGGGGTCAGCGGGAGGGAGTTCTTGAAAACCAGCCTTTGGAGGCAGCCGGGGAGGTCTTCCAAGGGCCGGGAGAGAGCACCACCCCGAAGCGCTTTTCTCCCGGGCGTGGGAGCATTGTGCGCGGCTGGCGGGAACAGCGGGATTGAGTGCTTGCAAACCGGCCTTTGGAGGCAGCCGGGGAGGTCTTCCAAGGGCCGGGAGAGAGCACCACCCCGAAGCGCTTTTCTCCTAGGCTTGGGAGCATTGTGCGCGGCTGGCGGGAACAGCGGGCATGAGTGCTTGCAAACCGGCCTTTGGAGACAAACGGGGAGGTCTTCCAAGGGCCCGTAGAGAGCACCACCCCGAAGCGCTTTTCTCCCGTGATTGGGAGCATTGTGTGCGGCTGGCGGGACAGCGGGAGGGAGTACTTGAAATCCAGCCTTTGGAGGCAGCCGGGGAGGTCTTCCAAGTGCCGGGAGAGAGCACCACCCTGAAGGGCTTTTCTCCTGGGCTTGGAGCATTTGCACGGATGGCGGGAACAGCGAGTGGGAGTGCTTGCAAACCGGCATTTGGGGGCAGCCCGGGAGGTCTTTCTTGGGCCCAGAGAGAACACCACCCCGAAACGCTTTTCTCCCGGGCTTGGGAGCATTGTGCGCGGGTGGCGGGAACAGCAGGCAGAAGTGCTTGCAAACCGGCCTTGGAGGCAGCCGGGGAGGTCTTCCAAAGCCCGGAGTGAGCACCACCCCAAAATGCTTTTCTCCCGGGCTTGGGAGCATTGTGCGCAGCTGGCGTGAACAGCGGGATAGAGTGCTTGCAAACCAGCCTTTGGAGGCAGCCGGGGAGGTCTTCCAGCGGGAGAGTGCCAGTTGTGCTCAGAGGCCTCACAGGCCAGGGGCAGGACCCAGCAGGGCCCCTGCCCCTGGCCAGCCTTGCCCAGACCTTCCTGGCCTCCGGGGGTACTGCCCCACCAAGGGGCAGGCTGCGGGGCCTAGGTCCAGACATGCCCGGGCGCCTCCCCAGGCTCATCCCCGCTGGTGCCTTTCCCCTGGGCCTAGGCCTCGGTTGAGGCCTCCTTGGAGAGGAGGTTGCCGGCAGGGGCTGTCTGCACACTGCAAGGTGCTGGAGCTCAGAGGGCCTCGTCAGAGGGAAAGGACCAGCAAAGGGCTGGATGCCCAAGACCTCTTTGACCCAGCAGCCTCAGGGCAGCAGGGAGAGCAAGAGGCCCAACTTGCCCCTAGGTCGGCTCTACCCCGTCCCACACAGGCAGCCAGCCCAGCAGCAGCCTGGCAGTCTCTGGCTCCCCCGAACACTCTGCCGGTGTAGGGGGCAGGAACAGACGTGTGCATGTCGTTCTGCCTTGACCTGGGAGTGTGTTCCCCCTGCCTGTCCCCCAGGCTCAGGGGCAAGGGCCCGGAGAGAGCACCACCCCGAAGCGCTTTTCTCCCGGGCTTGGGAGCATTGTGCATGCCTGGCGGGAACAGCGGGCGGGAGTGCTTGCAAACCGGCCTTTGGAGGCAGCCGGGGAGGTCTTCCAGCGGGAGAGTGCCGGTTGTGCTCAGACGCCCCACAGGCCAGGGGCAGGACCCAGCAGTGTCCCTGCCCCTGGCAGCCTTGCCCAGACCCTCCTGGCCTCCGGGGGTACTGCCCCACCAAGGGGCAGGCTGCGGGGACTGGGTCCAGACATGCCCGGGCGCCTCCCCAGGCTCATCCCCGCTGGTGCCTTTCCCCTGGGCCTAGGCCTCGGTTGAGGCCTCCTTGGAGAGGAGGTTGCTGGCAGGGGCTGTCTCCACACTGCAAGGTGCTGGAGCTCAGAGGGCCTCGTCAGAGGGAAGGGACCAGCAAGGGACTGGATGCCCAAGACCTCTTTGGCCCAGCAGCCTCAGGGCAGCAGGGAGAGGAAGAGGCCCAACTTGCCCCTAGGTCGGCTCTGCCCCTTCCCACACAGGCGGCCAGCCGAGCAGCTGCCTGACAGACTCTGGCTCCCCCGAGCTCTCTGCCGGTGCAGGGGTCAGGAAAAGACGTGTGCATGTGGTTCTGCGTTGGTCTGGGAGTGTGGACCAACTGCCTCGCCCCCACGCTCAGGGGCAAGGGCCCGGAGAGAGCAACACCCCGAAGCGCTTTTCTCCCGGGCTTGGGAGAATTGTGCGTGCCTGGCGGGAACAGCGGGCGGGAGTGTTGGCAAACCGGCCTTTGGAGGCAGCCGGGGAAGTCTTCCAGTGGGAGAGGGCCGGTTGTGCTCAGAGGCCCCACAGGCCAAGGGCAGGACCCAGCAGGGCCCCTGCCCCTGGCCAGCCTTGCCCAGACCTTCCTGGCCTCCGGGGGTACTGCCCCACCATGGGGCAGGCTGCGGGGACTGGGTCCAGACATGCCCGGGCGCCTCCCCAGGCTCATCCCCGCTGGTGCCTTTCCCCTGGTCCTAGGCCTCGGTTGAGGCCTCCTTGGAGAGGAGGTTGCTGGCAGGGGCTGTCTCCACACTGCAAGGTGCTGGAGCTCAGAGGGCCTCGTCAGAGGGAAGGGACAAGCAAGGGGCTGGATGCCCAAGATCTCTTTGGTCCCAGCAGCCTCAGGGCAGCAGGGAGAGCAAGAGGCCCAACTTGCCCCTAGGTCGGCTCTGCCACTTCCCACACAGGCGGCCAGCCCAGCAGCTGCCTGACAGACTCTGGCTCCACCGAGCTCTCTGCCGGTGCAGGGGGCAGATCAGTCGTGTGCATGTGGTTCTGCCTTGTCCTGGGAGTGTGGACACCCTGCCTTGCCCCCAGGCTCAGGGGCAAGGGCCCAGAGAGAGCACCACCCTGAAGCGCTTTCCTCCCGGGCTTAGGAGCATTGTGCACGCCTGCTGGGAACAGTGGGCGGTAGCGCTTGCAAACCGGCCTTTGGAGGCAGCCGGGGAGGTCTTTCAGTGGGAGAGGGCCGGTTGTGCTCAGAGGCCCCACAGGCCAGGGGCAGGACGCAGCAGGGCCCCTGCCCCTGGCCAGCCTTGCCCAGACCTTCCTGGCCTCCGGGGGTACTGCCCCACCAAGGGGCAGGCTGCGGGAACTGGGTCCAGACATGCTCGGGCGCCTCCCCTGGCTCATCCCCGCTGGTGCCTTTCCCCTGGGCCTAGGCCTCGGTTGAGGCCTCCTTGGAGAGGAGGTTGCTGGCAGGGGCTGTCTCCACACTGCAAGGTGCTGGAGCTCAGAGGGCCTCGTCAGAGTGAAGGGACCAGTGAGGGGCTGGATGCCCAAGACGTCTTTGGCCCAGCAGCCTCAGGGCAGCAGGGAGAGCAAGAGGCCCAACTTGCCCCTAGGTCGGCTCTGCCCCTTCCCACACAGGCGGCCAACCCAGCACCTGCCTGACAGACTCTGGCTCCCCCAAGCTCTCTGCCGGTGCAGGGGACAGGAACAGACGTGTGCATGTGTTTCTGCCTTGGCCTGGGAGTGTGTTCCCCCTGCCTTGCCCCCAGGCTCAGGGGCAAGGGCCCGGAGAGAGCACCACTCCGAAGTGCTTTTCTCCCGGGCTTGGGAGCATTGTGCGAGCCTGACGTGAACAGCGGGCGGGAGTGTTTGCAAACAGGACTTTGGAGGCAGCCGGGGAGGTCTTCCAGTGGGAGAGGGCCGGTTGTGCTCAGAGGCCCCACAGGCCAGGGTCAGGACCCAGCAGGGCCCCTGCCCCCGGCCAGACTTGCCCAGACCTTCCTGGACTCCGGGGGTACTGCCCCACCAAGGGGCAGGCTGCGGGAACTGGGTCCAGACATGCTCGGGCGCCTCCCCTGGCTCATCCCCGCTGGTGCCTTTCCCCTGGGTGTAGTCCTCGGTTGAGGCCTCTTTGGAGAGGAGGTTGCTGGCAGGGGCTGTCTCCACACTGCAAGGTGCTGGAGCTCAGAGGGCCTCGTCAGAGGGAAGGCACCAGCAAAGGGCTGGATGCCCAAGACCTCTTTGGCCCAGCAGCCTCAGGGCAGCAGGGAGAGCAAGAGGCCCAACTTGCCCCTAGGTCGGCTCTGCCCCGTCCCACACAGGCAGCCAGCCCAGCAGCAGCCTGGCAGTCTCTGGCTCCCCCGAGCTCTCTGCCGGTGTAGGGGGCAGGAACAGACGTGTGCATGTCGTTTTCCCTTGGCCTGGGAGTGTGTTCCCCCTGCCTGGCCCCAGGCTCAGGGGCAAGGGCCCGGAGAGAGCACCAACCCGAAGCGCTTTTCTCCCGGGCTTGGGAGCATTGTGCGTGCCTGGGGGAACAGCGGGTGGGAGTGCTTGCAAACCGTCTTTTGGAGGCAGACGGGGAGGTCTTCCAGCGGGAGAGTGCCGGTTGTGTTCAGACGCCCAACAGGCCAGGGGCAGGACCCAGCAGTGTCCCTGCCCCTGGCAGCCTTGCCGAGACCTTCCTGGCTTCCGGGGGTACAGCCCCACCAAGGGGCAGGCTGCGGGGACTGGGTCCAGACATGGCCGGGCGCCTCCCCAGGCTCATCCCCGCTGGTGCTCTTCCCCTAGGCCTAGGCCTCGGTTGAGGCCCCCTTGGAGAGGAGGTTGCTGGCAGGGGCTGTCTCCACACTGCAAGGTGCTGGAGCTCAGAGGGCCTCATCAGAGGGAAGGGACCAGCAAGGGGCTGGATGCCCAAGACCTCTTTGGCCCAGCAGCCTCAGGGCAGCAGGGAGAGGAAGAGGCCCAACTTGCCCCTAGGTCGGCTCTGCCCCTTCCCACACAGGCGGCCAGCCCAGCAGCTGCCTGACAGACTCTGGCTCCCCCGAGCTCTCTGCCGGTGCAGGGGTCAGGAACAGACGTGTGCATGTGGTTCTGCCTTGGTCTCCGAGTGTGGACCAACTGCCTGGCCCCCAGGTTCAGGGGCAAGGGCCCGGAGAGAGCACCACCCCGAAGCGCTTTTCTCCCGGGCTTGGGAGAATTGTGCGCGCTTGGTGGGAACAGTGGGCGGGAGTGCTTGCAAACCGGCCTTTGGAGGCAGCCGGGGAGGTCTTCCAGTGGGAGAGGGCCGGTTGTGCTCAGAGGCCCCACAGGCCAGGGGCAGGACCCAGCAGGGCCCCTGCCCCTGGCCAGCCTTGCCCAGACCTTCCTGCCTCCGGGGTTACAGCCCCACAAAGGGGTAGGCTGCGGGGAATGGGTCCAGACATGCCTGGGCGCCTCCCCAGGCTCATCCCCGCTGGTGCCTTTCCCCTGGGCCTAGGCCTCGGTTGAGGCCTCCTTGGAGAGGAGGTTGCTGGCAGGGATTGTCTCCACACTGCAAGGTGCTGGAGCTCAGAGGGCCTCGTCAGAGGGAAGGGACCAGCAACGGGATGGATGCCCAAGACCTCTTTGGCCCAGCAGCCTCAGGGCAGCAGGGAGAGGAAGAGGCCCAACTTGCCCCTAGGTCGGCTCTGCCCCTTCCCACACAGGCGGCCAGCCCAGCAGCTGCCTGACAGACTCTGGCTCCCCCGAGCTCTCTGCCGGTGCAGGGGGCAGGAACAGACGTGTGCATGTGGTTCTGACTTGGCCTGGGAGTGTGGACACCGTGCCTTGACCCCAGGCTCAGGGGCAAGGGCCCGGAGAGAGCACCACCCTGAAGCGCTTTTCTCCCGGGCTTGGGAGCATTGTGCACGCCTGCTGGGAACAGTGGGCGGGAGCGCTTGCAAACCGGCCTTTGGAGGCAGCCGGGGAGGTCTTCCAGTGGGAGAGGGCCGGTTGTGCTCAGAGGCCCCACAGGCCAGGGGCAGGACGCAGCAGGGCCCCTGCCCCTGGCCAGCCTTGCCCAGACCTTCCTGGCCTCCGGGGGTACTGCCCCACCAAGGGGCAGGCTGCGGGGACTGGGTCCAGACATGCTCGGGCGCCTCCCCTGGCTCATCCCCGCTGGTGCCTTTCCCCTGGGCCTAGGCCTCGGTTGAGGCCTCCTTGGAGAGGAGGTTGCTGGCAGGGGCTGTCTCCACACTGCAAGGTGCTGGAGCTCAGAGGGCCTCGTCAGAGGGAAGGGACCTGTAAGGGGCTGGATGCCCAAGACGTCTTTGGCCCAGCAGCCTCAGGGCAGCAGGGAGAGCAAGAGGCCCAACTTGCCCCTAGGGCGGCTCTGCCCCTTCCCACACAGGCGGCCAACCCAGCAGCTGCCTGCCAGACTCTGGCTCCCCCAAGCTCTCTGCCGGTGCAGGGGACAGGAACAGACGTGGGCATGTGGTTCTGCCTTGGCCAGGGAGTGTGTTCCCCGTGCCTTGCCCCCAGGCTCAGGGGCAAGGGCCCGGAGAGAGAACCACCCCAATGCGCTTTTCTCCCGGGCTTGGGAGCATTGTGCGAGGCTGGCGGGAACAGCGGGCGGGAGTGCTTGCAAACCGGCCTTTGGAGGCAGCTTGGGAGGTCTTCCAAGGGCCCGGAGAGAGCACCATCCCGAAGCACTTTTCTCACGGAATTGGGAGCATTGTTCGCGGCTGTCGGGAACAGAGGACATGAGTGCTTGCAAACCGGCCTTTAGAGGCAGCCGGGGAGTCTTCCAAGGGCCCGAGAGAGACCACCCCAAAATGCTTTTCTCCCGGGCTTGGGAGCATTGTGTGCGGCTGGGGGGTCAGCGGGAGGGAGTTTTTGAAAACCAGCCTTTGGAGGCAGCCGGGGAGGTCTTCCAAGGGCCGGGAGAGAGCACCACCCCGAAGCGCTTTTCTCCCGGGCGTGGGAGCATTGTGCGCGGCTGGCGGGAACAGCGGGATTGAGTGCTTGCAAACCGGCCTTTGGAGGCAGCCGGGGAGGTCTTCCAAGGGCCGGGAGAGAGCACCACCCCGAAGCGCTTTTCTCCTAGGCTTGGGAGCATTGTGCGCGGCTGGCGGGAACAGCGGGCATGAGTGCTTGCAAACCGGCCTTTGGAGACAAACGGGGAGGTCTTCCAAGGGCCCGTAGAGAGCACCACCCCGAAGCGCTTTTCTCCCGTGATTGGGAGCATTGTGTGCGGCTGGCGGGACAGCGGGAGGGAGTACTTGAAATCCAGCCTTTGGAGGCAGCCGGGGAGGTCTTCCAAGTGCCGGGAGAGAGCACCACCCTGAAGGGCTTTTCTCCTGGGCTTGGAGCATTTGCACGGATGGCGGGAACAGCGAGTGGGAGTGCTTGCAAACCGGCATTTGGGGGCAGCCCGGGAGGTCTTTCTTGGGCCCAGAGAGAACACCACCCCGAAACGCTTTTCTCCCGGGCTTGGGAGCATTGTGCGCGGGTGGCGGGAACAGCAGGCAGAAGTGCTTGCAAACCGGCCTTGGAGGCAGCCGGGGAGGTCTTCCAAAGCCCGGAGTGAGCACCACCCCAAAATGCTTTTCTCCCGGGCTTGGGAGCATTGTGCGCAGCTGGCGTGAACAGCGGGATAGAGTGCTTGCAAACCAGCCTTTGGAGGCAGCCGGGGAGGTCTTCCAGCGGGAGAGTGCCAGTTGTGCTCAGAGGCCTCACAGGCCAGGGGCAGGACCCAGCAGGGCCCCTGCCCCTGGCCAGCCTTGCCCAGACCTTCCTGGCCTCCGGGGGTACTGCCCCACCAAGGGGCAGGCTGCGGGGCCTAGGTCCAGACATGCCCGGGCGCCTCCCCAGGCTCATCCCCGCTGGTGCCTTTCCCCTGGGCCTAGGCCTCGGTTGAGGCCTCCTTGGAGAGGAGGTTGCCGGCAGGGGCTGTCTGCACACTGCAAGGTGCTGGAGCTCAGAGGGCCTCGTCAGAGGGAAAGGACCAGCAAAGGGCTGGATGCCCAAGACCTCTTTGACCCAGCAGCCTCAGGGCAGCAGGGAGAGCAAGAGGCCCAACTTGCCCCTAGGTCGGCTCTACCCCGTCCCACACAGGCAGCCAGCCCAGCAGCAGCCTGGCAGTCTCTGGCTCCCCCGAACACTCTGCCGGTGTAGGGGGCAGGAACAGACGTGTGCATGTCGTTCTGCCTTGACCTGGGAGTGTGTTCCCCCTGCCTGTCCCCCAGGCTCAGGGGCAAGGGCCCGGAGAGAGCACCACCCCGAAGCGCTTTTCTCCCGGGCTTGGGAGCATTGTGCGTGCCTGGCGGGAACAGCGGGCGGGAGTGCTTGCAAACCGGCCTTTGGAGGCAGCCGGGGAGGTCTTCCAGCGGGAGAGTGCCGGTTGTGCTCAGACGCCCCACAGGCCAGGGGCAGGACCCAGCAGTGTCCCTGCCCCTGGCAGCCTTGCCCAGACCCTCCTGGCCTCCGGGGGTACTGCCCCACCAAGGGGCAGGCTGCGGGGACTGGGTCCAGACATGCCCGGGCGCCTCCCCAGGCTCATCCCCGCTGGTGCCTTTCCCCTGGGCCTAGGCCTCGGTTGAGGCCTCCTTGGAGAGGAGGTTGCTGGCAGGGGCTGTCTCCACACTGCAAGGTGCTGGAGCTCAGAGGGCCTCGTCAGAGGGAAGGGACCAGCAAGGGACTGGATGCCCAAGACCTCTTTGGCCCAGCAGCCTCAGGGCAGCAGGGAGAGGAAGAGGCCCAACTTGCCCCTAGGTCGGCTCTGCCCCTTCCCACACAGGCGGCCAGCCCAGCAGCTGCCTGACAGACTCTGGCTCCCCCGAGCTCTCTGCCGGTGCAGGGGTCAGGAAAAGACGTGTGCATGTGGTTCTGCGTTGGTCTGGGAGTGTGGACCAACTGCCTCGCCCCCACGCTCAGGGGCAAGGGCCCGGAGAGAGCAACACCCCGAAGCGCTTTTCTCCCGGGCTTGGGAGAATTGTGCGTGCCTGGCGGGAACAGCGGGCGGGAGTGTTGGCAAACCGGCCTTTGGAGGCAGCCGGGGAAGTCTTCCAGTGGGAGAGGGCCGGTTGTGCTCAGAGGCCCCACAGGCCAAGGGCAGGACCCAGCAGGGCCCCTGCCCCTGGCCAGCCTTGCCCAGACCTTCCTGGCCTCCGGGGGTACTGCCCCACCATGGGGCAGGCTGCGGGGACTGGGTCCAGACATGCCCGGGCGCCTCCCCAGGCTCATCCCCGCTGGTGCCTTTCCCCTGGTCCTAGGCCTCGGTTGAGGCCTCCTTGGAGAGGAGGTTGCTGGCAGGGGCTGTCTCCACACTGCAAGGTGCTGGAGCTCAGAGGGCCTCGTCAGAGGGAAGGGACAAGCAAGGGGCTGGATGCCCAAGATCTCTTTGGTCCCAGCAGCCTCAGGGCAGCAGGGAGAGCAAGAGGCCCAACTTGCCCCTAGGTCGGCTCTGCCACTTCCCACACAGGCGGCCAGCCCAGCAGCTGCCTGACAGACTCTGGCTCCACCGAGCTCTCTGCCGGTGCAGGGGGCAGATCAGTCGTGTGCATGTGGTTCTGCCTTGTCCTGGGAGTGTGGACACCCTGCCTTGCCCCCAGGCTCAGGGGCAAGGGCCCAGAGAGAGCACCACCCTGAAGCGCTTTCCTCCCGGGCTTAGGAGCATTGTGCACGCCTGCTGGGAACAGTGGGCGGTAGCGCTTGCAAACCGGCCTTTGGAGGCAGCCGGGGAGGTCTTTCAGTGGGAGAGGGCCGGTTGTGCTCAGAGGCCCCACAGGCCAGGGGCAGGACGCAGCAGGGCCCCTGCCCCTGGCCAGCCTTGCCCAGACCTTCCTGGCCTCCGGGGGTACTGCCCCACCAAGGGGCAGGCTGCGGGAACTGGGTCCAGACATGCTCGGGCGCCTCCCCTGGCTCATCCCCGCTGGTGCCTTTCCCCTGGGCCTAGGCCTCGGTTGAGGCCTCCTTGGAGAGGAGGTTGCTGGCAGGGGCTGTCTCCACACTGCAAGGTGCTGGAGCTCAGAGGGCCTCGTCAGAGTGAAGGGACCAGTGAGGGGCTGGATGCCCAAGACGTCTTTGGCCCAGCAGCCTCAGGGCAGCAGGGAGAGCAAGAGGCCCAACTTGCCCCTAGGTCGGCTCTGCCCCTTCCCACACAGGCGGCCAACCCAGCACCTGCCTGACAGAGTCTGGCTCCCCCAAGCTCTCTGCCGGTGCAGGGGACAGGAACAGACGTGTGCATGTGTTTCTGCCTTGGCCTGGGAGTGTGTTCCCCCTGCCTTGCCCCCAGGCTCAGGGGCAAGGGCCCGGAGAGAGCACCACTCCGAAGTGCTTTTCTCCCGGGCTTGGGAGCATTGTGCGAGCCTGACGTGAACAGCGGGCGGGAGTGTTTGCAAACAGGACTTTGGAGGCAGCTGGGGAGGTCTTCCAGTGGGAGAGGGCCGGTTGTGCTCAGAGGCCCCACAGGCCAGGGTCAGGACCCAGCAGGGCCCCTGCCCCCGGCCAGACTTGCCCAGACCTTCCTGGACTCCGGGGGTACTGC
Organism: Dama dama; assembly: GCF_033118175.1. Taxonomy (NCBI): domain Eukaryota; kingdom Metazoa; phylum Chordata; class Mammalia; order Artiodactyla; family Cervidae; genus Dama; species Dama dama. The sequence continues at coordinate 653,797 of NW_026870997.1, read as the reverse complement.
CCCACCAAGGGGCAGGCTGCGGGAACTGGGTCCAGACATGCTCGGGCGCCTCCCCTGGCTCATCCCCGCTGGTGCCTTTCCCCTGGGTGTAGTCCTCGGTTGAGGCCTCTTTGGAGAGGAGGTTGCTGGCAGGGGCTGTCTCCACACTGCAAGGTGCTGGAGCTCAGAGGGCCTCGTCAGAGGGAAGGCACCAGCAAAGGGCTGGATGCCCAAGACCTCTTTGGCCCAGCAGCCTCAGGGCAGCAGGGAGAGCAAGAGGCCCAACTTGCCCCTAGGTCGGCTCTGCCCCGTCCCACACAGGCAGCCAGCCCAGCAGCAGCCTGGCAGTCTCTGGCTCCCCCGAGCTCTCTGCCGGTGTAGGGGGCAGGAACAGACGTGTGCATGTCGTTTTCCCTTGGCCTGGGAGTGTGTTCCCCCTGCCTGGCCCCAGGCTCAGGGGCAAGGGCCCGGAGAGAGCACCAACCCGAAGCGCTTTTCTCCCGGGCTTGGGAGCATTGTGCGTGCCTGGGGGAACAGCGGGTGGGAGTGCTTGCAAACCGTCTTTTGGAGGCAGACGGGGAGGTCTTCCAGCGGGAGAGTGCCGGTTGTGTTCAGACGCCCAACAGGCCAGGGGCAGGACCCAGCAGTGTCCCTGCCCCTGGCAGCCTTGCCGAGACCTTCCTGGCTTCCGGGGGTACAGCCCCACCAAGGGGCAGGCTGCGGGGACTGGGTCCAGACATGGCCGGGCGCCTCCCCAGGCTCATCCCCGCTGGTGCTTTTCCCCTAGGCCTAGGCCTCGGTTGAGGCCCCCTTGGAGAGGAGGTTGCTGGCAGGGGCTGTCTCCACACTGCAAGGTGCTGGAGCTCAGAGGGCCTCATCAGAGGGAAGGGACCAGCAAGGGGCTGGATGCCCAAGACCTCTTTGGCCCAGCAGCCTCAGGGCAGCAGGGAGAGGAAGAGGCCCAACTTGCCCCTAGGTCGGCTCTGCCCCTTCCCACACAGGCGGCCAGCCCAGCAGCTGCCTGACAGACTCTGGCTCCCCCGAGCTCTCTGCCGGTGCAGGGGTCAGGAACAGACGTGTGCATGTGGTTCTGCCTTGGTCTCCGAGTGTGGACCAACTGCCTGGCCCCCAGGTTCAGGGGCAAGGGCCCGGAGAGAGCACCACCCCGAAGCGCTTTTCTCCCGGGCTTGGGAGAATTGTGCGCGCTTGGTGGAAACAGTGGGCGGGAGTGCTTGCAAACCGGCCTTTGGAGGCAGCCGGGGAGGTCTTCCAGTGGGAGAGGGCCGGTTGTGCTCAGAGGCCCCACAGGCCAGGGGCAGGACCCAGCAGGGCCCCTGCCCCTGGCCAGCCTTGCCCAGACCTTCCTGCCTCCGGGGTTACAGCCCCACAAAGGGGTAGGCTGCGGGGAATGGGTCCAGACATGCCTGGGCGCCTCCCCAGGCTCATCCCCGCTGGTGCCTTTCCCCTGGGCCTAGGCCTCGGTTGAGGCCTCCTTGGAGAGGAGGTTGCTGGCAGGGATTGTCTCCACACTGCAAGGTGCTGGAGCTCAGAGGGCCTCGTCAGAGGGAAGGGACCAGCAACGGGATGGATGCCCAAGACCTCTTTGGCCCAGCAGCCTCAGGGCAGCAGGGAGAGGAAGAGGCCCAACTTGCCCCTAGGTCGGCTCTGCCCCTTCCCACACAGGCGGCCAGCCCAGCAGCTGCCTGACAGACTCTGGCTCCCCCGAGCTCTCTGCCGGTGCAGGGGGCAGGAACAGACGTGTGCATGTGGTTCTGACTTGGCCTGGGAGTGTGGACACCGTGCCTTGACCCCAGGCTCAGGGGCAAGGGCCCGGAGAGAGCACCACCCTGAAGCGCTTTTCTCCCGGGCTTGGGAGCATTGTGCACGCCTGCTGGGAACAGTGGGCGGGAGCGCTTGCAAACCGGCCTTTGGAGGCAGCCGGGGAGGTCTTCCAGTGGGAGAGGGCCGGTTGTGCTCAGAGGCCCCACAGGCCAGGGGCAGGACGCAGCAGGGCCCCTGCCCCTGGCCAGCCTTGCCCAGACCTTCCTGGCCTCCGGGGGTACTGCCCCACCAAGGGGCAGGCTGCGGGGACTGGGTCCAGACATGCTCGGGCGCCTCCCCTGGCTCATCCCCGCTGGTGCCTTTCCCCTGGGCCTAGGCCTCGGTTGAGGCCTCCTTGGAGAGGAGGTTGCTGGCAGGGGCTGTCTCCACACTGCAAGGTGCTGGAGCTCAGAGGGCCTCGTCAGAGGGAAGGGACCTGTAAGGGGCTGGATGCCCAAGACGTCTTTGGCCCAGCAGCCTCAGGGCAGCAGGGAGAGCAAGAGGCCCAACTTGCCCCTAGGGCGGCTCTGCCCCTTCCCACACAGGCGGCCAACCCAGCAGCTGCCTGCCAGACTCTGGCTCCCCCAAGCTCTCTGCCGGTGCAGGGGACAGGAACAGACGTGGGCATGTGGTTCTGCCTTGGCCAGGGAGTGTGTTCCCCGTGCCTTGCCCCCAGGCTCAGGGGCAAGGGCCCGGAGAGAGAACCACCCCAATGCGCTTTTCTCCCGGGCTTGGGAGCATTGTGCGAGGCTGGCGGGAACAGCGGGCGGGAGTGCTTGCAAACCGGCCTTTGGAGGCAGCTTGGGAGGTCTTCCAAGGGCCCGGAGAGAGCACCATCCCGAAGCACTTTTCTCACGGAATTGGGAGCATTGTTCGCGGCTGTCGGGAACAGAGGACATGAGTGCTTGCAAACCGGCCTTTAGAGGCAGCCGGGGAGTCTTCCAAGGGCCCGAGAGAGACCACCCCAAAATGCTTTTCTCCCGGGCTTGGGAGCATTGTGTGCGGCTGGGGGGTCAGCGGGAGGGAGTTTTTGAAAACCAGCCTTTGGAGGCAGCCGGGGAGGTCTTCCAAGGGCCGGGAGAGAGCACCACCCCGAAGCGCTTTTCTCCCGGGCGTGGGAGCATTGTGCGCGGCTGGCGGGAACAGCGGGATTGAGTGCTTGCAAACAGGCCTTTGGAGGCAGCCGGGGAGGTCTTCCAAGGGCCGGGAGAGAGCACCACCCCGAAGCGCTTTTCTCCTAGGCTTGGGAGCATTGTGCGCGGCTGGCGGGAACAGCGGGCATGAGTGCTTGCAAACCGGCCTTTGGAGACAAACGGGGAGGTCTTCCAAGGGCCCGTAGAGAGCACCACCCCGAAGCGCTTTTCTCCCGTGATTGGGAGCATTGTGTGCGGCTGGCGGGACAGCGGGAGGGAGTACTTGAAATCCAGCCTTTGGAGGCAGCCGGGGAGGTCTTCCAAGTGCCGGGAGAGAGCACCACCCTGAAGGGCTTTTCTCCTGGGCTTGGAGCATTTGCACGGATGGCGGGAACAGCGAGTGGGAGTGCTTGCAAACCGGCATTTGGGGGCAGCCCGGGAGGTCTTTCTTGGGCCCAGAGAGAACACCACCCCGAAACGCTTTTCTCCCGGGCTTGGGAGCATTGTGCGCGGGTGGCGGGAACAGCAGGCAGAAGTGCTTGCAAACCGGACTTGGAGGCAGCCGGGGAGGTCTTCCAAAGCCCGGAGTGAGCACCACCCCAAAATGCTTTTCTCCCGGGCTTGGGAGCATTGTGCGCAGCTGGCGTGAACAGCGGGATAGAGTGCTTGCAAACCAGCCTTTGGAGGCAGCCGGGGAGGTCTTCCAGCGGGAGAGTGCCAGTTGTGCTCAGAGGCCTCACAGGCCAGGGGCAGGACCCAGCAGGGCCCCTGCCCCTGGCCAGCCTTGCCCAGACCTTCCTGGCCTCCGGGGGTACTGCCCCACCAAGGGGCAGGCTGCGGGGCCTAGGTCCAGACATGCCCGGGCGCCTCCCCAGGCTCATCCCCGCTGGTGCCTTTCCCCTGGGCCTAGGCCTCGGTTGAGGCCTCCTTGGAGAGGAGGTTGCCGGCAGGGGCTGTCTGCACACTGCAAGGTGCTGGAGCTCAGAGGGCCTCGTCAGAGGGAAAGGACCAGCAAAGGGCTGGATGCCCAAGACCTCTTTGACCCAGCAGCCTCAGGGCAGCAGGGAGAGCAAGAGGCCCAACTTGCCCCTAGGTCGGCTCTACCCCGTCCCACACAGGCAGCCAGCCCAGCAGCAGCCTGGCAGTCTCTGGCTCCCCCGAACACTCTGCCGGTGTAGGGGGCAGGAACAGACGTGTGCATGTCGTTCTGCCTTGACCTGGGAGTGTGTTCCCCCTGCCTGTCCCCCAGGCTCAGGGGCAAGGGCCCGGAGAGAGCACCACCCCGAAGCGCTTTTCTCCCGGGCTTGGGAGCATTGTGCGTGCCTGGCGGGAACAGCGGGCGGGAGTGCTTGCAAACCGGCCTTTGGAGGCAGCCGGGGAGGTCTTCCAGCGGGAGAGTGCCGGTTGTGCTCAGACGCCCCACAGGCCAGGGGCAGGACCCAGCAGTGTCCCTGCCCCTGGCAGCCTTGCCCAGACCCTCCTGGCCTCCGGGGGTACTGCCCCACCAAGGGGCAGGCTGCGGGGACTGGGTCCAGACATGCCCGGGCGCCTCCCCAGGCTCATCCCCGCTGGTGCCTTTCCCCTGGGCCTAGGCCTCGGTTGAGGCCTCCTTGGAGAGGAGGTTGCTGGCAGGGGCTGTCTCCACACTGCAAGGTGCTGGAGCTCAGAGGGCCTCGTCAGAGGGAAGGGACCAGCAAGGGACTGGATGCCCAAGACCTCTTTGGCCCAGCAGCCTCAGGGCAGCAGGGAGAGGAAGAGGCCCAACTTGCCCCTAGGTCGGCTCTGCCCCTTCCCACACAGGCGGCCAGCCCAGCAGCTGCCTGACAGACTCTGGCTCCCCCGAGCTCTCTGCCGGTGCAGGGGTCAGGAAAAGACGTGTGCATGTGGTTCTGCGTTGGTCTGGGAGTGTGGACCAACTGCCTCGCCCCCACGCTCAGGGGCAAGGGCCCGGAGAAAGCAACACCCCGAAGCGCTTTTCTCCCGGGCTTGGGAGAATTGTGCGTGCCTGGCGGGAACAGCGGGCGGGAGTGTTGGCAAACCGGCCTTTGGAGGCAGCCGGGGAAGTCTTCCAGTGGGAGAGGGCCGGTTGTGCTCAGAGGCCCCACAGGCCAAGGGCAGGACCCAGCAGGGCCCCTGCCCGTGGCCAGCCTTGCCCAGACCTTCCTGGCCTCCGGGGGTACTGCCCCACCATGGGGCAGGCTGCGGGGACTGGGTTCAGACATGCCCGGGCGCCTCCCCAGGCTCATCCCCGCTGGTGCCTTTCCCCTGGTCCTAGGCCTCGGTTGAGGCCTCCTTGGAGAGGAGGTTGCTGGCAGGGGCTGTCTCCACACTGCAAGGTGCTGGAGCTCAGAGGGCCTCGTCAGAGGGAAGGGACAAGCAAGGGGCTGGATGCCCAAGATCTCTTTGGTCCCAGCAGCCTCAGGGCAGCAGGGAGAGCAAGAGGCCCAACTTGCCCCTAGGTCTGCTCTGCCACTTCCCACACAGGCGGCCAGCCCAGCAGCTGCCTGACAGACTCTGGCTCCACCGAGCTCTCTGCCGGTGCAGGGGGCAGATCAGACGTGTGCATGTGGTTCTGCCTTGTCCTGGGAGTGTGGACACCCTGCCTTGCCCCCAGGCTCAGGGGCAAGGGCCCAGAGAGAGCACCACCCTGAAGCGCTTTCCTCCCGGGCTTAGGAGCATTGTGCACGCCTGCTGGGAACAGTGGGCGGTAGCGCTTGCAAACCGGCCTTTGGAGGCAGCCGGGGAGGTCTTTCAGTGGGAGAGGGCCGGTTGTGCTCAGAGGCCCCACAGGCCAGGGGCAGGACGCAGCAGGGCCCCTGCCCCTGGCCAGCCTTGCCCAGACCTTCCTGGCCTCCGGGGGTACTGCCCCACCAAGGGGCAGGCTGCGGGAACTGGGTCCAGACATGCTCGGGCGCCTCCCCTGGCTCATCCCCGCTGGTGCCTTTCCCCTGGGCCTAGGCCTCGGTTGAGGCTTCCTTGGAGAGGAGGTTGCTGGCAGGGGCTGTCTCCACACTGCAAGGTGCTGGAGCTCAGAGGGCCTCGTCAGAGTGAAGGGACCAGTGAGGGGCTGGATGCCCAAGACGTCTTTGGCCCAGCAGCCTCAGGGCAGCAGGGAGAGCAAGAGGCCCAACTTGCCCCTAGGTCGGCTCTGCCCCTTCCCACACAGGCGGCCAACCCAGCACCTGCCTGACAGACTCTGGCTCCCCCAAGCTCTCTGCCGGTGCAGGGGACAGGAACAGACGTGTGCATGTGTTTCTGCCTTGGCCTGGGAGTGTGTTCCCCCTGCCTTGCCCCCAGGCTCAGGGGCAAGGGCCCGGAGAGAGCACCACTCCGAAGTGCTTTTCTCCCGGGCTTGGGAGCATTGTGCGAGCCTGACGTGAACAGCGGGCGGGAGTGTTTGCAAACAGGACTTTGGAGGCAGCCGGGGAGGTCTTCCAGTGGGAGAGGGCCGGTTGTGCTCAGAGGCCCCACAGGCCAGGGTCAGGACCCAGCAGGGCCCCTGCCCCCGGCCAGACTTGCCCAGACCTTCCTGGACTCCGGGGGTACTGCCCCACCAAGGGGCAGGCTGCGGGAACTGGGTCCAGACATGCTCGGGCGCCTCCCCTGGCTCATCCCCGCTGGTGCCTTTCCCCTGGGTGTAGTCCTCGGTTGAGGCCTCTTTGGAGAGGAGGTTGCTGGCAGGGGCTGTCTCCACACTGCAAGGTGCTGGAGCTCAGAGGGCCTCGTCAGAGGGAAGGCACCAGCAAAGGGCTGGATGCCCAAGACCTCTTTGGCCCAGCAGCCTCAGGGCAGCAGGGAGAGCAAGAGGCCCAACTTGCCCCTAGGTCGGCTCTGCCCCGTCCCACACAGGCAGCCAGCCCAGCAGCAGCCTGGCAGTCTCTGGCTCCCCCGAGCTCTCTGCCGGTGTAGGGGGCAGGAACAGACGTGTGCATGTCGTTCTCCCTTGGCCTGGGAGTGTGTTCCCCCTGCCTGGCCCCAGGTTCAGGGGCAAGGGCCCGGAGAGAGCACCAACCCGAAGCGCTTTTCTCCCGGGCTTGGGAGCATTGTGCGTGCCTGGGGGAACAGCGGGTGGGAGTGCTTGCAAACCGTCTTTTGGAGGCAGACGGGGAGGTCTTCCAGCGGGAGAGTGCCGGTTGTGTTCAGACGCCCAACAGGCCAGGGGCAGGACCCAGCAGTGTCCCTGCCCCTGGCAGCCTTGCCGAGACCTTCCTGGCTTCCGGGGGTACAGCCCCACCAAGGGGCAGGCTGCGGGGACTGGGTCCAGACATGGCCGGGCGCCTCCCCAGGCTCATCCCCGCTGGTGCTCTTCCCCTAGGCCTAGGCCTCGGTTGAGGCCCCCTTGGAGAGGAGGTTGCTGGCAGGGGCTGTCTCCACACTGCAAGGTGCTGGAGCTCAGAGGGCCTCATCAGAGGGAAGGGACCAGCAAGGGGCTGGATGCCCAAGACCTCTTTGGCCCAGCAGCCTCAGGGCAGCAGGGAGAGGAAGAGGCCCAACTTGCCCCTAGGTCGGCTCTGCCCCTTCCCACACAGGCGGCCAGCCCAGCAGCTGCCTGACAGACTCTGGCTCCCCCGAGCTCTCTGCCGGTGCAGGGGTCAGGAACAGACGTGTGCATGTGGTTCTGCCTTGGTCTCCGAGTGTGGACCAACTGCCTGGCCCCCAGGTTCAGGGGCAAGGGCCCGGAGAGAGCACCACCCCGAAGCGCTTTTCTCCCGGGCTTGGGAGAATTGTGCGCGCTTGGTGGGAACAGTGGGCGGGAGTGCTTGCAAACCGGCCTTTGGAGGCAGCCGGGGAGGTCTTCCAGTGGGAGAGGGCCGGTTGTGCTCAGAGGCCCCACAGGCCAGGGGCAGGACCCAGCAGGGCCCCTGCCCCTGGCCAGCCTTGCCCAGACCTTCCTGCCTCCGGGGTTACAGCCCCACAAAGGGGTAGGCTGCGGGGAATGGGTCCAGACATGCCTGGGCGCCTCCCCAGGCTCATCCCCGCTGGTGCCTTTCCCCTGGGCCTAGGCCTCGGTTGAGGCCTCCTTGGAGAGGAGGTTGCTGGCAGGGATTGTCTCCACACTGCAAGGTGCTGGAGCTCAGAGGGCCTCGTCAGAGGGAAGGGACCAGCAACGGGATGGATGCCCAAGACCTCTTTGGCCCAGCAGCCTCAGGGCAGCAGGGAGAGGAAGAGGCCTAACTTGCCCCTAGGTCGGCTCTGCCCCTTCCCACACAGGCGGCCAGCCCAGCAGCTGCCTGACAGACTCTGGCTCCCCCGAGCTCTCTGCCGGTGCAGGGGGCAGGAACAGACGTGTGCATGTGGTTCTGACTTGGCCTGGGAGTGTGGACACCGTGCCTTGACCCCAGGCTCAGGGGCAAGGGCCCGGAGAGAGCACCACCCTGAAGCGCTTTTCTCCCGGGCTTGGGAGCATTGTGCACGCCTGCTGGGAACAGTGGGCGGGAGCCCTTGCAAACCGGCCTTTGGAGGCAGCCGGGGAGGTCTTCCAGTGGGAGAGGGCCGGTTGTGCTCAGAGGCCCCACAGGCCAGGGGCAGGACGCAGCAGGGCCCCTGCCCCTGGCCAGCCTTGCCCAGACCTTCCTGGCCTCCGGGGGTACTGCCCCACCAAGGGGCAGGCTGCGGGGACTGGGTCCAGACATGCTCGGGCGCCTCCCCTGGCTCATCCCCGCTGGTGCCTTTCCCCTGGGCCTAGGCCTCGGTTGAGGCCTCCTTGGAGAGGAGGTTGCTGGCAGGGGCTGTCTCCACACTGCAAGGTGCTGGAGCTCAGAGGGCCTCGTCAGAGGGAAGGGACCTGTAAGGGGCTGGATGCCCAAGACGTCTTTGGCCCAGCAGCCTCAGGGCAGCAGGGAGAGCAAGAGGCCCAACTTGCCCCTAGGGCGGCTCTGCCCCTTCCCACACAGGCGGCCAACCCAGCAGCTGCCTGCCAGACTCTGGCTCCCCCAAGCTCTCTGCCGGTGCAGGGGACAGGAACAGACGTGGGCATGTGGTTCTGCCTTGGCCAGGGAGTGTGTTCCCCGTGCCTTGCCCCCAGGCTCAGGGGCAAGGGCCCGGAGAGAGAACCACCCCAATGCGCTTTTCTCCCGGGCTTGGGAGCATTGTGCGAGCCTGGCGTGAACAGCGGGCGGGAGTGTTTGCAAACAGGACTTTGGAGGCAGCCGGGGAGGTCTTCCAGTGGGAGAGGGCCGGTTGTGCTCAGAGGCCCCACAGGCCAGGGGCAGGACCCAGCAGGGCCCCTGACCCTGGCCAGCCTTGCCCAGACCTTCCTGGCCTCCGGGGGTACTGCCCCACCAAGGGGCAGGCTGCGGGGACTGGGTCCAGACATGCCCGGGCGCCTCCCCAGGCTCATCCCCGCTGGTGCCTTTCCCCTGGGCCTAGGCCTCGGTTGAGGCCTCCTTGGAGAGGATGTTGCTGGCAGGGGCTGTCTCCACACTGCAAGGTGCTGGAGCTCAGAGGGCCTCGTCAGAGGGAAGGGACCAGCAAGGGGCTGGATGCCCAAGACCTCTTTGGCCCAGCAGCCTCAGGGCAGCAGGGAGAGCAAGAGGCCCAACTTGCCCCTAGGTCGGCTCTGCCACTTCCCACACAGGCGGCCAGCCCAGCAGCTGCCTGACAGACTCTGGCTCGCCCGAGCTCTCTGCCGGTGCAGGGGGCAGGTCAGACGTGTGCATGTGGATCTGCCTTGGCCTGGGAGTGTGGACACCCTGCCTTGCCCCCAGGCTCAGGGGCAAGGGCCCAGAGAGAGCACCACCCTGAAGCGCTTTTCTTCCGGGCTTAGGAGCATTGTGCCCGCCTGCTGGTAACAGTGGCCGGGAGCGCTTGCAAACCGGCCCTTGGAGGCAGTCGGGGAGGTCTTTCAGTGGGAGAGGGCCGGTTGTGTTCAGAGGCCCCACAGGCCAGGGGCAGGACCCAGCAGGGCCCCTGCCCCTGGCCAGCCTTACCCAGACCTTCCTGGCCTCCGGGGGTACTGCCCCACCAAGGGGCAGGCTGCGGGGACTGGGTCCAGACATGCTCGGGCGCCTCCCCTGGCTCATCCCCGCTGGTGCCTTTCCCCTGGGCCTAGGCCTCGGTTGAGGCCTCCTTGGAGAGGAGGTTGCTGGCAGGGGCTGTCTCCACACTGCAAGGTGCTGGAGCTCAGAGGGCCTCGTCAGAGGGAAGGGACCAGTAAGGGGCTGGATGCCCAAGACGTCTTTGGCCCAGCAGCCTCAGGGCAGCAGGGAGAGCAAGAGGCCCAACTTGCCCCTAGGGCGGCTCTGCCCCTTACCACACAGGCGGCCAACCCAGCAGCTGCCTGACAGACTCTGGCTCCCCCAAGCTCTCTGCCGGTGCAGGGGACAGGAACAGACGTGGGCATGTGGTTCTGCCTTGGCCTGGGAGTGTGTTCCCCCTGCCTTGCCCCCAGGCTCAGGGGCAAGGGCCCGGAGAGAGCACCACACCGAAGCGCTTTTCTCCTGGCCTTGGGAGCGTTGTGCGTGCCTGGCGGGAACAGCGGGCGGGAGTTTTGGCAAACCCGCCTTTGGAGGCAGCCGGGGAGGTCTTCCAGTGGGAGAGGGCCGGTTGTGCTCAGAGGCCCCACAGGCCAGGAGCAGGACCCAGCAGGGACCCTGCCCCTGGCCAGCCTTGCCCAGACCTTCCTGGCCTCCGGGGGTACTGCCCCACCAAGGGGCAGGCTGCGGGGACTGGGTCCTGATATGCCCGTGCGCCTCCACTGGCTCATCCCCGCTGGTGCCTTTCCCCTGGGCCTAGGCCTCGGTTGAGGCCTCCTTGGAGAGGAGGTTGCTGGCAGGGGCTGTCTCCACACTGCAAGGTGCTGGAGCTCAGAGGGCCTCGTCAGAGGGAAGGGACCAGCAAGGGGCTGGATGCCCAAGACCTCTTTGGCCCAGCAGCCTCAGGGCAGCAGGGAGAGAAAGAGGCACAACTTGCCCCTAGGTCGGCTCTGCCCCTTCCCACACTGGCGGCCAGCCCAGCAGCTGCCTGACAGACTCTGGCTCCCCCAGCTCTCTGCCGGTGGAGGGGGCAGGAACAGACGTGTGCATGTTGTTGTGCCTTGGCCTGGGACTGTGGATCCCCTGCCTGGCCCCCAGGCTCAGGGGCAAGGGCCCGGACAGACCACCACCCCGAAGCGCTTTTCTCCCGGGCTTGGGAGCATTGTGCTTGCCTGGCGGGAACAGCGGGCGGGAGTGTTGGCAAACTGGCCTTTGGAGGCAGCCGGGGAGTTCTTCCAGTGGGAGAGGGCCGGTTGTGCTCAGAGGCCCCACAGGCCAGGGGCAGGACCCAGCAGGGCCCCTGCCCCTGGCCAGCCTTGCCCAGACCTTCCTGGCCTCCGGGGGTACTGCCCCACCAAGGGGCAGGCTGCGGGGACTGGGTCCAGACATGCCCGGGCGCCTCCCCAGGCTCATCCCCGCTGGTGCCTTTCCCCTGGGCCTAGGCCTCGGTTGAGGCCTCCTTGGAGAGGAGGTTGCTGGCAGGGGCTGTCTCCACACTGCAAGGTGCTGGAGCTCAGAGGGCCTCGTCAGAGGGAAGGGACCAGCAAGGGGCTGGATGCCCAAGACCTCTTTGGCCCAGCAGCCTCAGGGCAGCAGGGAGAGCAAGAGGCCCAACTTGCCCCTAGGTCGGCTCTGCCACTTCCCACACAGGCGGCCAGCCCAGCAGATGCCTGACAGACTCTGGCTCCCCCGAGCTCTCTGCCGGTGCAGGGGGCAGATCAGACGTGTGCATGTGGTTCTGCCTTGGCCTGGGAGTGTGGACACCCTGCATTGCCCCCAGGCTCAGGGGCAAGGGCCCAGAGAGAGCACCACCCTGAAGCGCTTTTCTTCCGGGCTTAGGAGCATTGTGCCGGCCTGCTGGTAACAGTGGCCGGGAGCGCTTGCAAACCGGCCTTTGGAGGCAGCCGGGGAGGTCTTCCAGTGGGAGAGGGCCGGTTGTGCTAAGAGGCCCCACAGGCCAGGGGCAGGACCCAGCAGGGCCCCTGCCCCTGGCCAGCCTTGCCCAGACCTTCCTGGCCTCCGGGGGTACTGCCCCACCAAGGGGCAGGCTGCGGGGACTGGGTCCAGACATGCTCGGGCGCCTCCCCTGGCTCATCACCGCTGGTGCCTTTCCCCTGGGCCTAGGCCTCCCTTGAGGCCTCCATGGAGAGGAGGTTGCTGGCAGGGGCTGTCTCCACAGTGCAAGGTGCTGGAGCTCAGAGGGCCTCGTCAGAGGGAAGAGACCAGTAAGGGGCTGGATGCACAAGATGTCTTTGGCCCAGCAGCCTCAGGGCAGCAGGGAGAGCAAGAGGCCCAACTTGCCCCTAGGTCGGCTCTGCCCCATCCCAGACAGGCAGCCAGCCCAGCAGCAGCCTGGCATTCTCTGGCTCCCCCGAGCTCTCTGCCGATGTAGGGGGCAGGAACAGACGTGTGCATGTCGTTCTGCCTTGGCCTGGGAGTGTGTTCCCCCTGCCTGGCCCCCAGGCTCAGGGGCAAGGGCCCGGAGAGAGCACCACCCCGAAGCGCTTTTCTCCCGGGCTGGTAGCATTGTGCGTGCCTGGCGGGAACAGCGGGCGGGAGTGCTTGCAAACCGGCCTTTGGAAGCAGCCAGGGAGGTCTTCCAGCGGGAGAGTGCCGGTTGTGCTCAGACGCCCCAGAGGCCAGGGGCAGGACCCAGCAGTGTCCCTGCCCCTGGCAGCCTTGCCCAGACCCTCCTCGCCTCCGGGGTTACTACCCCACCAAGGGGCAGGCTGCGGGGACTGGGTCCAGACATGCCCGGGCGCCTCCCCAGGCTCATCCCCGCTGGTGCCTTTCCCCTGGGCCTAGGCCTCGGTTGAGGCCTCCTTGGAGAGGAGGTTGCTGGCAGGGGCTGTCTCCACACTGCAAGGTGCTGGAGCTCAGAGGGCCTCGGCAGCGGGAAGGGACCAGCAAGGGGCTGGATACCCAAGACCTCTTTGGCCCAGCAGCCTCAGGGCAGCAGGGAGAGGAAGAGGCCCAACTTCCCCTAGGTCGGCTCTGCCCCTTCCCACACAGGCAGCCAACCCAGCAGCTGCCTGACAGACTGTGGCTCCCCCGAGCGCTCTGCCGGTGCAGGGGTCAGGAACAGACGTGTGCATGTGGTTCTGCCTTGGTCTGGGAGTGTGGACACACTGCCTGGACCCCAGGCTCATGGGCAAGGGCTCGGAGAGAGCAACACCCCGAAGCGCTTTTCTCCCGGGCTTGGGAGCATTGTGCGTGCCTGGCGGGAACAGGGGGCGGGAGTGTTGGCAAACCGGCCTTTGGAGGCAGCCGGGGAGGTCTTCCAGCGGGAGAGGGCCGGTTGTGCTCAGAGGCCCTACAGGCCAGGGGCAGGACCCAGCAGGGCCCCTGCCCCTGGCCAGCCTTGCCCAGACCTTCCTGGCCTCCGGGGGTACTGCCCCACCAAGGGGCAGGCTGCGGGGACTGGGTCCAGACATGCCCGGGCGCCTCCCCAGGCTCATCCCCGCTGGTGCCTTTCCCCTGGGCCTAGGCCTCGGTTGAGGCCTCCTTGGAGAGGAGGTTGCTGGCAGGGGCTGTCTCCACACTGCAAGGTGCTGGAGCTCAGAGGGCCTCGTCAGAGGGAAGGGACCAGCAAGGGGCTGGATGCCCAAGACCTCTTTGGCCCAGCAGCCTCAGGGCAGCAGGGAGAGCAAGAGGCCCAACTTGCCCCTAGGTCGGCTCTGCCCCTTCCCACACAGGCGGCCAGCCCAGCAGCTGCCTGACAGACTCTGGCTCGCCCGAGCTCTCTGCCGGTGCAGGGGGCAGATCAGACGTGTGCATGTGGTTCTGCCTTGGCCTGGGAGTGTGGACACCCTGCCTGTCCCCCAGGCTCAGGGGCAAGGGCCCGGAGAGAGCACCACCCCGACGCGCTTTTCTCCCGGGCTTAGGAGCATTGTGCACGGCTGCTGGGAACAGTGGGCGGGAGCGCTTGCAAACCGGCCTTTGGAGGCAGCCGGGGAGGTCTTCCAGTGGGAGAGGGCCGGTTGTGCTCAGAGGCCCCACAGGCCAGGGTCAGGACACAGCAGGGCCCCTGCCCCTGGCCAGACTTGCCCAGACCTTCCTGGCCTCCGGGGGTACTGCCCCACCAAGGGGCAGGCTGAGGAGACTGGGTCCAGACATGTCTGTGCGCCTCCCCAGGATCATCCCCGCTGGTGCCTTTCCCCTGGTTGTAGGCCTCGGTTGAGGACTCTTTGGAGAGGAGGTTGCTGAAAGGGGCTGTCTCCACACTGCAAGGTGCTGGAGCTCAGAGGGCCTCGTCAGAGGGAAGGCACCAGCAAAGCGCTGGATGCCCAAGACCTCTTTGACCCAGCAGCCTCAGGGCAGCAGGGAGAGCAAGAGGCCCAACTTGCCCCTAGGTCGGCTCTGCCCCTTCCCACACAGGCGGCCAGCCCAGCACCTGCCTGAGAGACTCTGGCTCCCCCGAGCTCTCTGCCGGTGCAGGGGACAGGACCAGACGTGTGCATGTGTTTCTGCCTTGGTCTGGGAGTGTGTTCCCCTTGCCTTGCCCACAGGCTCAGGGGCAAGGGCCCGGAGAGAGCACCACCCCGAAGCGCTTTTCTCCCGGGCTTGGGAGCATTGTGCGTGCCTGGCGGGAAGAGCGGGCAGGAGTGTTGGCAAACTGGCCTTTGGAGGCAGCCGGGGAGGTCTTCCAGTGGGAGAGGGCCGGTTGTGCTCAGAGGTCCCACAGGCCATGGGGAGGACCCAGCAGGGCCCCTGCCCCTGGCCAGCCTTGCCCAGATCTTCCTGGCCTCCGGGGGTACTGCCCCACCAAGGGGCAGGCTGCGGGGACTGGGTCCAGACATGCCCGGGCGCCTCCCCAGGCTCATCCCCGCTGGTGCCTTTCCCCTGGGCCTAGGCCTCGGTTGAGGCCTCCTTGGAGAGGATGTTGCTGGCAGGGGCTGTCTCCACACTGCAAGGTGCTGGAGCTCAGAGGGCCTGGTCAGAGGGAAGGGACCAGCAAGGGGCTGGATGCCCAAGAACTCTTTGGCCCAGCAGCCTCAGGGCAGCAGGGAGAGGAAGAGGCCCAACTTGCCCCTAGGTCGGCTCTGCCCCTTCCCACACAGGCGGCCAGCCCAGCAGCTGCCTGACAGACTCTGGCTCCCCCGAGCTCTCTGCCGGTGCAGGGGGCAGCAACAGACCTGTGCATGTGGTTCTGCCTTGGTCTGGGAGTGTGGACCAACTGCCTGGCCCCCAGGCTCAGGGGCAAGGGCCCGAGGAGAGCACCACCCCGAAGCGCTTTTCTCCCGGGCTTGGGAGCATTGTGCTTGCCTGGTGGGAACAGCGGGCGGGAGTGTTGGCAAACTGGCCTTTGGAGGCAGCCGGGGAGTTCTTCCAGTGGGAGAGGGCCGGTTGTGCTCAGAGGCACCACAGGCCAGGGGCAGGACCCAGCAGGGCCCCTGCCCCTGGCCAGCCTTGCCCAGACCTTCCTGGCCTCCGGGGGTACTGCCCCACCAAGGGGCAGGCTGCGGGGACTGGGTCCAGACATGCCCGGGCGCCTCCCCAGGCTCATCCCCGCTGGTGCCTTTCCCCTGGGCCTAGGCCTCGGTTGAGGCCTCCTTGGAGAGGAGGTTGCTGGCAGGGGCTGTCTCCACACTGCAAGGTGCTGGAGCTCAGAGGGCCTCGTCAGAGGGAAGGGACCAGCAAGGGGATGGATGCCCAAGACCTCTTTGGCCCAGCAGCCTCAGGGCAGCAGGGAGAGCAAGAGGCCCAACTTGCCCCTAGGTCGGCTCTGCCCCTTCCCACACAGGCGGCCAGCCCAGCAGCTGCCTGACAGACTCTGGCTCCCCCGAGCTCTCTGCCGGTGCAGGGGGCAGATCAGACGTGTGCATGTGGTTCTGCCTTGGCCTGGGAGTGGGGACACCCTGCATTGCCCCCAGGCTCAGGGGCAAGGGCCCAGAGAGAGCACCACCCTGAAGCGCTTTTCTTCCGGGCTTAGGAGCATTGTGCCGGCCTGCTGGTAACAGTGGCCGGGAGCGCTTGCAAACCGGCCTTTGGAGGCAGCCGGGGAGGTCTTCCAGTGGGAGAGGGCCGGTTGTGCTCAGAGGCCCCACAGGCCAGGGGCAGGACCCAGCAGGGCCCCTGTCCCTGGCCAGCCTTACCCAGACCTTCCTGGCCTCCGGGGGTACTGCCCCACCAAGGGGCAGGCTGCGGGGACTGGGTCCAGACATGCTCGGGCGCCTCCCCTGGCTCATCCCCGCTGGTGCCTTTCCCCTGGGCCTAGGCCTCGGTTGAGGCCTCCTTGGAGAGGAGGTTGCTGGCAGTGGCTGTCTCCACACTGCAAGGTGCTGGAGCTCAGAGGGCCTCGTCAGAGGGAAGGGACCAGTAAGGGGCTGGATGCCCAAGACGTCTTTGGACCAGCAGCCTCAGGGCAGCAGGGAGAGCAAGAGGCCCAACTTGCCGCTAGGGCGGCTCTACCCCTTCCCACACAGGCGGCCAACCCAGCAGGTGCCTGACAGACTCTGGCTCCCCCAAGCTCTCTGCCGGTGCAGGGGACAGGAACAGACGTGGGCATGTGGTTCTGCCTTGGCCTGGGAGTGTGTTCCCCATGCCTTGCCCCCAGGCTCAGGGGCAAGGGCCCGGAGAGAGCACCACCCTGAAGCGCTTTTCTCCCGGGCTTGGGAGCATTGTGCAAGTCTGGCGTGAACAGCGGTGGGAGTGTTGGCAAACAGGACTTTAGAGGCAGCCGGGGAGGTCTTCCAGTTGGAGAGGGCCGGTTGTGCTCAGAGGCCCCACAGGGCAAGGGCAGGACCCAGCAGGTCCCCTGCCCCTGGCCAGCCTTTCCCAGACCTTCCTGGCCTCCGGGGGTACTGCCCCACCAAGGGGCAGGCTGCGGGGACTGGGTCCAGACATGCCCGGGCGCCTCCCCAGGCTCATCCCCGCTGGTGCCTTTCCCCTGGTCATAGGTCTCGGTTGAGGCCTCCTTGGAGAGGAGGTTGCTGGCAGGGGCTGTCTCCACACTGCAAGGTGCTGGAGCTCAGAGGGCCTCGTCAGAGGGAAGGGACAAGCAAAGGGCTGGATGCCCAAGACCTCTTTGGCCCAGCAGCCTCAGGGCAGCAGGGAGAGCAAGAGGCCAAACTTGCCCCTAGGTCGGCTCTGCCCCTTCCCACAAAGGCGGCCAGCCCAGCAGCTGCCTGACAGACTCTGGCTCCCCCGAGCTCTCTGCCGGTGCAGGGGTCAGGAACAGACGTGTGCATGTGGTTCTGCCTTGGCCTGGGAGTGTGGACCCCCTGCCTGGCCCCCAGGCTCAGGGGCAAGGGCCCGGAGAGAGCACCACCCCGAAGCGCTTTTCTCCCGGGCTTGGGAGCATTGTGCGTGCCTGGCGGGAACAGCGGGCGGGAGTGCTTGCAAACCGGCCTTTGGAGGCAGACGGGGAGGTCTTCCAGCGGGAGAGTGCCGGTTGTGCTCAGACGCCCCACAGGCCAGGGGCACGACCCAGCAGGGCCCCTGCCCCTCGCAGCCTTGCCCAGACCTTCCTGGCCTCGGGTGGTACTGCCCCACCAAGGGGCAGGCTGCGGGGACTGGGTCCAGACATGCCCGTGCGCCTCCCCTGGCTCATCCCCGCTGGTGCCTTTCCCCTGGGCCTAGGCCTCGGTTGAGGCCTCCTTGGATAGGAGGTTGCTGGCAGGGGCTGTCTCCACACTGCAAGGTGCTGGAGCTCAGAGGGCCTCGTCAGAGGGAAGGGACCAGTAAGGGGCTGGATGCCCTAGACGTCTTTGGCCCAGCAGCCTCAGGGCAGCAGGGAGAGGAAGAGGCCCAACTTGCCCCTAGGTCGGCTCTGCCCCTTCCCACACAGGCGGCCAGCCCAGCAGCTGCCTGACAGACTCTGGCTCCCCCGAGCTCTCTGCCGGTGCAGGGGGCAGGAACAGACGTGTGCATGTGGTTCTGCCTTGGTCTGGGAGTGTGGAACCACTGCCTGGCCCCCACACTCAGGGGCAAGGGCCCGGAGAGAGCAACACACCTAAGCGCTTTTCTCCCGGGCTTGGGAGAATTGTGCGTGCCTGGCGAGAACAGCGGGCGGGAGTGTTGGCAAACCGGCCTTTGGAGGCAGCCGGGGAGGTCTTCCAGTGGGAGAGGGCCGGTTGTGCTCAGAGGCCCCACAGGCCAGGGGCAGGACCCAGTAGGGCCCCTGTCCCTGGCCAGCCTTGCCCAGACCTTCCTGGCCTCCGGGGGTACTGCCCCACCAAGGGGCAGGCTGCGGGGACTGGGTCCAGTCATGCCCGGGCGCCTCCCCAGGCTCATCCCCGCTGGTGCCTTTCCCCTGGGCCTAGGCCTCGGTTGAGGCCTCCTTGGAGAGGAGGTTGCTGGCAGGGGCTGTCTCCACACTGCAAGGTGCTGGAGCTCAGAGGGCCTCGTCAGAGGGAAGGGACCAGCAAGGGGCTGGATGGCCAAGACCTCTTTGGCCCAGCAGCCTCATGGCAGCAGGGAGAGCAAGAGGCCCATCTTGCCCCTAGGTCGGCTCTGCCCCTTCCCACACAGGCGGCCAGCCCAGCAGCTGCCTGACAGACTCTGGCTCCCCCGAGCTCTCTTCCGGTGCAGGGGGCAGATCAGACGTGTGCATGTGGTTCTGCCTTGGCCTGGGAGTGTGGACACCCTGCCTTGCCCCCAGGCTCAGGGGCAAGGGCCCAGAGAGAGCACCACCCTGAAGCGCTTTTCTCCCGCGCTTTGGAGCATTGTGCACGCCTGCTGGGAACAGTGGGCGGGAGCGCTTGCATCCGGCCTTTGGAGGCAGCCGGGGAGGTCTTCCAGTGGGAGAGGGCCGGTTGGGCTCAGAGGCCCCACAGGCCAGGGGCAGGACCCAGCAGGGCCCCTGCCCCTGGCCAGCCTTGCCCAGACATTCCTGGCCTCCGGGGGTACTGCCCCACCAAGGGGCAGGCTGCGGGGACTGGGTCCAGACATGCTCGGGCGCCTCCCCTGGCTCTTCACCGCTGGTGCCTTTCCCCTGGGCCTAGGCCTCCCTTGAGGCCTCCTTGGAGAGGAGGTTGCTGGCAGGGGCTGTCTCCACAGTGCAAGGTGCTGGAGCTCAGAGGGCCTCGTCAGAGGGAAGAGACCAGTAAGGGGCTGGATGCACAAGATGTCTTTGGCCCAGCAGCCTCAGGGCAGCAGGGAGAGCAAGAGGCCCAACTTGCCCCTAGGTCGGCTCTGCCCCATCCCAGACAGGCAGCCAGCCCAGCAGCAGCCTGGCAGTCTCTGGCTCCCCCGAGCTCTCTGCCGGTGTAGGGGGCAGGAACAGACGTGTGCATGTCGTTCTGCCTTGGCCTGGGAGTGTGTTCCCCCTGCCTGGCCCCCAGGCTCAGGGGCAAGGGCCCGGAGAGAGCACCACCCCGAAGCGCTTTTCTCCCGGGCTTGGTAGCATTGTGCGTGCCTGGCGGGAACAGCGGGCGGGAGTGCTTGCAAACCGGCCTTTGGAAGCAGCCAGGGAGGTCTTCCAGCGGGAGAGTGCCGGTTGTGCTCAGACGCCCCAGAGGCCAGGGGCAGGACCCAGCAGTGTCCCTGCCCCTGGCAGCCTTGCCCAGACCTTCCTGGCCTCCGGGGTTACTACCCCACCAAGGGGCAGGCTGCGGGGACTGGGTCCAGACATGCCCGGGCGCCTCCCCAGGCTCATCCCCGCTGGTGCCTTTCCCCTGGGCCTAGGCCTCGGTTGAGGCCTCCTTGGAGAGGAGGTTGCTGGCAGGGGCTGTCTCCACACTGCAAGGTGCTGGAGCTCAGAGGGCCTCGGCAGCGGGAAGGGACCAGCAAGGGGCTGGATACCCAAGACCTCTTTGGCCCAGCAGCCTCAGGGCAGCAGGGAGAGGAAGAGGCCCAACTTCCCCTAGGTCGGCTCTGCCCCTTCCCACACAGGCGGCCAACCCAGCAGCTGCCTGACAGACTGTGGCTCCCCCGAGCACTCTGCCGGTGCAGGGGTCAGGAACAGACGTGTGCATGTGGTTCTGCCTTGGTCTGGGAGTGTGGACACACTGCCTGGACCCCAGGCTCATGGGCAAGGGCCCGGAGAGAGCAACACCCCGAAGCGCTTTTCTCCCGGGCTTGGGAGCATTGTGCGTGCCTGGCGGGAACAGCGGGCGGGAGTGTTGGCAAACCGGCCTTTGGAGGCAGCCGGGGAGGTCTTCCAGTGGGAGAGGGCCGGTTGTGCTCAGAGGCCCCACAGGCCAGGGGCAGGACCCAGCAGGGCCCCTGCCCCTGGCCAGCCTTGCCCAGACCTTCCTGGCCTCCGGGGGTACTGCCCCACCAAGGGGCAGGCTGCGGGGACTGGGTCCAGACATGCCCGTGCGCCTCCACTGGCTCATCCCCGCTGGTGCCTTTCCCCTGGGCCTAGGCCTCGGTTGAGGCCTCCTTGGAGAGGAGGTTGCTGGCAGGGGCTGTCTCCACACTGCAAGGTGCTGGAGCTCAGAGGGCCTCGTCAGAGGGAAGGGACCAGCAAGGGGCTGGATGCCCAAGACCTCTTTGGCCCAGCAGCCTCAGGGCAGCAGGGAGAGCAAGAGGCCCAACTTGCCCCTAGGTCGGCTCTGCCCCTTCCCACACAGGCGGCCAGCCCAGCAGCTGCCTGACAGACTCTGGCTCCCCCCAGCTCTCTGCCGGTAGAGGGGGCAGGAACAGACGTGTGCATGTGGTTCTGCCTTGGCCTGGGACTGTGGATCCCCTGCCTGGCCCCCAGGCTCAGGGGCAGGGGCCCGGAGAGACCACCACCCCGAAGCGCTTTTCTCCTGGGCTTGGGAGCATTGTGCGTGCCTGGCGGGAACAGCGGGCAGGAGTGTTGGCAAACTGGCCTTTGGAGGCAGCCGGGGAGGTCTTCCAGCGGGAGAGGGCCGGTTGTGCTCAGAGGCCCCACAGGCCAGGGGCAGGACCCAGCAGGGCCCCTGCCCCTGGCCAGCCTTGCCCAGACCTTCCTGGCCTCCGGGGGTACTGCCCCACCAAGGGGCAGGCTGCGGGGACTGGGTCCAGACATGCCCGGGCGCCTCCCCAGGCTCATCCCCGCTGGTGCCTTTCCCCTGGGCCTAGGCCTCGGTTGAGGCCTCCTTGGAGAGGAGGTTGCTGGCAGGGGCTGTCTCCACACTGCAAGGTGCTGGAGCTCAGAGGGCCTCGTCAGAGGGAAGGGACCAGCAAGGGGCTGGATGCCCAAGACCTCTTTGGCCCAGCAGCCTCAGGGCAGCAGGGAGAGCAAGAGGCCCAACTTGCCCCTAGGTCGGCTCTGCCCCTTCCCACACAGGCGGCCAGCCCAGCAGCTGCCTGACAAACTCTGGCTCCCCCGAGCTCTCTGCCGGTGCAGGGGGCAGATCAGTCGTGTGCATGTGGTTCTGCCTTGGCCTGGGAGTGTGGACACCCTGCCTGTCCCCCAGGCTCAGGGGCAAGGGCCCGGAGAGAGCACCACCCCGAAGCGCTTTTCTCCCAGGCTTAGGAGCATTGTGCACGCCTGCTGGGAACAGTGGGCGGGAGCGCTTGCAAACCGGCCTTTGGAGGCAGCCGGGGAGGTCTTCCAGTGGGAGAGGGCCGGTTGTGCTCAGAGGCCCCACAGGCCAAGGGCAGGACGCAGCAGGGCCCCTGCCCCTGGCCAGCCTTGCCCAGACCTTCCTGGCCTCCGGGGGTACTGCCCCACCAAGGGGCAGGCTGCGGGGACTGGGTCCAGACATGCTCGGGCGCCTCCCCTGGCTCATCCCCGCTGGTGCCTTTCCCCTGGGCCTAGGCCTCGGTTGAGGCCTCCTTGGAGAGGAGGTTGCTGGCAGGGGCTGTCTCCACACTGCAAGGTGCTGCAGCTCAGACAGCCTCGTCAGAGAGAAGGGACCAGTAAAGGGCTGGATGCCCAAGACATCTTTGGCCCAGCAGCCTCAGGGCAGCAGGGAGAGCAAGAGGCCCTACTTGCCCCTAGGGCGGCTCTGCCCCTTCCCACACAGGCGGCCAACCCAGCAGCTGCCTGACAGACTCTGGCTCCCCCAAGCTCTCTGCCGGTGCAGGGGACAGGAACAGATGTGGGCATGTGTTTCTGCCTTGGCCTTGGAGTGTGTTCTCCCTGCCTTGCCCCCAGGCTCATGGGCAAGGGCCCGGAGAGAGCACCACACCGAAGCGCTTTTCTCCCCGGCTTGGGAGCTTTGTGCATTCCTGACGTGAACAGCGGGCGGGAGTGTTGCAAACAGGACTTTGGAGGCAGCCGGGGAGGTCTTCCAGTGGGAGAGGGCCGGTTGTGCTCAGAGGCCCCACAGGCCATGGTCAGGACCCAGCAGGGCCCCTGCCCCTGGCCAGACTTGCCCAGACCTTCCTGGCCTCCGGGGGTACTGCCCCACCAAGGGGCAGGCTGAGGAGACTGGGTCCAGACATGTCTGTGCGCCTCCCCAGGATCATCCCCGCTGGTGCCTTTCCCCTGGTTGTAGGCCTCGGTTGAGGACTCTTTGGAGAGGAGGTTGCTGACAGGGGCTGTCTCCACACTGCAAGGTGCTGGAGCTCAGAGGGCCTCGTCAGAGGGAAGGCACCAGCAAAGCGCTGGATGCCCAAGACCTCTTTGACCCAGCAGCCTCAGGGCAGCAGGGAGAGCAAGAGGCCCAACATGCCCCTAGGTCGGCTCTGCCCCGTACCACACAGGCAGCCAGCCCAGCAGCAGCCTGGCAGTCTCTGGCTCCCCCGAGCTCTCTGCCGGTGTAGGGGGCAGGAACACACGTGTGCATGTGGTTCTGCCTTGGTCTGGGAGTGTGGACCCACTGCCTGGACCCCAGGCTCAGGGGCAAGGGCCCGGAGAGAGCACCACCCCGAAGCGCTTTTCTCCCGGGCTTGGGAGCATTGTGCGTGCTTTGTGGGAACAGTGGGCGGGAGTGCTTGCAAACCGGCCTTTGGAGGCAGCCGGGGAGGTCTTCCATTGGGAGAGGGCCGGTTGTGCTCAGAGGCCCCACAGGCCAGGGGCAGGACCCAGCAGGTCCCCTGCCCCTGGCCAGCCGTTCCCAGACCTTCCTGGCCTCAGGGGTACTGCCCCACCAAGGGGCAGGCTGCGGGGACAGGGTCCAGACATGCCCGGGCGCTTCCCCAGGCTCATCCCCACTGGTGCCTTTCCCCTGGGCCTAGGCCTCGGTTTAGGCCTCTTGGAGAGGAGGTTGCTGGCAGGGGCTGTCTCCACACTGCAAGGTGCTGGAGCTCAGAGGGCCTCGTCAGAGGGAAGGGACCAGCAAGGGGCTGGACGCCCAAGACCTCTTTGGCCCAGCAGCCTCAGGGCAGCAGGGAGAGCAAGAGGCACAACTTGCCCCTAGGTCGGCTCTGCCCCTTCCCACACAGGCGGCTAGCCCAGCAGCTGCCTGACATACTCTGGCTCCCCCGAGCTCTTTGCCGGTGCAGGGGGCAGATCAGAGGTGTGCATGTGGTTCTGACTTGGCCTGGGATTGTGGACACCGTGCCTTGCCCCCAGGCTCAGGAGCAAGGGCCCGGAGAGAGCACCACCCCGAAGCGCTTTTCTCCCGGGCTTGGGAGCATTGTACACGCCTGCTGGGAACAGTAGGCGGGAGCGCTTGCAAACCGGCCTTTGGAGGCAGCCCGGGAGGTCTTCCAAGGGCCCGGAGAGAGCACCACCCCAAAATGCTTTTCTCCCGGGCTTGGGAGCATTGTGCGTGGATGGCGGAAGCAGCGGGAATGAGTACTTACAAACCGGCCTTTGGGGGCAGCCGGGGAGGTCTTGAAAGTGCCCGGAGAGAGCACCACCCCGAAGCGCTTTTCTCCCGGGCTTGGGAACATTGTGCGCGGCTGGCGGGAACAGCAGGCAGGACTGCTTGCAAACTGGCCTTTGGAGGCAGCCGGGGAGGTCTTCCAAGGGCCCGGAGTGAGCACCACCCCAAAATGCTTTTCTCCCGGGCTTGGGAGCATTGTGCGCGGCTGGTGGGAACAATGGGCATGAGTGCTTGCAAACCGGCCTTTGGAGGCAGCCGGGGACGTCTTCCAAGGGCCCGGAGAGAGCACCACCCCGAAGCGCTCTTCTCCCGGGCTTGGGAGCATTGTGCGCGGCTGGCGGGAACAGCAGGCAGGACTGCTTGCAAACTGGCCTTTGGAGGCAGCCGGGGAGGTCTTCCAAGGGCCTGTAGAGAGCACCACCCCAAAATGCTTCTCTCCCGGGCTTGGGAGCATTGTGCGTGGCTGGCGGGAACAGCAGGAAGGAGTCCTTGCAAACCGGCCTTTGGAGGCAGCCGGGGAGGTCTTCCAAGGGCCTGTAGAG
The DNA here is from genome assembly GCF_033118175.1 of Dama dama. NCBI lineage: Eukaryota > Metazoa > Chordata > Mammalia > Artiodactyla > Cervidae > Dama > Dama dama. The sequence goes on along the minus strand of NW_026870997.1, from coordinate 629,717 downwards.
AGCACCACCCCGAAGCGCTTTTCTCCCGGGTTTAGGAGCATTGTGCGCAGGTGGCGGGAACAGCAGGCAGGAGTGCTTGAAAACTGGCCTTTGGAGGCAGCCGGGGAGGTCTTCCAGGGCCCGGTGTGAGCACCACCCCAAAAAGCTTTTCTCCCGGGCTTGGGAGCATTGTGCGCGGCTGGTGGGAACAGCGGACATGAGTGCTTGCAAACTGGCCATTGGAGGCAGCCGGGGAGGTTTTCCAAGGGCCCGGAGTGAGCACCACCCCAAAATGCTTTTCGCCCGGGCTTGGGAGCATTGTGCGTGGCTGGCGGGAACAGCAGGAAGGAGTCCTTGCAAACCGGCCTTTGGAGGCAGCCGGGGAGGTCTTCCAAGGGCCTGTAGAGAGCACCACCCCGAAGCGCTTTTCTCCCGCGCTTGGGAGCATTCTGCGCGGGTGGCGGGAACAGCAGGCAGGAGTGCTTGAAAACCGTCCTTTGGAGGCAGCCGGGGAGGTCTTCCAGGGCCCGGTGTGAGCACCACCCCAAAATGCTTTTCTCCCGGGCTTGGGAGCATTGTGCGCGGATGGCGGGAACAGCAGGAAGGAGTCCTTGCAAACCGGCCTTTGGAGGCAGCCGGGGAGGTCTTCCAAGGGCCTGTAGAGAGCACCACCCCGAAGCGCTTTTCTCCCGGGCTTGGGAGCATTGTGCGCGGGTGGCGGGAACAGCAGGCAGGAGTGCTTGAAAACCGTCCTTTGGAGGCAGCCGGGGAGGTCTTCCAGGGCCCGGTGTGAGGACCACCCCAAAATGCTTTTCTCCCGGGCTTGGGAGCATTGTGCGCGGATGGCGGGAACAGCGAGTGGGAGTGCTTGCAAACCGGCCTTTGGGGGCACCCCGGGAGGTCTTCCATGGGCACGGAGAGAACACCACCCCGAAGCGCTTTTCTCCCGGTCTTGGGAGCATTGTGCGAGGCTGGCGGGAACAGCGGGCGGGAGTGCTTGCAAACCGGCCTTTGGAGGCAGCTTGGGAGGTCTTCCAAGGGCACGGAGAGAACACCACCCCGAAGCGCTTTTCTCCGGGGTTTTGGAGGATTGTGCGTGGCTGGCGGGAACAGCGAGTGGGAGTGCTTGCAAACCGGCCTTTGGGGGCACCCCGGGAGGTCTTCCATGGGCACGGAGAGAACACCACCCCGAAGCGCTTTTCTCCGGGGTTTTGGAGGATTGTGCGTGGCTGGCGGGAACAGCGAGTGGGAGTGCTTGCAAACCGGCCTTTGGGGGCAGCCAGGGAGGTCCTCCATTGGCACGGAGAGAACACCACCCCGAAGCGCTTTTCTCCCGGTCTTGGGAGCATTGTGCGAGGCTGGCGGGAACAGCGGGCGGGAGTGCTTGCAAACCGGCCTTTGGAGGCAGCTTGGGAGGTCTTCCAAGGGCCCGGAGAGAGCACCATCCCGAAGCACTTTTCTCACGGAATTGGGAGCATTGTTCGCGGCTGTCGGGAACAGAGGACATGAGTGCTTGCAAACCGGCCTTTAGAGGCAGCCGGGGAGTCTTCCAAGGGCCCGGAGAGAGACCACCCCAAAATGCTTTTCTCCCGGGCTTGGGAGCATTGTGTGTGGCTGGCGGGTCAGCGGGAGGGAGTTCTCGAAAACCAGCCTTTGGAGGCAGCCGGGGAGGTCTTCCAAGGGCCAGGAGAGAGCACCACCCCGAAGCGCTTTTCTCCCGGGCTTGGGAGCATTGTGCGCGGCTGGCGGGAACAGCGGGATTGAGTGCTTGCAAACTGGCCTTTGGAGGCAGCCGGGGACGTCTTCCAAGGGCCGGGAGAGAGCACCACCCCGAAGCGCTTTTCTCCTAGGCTTGGGAGCATTGTGCGCGGCTGGCGGGAACAGCGGGCATGAGTGCTTGCAAACCGGCCTTTGGAGACAAACGGGGAGGTCTTCCAAGGGCCCGTAGAGAGCACCACCCCGAAGCGCTTTTCTCCCGTGATTGGGAGCATTGTGTGCGGCTGGCGGGACAGCGGGAGGGAGTACTTGAAATCCAGCCTTTGGAGGCAGCCGGGGAGGTCTTCCAAGGGCCGGGAGAGAGCACCACCCTGAAGGGCTTTTCTCCTGGGCTTGGAGCATTTGCACGGATGGCGGGAACAGCGAGTGGGAGTGCTTGCAAACCGGCATTTGGGGGCAGCCCGGGAGGTCTTTCTTGGGCCCAGAGAGAACACCACCCCGAAACGCTTTTCTCCCGGGCTTGGGAGCATTGTGCGCGGGTGGCGGGAACAGCAGGCAGAAGTGCTTGCAAACCGGCCTTGGAGGCAGCCGGGGAGGTCTTCCAAAGCCCGGAGTGAGCACCACCCCAAAATGCTTTTCTCCCGGGCTTGGGAGCATTGTGCGCAGCTGGCATGAACAGCGGGATTGAGTGCTTGCAAACCAGCCTTTGGAGGCAGCCGGGGAGGTCTTCCAGCGGGAGAGTGCCAGTTGTTCTCAGAGGCCCCACAGGACAGGGGCAGGACCCAGCAGTGTCCCTGCCTCTGGCAGCCTTGCCCAGACCTTCCTGGCCTCCGGGGGTACTGCCCCACCAAGGGGCAGGCTGCGGGGACTGGGTCCAGACATGCCCGTGCGCCTCCACTGGCTCATCCCCGCTGGTGCCTTTCCCCTGGGCCTAGGCCTCGGTTGAGGCCTCCTTGGAGAGGAGGTTGCTGGCAGGGGCTGTCTCCACACTGCAAGGTGCTGGAGCTCAGAGGGCCTCGTCAGAGGGAAGGGACCAGCAAGGGGCTGGATGCCCAAGACCTCTTTGGCCCAGCAGCCTCAGGGCAGCAGGGAGAGCAAGAGGCCCAACTTGCCCCTAGGTCGGCTCTGCCCCTTCCCACACAGGCGGCCAGCCCAGCAGCTGCCTGACAGACTCTGGCTCGCCCGAGCTCTCTGCCGGTGCAGGGGGCAGATCAGTCGTGTGCATGTGGTTCTGCCTTGGCCTGGGAGTGTGGACACCCTGCCTGTCCCCCAGGCTCAGGGGCAGGGGCCCGGAGAGAGCACCACCCCGAAGCGCTTTTCTCCCCGGCTTGGGAGCTTTGTGCACGCCTGCTGGGAACAGTGGGCGGGAGCGCTTGCAAACCGGCCTTTGGAGGCAGCCGGGGAGGTCTTCCAGTGGGAGAGGGCCGGTTGTGCTCAGAGGCCCCACAGGCCAGGGTCAGGACACAGCAGGGCCCCTGCCCCTGGCCAGACTTGCCCAGACCTTCCTGGCCTCCGGGGGTACTGCCCCACCAAGTGGCAGGCTGAGGAGACTGGGTCCAGACATGTCTGTGCGCCTCCCCAGGATCATCCCCGCTGGTGCCTTTCCCCTGGTTGTAGGCCTCGGTTGAGGACTCTTTGGAGAGGAGGTTGCTGAAAGGGGCTGTCTCCACACTGCAAGGTGCTGGAGCTCAGAGGGCCTCGTCAGAGGGAAGGCACCAGCAAAGCGCTGGATGCCCAAGACCTCTTTGACCCAGCAGCCTCAGGGCAGCAGGGAGAGCAAGAGGCCCAACTTGCCCCTAGGTCGGCTCTGCCCCTTCCCACACAGGCGGCCAGCCCAGCACCTGCCTGAGAGACTCTGGCTCCCCCGAGCTCTCTGCCGGTGCAGGGGACAGGACCAGACGTGTGCATGTGTTTCTGCCTTGGTCTGGGAGTGTGTTCCCCTTGCCTTGCCCACAGGCTCAGGGGCAAGGGCCCGGAGAGAGCACCACCCCGAAGCGCTTTTCTCCCGGGCTTGGGAGCATTGTGCGTGCCTGGCGGGAAGAGCGGGCAGGAGTGTTGGCAAACTGGCCTTTGGAGGCAGCCGGGGAGGTCTTCCAGTGGGAGAGGGCCGGTTGTGCTCAGAGGTCCCACAGGCCATGGGGAGGACCCAGCAGGGCCCCTGCCCCTGGCCAGCCTTGCCCAGATCTTCCTGGCCTCCGGGGGTACTGCCCCACCAAGGGGCAGGCTGCGGGGACTGGGTCCAGACATGCCCGGGCGCCTCCCCAGGCTCATCCCCGCTGGTGCCTTTCCCCTGGGCCTAGGCCTCGGTTGAGGCCTCCTTGGAGAGGATGTTGCTGGCAGGGGCTGTCTCCACACTGCAAGGTGCTGGAGCTCAGAGGGCCTCGTCAGAGGGAAGGGACCAGCAAGGGGCTGGATGCCCAAGAACTCTTTGGCCCAGCAGCCTCAGGGCAGCAGGGAGAGGAAGAGGCCCAACTTGCCCCTAGGTCGGCTCTGCCCCTTCCCACACAGGCGGCCAGCCCAGCAGCTGCCTGACAGACTCTGGCTCCCCCGAGCTCTCTGCCGGTGCAGGGGGCAGCAACAGACCTGTGCATGTGGTTCTGCCTTGGTCTGGGAGTGTGGACCAACTGCCTGGCCCCCAGGCTCAGGGGCAAGGGCCCGAGGAGAGCACCACCCCGAAGCGCTTTTCTCCCGGGCTTGGGAGCATTGTGCTTGCCTGGTGGGAACAGCGGGCGGGAGTGTTGGCAAACTGGCCTTTGGAGGCAGCCGGGGAGTTCTTCCAGTGGGAGAGGGCCGGTTGTGCTCAGAGGCACCACAGGCCATGGGCAGGACCCAGCAGGGCCCCTGCCCCTGGCCAGCCTTGCCCAGACCTTCCTGGCCTCCGGGGGTACTGCCCCACCAAGGGGCAGGCTGCGGGGACTGGGTCCAGACATGCCCGGGCGCCTCCCCAGGCTCATCCCCGCTGGTGCCTTTCCCCTGGGCCTAGGCCTCGGTTGAGGCCTCCTTGGAGAGGAGGTTGCTGGCAGGGGCTGTCTCCACACTGCAAGGTGCTGGAGCTCAGAGGGCCTCGTCAGAGGGAAGGGACCAGCAAGGGGATAGATGCCCAAGACCTCTTTGGCCCAGCAGCCTCAGGGCAGCAGGGAGAGCAAGAGGCCCAACTTGCCCCTAGGTCGGCTCTGCCACTTCCCACACAGGCGGCCAGCCCAGCAGCTGCCTGACAGACTCTGGCTCCCCCGAGCTCTCTGCCGGTGCAGGGGGCAGATCAGACGTGTGCATGTGGTTCTGCCTTGGCCTGGGAGTGGGGACACCCTGCATTGCCCCCAGGCTCAGGGGCAAGGGCCCAGAGAGAGCACCACCCTGAAGCGCTTTTCTTCCGGGCTTAGGAGCATTGTGCCGGCCTGCTGGTAACAGTGGCCGGGAGCGCTTGCAAACCGGCCTTTGGAGGCAGCCGGGGAGGTCTTCCAGTGGGAGAGGGCCGGTTGTGCTCAGAGGCCCCACAGGCCAGGGGCAGGACCCAGCAGGGCCCCTGCCCCTGGCCAGCCTTACCCAGACCTTCCTGGCCTCCGGGGGTACTGCCCCACCAAGGGGCAGGCTGCGGGGACTGGGTCCAGACATGCTCGGGCGCCTCCCCTGGCTCATCCCCGCTGGTGCCTTTCCCCTGGGCCTAGGCCTCGGTTGAGGCCTCCTTGGAGAGGAGGTTGCTGGCAGGGGCTGTCTCCACACTGCAAGGTGCTGGAGCTCAGAGGGCCTCGTCAGAGGGAAGGGACCAGTAAGGGGCTGGATGCCCAAGACGTCTTTGGACCAGCAGCCTCAGGGCAGCAGGGAGAGCAAGAGGCCCAACTTGCCGCTAGGGCGGCTCTACCCCTTCCCACACAGGCGGCCAACCCAGCAGGTGCCTGACAGACTCTGGCTCCCCCAAGCTCTCTGCCGGTGCAGGGGACAGGAACAGACGTGGGCATGTGGTTCTGCCTTGGCCTGGGAGTGTGTTCCCCATGCCTTGCCCCCAGGCTCAGGGGCAAGGGCCCGGAGAGAGCACCACCCTGAAGCGCTTTTCTCCCGGGCTTGGGAGCATTGTGCAAGTCTGGCGTGAACAGCGGTGGGAGTGTTGGCAAACAGGACTTTAGAGGCAGCCGGGGAGGTCTTCCAGTTGGAGAGGGCCGGTTGTGCTCAGAGGCCCCACAGGCCAAGGGCAGGACCCAGCAGGTCCCCTGCCCCTGGCCAGCCTTTCCCAGACCTTCCTGGCCTCCGGGGGTACTGCCCCACCAAGGGGCAGGCTGCGGGGACTGGGTCCAGACATGCCCGGGCGCCTCCCCAGGCTCATCCCCGCTGGTGCCTTTCCCCTGGTCATAGGTCTCGGTTGAGGCCTCCTTGGAGAGGAGGTTGCTGGCAGGGGCTGTCTCCACACTGCAAGGTGCTGGAGCTCAGAGGGCCTCGTCAGAGGGAAGGGACAAGCAAAGGGCTGGATGCCCAAGACCTCTTTGGCCCAGCAGCCTCAGGGCAGCAGGGAGAGCAAGAGGCCCAACTTGCCCCTATGTCGGCTCTGCCCCTTCCCACAAAGGCGGCCAGCCCAGCAGCTGCCTGACAGACTCTGGCTCCCCCGAGCTCTCTGCCGGTGCAGGGGTCAGGAACAGACGTGTGCATGTGGTTCTGCCTTGGCCTGGGAGTGTGGACCCCCTGCCTGGCCCCCAGGCTCAGGGGCAAGGGCCCGGAGAGAGCACCACCCCGAAGCGCTTTTCTCCCGGGCTTGGGAGCATTGTGCGTGCCTGGCGGGAACAGCGGGCGGGAGTGCTTGCAAACCGGCCTTTGGAGGCAGACGGGGAGGTCTTCCAGCGGGAGAGTGCCGGTTGTGCTCAGACGCCCCACAGGCCAGGGGCACGACCCAGCAGGGCCCCTGCCCCTCGCAGCCTTGCCCAGACCTTCCTGGCCTCGGGGGGTACTGCCCCACCAAGGGGCAGGCTGCGGGGACTGGGTCCAGACATGCCCGTGCGCCTCCCCTGGCTCATCCCCGCTGGTGCCTTTCCCCTGGGCCTAGGCCTCGGTTGAGGCCTCCTTGGATAGGAGGTTGCTGGCAGGGGCTGTCTCCACACTGCAAGGTGCTGGAGCTCAGAGGGCCTCGTCAGAGGGAAGGGACCAGTAAGGGGCTGGATGCCCTAGACGTCTTTGGCCCAGCAGCCTCAGGGCAGCAGGGAGAGGAAGAGGCCCAACTTGCCCCTAGGTCGGCTCTGCCCCTTCCCACACAGGCGGCCAGCCCAGCAGCTGCCTGACAGACTCTGGCTCCCCCGAGCTCTCTGCCGGTGCAGGGGGCAGGAACAGACGTGTGCATGTGGTTCTGCCTTGGTCTGGGAGTGTGGAACCACTGCCTGGCCCCCACACTCAGGGGCAAGGGCCCGGAGAGAGCAACACACCTAAGCGCTTTTCTTCCGGGCTTGGGAGAATTGTGCGTGCCTGGCGAGAACAGCGGGCGGGAGTGTTGGCAAACCGGCCTTTGGAGGCAGCCGGGGAGGTCTTCCAGTGGGAGAGGGCCGGTTGTGCTCAGAGGCCCCACAGGCCAGGGGCAGGACCCAGTAGGGCCCCTGCCCCTGGCCAGCCTTGCCCAGACCTTCCTGGCCTCCGGGGGTACTGCCCCACCAAGGGGCAGGCTGCGGGGACTGGGTCCAGTCATGCCCGGGCGCCTCCCCAGGCTCATCCCCGCTGGTGCCTTTCCCCTGGGCCTAGGCCTCGGTTGAGGCCTCCTTGGAGAGGAGGTTGCTGGCAGGGGCTGTCTCCACACTGCAAGGTGCTGGAGCTCAGAGGGCCTCGTCAGAGGGAAGGGACCAGCAAGTGGCTGGATGCCCAAGACCTCTTTGGCCCAGCAGCCTCAGGGCAGCAGGGAGAGGAAGAGGCCCAACTTGCCCCTAGGTCGGCTCTGCCCCTTCCCACACAGGCGGCCAGCCCAGCAGCTGCCTGACAGATTCTGGCTCCCCCGAGCTCTCTGCCGGTGCAGGGGTCAGGAACAGACGTGTGCATGTGGTTCTGCCTTGGTCTGGGAGTGTGGACCAACTGCCTGGCCCCCAGGCTCAGGGGCAAGGGCCCGAGGAGAGCACCACCCCGAAGCGCTTTTCTCCCGGGCTTGGGAGCATTGTGCGTGCCTGGCGGGAACAGCGGGCGGGAGTGTTGGCAAACTGGCCTTTGGAGGCAGCCGGGGAGTTCTTCCAGTGGGAGAGGGCCGGTTGTGCTCAGAGACCCCACAGGCCAGGGGCAGGACCCAGCAGGGCCCCTGCCCCTGGCCAGCCTTGCCCAGACCTTCCTGGCCTCCGGGGGTACTGCCCCACCAAGGGGCAGGCTGCGGGGACTGGGTCCAGACATGCCCGGGCGCCTCCCCAGGCTCATCCCCGCTGGTGCCTTTCCCCTGGGCCTAGGCCTCGGTTGAGGCCTCCTTGGAGAGGAGGTTGCTGGCAGGGGCTGTCTCCACACTGCAAGGTGCTGGAGCTCAGAGGGCCTCGTCAGAGGGAAGGGACCAGCAAGGGGCTGGATGCCCAAGACCTCTTTGGCCCAGCAGCCTCAGGGCAGCAGGGAGAGCAAGAGGCCCAACTTGCCCCTAGGTCGGCTCTGCCACTTCCCACACAGGCGGCCAGCCCAGCAGCTGCCTGACAGACTCTGGCTCCCCCGAGCTCTCTGCCGGTGCAGGGGGCAGGTCAGACGTGTGCATGTGGTTCTGCCTTGGCCTGGGAGTGTGGACACCCTGCCTTGCCCCCAGGCTCAGGGGCAAGGGCCCAGAGAGAGCACCACCCTGAAGCGCTTTTCTTCCGGGCTTAGGAGCATTGTGCCCGCCTGCTGGTAACAGTGGCCGGGAGCGCTTGCAAACCGGCCTTTGGAGGCAGCCGGGGAGGTCTTCTAGTGGGAGAGGGCCGGTTGTGCTCAGAGGCCCCACAGGCCAGGGGCAGGACCCAGCAGGGCCCCTGCCCCTGGCCAGTCTTACCCAGACCTTCCTGGCCTCCGGGGGTACTGCCCCACCAAGGGGCAGGCTGCGGGGACTGGGTCCAGACATGCTCGGGCGCCTCCCCTGGCTCATCCCCGCTGGTGCCTTTCCCCTGGGCCTAGGCCTCGGTTGAGGCCTCCTTGGAGAGGAGGTTGCTGGCAGGGGCTGTCTCCACACTGCAAGGTGCTGGAGCTCAGAGGGCCTCGTCAGAGGGAAGGGACCAGTAAGGGGCTGGATGCCCAAGACGTCTTTGGCCCAGCAGCCTCAGGGCAGCAGGGAGAGCAAGAGGCCCAACGTGCCCCTAGGGCGGCTCTGCCCCTTCCCACACAGGCGGCCAACCCAGCAGCTGCCTGACAGACTCTGGCTCCCCCAAGCTCTCTGCCGGTGCAGGGGACAGGAACAGACGTGGGCATGTGGTTCTGCCTTGGCCTGGGAGTGTGTTCCCCATGCCTTGCCCCCAGGCTCAGGGGCAAGGGCCCGGAGAGAGCACCACCCCGAAGCGCTTTTCTCCCGGGCTTGGGAGCATTGTGCGTGCCTGGCGGGAACAGCGCGCGCGAGTGCTTGCAAACCGGCCTTTCGAGGCAGACGGGGAGGTCTTCCAGCGGGAGAGTGCCGGTTGTGCTCAGACGCCCCACAGGCCAGGGGCAGGACCCAGCAGTGTCCCAGCCCCTGGCAGCCTTGCCCAGACCTTCCTGGCCTCCGGGGGTACTGCCCCACCAAGGGGCAGGCTGCGGGGACTGGGTCCAGACATGCCCGGGCGCCTCCCCAGGCTCATCCCCGGTGGTGCCTTTCCCCTGGGCCTAGGCCTCGGTTGAGGCCTCCTTGGAGAGGAGGTTGCTGGCAGGGGCTGTCTCCACACTGAAAGGTGCTGGAGCTCAGAGGGCCTCGTCAGAGGGAAGGGACCAGCAAGGGGCTGGATGCCCAAGACCTCTTTGGCCCAGCAGCCTCAGGGCAGCAGGGAGAGCAAGAGGCCCAACTTGCCCCTAGGTCGGCTCTGCCCCTTCCCACACAGGCGGCCAGCCCAGCAGCTGCCTGACAGACTCTGGCTCCCCCGAGCTCTCTGCCGGTGCAGGGGGCAGATCAGACGTGTGCATGTGGTTCTGCCTTGTCCTGGGAGTGTGGACACCCTGCCTTGCCCCCAGGCTCAGGGGCAAGGGCCCGGAGAGAGCACCACCCTGAAGCGCTTTTCTCCCGGGCTTGGGAGCATTGTGCACGCCTGCAGGGAACAGTGGGCGGGAGCGCTTGCAAACCGGCCTTGGAGGCAGCCGGGGAGGTCTTCCAGTGGGAGAGGGCCGGTTGTGCTCAGAGGCCCCACAGGCCAGGGGCAGGACGCAGCAGGGCCCCTGCCCCTGGCCAGCCTTGCCCAGACCTTCCTGGCCTCCGTGGGTACTGCCCCACTAAGGGGCAGGCTGCGGGGCCTGGGTCCAGAGATGTCCGGGCGCCTCCCCAGGCTCATCCCCGCTGGTGCCTTTCCCCTGGGCCTAGGCCTCGGTTGAGGCCTCCTTGGAGAGGAGGTTGCTGGCAGGGGCTGTCTCCACACTGCAAGGTGCTGGAGCTCAGAGGGCCTCGTCAGCGGGAAGGGACCAGCAAGGGGCTGGATGCCCAAGACCTCTTTGGCCCAGCAGCCTCAGGGCAGCAGGGAGAGCAAGAGGCCCAACTTGCCCCTAGGTCGGCTCTGCCCCTTCCCACACAGGCAGCCAGCCCAGCAGCAGCCTGGCAGTCTCTGGCTCCCCCGAGCTCTCTGCCGGAGTAGGGGGCAGGAACAGACGTGTGCATGTCGTTCTGCATTGGCCTGGGAGTGTGTTCCAACTGCCTGGCCCCCAGGCTCAGGGGCAAGGGCCCGGAGAGAGCACCACCCCGAAGCGCTTTTCTCCCGGGCTTGGGAGCATTGTGCGTGCCTGGCGGGAACAGCGGGCGGGAGTGCTTGCAAACCGGCCTTTGGAGGCAGACGGGGAGGTCTTCCAGCGGGAGAGTGCCGGTTGCGCTCAGACGCCCCACAGGCCAGGGGCACGACCCAGCAGGGCCCCTGCCCCTCGCAGCCTTGCCCAGACCTTCCTGGCCTCCGGGGGTACTGCCCCACCAAGGGGCAGGCTGCGGGGACTGGGTCCAGACATGCCCGGGCGCCTCCACTGGCTCATCTCCGCTGGTGCCTTTCCCCTGGGCCTAGGCCTCGGTTGAGGCCTCCTTGGAGAGGAGGTTGCTGGCAGGGGCTGTCTCCACACTGCAAGGTGCTGGAGCTCAGAGGGCCTCGTCAGAGGGAAGGGACCAGCAAGGGGCTGGATGCCCAAGACCTCTTTGGCCCAGCAGCCTCAGGGCAGCAGGGAGAGCAAGAGGCCCAACTTGCCCCTAGGTCGGCTCTGCCCCTTCCCACACAGGCGGCCAGCCCAGCAGCTGCCTGACAGACTCTGGCTCCCCCCAGCTCTCTGCCGGTGGAGGGGGCAGGAACAGACGTGTGCATGTGGTTCTGCCTTGGCCTGGGACTGTGGATCCCCTGCCTGGCCCCCAGGCTCAGGGGCAGGGGCCCGGAGAGACCACCACCCCGAAGCGCTTTTCTCCGGGGTTTTGGAACATTGTGTGTGCCTGGCGGGAACAGCGAGTGGGTATGCTTGGAAACCGGCCTTTGGGGGCAGCCGGGGAGGTCCTCCATGGTCCCTGAGAGAACACCACCCCGAAGCGCTTTTCTCACGGTCTTGGGAGCATTGTGCGCGGCTGGCGGGAACAGCGGGCATGAGTGCTTGCAAACTGTCCTTTGGAGGCAGCCGGGGAGGTCTTCCAAGGGCCGGACTGATCACCACCCCAAAATGCTTTTCTCTCGGGCTTGGGAGCATTGTGCACGGCTGTCGGGAACAACGGACATGAATGCTTGCAAACCGGCCTTTGGAGGCAGCCCGGGAGGTCTTCCAAGGGCCCGGAGAGAGCACCACCCCAAAATGCTTTTCTCCCGGGCTTGGGAGCATTGTGCGTGGCTGGCGGAAGCAGCGGGAATGAGTACTTACAAACCGGCCTTTGGAGGCAGCCGGGGACGTCTTCCAAGGGCCCGGAGAGAGCACCACCCCGAAGCGCTTTTCTCCCGGGCTTGGGAGCATTGTGCGCGGCTGGCGGGAACAGCAGGCAGGACTGCTTGCAAACTGGCCTTTGGAGGCAGCCGGGGAGGTCTTCCAAGGGCCCGGAGTGAGCACCACCCCAAAATGCTTTTCTCCCGGGCTTGGGAGCATTGTGCGCGGCTGGTGGGAACAACGGGCATGAGTGCTTGCAAACCGGCCTTTGGAGGCAGCCGGGGACGACTTCCAAGGGCCCGGAGAGATCACCACCCCGAAGCACTTTTCTCCCGGGCTTGGGAGCATTGTGCGTGGCTGGCGGGAACAGCAGGAAGGAGTCCTTGCAAACCGGCCTTTGGAGGCAGCAGGGGAGGTCTTCCAAGGGCCTGTAGAGAGCACCACCCCGAAGCGCTTTTCTCCCGGGCTTGGGAGTATTGTGCGCGGGTGGCGGGAACAGCAGGCAGGACTGCTTGAAAACCGGCCTTTGCAGGCAGCCGGGGAGGTCTTCCAGGGCCCGGTGTGAGCACCACCCCAAAAAGCTTTTCTCCCGGGCTTGGGAGCATTGTGCGCGGCTGGTGGGAACAGCGGGCATGAGTGCTTGCAAACTGGCCACTGGAGGCAGCCGGGGAGGTCTTCCAAGGGCCTGTAGAGAGCACCACCCCAAAATGCTTCTCTCCCGGGCTTGGGAGCTTTGTGCGTGGCTGGCGGGAACAGCAGGAAGGAGTCCTTGCAAACCGGTCTTTGGAGGCAGCCGGGGAGGTCTTCCAAGGGCCTGTAGAGAGCACCACCCCGAAGCGCTTTTCTCCCGGGCTTAGGAGCATTGTGCGCAGGTGGCGGGAACAGCAGGCAGGAGTGCTTGAAAACTGGCCTTTGGAGGCAGCCGGGGAGGTCTTCCAGGGCCCGGTGTGAGCACCACCCCAAAAAGCTTTTCTCCCGGGCTTGGGAGCATTGTGCGCGGCTGGTGGGAACAGCGGACATGAGTGCTTGCAAACCGGCCATTGGAGGCAGCCGGGGAGGTCTTCCAAGGGCCCGGAGTGAGCACCACCCCAAAATGCTTTTCTCCCGGGCTTGGGAGCATAGTGCGTGGCTGGCGGGAACAGCAGGAAGGAGTCCTTGCAAACCGGCCTTTGGAGGCAGCCGGGGAGGTCTTCCAAGGGCCTGTAGAGAGCACCACCCCGAAGCGCTTTTCTCCCGCGCTTGGGAGCATTCTGCGCGGGTGGCGGGAACAGCAGGCAGGAGTGCTTGAAAACCGTCCTTTGGAGGCAGCCGGGGAGGTCTTCCAGGGCCCGGTGTGAGCACCACCCCAAAATGCTTTTCTCCCGGGCTTGGGAGCATTGTGCGCGGATGGCGGGAACAGCAGGAAGGAGTCCTTGCAAACCGGCCTTTGGAGGCAGCCGGGGAGGTCTTCCAAGGGCCTGTAGAGAGCACCACCCCGAAGCGCTTTTCTCCCGGGCTTGGGAGCATTGTGCGCGGGTGGCGGGAACAGCAGGCAGGAGTGCTTGAAAACCGTCCTTTGGAGGCAGCCGGGGAGGTCTTCCAGGGCCCGGTGTGAGCACCACCCCAAAATGCTTTTCTCCCGGGCTTGGGAGCATTGTGCGCGGATGGCGGGAACAGCGAGTGGGAGTGCTTGCAAACCGGCCTTTGGGGGCACCCCGGGAGGTCTTCCATGGGCACGGAGAGAACACCACCCCGAAGCGCTTTTCTCCGGGGTTTTGGAGGATTGTGCGTGGCTGGCGGGAACAGCGAGTGGGAGTGCTTGCAAACCGGCCTTTGGGGGCAGCCAGGGAGGTCCTCCATTGGCACGGAGAGAACACCACCCCGAAGCGCTTTTCTCCCGGGCTTGGGAGCATTGTGCGAGG